>NC_067399.1:638334991-638934991 GCF_016432865.1 Antechinus flavipes | reverse complement strand
TGCTTGCTCCCTGCCAGCCAAGGCCTGTGGCAACGACCCTAACATTGAAGTGGCTTGGGCCATGAAGGCTATGCAGCATGCTGGGGTTTATTCCAATTTTCAGATGACCCTCTATTTCTAAAACTCACTAAAGTAGGGGATCAGATCTAGTCAGAGTTTCAGGAGAACTTGGAAAAGCTCAAGATAGCTGTGTTGGACCTAGAAGAGCTCAGATCAGAACTATGGAGACCATTTGATATGAAGTTCAATGGAATTGTTGAAGATTTCAACTCCTGCACCTACTGCAGCTAGACTGTACTCAGGAGTATAGTAAAGACACAGTTTTTTGCTATTGAAATAGCTTGGAAACAGGAAGGTTCTAACGGAGCTGTTTACAATAGTGCTCAACAGAATGGAGAACCAGAAAAAGACAATGCGATGTCTAGGTAAAGATCACAGGATTCAGATCACTGAATCAAATATACAAGGGAACTTTCAGGAATCTTTGTAGTTTCCTGACTGGACTATTGGTGACGTCGTATAATCTCTGCTCAAAATTTAGCTGCATGGAAAAGCCATTGTTCAGAATCAGTTTTTTAAAATGATCTCATGACTAGTCTAGATAACTTAAGAAAATATGCAGAAATACAATCCATTGTTGGGTTATGTTTCTCAACTTTATATGGAAATTTTTATAAAAAGAATTTTCTTTATACTTTACCTTTTCTTAGTGTTCTCAAAAGTCAATAATTCCTGAAATGTATGTGTTCTTCTTATTCTAAGACAATTATTGTCTTATTTGTTGTCAAATCTGCTATATCTCTTGTACATTTGTGGATTAACAGTTTATTCTCTAGCTGTAATGTCTAGAAATAGACATTTGGTTGCAATGGTAACCTGTCAGTTATTGGCATTATGCCAATCATTATATGCCTTAATATCCATGCAGTGACTACAACATTAAAACAACCAGATGAGAATAAATTCAGTAGAAACAAAAAAGAAAAAAAGAAGAAATATTTGAACCCAGATCTTCCCTAGTCCCACATTCACTCCGCCATGTTGCTGACTCCAAATTCAGTGTTTTTTACCACTATACCAGGGATTTTCTTTGTGTCCTTGACCCCCTTTGGCAGCCTGGTGAAGCCTGAGAACCTTTTCTCAGAATAAGTTATTTAAGTGCATAAAATAAAATGTATAGGATAACAAAAGGGAACTAATTATATCAAAATATAATCATCAAAGTCCATGAAGCTCAATTTAAGAAGCCCTTGGACTTTATTATAAGGATGCCCTCTATGTATAAATCAAAAACTATTTATCACATGCAGCATTTTTTTTCAGCATGAAAATAAGCTTAATTTTTTCTATTTTGCTCCAAATTTTCCCTGGCTCCCTCCATGCTGGATCTTTGGACCAGCAGTGATGTATTCTGCCATTATAACACAAAAGTGATCCATAGCCAGGCCCAGAAACTCCATTCCATAACATGCTTCCTGACTGTCTTATGAAATTGTCAGAGATGTTATTGTTGGATTAGTATGAATGTCTCCTAAAGCTCAGAGATGATATTGTTGGATTAGCACGAATGTCTCCTAAAGTTCAACACAAAACATATTTGAAATCTACAGCTCTAGAGAACTGGGGGCTTGGGAAAGAGTTCTCAGAAGAAGAAGGGGCCAATGGGGAGACACACTGAGGGAAAGGAAAGGCTTTCTGGGTGACCATGGGAAAGTTATCCACCTCTATGAGCTTGTTTCCTCAAAAATAATAAGAAGAAAATACAATACCTACCTCATGAGATTGTTGTGAGGAAAGGGAGTTTTCAAACACTAAACCACTTAATAAATATACGGGACTGCATTGAGATCATGCCGTGTCAAGATCAGCTGAAAGAATCAGGGGTGTTCGCTCTCAAGAGAGGAAGATATAAGGAGACAGTGGCTATCTTCAAGAAATCGAAAGATTATCACATGGAAGGAGGATTAGACTTGTTATTGGTTGTCCTAGGAAGACATATCCAGGAGCATGGGGTAGGAATTTGTAAAAGGCCAAATTACGTTTGATTCAAGGAAGAGTTTCCTTACAATTAGAGCCCCCAAAGCAGAATGGGCCATCTCAGAAGGGAGGTAAGTTCTTGCTTAATGACGAACTCCAAGCAAAGGACAGATGACCACTTGTGGGATATGGAACTGTGGGTCAACTTGGGAGAGCTAGACCTGAGACCATTTCCAATTCTGAGACTGAGTTCTGCCTCCAACTAGCATGGGAACTGCATCCATAGTCAAGTGCCAAGTTAAAAGGGACCTTCATTCTGCCTTATTGTCATTCTGTTAGCTTAGGTGATGATGTGTCTCTTCTCACTGAGTAAGATATATGAGACATATGGATTTACAGTTATCCAAGAGAGGTTTAGAGTGGTCCTCAAGGAGTCTACAGGTGGGGCTCTTGTACTGTTGCCATTTATAATGTGACGATGTCTGTACATGTTGTTACAGGGACCAACTAATGCTTGTGTACTTAATAAAAAAAATAGATGGTATTCCACCGCAAGCTGGTCATCCCATTTTTTTTCAGAGAGAGAGAAAGAGAGGGGAGAAGGGAGAAAGGAAGAGAGAAAGAGGAAGAGGAGGAAAGAGAGGGGAAGGAGAGGGGGGAGAGGGAAGGGAGAGACAGACAGAGACAGAGAGAGAGACTCAGAGAAACAGAGAGACAGACACAGAGAGAGAGAGAGGGTAGGAGAGAGAGAGAGGTAGTTTATTCATAAGCATAGTGTTTCTGAATAAGCTGATCTGGAAACAGAATCGCTGATGCTCCCAGCATTTGATATTTTCCAGTTCCCTGCTGTGCTCTTTTGTCTAGTACTGGGGAACCAGGGTGACTGTGAAGGAGCAGGGTAAACAAGAGGAGAAATGGGCCCAGCCCAGAAGGTTGTTCTGCATGGCCCAGTGACAGTGACCTGTCGACCACACAGTGGCTGCAGGGCTTTCTCCCTCCCCTCAGTTGCTACTGCAAGACACTGATTAAAATGGGAAACAGTCAGTAATCTACCCACTGGCTGCAGCTTCTATTTTCAAAAGTTTCAGTCTAGTAAACTCTCATGCTTTTTAGCCAGAGAATTGAAGAGGATACTCTTGATGGATTTTTTGAAACTTTAAACCTTTTCTATTTTAAAAAGAACGGCTGCTTTCCCTCTCACTCCACCTTGACCCCAAACACACCCTTACACACTCACAGATACACACTCATATGCATACAACACTCTCCCTCAGGCACTCACAATATACACATTCACATCCATTCACCCACCTATTCACAGACACACATTGTTCATGACCATTTGGGATTCTAAAACTACCTCCTGTAAATGGGAGCCTTTTCAACCATTCTTTAGTCCTGATTTTTGTTATTGCTCACTTGTTTTTCAGTTATGTCTGTTTCTTTGTAACCCCACTTGGGATTTTCTTGGCAGAGATTCTGTAGGGGTTTGACATTTCCTTCTGCAGCTTATTTTATAGTTGAGGAAACTGAGGCACAAAAGGCTAAGTTACTTGCCCAGGGTCTCACAGCTTACTAGCTGTGAATGAAGCCAGATTAAAACTCAGGAAGATGAGTCTCCCTGACTCCAGGCCTGGTGTTCTATCCATTGTACCACTAGCTGCCCTGATCTTCATAATGTTGATTATTTCCCATTGATTATCAACTCCCTACTTGGTTTGTTATTATGATTCTTTGTAGGTCATACAAGATCATAGAGCTAGAAGGGAACCACAAAGACCATTTGGTCTAACTGCCTTGTTTTGTAGATAAGGCAACCAAAGTTCAGGGAGATAAGTGACTTGACCCCCCCCCCAAAATAAATAAAAATGGTGAGCATTTCTGTATGTTTTTTGATAATATCTAAGTATATTCAAAGGCCTTCCAGATCATCGGAATCTGCTAAACTCTTCAAGAACCTTTGCCCTCCTTGCATAACTCAATGAGCCTCTCAATGTTGATTATTTGGGAGTAACTTTCTTATTTTTTATTAAAGCATAAAGGGTGCAAGGAGCACCCTTGCAAAACCTTGTGCTCCAATTTTTTTTCTCTTTTCCTTCCCCTCACTCCTTTCCCTTAGATGGCAAATAATCCAATGTACGTTAAATATGTGCACTTCTTCTATATATCTTTTCATAATTATGATGCACAAGAAAAAAATCAGCTCAAAGAGAAAAAAATTAGAAAACAAACAATGCAATCATACAACAGCAACAAAATGAAAATACAGTGTTGTGATCCTCAGTTGTCTCTATTTTTATGATGAACTTTATTTTTTTAATTTTTTATTATAGCTTTTTATTTACAAGTTATATGCATAGGTAATTTTACAACATTGACAATTGCCAAACCTTTTGTTCCAATTTTTCCCCTCCTTCCCCCCATCCCCTCCCCAAGACCAATACATGTTAAATATGTTAAAGTATAAATTAAATACAATATAAGTATACATGTCCAAATAGTTATTTTGCTGTAAAAAAAAAAAAACTGGACTTTGAAATAGTGTGCTATTAGCCTGTGAAGGAAATCAAAAATGCAAGAGGATAAAAATATAGGGATTGGGAATTCTATGTAATGGTTCTTAGTCATCTCCCAGAGTTCTTTTGCTGGGTGTAGCTAGTTCAGTTCATTACTGCTCTATTGGAACTGATTTGGTTCATCTCATTGCTAAAGATGGCCAGGTCCATCAGAATTGATCATCATATAGTATTGTGATGAAGTATATAATGATCTCCTGGTCCTGCTCATTTCACTCAGCATCAGTTCATATAGGTCTCTCCTGGCCTTTCTGAAATCATCCTGCTGATCATTTCTTACAGAACAATAATATTCCATAGCATTCATATACCACAATTTACCCAGCCATTCTCCAATTGATGGGCATCCATTCATTTTCCAGCTTCTAGCCACTACAAACAGGGCTGCCACAAACATTTTGGCACATACAGGTCCCTTTCCTTTCTTCAGTATCTCTTTGGGATATAAGCCCAGTAGAAACACTGCTGGATCAAAGAGTCTGCACAGTTTGATAACTTTTTGAGCATAGTTCCAAATTGCTCTCCAGAATGGCTGGATGTGTTCACAATTCCACCAACAATGTATCAATGTCCCTGTTTTCCCACATCCCCTCCAACATTCCACATTTTCTTTCCCTGTCATTCTAGCCGATCTGACAGGTGTGTAGTGGTGTCTCAGAGTTGTCTTAATTTGCATTTCTCTGATTAATAATGACTTGGAGCATCTTTTCATATGGCTAGAAATAGTTTCAGTTTCTTCATCTGAAAATTGTCTGTTCATATCCTTTGACCATTTATCAAGTGGAGAATGGCTTGATTTCTTATAAATTAGAGTCAATGATGAACTTTATTTTCAAAAATTCTTTTGGTAGGTAGGTTTTCAATTTTTTAATGAAAAAAATCTTTTTTCTTCTACTTAACTCTCATTGGGAAAAAAAAACCCTTGAAATAAATATAAATAATGAAGTAAAACAAAACAAATTCCTGCATTAATCTTGTCTAAAAATGTCACCATCCACACTTTCAGCCTATCACTTCTTTTTCTAGGGAAGGCATGCTTGATCATCGGTCCTGTGGAATCATCATGGGACATTCCATTAAATAGAGTTCTTAAGTTTTTAAGATTCTGTCATTACAATATTTGAGCTGTATTTTGAGGAAGTAAATTGGTAAAGTTGATGTAGGGAAGAAGTCCATTTCAGGCACAAGGAACAGTCAACACAAAGTCATGGACATGGTAGGTGGACGAGGAAGAGAGAAAAGGCTAGTTACACTGGATGTTAGAATAGTGAGTGATTTTTATGGAAGCTAGAAAGGTAGGCTATATCAGGCTCTAAAAGCTAACAAGGGAGTTTATATATATATATATATATATGTGTGTGTGTGTGTGTGTGTGTGTGTGTGTATATATATATATATATATATATTTTTTTTTTCCCCTTACAGGAACCACTGTTATTGACAAAGGAATCACATGGTCAGATTTGCACTTAAGAAATAGCACTTTATTTTAAAAGGAAACTCCATGATTATAGAAATTTACAATTCTACTATATCCAGGATGAAAGAATGTGGTCAGGGTGAGCCTGTTGGTTCAGGGACAAAAAAAAAAAAAAAAAAAAAAGGCGGTTTGAATCGGTCTTCATATTCCCATCGATTGCTTTATTGGAGGAGAAAGACACAGGCGGTGCTTGATGTTTAGAAGCTGTCTGATTATCCATTTTGTGGTCGATTCAGGTCATTTGCTTATCCTCCTCTTACAGCTGCTCATTTTGGGGATATTTCACTATGCATTATCCCCTCCTACAGAGAGTGAGTGGAGAAAATAAAAGTCCGTTTGGCAGCTCTGGTAAAAGGCTCAGTCGGGAGGAAATTGGAATAATTGGTTCATAGAAAGATCTGTTTCTGGGAACCAGTGATCTTTCTATTACCAATTATTTCAATATGATTATTGCAGTCTGCATATGACATTTCTGGGCCTCCTCATTGAGGTCTCTGATTAATCAATATTATACAAGTTTCTTGCGAATAAGAACAGATTTGTTGGGTTTTTTTTGTTTTTGTATCGCCAGTACCTAGGTTAGCACCTATCATGTAGTTCATGCTTTTTAAAAAATGCTTGTTAATTAATTGATTACTCAAAAAGATTAGCCTAGTAATTCATATACTGAATGGATGAAAACTGACTTTCACCTCTGACATGCAGTTGGCAAGTCATTCCATTGAGCAGATTCCATCACCATGGATTTCATTAGGTGTATTTACCTGGGCTAGGCACTACAGATGGACAATAAAGTTAAGCTCAGAATTGAGTAAAAAGGAGAAAGCACTTGGAAAATCCCACAGGGCTTTTAATAATTTCAAACTGCTTTTCAGCATAAACCTCATCTTTTTTTCAACACATGCTTTCTTAGTGATGCAAGTCCTAGGACATCACAATCTCTGAAATATCCAATCTGAGAGTCAACAAAATGAAATTTAGTGCTTTATAAAGCCCCTTGTATATATTATGCATCTGATCCTGATAAAAACCTAGATGTTAGGTGACATTATTATTCCCATTTTACAAATGAAGAAACTGAGGCAGAGGTAAAGTTATTTGTCCAGGATTATATAGCCAGCAATTGACTGAGACAGGATTCAACTTCAAGTCCAGTACCACCACTGAGGATAGAAATTGAGGTTGGATTGGTCTACATTGTGGTTGACTCAAAGGACAGATGTATGAAAGACTCAAACAGGCCATGGGATATTGTCCAAAAGGTAATAAGAAACAGCATCCAAGAAAGTGATGATCAGAAAAGGAAATGGGTTGACCACGAAATAAAAGTAACAGACCAAAGAAATGTAAGAAAATCCAGGAAAGGTCTCCAGGGAAGATCTTGGGGGATTGGTGGAACACATGTACAAGAATCAAAAGGGAAGGAAGGGTGTGGATGAGCTGTAGTCTACACTCGAAGTGAGTGCACTCAGACAAACAGATCTGTGTGAAGATAAGGAAGTAGAAAACAGAAGAATGCCCTGTTCCACCAACATGCTAATAATGAACTTAGAGGAAAGAGTCACTCCTATTGTTACTAAGATGGTTTCCCCACCAAGACTTTAGAATAGAAAAGAGATCCCAGTGACTGACAAGTCTTTTGATTGAAATGGTAGATCATGGGTGAGCCAGATTTACCATATTCCTCTCTAGGATTAGACTGCTGATCTCCAAGGTGAATAGGTTATATCAGTGCCAAAAGACATTTTGCCCATTGCCCTAAGAAATGTTTTTCACATGGATGAACAATAACAAGTTTTCTCCCATTGTAGGTTAAAAAAATAAGATTATATGGTCCAATGATAAAGGATTGGATTACGCTCTATGAGTTTGTAACTCAAGATAAGCCCCAAACTTCTGTGTCTCCAAACCACTGACTCTTAACCCTGGGAGGGTCATTCTTATCACCTTGCTCAATGTCCATACTTTATCACTGAGAATTGGGAGACCCATATAGGTAAAGGGATTTGCCCACACAGTAAGTGAGAGCAAGGTTGAGACTAGGATTCAAGTCTTTGAATTCTCAAGCTATTCTTTCCACTCTGCCAAATCCCACCCCTCTCATCTGAATAACAGCAGCCCTCCAAAAACATAAATGTTAGCAAACTCTGTCCTTTTCTATATGTATCCTGCCTTGACTTTCTCGAAATAAATATTAAACATATTTTTTTCTAACCATGAGTTCTGGAAATGTGATTCGCTTTCATCCTTTTAAAGGGTTGAAGGCTCTTTTAGCTTATAAAATGGACAGTATTGTCATCTCAACCCTAAATGAAGGTTTTGGAACATTTGACACTATTCATTGGTAACTTGTCTGGCCCAGTGACCATAAGCTCAGAGCAGAGGTTCTTCCTTCTTTAGTTCATCCTTTACCCTCTTATGAAAACAAGCTTCCTAAGGGACATATCTATGTTCCCCCAAGCTCATACATCTTTTTTTAATAGCTTTTTATTTACAAGTTATATGTATGGATAATTTTACAGCATTGACAATTGCCAAACCTTTTCTTCCAATTTTTCCCCTCCTTCCCCCCACCCCCTCCCCTAGATGGCAGGATGACCAGTAGATGTTAAATATATTAAAGAATAAATTAAATACACAATAACTATACATGATGCTCATCTATCTTTATTAATTCCCATTTTGCTCAGAAAGAATAAAATACACATTTTTTCTTGTACTTTAGACCCTCCACAATCTGCTTCCAACATACCTTTCCAAGGTGATTTGATTCTACTTGCCTTCATTTCAGCAAAAGTAAGATTTTTATTTCTCCATAATTTTGTCTTGCTCTCTCCTGCTTCTGCATATTATATGCCAGAACATACACTCTTCCCACATCTCCTTCTCTGAAAATCCTTCTTTTCCCTCAAGGTTTAGCTCGGTTGCCATCTCTTTCATGAAGTCTTTCTTGATCACTCTCCTCTCCACCTGAAAATGACCACTTTTTCCTCAATTTTTTTTATAGCATTTGGTCTTGGATTCTTCTTTGTCCCCATCACATTCTATCTTATAACATAGTTATTTGTGCACATGTCCTTTTCAAAAAAATAAACCCAGGGCAGCTAGGGAGTGGATAGAGCATCGGCCCTGAAGTCAGGAGGACCCGAGTTCAAATCTGGTCTCAGACATTTAACACATCCTATCTGTGTCACCCTGGGCAAGTCACTTAACCCCAATTGCCTCAGAAAAAAAAAATATATATATATACCCATGATCTCATCGATGTAGGAGGTTTCTAGTGAGAAAAATTCCTCTACAATAAAGATCATCACCTGTTCTTTTACCTGCAGAGTTGCTTGGGGCGCTAAGAGATAAAGTTATTTGCCTAAGATCATATTTGTTCAGATGTATACAAGTCCTCATGATCCCATGGTTTTCTTGGCAAAGAGACTTGCATAGCCTGTCATTTCCTTCCCCAACAAATTTTACAGATGAGGAAACTGAGTCAGAGTTAAGTGACTTATTCAAGGTCACACAGCAAATGTGTCTGAGGTCAGATTGCATTCAAGATGATCTTCCTAATTCCAAGCTCAATGCTACCTATTGCTACTGGGCTACCCAGTTGCTCAATAATAATAATAATAGACTTTTATATTATATGTTGTTTGCAAAGCAGTTTTACAAACATTATGTCATTTGATCCCCACAATCACCCTATGAGGTAAGTATCCTCATTTGATGGATGAGAAAACAGGATGTTTTTCCAAATGATCGCATAAGTCACATCAGGGGTCCTCAAACTTTTTAAATAGGGGACCAGTTCACTGTCCCTCAGACTGTTGGAGGGCTGGACTATAGTAAAAACAAAAACTTTGTTTTGTGGGCCTTTAAATAAAGAAACTTCATAGCCCTGGGTGAGGGGGATCCTCAGCTGCTGCATCTGGCCCACGGGCCATAGTTTGAGGACCCGTGTCCTAAATGAAGGAGGTGGGATTCAAACACACATCCCTCCTGACTGAGACTGCAGAAATCCCTCCATTGCGTTTTGCTGCTTTCATTAGATTGTAAGCTCCTTGAGGTCAGTTACTGTAATGTATGTTTTTCTTTTTCTTTAAAACATAAGCCACTGTTCTGTATTTTGTCTTTGTATCCTTAGTACCGACACATAGTAGGTATACTGGAGGTGGTTGTTGTTTGTCCTTCTTTCTTGAATAGGACCACAACCTCAGGGGAGTGACGCCATGTCATGCAAGGGACCTGGATTTAAGTGAGGGAGGGCTGTGCAAGGTCACCTGCCTCACTTTTTCCCTCTAGAGTCATCTGGGTCCAATGACCAAATATAATTTGTTTATTTATTTTTTAATATACATTGCTTTATGAATTATATTGAGAGAGGAAAATCAGAACAAAAGAGAAAAACCACGGGAGAGAAAAAAACAGAAAAAATAAGTGAACATAGTAGTGTTGATTTACATTCAGTCTCCACAATTCTTTTTCTGAATGTGGGTAGTATTTTCTATCCAAAGTCTATTGGGATTGCCTTGGATCACTGAACCTCTGGGAAGAACCAAGCCTTTCATAGCTGATCATCGCACATTCTTGCTGTCACTGTGTACAATGTATTCTTGGTTCTGCTTATTTCTCTCAGCATCAGTTCGTGTAAATCTTTACAAGGCTTTCTAAAACCAGTTTGTTCATCATTTTTAATAGAACAATAATATTCCATTACCTTCATGTACCACTTGTTCAACCATTCCCCAATTGATAGACATCTATTCATTTTCCAATTCTTTGCCACCACAAAAAAAAAAGTTGCTACAAACATTTTTGCACAAGTGGGTCCTTTTCCCTCATTTATGATTTCCTTGGGAGACAGACACAATAATGGCACAGCTGGGTCAAAGGGTATGTATAGTTTTATAGCCCTTTTATAGTTCCAAATTGCTCTCCAGAATGGTTGGATCATCTCACACCTCCACCAATAATGCATTAGTGTCAGTGGCCAGATAAAGATCAAGATGAGACTGGAAATGGCCCTGGATGCACTGGGAGACCTTGGCCTTTTTAAGTTAAGGTCTTCAACAGGTCTCAATCTGAGTGATTCAGTGATGAAGGCTAGGTGCTGGAGGAATGTCTGTTGAATGGCAATCATGCTCTTCTTGGTGGGTTTTTTCCCTTCCTAGACCCCATCGTACCGTTGGGTCTGAGGATGGAGCCCAGATGGAACTGTATTGGAGACTGAATGGATCTGTCTGAGAGGAATATCAGCAGTTAGTGATACTGGACTAAATGTTTCTGCAATATTTAGTGTGGGATCAGTGGTAATTGGTAACAGAGGCAGTGGTGCTTTATAGGCAGTCAAGACATAAAATTCATCCAAGCTGAGGGGGAGATTTACAGGACATGTGGTGGAGAAGGGGAAGCTTCACGGCACGGGCTTTATGTTTCAGACACTTAGAATGTCTCAAGTGAAAACTCCACCTTCCCAGGCTAATCTTCTGGAGCGTACAGAGAAATATGACCCAGGCAGACCCTTCCAAATGTGGTAACTCTTTCGGTAGTTTTTCCTTTTTAGGAGCAGAAAGGGGAAGGAGATAAAAAATGAAATCCTTGCAAATCCTACTGATCATCCTTCCCCACAGAGAGTCCTATTTGGAAGTAGAGGACTTTGCTTTCATTCTTAGCATTCTGGAAGAACTAAATTAAAATTCTGCATCAGATGCTTGATTGTGAGACCCTGGGGAAGTCACTTAACTGCTGTTTGACTCAGTTTCCCTAACTGTTAAATGGGAATAAGAGTACTCTACGGCCCAGGGTTGTTGTGGGATGATATTTGTAAAGTGTAAATAGAATGCTTGGCATGTAATAGGTACTTGTTTCCTTCCTTCCTTGGTATTTTGGGCAAATCCCTTAATTTCTGAGTTTTAGGTTCCTAATCTATAAAATTAAGAGTTTTGGTTAGTTAATAATAAGAGTTAACATTTATACAGCTCTTTATAGTTAGAATAGATTATCTCATTTGACCTTCAGAACAACCTTGAGAGGTAAGTACTTATATTAATCCCATTTTGCAGATGAGGAAATTGAAAGTGAGTGAAAATAAATGACTTGCCAGGGTCATTCTGCTAGTCAGTGTGATCACACACCTGTCTAAGGTGGGAGTCAAACGCAGTTCTTTCAACTCCAAGTTTGTCATTCTGGCCACTTGTCATCAACCTGCTGCTTTTAGCTCTGAATCAAAATTCTATGATGTTATAATCTAAACTCCAAAGTCAAAATTCAAAGGCCACCTGAGGTTCCACAGTCCAATTCCTTGCATCCATGATGGATTACACTTAAGCCATTGTACCCACCATATGAGTTAGGAGAGAAGATTGAGGAGCCAAAGTTTTGATATGGGTCAGGGTTAGGGACTGTTTCTTTATTATAATCACTCTGACCAATCTCCAAGGCAGAAAGCCCCCCACAGACTAGGTAAATACCCACGTGCTATAGCTTAGATGAAGCCTTTCTTAATCCTACTAGTTTCTAATGCATTCCCCTTAGAAATTATTTAATATTTATTTTGAATAAATGTTACATTGACTTCTCTGTGTATATGTTGCTTCTCCCTAATAGAATGTAAGCTCCTTGAGAGCAAAAATTATTTCATTTTTGAATTTGCTTTAGTGCCTGGCACATAGTCGGCACTTAATAAATGCTGGGTGAATATTGAATGAGAGAAGGCATTTTTAGTGTCTAGTATATAGCAGGCATTTAATAAATGCTAGATGAATGATCTATTGAACAAGAGAAGAGCCATCAGGAGTCCCCAGGAATCTTTAACTGACTGTATTTAGTGAAGGGTGCAGGGTAGGGTTGAGGGAGAGGACTAGGTCCTGAATGAGGATATTTGGGCTTCAATCCTAACTCTGCCATTTATTTCATACATGACCTGTGTAATTAATTTCTCCTCTTTCAGCCTCACTGAAATGAGGAGGTTGGACTGAGGTGACTGCTTAGGTTCCTCACTGCTCTAAATTCTCTTTGATTACTAAGTTAGAAGAACTTGTGTTTTCACTTCCCATTGAATGAAAATTTCCACTTACCTTTAGTTGTGGGGGAGAGGAGGAGTAAAGGTGGGGATCGTCAAAGGTAGGCCACTCAGCATGGGGCCTGGGGTATAACACCTTCTTCTTGCCACCCAGTGTTTGTTAGCTACTGAGGTGTTAACTGTTTCTCGTTTTGCTGAGTCTTTGCTGAAACTCAAAAAGGGAAATGAAGCATTACCAAAGAGCAAACTCTTCTAAAATGGAAACTGAATCGATTGCATTTTCTCTTAATGGTTTTTTTGGGGGGAGGGAGGCAGGATTCAAACTCAAAAGTCCAGCCTAAGTTTATTGACATTGGCTCCCTGGGCACCTAGCTCCCTTCCTTACAAAAGCATTGTTTGCTTGTTTGTTTGCTTTTTTCACTTAATAGTATTTTGTTTTTTCAATTACATATAAAGATAGATTTCAATGTTCATTTTTATAAGATTTTGAGTTCCACATTTTTCTTCCTCTCTCCCTTCTCTTCCTTTCCCTCCCAAGACAGAAATAATATGATATAGGATATACATATACAATCATGTTAAACATATTTCCATCTTAGTTATTTTGTGAAAGAAGAATCAGTACAGAAGGGAAAAACCATGAGAAAGGAAAAACAAAAAAAGTGAAAAAAAATACATTTCAGTCTTCATTCAATCTCCATAGCTCTTTCTGCAGATGTGATGGCATTTTCCATCACAACTTTATTGGAATTGTCTTTACACAAACATTGTTGAGAAAGATAGAGAAATGACCTCCTGGAAAACAATTCTGACCTGCTAGTTCTTAAATAAAGAGCTCGTTTGCATAGAATGTCCATGACCTTGTCCTTGTTCCAGTTGGGTTGATTCGTTTCCATTGGATCTTGGAGCTCCATTTCTATTTTGGTATATCCTAATTCTGTTCTCCATTAAGCCTATATACCCTCCAAAAAAATCGACCCTTTCTTCTTGTCTAGTTTCCCTTGTCTTCCCAAAGCTCAGACTGGAACCCGGGAAAAGATATGACAGGATATAAAAGGAGACCAAGAATGGCCACAGTCCAATGAAGAGAATCATGACCTCCTGCTCTTTTTTTCTTTTTACCTTTTATCTCGGGCCCTGGCACATAGTCCAAAAAAATCTAGTTGCCAATAGTTAAACTCAAGATTGTTTTAATTCTCTAATGATCAGAGAAATGCAAATTAAAACCATCCTTATGCCCATTCGATTGACAAAGATTCTTTTAAATGTTAAAGATCAATGGTGAGAAGGTTGTATAGAAACAGGCACACTACACCACTGCTGGGGGAGCTATGATTGCTTTGGAAAGCAATGATTAAATGATTTAAAAATTGATAAAAAGTCCAAAGCAATTCAGCCAGTTCATTTCCACTGATATTTTGGAAAGAACACTGGACTCAGAATAAAAGACTTGGGTTCAAATCCATAGAGAGAATACCAAGTATTCAAATTTTCTTATTGTAAGATGGCTGGTTGGATGGGATGATCTATCCCTGAGGCCCCTTTCATCTCTAAAATCCTGTGATCAACTTTTTTGCCTCCTATGCCACCTACAGATAATGGTAATCCCCACTCAGATAAGGTAACAAGACAATGATCTTAGGTATGAACAAATGCCCAATTTCCCTGGCAAGATGATACCTTCCACTGGCATCATCAAATGCCCAATCCTGACCAGCTGGCCTGCAATCAAAGTTTCTGATCAGCTTGGTAGATGCAAGCGTAGCTCCCCTTGGTCTTTCCTCATTCCCTTTGCTTCTGGGAAACTGTGGCTTTTATAGCAACACTAGGAAGATGCTTAGACACTTACTAGTATCAGGATTATAAAGGACATTGATTTAGAGCTGGATCTCAGAGGACATCTGGTTCAACCCCTCATTTTTACAGATGAGGAAACTGATCCTCAGAGAAGGATTTGCCCATGTCCATGCAACTGTGGAGCAATAAAGAGCAGAGACAGAGTTTGCATCCAAGTACAATATGCTCCTTCTCATCAGCCCGAAAGGGGGAAGGGGGGGCACTAGACCAGATAATTTATCAAAATTTCCCCTAGCTTTAAAATGAAATGATGAATCCACTTCATTTTTTAATAATGCTATATAAAAGGGTCTGAGGTTTCTAATCCTCCATTTGAAACTCTCTAGAGAAAGTCAATTACAGAGATGCCTAAGGAAAGGTGCTCATAGAAGATACAAGTGAATGTAGATAGAAAGAATGAACAAGAACATACGTATGTGTGTGTGCAATACGCAATGTATATATACATATACATTTACACATGTATACACTGATATGTGAGCAGACCGAAAGAAAATTGCATGTGTCAACTGAATTTCAGAAGAAATAGAGGAAGCAACGTCAAAACATTATGACAATTTTTAAGGACTTGAAACTGCTGGGGATAAGCAGAAACTTCCTATGGCTCAGCCGTGGAGTGAACAGAGGAGTCTGCATTCTGATCCTTGTCTGATCCAAACTGAAGCCTGGGATGGCTTCCTCTTTTAAGTTCATTTTAACTAGGGTAAAGAAGAGTAGCCCTTTCCTTGGGGCTTAGAAGCCAAAGGTTATAGAAAATCTTTGACTTCCTCATTATCTAATCCCATACTGCTTTCCATGCAGCATTGGCTGCAATGGCTCAGTCTGCCTGTTTCTCCACAGCCCTATTATTAATCAATCTGATCATTTTAAATGATATTTGCCAATTTAGTGCATATAAAACATAATTATGGATTTATTTGTGTTTCTCTGATCATCAGAGTTTGAACAACTTTTCAGCTACTTATCAATAATTTGTGTTTCTTCTTTGAAGTACTGACTGTTCATACCTTCTCCCTATTTTGCCATTGCCAGATGGATCTTTCTATTATAAATTTGCACTAGTTCTTTATGGATGTTGGGAAATAAATCTCACTATTATAAATTTACATCAGTTCCTCATGGATGTTGGGGAATGGATCTTACTATTATAAATTTACATTAGTTCTTTATGGACGTCGTATGTCAGATTTTAATCTGATTTTAATACACCCAGGACGTGCTTATTTTAAATATTTACTGCAAAGACAGTTTCCCAATCAGTTCATCTTCCTTAATACTTAATATTGGATAAAAATGATTAGTTCTTATGTAATCAAATGGACTTGCAAAGAGTTCACTCAGATCCTTTTTGATTCAAATTCCGCCTCTGATATTTAGTACATGTATGCTCTTGGGGAGATCATTTCATTTCCTCATCTGTAAAATATGGAGTTGGGTCTCTGGGGTCCCTTCCAGCTCTAGATCCAGGAGGAGTTCTATCTCATACCCCATCTCTATGGTCTTCAATTTCCTCCAATACAAAATGAAGGGTCTGGATTAAGTACCATAGGGGTTCCGAGGTCCCTTCTACATCTCAATCTATCACCCTGTGAACATTCAACTTTGCCTCCTGTAATGTCTTCTATTTGTTCCATAGATACGAATTCTCTTTCTTCCACAATATGGATAAATAAATCATCCTG
This sequence comes from Antechinus flavipes, assembly GCF_016432865.1. Taxonomy (NCBI): domain Eukaryota; kingdom Metazoa; phylum Chordata; class Mammalia; order Dasyuromorphia; family Dasyuridae; genus Antechinus; species Antechinus flavipes. The sequence continues at coordinate 638,918,404 of NC_067399.1, read as the reverse complement.
CTTTCTTCTAATTTTTTTATAATGTGAAGCATGCAGTGCTCCCATTCCTGGCAGATGTAAAATGCTATAGAAATACATAAGGATAGCTTAGCCCCAGCGCCAAACCCAGCCTACTCCAGAGCCTGCCAGCTGCAGTCTCTCCCTGCTGGCACTTCCTTGGGGTATTTCATCGGAGGAGATTTACAAGGCAGTGACATGCTAGTTCTTTAAATGAAATCCTCAACGAGAAGACCATGTTGAATGAATCCTTGTAAAAAAAATAAAAATAAAAGGTCCCCCCCCCCACCTCCCCTACCCCGATGCCGGGAGAGAAATATATAAAAGCCTCGATCTGGGGACATTCAGGTAGTCCAAGAGGGGCTGTTTGGCTTGTGATTTGTGGTCGGGACACGTGGGGGCCAGCAGCGCAGATGTGTGCTGTGTTCTGCCGGGAGCGCACACGCGCGCTTAAATCACACCCAGAATTTCTGACTAGTGCTGCAATTGTACTACGGTATTGGGCCAGGCTGGCCTATTTGGCTGTGCATTAGTAATGAGATGCTAAACAGATGGCTGCCTGAATGCTCCACCAAGGATGTGGGGGAGCTCACCAAGTTCTTCAGCCTCAGCCGGGGAGAGGAGCCGGAGGAGCGTTACCGGGAATCAGGCTTTGGCTAGTTCCAGGTAAGCCCCGGGAGGAGAGGGAGCTCGGGCTTCATAAATCATAGCAGGTCTACAGGATCTCAGCCCAGTTACAGATTAGAAAATTGAGGCCCAGATCACATTGGCCTAAAGTCACTTTTGTAACTAAGTCACAAACAGGATTTGAACTCAGACATCCTGATTCTAAATTCGGAGAACTTTCCATTAGACTAGGGGTTCTTAGCATGGGATTCTTGGAACCTCATTTCCCCAAGGGATCTATGAATAGAGTTCAAAGGGTACATGGGGGTGAAGGGCAAGGAAAAAAAATTTTCTGTCCATGGAGGATTCTTTAGCAGAAGCTAGATAATTACTTCTTGAGCATAGGGAATATATTAGCCTTTTTTGGTTTTGCCAAAATTTACCATAGTGTTTGACCCTTAGTAGGTACTCAATAAAAGCACCAAGTTCTGCTTGTTTAAAAAAAAAAGGAAAAAGGAAAAAATTCTCTCATTCTCCCCAGGAATCTAAGGCTAGATTTCAAAGGATACATGGGGGAAGATACAAGAACCAAAAAAAACCTTTTCTTAAAAATCAATTTCTAGTAGAAACTTAGCATTTCTTCTAAAACCTTATTTTGAGAAGAGTTCCATAGATTTCACCAGATTGCCAAAAGGGTCTATGACACCAGAAAGGGTAAGAACTGCTGCCACCAAATTATAGCCTTCCATCTCTCTAAGTCACAGAGTTGCTGAATGAATGATACAGAAATTAAAATAAGCATTTATTAAGTTCCTACTATGTGCCAGGCTGTGTAAGCACTTTATAAATATTATCGCATTTGAATCTCACAGTATTCTTGGGAGGTAGATTCCATTATTATCTTCATTTGGCTATTAAGGAAACTGAGACGGACAGAGGTTTAAAGGACTTGTGTTTGAGGCTCAATTTGAATTCCACTGCATTGCCTAGGTGCTTCAGATACTTACTAGCTAAGCTGTAAGTGGACAGACTGGGAGATTTGGAAACTTGAGTTCAAATCCAGACTCCACTACCAATACCTATGTGACCTTGTCAACCTCCCTCTTTTGGATTCAGTTTATTCATCTGTAAAACAAAAAGGGATTTAAAACTCTCTAAAAGCCCTTCCAGTCTATATCTATTATTTTATGACTGGCCCAATGGCAAGATGGTGGCAGAGGTAGTGTCCTAAGTCCTAATATAGGTAGCACGGACTAGTGGAAATATCATCCAAATTCAAATCCCATATTTGCCACAATGAAGCAGCTAGGTAACACAATGTATAGAGCCACCGGATCCAGAGTCAGGAAGATCTGAATTCAAACCCAGTCTTGTACTCACTAGCTGTGTGATCCTGGACAAGTCACCCTCTGCCTACCTCAGTTTCCTCAACTATAAAATAGGAATAATAATACTAGTTACCTTAGAGACTTGTGATTATGAGGATTAAATAAGATAATATTTGTAAATATGTAACACATAATATTTGCTTATTCCTCATTCCTAGTACCCAGCAAAGGATAACTTTGATTTGAGGCAATCAATCAACTTCCAGATAAAAGACTTGCATTAGGTGGCCTCCAAGCTCATTTCCAAGTTGAAATTTGTAACTACAGAACAGGTAGGGAGATTGAGTGACGTGTGGAAACATGGGAAAGAATCACACAAGTAGGGCTCAGCCCTTCTGTACCAGGTTTTGAGAGTTGGGGTTATGGAGCCTAGTTGTCTACTTGAGAACAAATTTGGCCTGGGTGTTGAGGGAGGAAAGGATACCAGATGAAGGTGAAAGCTATAGAAGAAAGCAGATTATCAGGAAAGCAACAGGATGCCTAATGGTGAAATTCACTTTGTCAGGGAGACGTGGTACTGCTCACCTTCTGGTGTGGGTAACTGGGGGTCTGCGATGGAATTTCTCCAGTTTCCTTTTCTTTGGAGATGGGACTACAAATGGGAGGGGGGAGCACTAGCTCATTGGAAAGTCAAATACTGGAGCTGAACCTTAAATACTTTGGACACAAAATGAGAAGCCGGGACTCATTGGAAAGACCCTGATGCTGGAAAAGAATGAAAGCAAAAGGAAGGGGATGACAGAAAATGAAATGGATGGAGAGTGTCATGGAAGCAACAAACATGAGCTTGGGGACTTGGGGAGGTTGTGGAGACTTGGGGAGGTTGTGGAAAGTAGAAGAGCCTGGTGGGCTAAGGTCCACAACATCATGAGGAGACAGACATGACTAAATGAATGAACACATCTCATGGCCTGCTTGGTCTCTTGTAAATGGACCCCCCTCTGCTAGGGTATATATATATACCATATATATATATATATATATATATATATATAATATATATATATATATATATATATAGAGAGAGAGAGAGAGAGAGAGAGAGAGAGAGAGAGAGAGAGAGAGAGAGTATAGTATAGTATAGGGTGTAGATAGATAGATAGATAGATATAGATACAGATATACTATATAAGTATATATATACACACACTATATTTGGGAAATCTGAATATCTGTTGATATCAGTATCAGCATGATACAGTCATGATAGTGGCTGAAATCTCTCTGGGGCAGATGAGGTGGAAAGGAGAGAAGAAAAGGCTGGGCCTGCTTAAGGCTGGTGCATTTCAAACCTTAAAATGCTATAGAGATGCCAGCTGCCACTATTTTTATTTTCATGAAGACTGGATGCCACGCCAAACGCTACTTTGGAACAATGGGTCTGTCCAGCTGGCAGCCTTCCCACGCTTGAAACTGCCCAGGTGTGCAGACAGAGCCGTGGTGGACAATTCTTTTAACATGCTCACAGCCAAGGGGCTGGGGCTGTTCCTTGCCAGCCCCCTCTTCTGTGCCTCCCTCCCCAACTCCAGATCTTGGCCCTCAGCTCAACACCTTTCACATAAGGCTGATGTCTTTGATTCCAAATGGGCCTGGAAACTGGGGCAAATTCAAAGGCAGAGGACCACTGCTGGGTGCTGCTGGCCGCTACTGGCTGGCCCTCTCCCTTGAACTCTTTCATTCTCTCTGATGTCTGGTTGTTGGAGTTCTTAGTTCATCCATGTTCAGCGTTGCACATGCTCCACAGAGGCACCAATCACCATTCCTCTGTCCCTATATCCCGTTTCACTTGATGAAAGGTAATGCATTTGGCTTGCCCAGCCCCAGCAGTGACTTGTGGGAGCATAATAGACTTCGCTCCTTCTTCCTTTGGGGCCCAAAGCCTCCCTCAGCTTTCTACCTGACTGATGAACCCTCTTCCCTGAGGTTCCCTCCATCCCTGTATTCATGGCGGTGTGGTGTAGTAGGAGGAGGTGCAATAAGTTAGCAGACTCAGGCCATACCTTTGGATTTGTCACTTAAATTAACTGTGTAACCTTCAGAAAGTTGATAAAAGAGAGGAAAGACATCTGGGCTTAGAATTAGGACTAATGTTAAAATCCTGTCTCTGGCTCTTCTTAGCTTCGTCATCATGGGTGAGTCACACAACTCCTTGGAACTTCAGTTTCCTCCTCTGTGGAATGGATTATTCCTCCCTCATTCTACTGAGAAGGGAACCAAAGTCCCAAAGATGTACAGCTTATAGTAACAAGAACTCTCTGAATACAAATCTACTATTTCTCCATTTATAATGTTCATGTTTAAGACACTTCCCTGAATCATACTGGGAGTCAGCAACAGGGTCAGTATTGGAAGCCAGCCCCACCCCACAATCCCTACTCTTTCCATATCATCCTAATTTTTCCAATCAATCAGTCATTCAATTAACCAGTAATTATTAAGTGCCTACTAGACGCCAGCAAGTGTGGTAGGTACAGAGGTAGGTACAAATGCAAAAGTAAGGTGGTTCCTACCCTCAATGAGCTTACGTTCCACAAGCTGGAGATCACATAGATCAATGTAGATTACGTGCTGTAATCCTATGTTGGACCTGGAGCTGAAATTATGCTTTCACAACATGCTGTCTCCAGCACTTCTCCTTCCTTGTGCCAGCGAGGTACCTGTCCTGCCATCAGGAAGACTAATCTTCCTGAGTTCAAACCTGGCCTAGATACTTACTAGCCATGTGACTCTAGTCAGTCACTTAACTGCTGTTTGCCTCAGTTTCCTCAACTTTATGTGATGATAATCATGCTTACCTTACAACATTATTGTTAAGATCAAATGAGTTGATATTTGTAATGCAATTAGCATGTGCCTAGCACAAAATAGTAGGTACTTAGCAGATTTTTCTTTCTTTTTTCTCTTTTTTCCCTCCCTCCTTCCTTCCTTCCTTCCCTCCTTCCCTACTTCCTTCCTTCTTTCCTTCCCTTTTTCCTTCCTTCCTTCCTTCCTTCCTTCCTTCCTTCCTTCCTTCCTTCTTCCTTCCTTCCCTCCTTCTTTCCTTTCCTCCTTCCTTCCTTCCTTCCTTCCTTCCTTCCTTCCTTCCTTCCTTCCTTCCTTCCTTCTTTCCTGTCTCCCTGCCTTCTTGCCTTCCTGCCTCCCCTCTTTCCTTTTCTTCTTCCCAGGGAAAGAGGAAAAGGGTATGTGTGAAAGAAATACTTCCCTTTTCTGTGCTCATGATTTCTCTCTCTCTCTCTCTCTCTCTCTCTCTCTCTCTCTCTCTCTCTCTCTCTCTCTCTCTCTCTCTCTCCCCCTCCCCCCCTCTCTCTCTCTTCCCTTTCCTTCTTTGTCTGTCCTGTGTCTATCTCTTCATTCCTTCATCCCTCCTTTCCTTCCCTTCTCTCTCCCTCTTTCCTTATTTCTCCCTTTCTTCTTCCTTTTTCTCTATACTCTCAATTTGTCCTCAATTTAATAGGGCAGTGGAGTCCCTAATTCTCTCTTAGGGCTTCAGCCTTTTACCCCTGAGCTGCTAATTCTACCTTCTGACTTAATCATCATACTTAGCACATTCAATAAGGCTTTTTCATCTTCAAAGCCCTGTGCAGGCATTAGCTAATTACTATAATCCACTCAGCTCCCAAGGCATCCCAAGGTGGTGAGAAGCAGGAGGTTGGGGTCTTCCTGGTGGGGAAACTGAGAATAAAATTCATCCATCCATTCACCCACCAAACATTTGTTAAGTATTTATGTGTACAAGGGCACTGAGCTAGGCTCTGGGGAAGATACATAATTTAAGTCAGATACATATCTTGTCTTGATGGAGCTCATAGTACAGTAAGGGAAAAAGACAGGTATGTAGGTAACATATATATATATATATATATATATATATATATATATACACATATATATATTTCATAATGAAAATATAAGAAGAACCTAAAGAACAACTTATACAGTGACCACATTAAAGTAAAAAAAAGAATCACTGAAAAACTTCAGTCCTTCAATCCATGCAGGGAACATTCATGATTTCAGGGTGCTCTAATCTATGCAGGGAGCACTTATGATTTCAGGGTGCTCAGATCTATACAGGGAGCACTCATGATTTCAGGAGCCCCATGATGAAACATGTTTCTTGTGTCTCATAGAGAGGCTATTTATCGACAGTGAAGTGGCCATTTTCAGACATGACCAAGTATTTATTTATTTTTGACTTCTTTGTTAGATGGGACAGCTTTATTGTGTTAGGAGAAGCTGTTGGATATAAAAACATGGACATAAAAAGATAAAAGAACCCTCATGAGATCATAGATCTTATAAATCCTCTCATCTAACGATCTCATTTTACAGAAAATTGAGGCAGATTAAGTGACTTTCCCAGGGCCACACAGGTAGTAAGTGGCTAATATAGCATCTTGAACCTGTATCTTTTCAACATCAGGGTCAACACCCTATGTAGAAGGTGATACTATATCAGCAACAATTTTTTTTAAAAACACACATTAATGAATGAAGTCTAAGCAGGAAGATGGTTACTGACATGGAGTGGAGTGTTGATAAAGAAAGGCTTTTGGACAGAGATGACATGCATATAAATTAGGCTTTGAGGAGAAATCAGAAACCATGGGACAAAAAGAGGGAGGAAGGGGAAGAAGCATGAGCATGGCATCAGACATGTCCTGGAGAAATTGTGGTGGACTCCAGAATAGGACAAGATACATCTGGAAGGTTGGGGGAGACTAGAGTACAAGGGGCCTTGAGTAGCAGAGATGAAGAAAGAAAATGAGATGAGTTGAAGTTGAACACTTTGGACTGTGATGTCACTGTGAACTCTGCCATGGCAGACTTGGGCTCGGCACTACTCTGAAAGGGACACGCTCCCTTCCCACCTTTAGCTTCTTAAGCTTTTAGGTCATTTTTATCTGATTGCTCTTGGAGGGGGGAGCTACTCCCTAGTGGGTCCTAGGGGAAATTTGGGTAAGCAGGTAGAACAGGAGTAATAGTCATGGAAATGAGAAGATGTACAATTCTTAAAATTTCCACTGCACAGGAATCTCTAGAGCAATCTCTGCTCTCAGGACTGAATGAGGAATGGGGGAGGGGGTACTCATTGCACCTGTGGCCTGGGAATGCCATGTATGAGATGTCTGATCAAGTCCCGATCTTTACATAAGGTGAAGGAGTCTCACAGCATCTCGCCACTATAATTTGGAGTAGAGACTTGTTTTCAGATATAGTTTGAGACTGGGGTGGATGGCAGAAAAAAACAACTCTTTAAGTCAGAAAATAGAGATCCTGCACAAATCAATCAATCGACAAACATTTATTGGGGTGTGTGAGGATTTAGGGAGGACTAGTACCTTTGGTGTGAGGGTTTGCTGAATTCTTTTCAGGGTTACTCACCCTTGCAATGGCCATACCCCAGTAAACTGTCAGGAGATGGGCTAAACCAGAGTGGGGGGGACTGACAGAACTCAAACTCATTGGTAAGTTAGAGAAATGTCCATTCCAAGCAGGTGAAAACTTTTTGCATGATGAGCAGATGAGACAAATTGGTTTCAGTGACCTGGTTCAGCTGAACCAGGTTCCATAGAATTCATAGAGCTTGGCAAGACATCAAAGATACTAAGATCATCCACTGACTCCCAGGCCATTGCCAATTTCTTGACTTTTGTCTTTCCATTAGATTTCAGTGATTCTGGAAGAGAGAGCAAGGCTGATGACTTTGCACAATTCCTCCTCACCTTAATCTAAGTTATTCAGGAGTCAAACTATCACCCTCTTATGTCATTAGCCTTCTTCAGAAATGAAAGATGAGCAACAACATATCACACCTGCTCTGTCCTGGGCGCCACAATGAGGCTGGGATACAAACAAAGGCAAACTTCAGTCTCTGATTTGGAATGACCTGAAAATAGGGTAGAATTAACAGGGGTTAAGATGTATCTTAATGGAGTACCTCATTACTTCAAATTAAAAATTCTAGTGACTGTTTTAAAATTATTTTAAGATATAGAAAAAAGCATTTTTCTTGCAAAAATAAACAAAAACAAAATCCCTATAGGATGAATGTTGCAGGGAGTGCGGGAGCATGGAGCCCCAGGAAATCTTTGTTAGGAGAGGGAGGGAACCATTCATAACTACAAGGGCCATGGTTAGTGACAAACATCACTTTCAGAGAACCCTGCTAGCTTGAAATCTCTGATTCTATGATCCCTCTCTGCCCTTGCTTTGTTGCCACTGGGGATTTTTGGAGAATGCTTGCATGATCAAGTAAGCGGCACCCAGGACACCTGGGTCTCCTTTTAATTCAGTCGATGCTTTGTTGCCTTGGCAAGCCACTTCCCATCCTCATCCCTTTGCTGACACGACTTGTTCTCATTTCCAAAACCCAGCTGAAGCCCATTTTCCTTAATGGAATGATAATATCTCACATCAGCATTGTGCTTTACATAACTTCATCTTCCTCACCTCCAAAATGGGGCTTCATGAGACTGAATAAAAGAAATCGTACAGGCATGAATTTCATGCCCACGATGACCTTGTGAGTTGGATGGAACAATTCCTCCCACACTGTGGGTACTTAGGAAGTATCCATTGAATCGAAACCTTGTTCTAAAGGTAAACTGAATCTGAGAGGGATTGAATAGGGCTTACCCAAACTTACATAACCAGTTAGTGACAGATCAGGATCACACCTCCCCAAGTCCTGGGTTGGGCAAAAGGGGATGCTGTGGGATATCCTCTGGTACACTGGGTTACAGTGCTAACTCTATTTCTTTGCTATTTTTTACCTGTGAAAAAGTGATTTCCTTTCCCTGAAGCTTTCTCTATAATAGTAGGCATTTGGACTATAAAAGTTTTAAGTTCTCATTTCCCACTTAATTACCTGGTGTTTTTAATTATCTTTGCACATATATGTTACTTTTAGGGGCATTCTGAAGCCAGCTTAGACTACTAGCTTGAAAGTCCATTATTAAATTTTCAATATGTTCTTATACCCTGGAAATCCCCAATCATTGCAAATCAAGGCTTAATTTATTGGGTTTTTTTAATTGTTCAGGCTTAAGAAAGAATTAATGATATAGATTATACTTAAAAGTGTGCATACATACTGGAGAGCCTGGTTGTAAAACACTGTATCACCTTATAAACATAGCTTGAGCTCAGCAAGAGTATAGTAGAAGGTTCAGAGAAGGAAGTCATCAACAGACTGGAGGCCTGGTAACTCGAACAACAACAACAACAACAATAGTTTATATAGCACTTTAAGGTTTACAAAGTGCTTTACACCCACAACTTCCTTGGAGCTATGTCCCTCCATACTTTCTGAAGAAGATCATAAACCTGGGCTCCCTCAGCACCTAGGACAGAGCCCCTAACACTTGGGGCTATTAGCTATTATTATTAGCTAAGAATTTCTGTCCATAATAATTCAAGCCATCCTAGAGAGGTTTTTGAAATTCTTGCATGAATTAAAAAGTGCCATGGGATACTGGAGCACAGAAAAGGAAATCTGAGGATTGTTCCCCCTCCTGCTGAGATAGAGGCTGGCATTGAGTATCCTAGTGACTGGAACTGTCTGCCATGCTCCTTGGCAAATTAGCATCTTTTATTGTCCAGTGTTTATACTTCCCAGTGGTCATTACTTCTCAATATTGGCTGGTCCCTAGCTAAGGAAGTGCTGCTTTTTAGCCAGACATGTTTGCCTCGGTGACCCTGTGCCCTTTTTGCCTTTATGAGATGGGTTTCACTCTCTCTCAGGTTCTGGAGTAAGAGAATGCCATCATGGCCCCGAGGATAGCATTTGGCTTCACTGGGTCTCTCTCTTGGTAAGACCTTCAAGCTGGTGCCTTGGTCTCCCCAACCTGGGTCTCCATTCAGTTCAGGTATGTGCTAATGAGGGCTTCGGCTCCGTTGCTTCTGCCCTGCCTTGTGTGCCAGCTCCCCCTCTGAGAGCTGCAGAGCCAGCACAGATGCTCTATGACCGGAAGCGCCTGGTGAGGGAGGCCCACTCATCTGCCATTGCTTGCCTGAGATGGATGGTTATTACAGGGCCTGCAGCTAGAGAGAAGACTGCTGATGTCTTCTCTCACCTGCCAAATCGGCCCCTGGCACAGTGCCCTCTTTGCTTCAGTGCCCTGCTGATAGGAATCCTGCCCCAGGGTCAGGCAGAGCTTTTGGCAGAGAATGAGGATTTCCTAGTCCTGGTTGCAGGAGACGGACTTTGAGGCATTCTTTTGTCTCCAAAGATGGGGTCAGCTGGGGGGCCCTGAGTCTGGGGGAGGGGATGGAAAGCATTCTGAGTAGCTTTTCTCTTTTTTTTTCTCAAGGTCATTTTTATGGCAGGTTAACCAGACAGCCAGAACCCTAGCCCAAGAAGCAGGGTGGCTGGGTAAGCAGATTGACCAGGTGGAGAGGCAAGAACTCTTAGTTTGGTTCCTCATTGTGACACTGATACCCATGCTATCCCTGTGAAGTAAGAATAGGGCAATAATCAACCAATCAATCAACAAGCATTTATTAAAGTGCCTTCTATATCTGAGACCTGTTAAAGACCTTAGCTTAAAAAGGCCAAGGTCTCCCACGACATCCAGGGCCATCTCCAGTCATCCTGATTATATCTGGCCACTGGACCCAGATGGCTCAGGAGGGGAAAGTGAGGCAGGTGAGCTTGCCCACCCCTCTCTCACTTAAATACAATTCACTTACAAGTCATGGTATCACCTCCCTGTGCCATGGTTTATCTCCTTCTGCATCCAGGACCATCTCCAGTCATCCTGATTATATCTAACCACTAGACTCAGATGGTTCTCAAGGGGAAAGGGAAGCAGGTGACCTTGCACAACCCTGCTTCACTTCAACCCAACTCACTTGTATATCATTACCTCCCCAATGTCATGCTCCTCTTAGAAAATGAAGGACAAACAACAACAAATATATAGCAGGCACTATAATAGATGCTGGATACAGAAAGACAAAAAAAAAAAAAAAAACAAAAAAAAAACTGCAATAGCGTCTGCCCTTAGGGAATTAACATTCTTTTGGATTACATTTGGAATGGGTAGACCCTTCTTACAAATGGTAGTTATGAGAGGCAGGGAATTAAAATTCCTAGACAAGAATGGCCTCATTTATATTGTGATGAAGAGAGCCATCTACACCCAGAGAGAGGGGACTATGGGAACTGAGTGTGTGTGAGTGTGGATCACAACATAACATTTTTACTCTTTTTGTTGTTGTTTGCTTGCATTTGGTTTCCTTTTACATTTTTTTCCTTTTGGATTTAATTATTCTTGTGCAGCATGATAATTGTATAAATATATTGGATTTAACATGTATTTTAACATATTTGACATATATTGGATTACTTGCCAACTAGAGGAGAGGGTGGAGGAAAGGGTGAAAATTGGAACACAAGGTTTTGCAAGAGTTAATGTTGAAAAATTGTCCATGCATATGTTTTGAAAAATAAAAAGCTTTAATAAAATAAAAAGAATGGCCTCATTTAAACAAACTATTCCTTTGGATCTTGGATTTTTTATCTAGTACTTAGTTCCTACCTTAGACCCTTAGACCCTTCTCAAAGAAGCTACTTGAGTAGCCATTTACATATAAAGAGCACCAAAGGCCCCTGTAAAAAATATACCTGAGAGTAGAGAAAAAAATGGATGGGCAGGTATTCTTTTATTAATATATATGTTTATTATTCTAAGGAGATAATTATCACCCCTAGAAATACAGGAAACTTGGTCTCAAGGAAATTAGTTATAGGACTTGGACTTCCATGTGTAGGGATGTGAAACAAAGCAGAAAAAAAGCCCTGAGCATATTGTAAGAATAATAATAAGACACTGGGAATAGAGGGATCATTAAAAGAAATTGAGACTCAGACAAAGCATTTGTCCCTGAGTAGCTTCAAACTATCTGGAAAAGAAAGGCAAAGAGGGATAGATTTGTACTGGACCTGGCCCATAGGTGGCGATATCTACCAGGTGGTCTTTGGGACTTCAGGGCTGAGTTGTACTGACCAGGGGAGAGTAGATATCCATAGCTGTTCCCATTCCTTTCAACCCAGTCAAGGAACCTTCCCTATCCAATGACTGTTCAATAGGAAACTATCTTTTTCACTTTTCCACTGCTCCCACCATCTCTTAGCATTTAATAGCACATGTATAATGTTTTAAGGTCTATAAAACTTTACAAATATCATCTGTTTATCTTCACGAGCACTCTAGGAGGTGGGTGGTATTACAATACTCATGGCCAGATGAGGAAACTGTGGCAGACAGAGATTAAATGGCCTGCCCAGGATCACAAAGCAAGTAAGTGTCTGAGGCTGGATTTGAACTCATCTCCCAAAGTCTAGCTCTCTGTTCACCAGACCATCTAATTGCTAGTTATCCACTCACCCATCCACCTGTATCACTTATCCCACAGAGAAATTATCTGAAAAACTTCAGACCTGCTGTGTTTCGACAGCAGCTTCTAAACAACACATACACACTGTGTTCTTCTTCACTATGCATAAATAGCTTTCCCCTTACACCTTCTTTGTCCTCTGTAAAATCGACCCCTCCCCTCCAAGTCTCTGTTTTGCTGAGCTCAGCATTCGAAGCGAGGCTAGAACAACTATTCTCAAGTCTTCTGTTGACTCCCACATCTCTGCCAGCCATCACTCTGTACCTTTTCCCATCCAACCTGAGATTCTCAAATCTTATCTCACTCCCCCCCTTCCAGCTATATCTACATGCCATTGCATGCCACATGATGCTAGAGCAACTGTGGTCCGAACACAAGGATTTCCTTGACCCCTCACCCACAGAATTTTTAACTTCCCTCCATAGTCCATTCAAAGATTCCTTTAATGAGACATGACTTTGAACTCTTCTTGAAATGATCTTCTGAGGCTCACTCAGGTCCCGGCATCCTCAGAGATACATGACTATAGTTCATAGGACTTGGGCCAAAAGAGATCTTACAGATTTTTTTAATAGATGAGGAAACTAAGGTCCAGAGAGATCCTGAATTCGCCACATCTTTTGCAACTCTCTGGACTCTTGCTATCATTCTTCAGAAAGTATTTAAGAAACTCTTACACACTAAAGTACAAATGACTGATATAGCTCATCCCTCTGTGGGTGGGAAAATGTATTTGTAATTCAATGCCAGTCAGTTCCATTTAAGAAGTATTTAATTAGGCACTTACTAAGTGCCAGACTGAGTTCAAAACCCTAAGGGAAAAGAACTTTAATAGTAGAATCCATGCATCAACTGCCAGCCTGTGGGGGGAGATGGTTTTTGGACAAGAGATTTGCTCACAATCCCTGGCATCCAACTATATTGATGGACACCTATTCCACCACAAATAAAGCCACCTTGGCTCATCTGCCCGTGATTTTCCTCCACCTGCACAGGCCAGTTTCTCACTCATGGGGTGATGATGATTCTCCTGTCTCCCTCTACCAAAAAGCTCCAAAGTCTCAGGGATCTGCTTGGGAGGAGCACCTGTCTGTGACAGAGCTTTCGCAAACTGAGGGGCTGAGGGAGGAAAACAGTGCTCTCTGCTTCTTCACTATAATAAGAATAATGATGAAAATAACAATAATAGTCATATTTTATAGCCCTTTATAATAACAACCATCATTTATAGAGTACTTTAACGTTGGCAACTTACTTTATTATTAAATAGAATATTTAGTATTATTAAATACTATCTAATTTCAACCTCATAACCAATCCATGGGAGAGGTGCTATTAGCCTCCTGGTTTTACAAATGAGAAAACTGATGCTCAGAAAGGTTATATGACTTGCCTAGGGTCACATAGGCAAAAAGGTATTTGAGGGAGGATTTGGACTCAGGTCACCTCGTCTGTACAGTCAGGACTCTGCTGGCTGCTTTTATGATCAAACCACAATTTCTATGCCTTTCATCTGACTCAGAACATTCTCATAAAAATACCATAAGGTAGGTAGGGCAACAATTTTATGCCAAAAAATTTGATAACCTAAGTGAAATGGAGGAATATCTACAAAAATATAGATTGCCCAGATTAACAGAAGAGGAGGTAAATTGCTTTAAAAATCCCATTTTAGAAAAAGAAATAGAACACACTATTAATCAACTCCATAAAAAAATCCCTAGGACCAGATGGATTTACATGTGAATTCTGCCAAACATTTAAAGAACAATTAACTCCAATACTATATAAACTATTTGAAAAAATAGGGAATGAAGGACTCTTACCAAATTCCTTTTATGACACAGACATAGTACTGCTACCTAAACCAGGTAGGACAAAGACAGAGAAAGAAAATTATAGAACAATCTTTCTAATGAATATTGATGCAAAAATCTTAGATAAAATATCAGCAAGATAGGCAGAGCAAGTATTATTCCTATCTCCATTTGTATAGATGAGAAAAATACATTTCAGAGTGCTTCAGAGCAAAGCATTCAGCAGGTAGAGAGCAAAGCCAGCATTTGAATACAGGTCTTCTACCTTCTAGCTTCCTGCTTTTTCCACTACTAGGACTGTCCTCTCTGGCGAAGGGGAAAGGGAAATGAATGAAAGCCTTCCTCTAAGCACCCTGAGTCAGGACCACGGCCAGGGTCATGCTGTCAGTGATTATTAACTTGTATCTCTGACCACTCCCAAGCCGAGTCCTGGATCCAGATAAGTAGAGGCTGCAGGGAACAAGCTAGCTAAGCAGGGTCGCTTCTGTCAGATGAGAACAGAGTCTTTGATTACTTATGCTGATGCCTTCACATCCCTGGATTCTATTTTCCAAAGGGAAAGAGGCCACTTGGGGATAGTGGTTAAAGAAGCTCTAATTCCCCTCTGGAGTCGGCTCCTGGGTGAAGGACACGGTACAGGGGTCAAGCAAGGTGGAATAGATGTGATCTGGGGAGCCCAGTACTCCCCAGCACCCATGACATCGCGTGCCAGGCTGTGCCACCATCTCATATACATGTTTAATTCATGCTCCGGCATGCCAGACTGTGCCAATTTTAATTAGCTTCTAACTTTTTGCCATTCATTTTACTATGAACACTTTATAAATAAATGATGGGAGAGGGAACAGGAAGCAGGGCAGGAATGGGTACAGACAAGCAATGGGTCTTCTGGGGGTGAGAGGGTGGCAATATTTCTGGGCCAGGTTGTATTCTGTGGCAGAGAAGGCTTGTGACGGTAGAGGAATTTATCTGGGCGTCTTCTCTTCTGCTGACTTGGCAGCCCTCATCCAACCCTATATGCACGCCTTTAATTTTTTTTTAAAGCTAGAGTTGAACAGACACAGATGTGCCAAGCTCTGCGGGGCCCACAAACCAAACTCCAGAACATACATGCCTGTTTTATAGAGGCAGGCACAACCCCGGGAGAGAGCAAGCTCAGGAAACAAAAACGAATTTGGAGGGGAAAAAAATCCCCTTACTCTAACTAGATCGGCAAAGAGAAAGAAATAAAGGGAAAATGGTGTCTCTGCTACACAGGGGCATGAGCAACTGATAGTAGAAGATATTCCAAAGAAAGATGCACTTAAATATTCTCCCAGCCAAACAAAAACAAAACATCCCATCCTACCTTCATTATCCTCCCTCTAGGTAAGGGGAAAATGGCAGGAATCTCGCCATCTTGGGGGTAGGGACTGGTATAAATTCATAGAAAATTAAACCTGGAAGAAATGGTAGAATTCACTTAGTACAACCTGTTCATTTTACAGATGAGGAAACTGAGGCTTCGAGAGAGAAATATATTATTCAAGGCAGTAGAGCTAATTAATTAACAGGATGTTGACTCCAGGCCCCTTCGTTCTAGTTCTGTATTCTTTCCATATCTCAGAGACAGATTTGGTTTAGAGGATTTTGACAAGCTGAATATTTGCTAAGATGTCCACCTCCTGATGCTTCATTCAATAGATACTCATGAGAACTGCCTTTGAACATCATCCTCAGTTAGTTGTTGTGAGTGATATGGGATATCTAAGATAAAGGCCTATGGTCTGGGGGCCCTCTGAGTTTGTCTCAGGGTCCTAAAAGCAAGAGCCTGTACCTAGATATAAGAACTGCATCTGTGATTCATGGAGATAGAGACCTCCCTCTACCAAAGCCTGTAACTGTTATCTACACTTATAGCCTTAGAGAGTTGTATAGGGTCTCACAGCCAATATGTGTCAGAGGTGAGACTTGAACTCGGCTCTTACAAGTTTCCTCATGACATAGGATTAAGTGCCTGGTAGTTTGAGAAGGGAATATTCCGTGGGTCTAAGATATTCAGTTCTGGGTAGTACATTTTAGAAGTATATAGACAAAGGCCATCCAGGAGAGGGTGACCAACATAATGCTGGTTGTTGAAACTGCGTCATATGGGGGTTGGTTGGAAGACTTGGGTAGTACCTGGGAAGGGGAAACATGGTAATTCTCCTGTAGCATTTGAAGCACTGGCAAGAGGAAGAAGGATTAGACTTATGCAGATTGTCTCCAGGCTCCAAAAATATGGACAGAGTGGAAATTATAGAGAAATCTGCTCAGTGTGGCAAAAACTTTCTAATCAATGGAACTGTCCAAAGATAGAAGGGGCTTCTTGGAGATAAAGTATACTTCCCATTGCCAGAGGTTAAATGGCTTTTCAAGAATATTGTAGAAGGCTTTTAGGTTTCAGATATGATTGGACTAAATTATCTTTAAAGTCCCATCCATGGGCTTTTGGATAAGTTACCCCTCTGTTCCAAAACTATCAATATCTCCCCTCGGTCCTGAACATGAAATCCTAGTACTGAATTTTATCTTAGCATTGAAGAATCTCAACCTAGGCCATCCATCTAGTTTTGGCTCCAATATTCCTCTTCACAGATCCTCCTTTCTGTCAAATTGGTCTAGGTTATCCTTATCATCAGGATCATTCCTATTCAATCTAATGCAATAAACCTGCTTTAAGCACTTACTATATACCAAGCACTGTACTAAATGGACCACACCTTTGCCCTTCTGAGATGCCCTTCCTTAATTTGAATCCTACTTATTCTTAAAGGCTGGACTCAACTTGAATTTCCTCAAAGAACCTTCCTTGACCATCCCAGCCTACAGTGATTTCCCCATTCTGACCTTGTGTAGTATTTATTCTCATTATCATTTTTCCTTTCACATTTATCACATAGTACCTTGCCTTGTTGTTAGTGATATTTTCATGTGTGTGTTTATTGTCTCATTAACTAAACTGACAGCTTTATGAATTCAGTAAGTAGCTTGCTCTTTATATCTCCAGCACTGAAAGAGTAAAAATATTTTTAGCTGATCCAGAGAGACGAATAGGTTCCTAGTTATAACCTAGTTATCCTGTTCACCCGAAACTCAGAAGTCCTCCAAAAGCAGCTAGAAACACTTGATCTTCAAGAATTTCTATCAATAATTTGAATAAAGTCATAAAGGCAATGCTTTCCATTTTTTGATTCAAAACCAGGAGAGCTGATATTAGAGACGACTGAATCAATATTCTCACTGTCTCAACAATTTGAAATTATGGATCCAGACCAGCAACATAATATTTAGGACAGATGAACGCAAAGTCCTATGTTTTGGTCCAAAATTCTAATTGTACAATCACAAGATAAAGGAATCTTGAACCAAGAATTCCTGGACTTAACTATCTCCTTGATAGCCAGCTTTTTCCCCTAAGGAAACCTCTCTTTTATGTTTGTTCTCCTGATTGGTAACTCCCTTGCTTGGACCACTATTTTATGAGATGCTTCAGATATTCTCTCTCTTTTTTTCCTTTGATATCCTTACTCTCTCATTTTTGGTTTTTAATATGTACTTTTATTTTCCCCCAATTACACATTAAAGCAATTTTTAAGCATTTGAGGTTTTTTCTTAAGTTTTGAGTTCTAAATTTTATCCATCCCTCACTTTGTTCCTTCTGAACCTTCCCCTTCCCTGAGATAGGAAGCAATCAGATATATTTCCATAATAGACATTTAATACAAGAAGGCTCAAAAGAAAAGACTTTAATTATAAAAAATCAAGGCAAAAAGAAAGTGAAAAATAGCATGTGTCTGTTTATATTCAAACAATGTCACTTCTTGCTCTGGAGGTGGATAATATGCTTCATCATTAGTTCTCTAGGAGTATCTAGGATCATTGTATTGCTGACAATACCAATTATGGGCTTGACTCAACTCACTCACCAGACATATCAACTTCCTGGTCAGCTGCTGCCTTGTGGTACAGGTACACTCTTTCCCTCTTTCCAATTCTCTTTTCTGTGTTGTCTTTCCTGGGAAAAAAAAGTGTTGTCTTGCTTGTATCTGTATCTCCAGTGCTTAGCACAGTACTAGCTCTTAATAACTATTCTGGTTCTGTTTCCCTGTGTTTCTATTGGTTTCTCTTTCTTGAATTCCTTTGTTAGTCATATGTTGTCTTCCTCATTAGAACATATACTCCACAATGACAGGGATTTTTTTTTAACCTGCTTTGTATCCCTTGTACTTAGCACAATACCTGTATTTAGTAAAGACTTAATAAATGTTTCTTGACTACCCAAACAAGCATTTATTAAGCACCTATTATCACTAGATGCTATATCTACTGGTTGCTGTACTGGGGAGATACAGAGAAATAAATGAAATAATACCTGCTCTTCACCCACGTAAATAGAAAGAACAACTACAGAACCAACAAAATTGAATGTTATGAAGTTAATGATAAACTTTAACCCCAAAGAAGACATTAAAAAGTACTTCTTTCAAAGATCATTTGTAGCTTGTTTATTTTCTTCCCTAAAAATTGGTTTGTTAAATCCCAAATTTCCTTTGTACTGTGTACATAGTAATAGACAAAGTTGTGGGATGATCAGTGGTGAATCACTTTGCTATTCTCAGCAATACAATGATACTTGTACTATTCTGAAGGACTTATCATGAAAACTGCTATCTACACTCAGAGAAAGAACTGGTTGTGCCTGAATACAGACTGAAGCCTTCCTTTTTCAACTTTCTTTTTTTTCCTTGAAGGTTTTTTTTGGGGGGGGAGGGGAGATGGTGAGAGGGAGATCTATGTTTTCTTTTGCAACATAACTTTTATGGAAATGTTTTATTTAATTTCACATGAGCTCTCTCAAGAGCAAATGTAGGGAGGAAAGGGGAAAATCGGGAACTCAAATTTTTAAAAACAAACATAAAAATAGTTTAATATGTAACTGGAGAAAATAAAAATATTAAAAGATAAATTTTTGTATGCTTAAATTGGGCATTCTATATTGTTGTAAAGATTTCATTTAAATTGTTGGTTTTCTTGGCATAATGTTAGGCTAAATAATTTCTAAAAATATCCTTTACTTCTTCATTTGTTATAAGTTCACTTTTTAAGAATTTTTGTTACTAGGATTATTTCCCCATTTCTTCCCTTAAATCAAATTAACTGTTTATTTTACTTTTAAAAAAGACTCCTAGTTTTATTTATCAATTCAATGGATTTGTTTTTGTTTTCAGTTTTGTTAATTCTTTAATTTTCAGGATTATTAGTTATTTAATTAAGGCTTTTTAATTTACTTGGGTTTCTAGTATTTTTTGCTCATATCCCAAATTCACTGATTTGTTCTTTTGTGTATGTTAATAAATATGTTTAGAGATTTAAAAAAAAGTTTCTCTGGGAATTGCCTTGATTGAATCCCCAAAACTTCAGAATACTTCCTTATATGATTATTATTTTTAATGAAATTTTAAATAGTTTGCATGAGTTGTTGGTTTTTTTTTTTTGTTTTTTTTTTTTTTTTATTTAAGGATGGGTTGGCTTGCAGTTGATTTTTTTTTTAAATAATTTTTCCAGTAGCCATATTTCAGTATAATTTTATTGCATTGTGATTTCTAAAGGATACCTATATGCATGCATACATGTATATATGTATGCTATTTTTGATTTTCTGCATTTATTTGCGGGATTTGTATGCCCTAAAACATGATCAGTTTTTATAAAGGTGCCATGCATAGATGAGAAAAATGTATGCTCTTTTCTATTTCCATTTAGTAACTGCCCAAGTTCTAGATCTACCATATTTAATTTTTAAAAATGTGTTCATGTCAACTTCTTTGTTTCTTTTTTGGTTAGATTTGCCTTGAGCTGAATGAGTAAATCAAAGTCCCTTATTATTATAGTTTTATTATCTATTTCTTTCTGTAATTTAGTTTTTCCTTCAAGTATTTATAAACTAAGCTATTGATTTCACAAATGTAAAGCATTAGGGTAAATTAAAATGTTGAAATTACTTTTCAACAAAATGTAATTTCCCTGTTTATTTCATTTAATTAAGTCTATCTTATCTGAAATAAAAATTGCTACTCTTTTTTTTTTAAGTATTCATCTATGGTATGATAGATTTGGGTCTAATTTCTTAATTTATCTCTTTGTGAATGTTTCTTTATGTTTCAAATGTGTTTCAACATATTAGTAGATTTTCCTTTCTAATTCATCCTGTTCATTTGTTTGGTTATTTGGGTGAATTCACACAATTCACAATCATTTTTATGACAACTAATTTTAAAATTTCTCTACATTCTATTCTCTTATAATTTTTCTTTTCTATACTTCTCTTTCCCTGTTTATTTCAAGTTATTATCCTTTTCTTTTTTCTCCTTTTAACCTTTCTTCACTATCCCCTCTCCAAGTCTAAACTTCAAGCACAGTGATCAAAGTAATGATCATTCATGATTCCAGCAGATATTCATTTTTAAGAAGTGATAGATTTAGGGTTTAGAATGAGACATATTTTTGCATAGTCATTGGGAATTTGACTATGCTTATTCATTAAAAGAATTTTTCATGGAATGGGAGTGGAAAGTGGAGAAAATAATTTTTTATTCCCTTAAATCTTTAATACAAATTCACATATATGAATTGTTTTATAACTTTCAGATAAAGTCACTATATTATTAATTTTACTTAACTGTTTTACTTTGTTTCAAGAGATCTTTCGTGAAGTGAGAATAAAATGAAAATATTTGTAATGTAAAAATAAAACATATCAATAAAATTTTTAAAAAAATTTTCTCCTTTCTTTGCAGAGAGGGGCGGATTATGGGTATGTATAATTCTGGATTCAATTCATATGTTGGTTACTTTTGCTCAACTTTTTTATTTCTTATTATCTGTCATAAAGGATGACTCTTGGAGGGAGCAGGGCTATTTTGGGAAGTGTTGATGCAAAAATAAAAAGTATAAATACTTTTTAAAAAATCAATAAAGTGGGTTGGATACATATGTCTAAAACAAAGCTCAACAGCATGACACTGATATGCATGATGCATTAACAACAACATTACATTATGTAGATTCTTTGTGAAAAAGTCATGGGACCTCACAAACAAGAGTCAGAGAGGATGAGAAGACATCATAAACAAGATTCAGAAAGGATGAGGAGACATAGGTGGGCTGTGTTCTTCACTCTATCCTCTAAGAACAGTAACTTTCCAAAATAGCACCTTTAGGGACTCTTCCTTCACTCCCAAAAGTGAATCCATTCACTTTGGCAAGCAATCAAACTGTTCTGGATTGGACAAAAAATAAATCAATTATCACTGCAAACTTTAATATCTAGCAGTACCCAGACTATGTTTCACCCCATCCAATCCAATTCAAGTGTCTACTATGTGTCACACACCGTGTTAATTAAACATTACAGTTATTTTTTATATATCCTCAAGGAATTTACAATCAAACGGGAGGGAAGGGAGAGATAACACACACAAAAAAAGACAGGAGAATGGGGAAGGGTAAGAAAGACCAAAAGAATATCTTGTTCTATGGAGTTGAAATCAGATAGAGAAGCAGGTATGGCGTGGAATGAACCAAAAAAGACTAGTTTCTGCCTTCCATAAAGGAAGACTTTGGGGGGAGTTTGGTATTTCAGCCTTCAGTCTTCTAAGGTATCAGATACCTTAGGGGTCTAGCCAACATAAGCATCTTGTCATGAACCCCTAATCCTGCTCCCTATTTTCTGCCTTTTGCTCAGGATGCAAGAATTGAATCAACATTACCATTATTATCGGGAATAGTGTGACAATTTGCTGTCTTCCCACTTCCACCTGTTGGCTGCCTTGACTTCCTTTGATAGATCAAATCCTGCCTACTTTAGGAAGCCTGTCCAGGACCACCTCAGCTCCTAGTGACTTATTTTTCAGTTCACATTCTATCTACGCTGAACAAAATGTGTATGTATATAATTATTCCTACGCAATTTCTTCTATTAGAATGAGTTCCTTACCAGTAGGGTCAATGTTTTGTTTTGTTTATTTCTTTAAATATTCCAACACACAGTACCTAGCACAGAGTAAGTACTTAATAAATGTTTGTACACTGGCTGAGCAATTGCTTTAATTGCCAAGATTCCTTTTCTTGACCATTCTTTTTTGATATCTCTTCAGCCCTAATAGAATGCAAACTTCTTGAGGGAAGGAATTATCTTATTTCTGCATTTGTGTCCCCAGACCTTGCACAGGCTTAATAAATATTTGTTATTGGATTAACAGATTGTCCAAGAGAGTGCTCTTATCAATGAGATTAAGGTTGAAGAAGACTTTGTTGAGATTCTAGTGTCCAGAACTAGGGAGAAAGATCTGATTGCACTTTCCCTTAAAAGACCACATGTGAAGTATGGTATTCAATTCTTAATGCTACATTTTATGACCTTTTGAAAGACTCAAAGTCTCAAACTGGAAGGAGTCTGAGAGATAAACTAGTCCAGTCCACTCATTTCACCAATGAGGAAATTGAGACTCAGAGACTTGACCAAAGGCATACAGGTAAGCACAGAGCCTCAATGTGATGCTGGTAGTGATCTGAATTTCCTCCTGATGACTTAGTCTTTGACTTTCTCTATTCTGTACCAAGTTGTTTCCCAAAGGACAGCTAGAGGAAGGTGAATGATATGGGCCCAGGATGTGTAGTTTGGAGTACAGAAGACTTAGAGGAAACAAAAGAGCTGTCTTTTGGTATATAGAGGGCTGCTCTCTGGATTGGACAAAAAATAAATCAATTGTCACTGCAACCCTTAATGTCTAGCAGTGTCCAGACCATGCTTATCTCATCCAATCCAATCCAAGTGCTTACTGTGTGTCAGGCACTATGTTAAGTCCGGGATACAATTAATTTTTTAAAATGCCCTCAAGGAATTTATAATCAAATGGGAGGGAAGGGAGAGACAACATACAAAAAAAAAAAAAAAAAGACAGGAGAGTGGAGAAGGATAGGAAAGACCAGGGGAATATCTTGTTCTATGGAGTTGAAATCAGGTAGAGCAGCAGGTATGGAGTGGAACGAACCATAAAGATCAGTTTCTTCCCTCTATAAATACATTATTATTCCTTGGGGCTGCGGACAGACCCAGGACCAGTGGGTGGAAGAAACTCATAAATAGAAAACTTTGTGTTCCATATGAGGCAAGACCGTCTAAAGATGTCCAATAATTGGAACACACTGTCTCAATAAGTAATGGGCCCCTTTTATGCAAAAAAAAAAAAAACCCAACAAACAAAAACAGAAAATAAAATGGTTGCCCATCAACTGAAGGATGGGGAGGAGTGGCAATCTGTGGTTCTATGAATCTAATAACATATTATACAGTATGAAGAATTAAAGAGAAACATGAAGCAATTTTGTGAACTGATGAAGATTTAAATAGACATAACTAAAAGAACAATATATGTAATCACTCCAACAATATAAATGAAAAGATCCCTAAATCCCTAAAAGGAATTGAAGATGATTCCACAGAAGAGATAATGAAACAGCAGAGGGATGGAGAGCTACCAGAACAGAATGCAACATATATGGTCAAGTGAGGTCACGACATTGGGTGTTTATGTAATTTTCTCTTTGATACAGGGGAAGTTTTTTTGATATATGGGTTGGAGAGGGAGGAGAATTTTTAAAAGCTTTTTATTTTCAAAACATATGCATAGATAATTCACCCTTGCAAAATCTTGTGTTCCAAAAGTTTTCCCTCCCTTCTCCCAATTCCCTTCTCCTAGACAGTAAATAATACACTATATGTTAAACATGTGCAATTCTTCTATACATTTTTCCATGATTATTATGCAGCACAAGGAAAAAAAACAGATCAAAAAGGAAAAAAATGAGGAAGAAAACAAAATGCAAGTAAACAACAACAAAAAAGTGAAAATACTATAGTGATCCACACTCAGTCACCACAGTCCTCTCTCTGAGTTCAAATGGTTCTCTTCATCACAATACTATTGTAACTAGCCTGAATCACCTCAGCAGTTGAAAAGATCCACATCTGTCAGAACTGATCATCATATAATCTTGCTGTTGCTGTGTACAATGTTCTCCTAGTTCTACTCATTTCACTTAGCATTAGTTCATGTAAGTCTAAATTATTTGTTTGTTTTGGTTTTGCTTTTTTTGTTTGTTTGTTTGTTTGATTTTTGCTTTTTGGTGAGGCAGTAAGGTTAAGTGACTTCCCTACAGTTAGTAAATGTTAAACGTGTGAGACTGGATTTGATCTCAAGTCCTCTTGACACCCGGGCCGGTGCTCTATCTACTGTGCCATCTAGCTGCCCCTGGGAGAGAATATTTTACTTTTTTTTCTTCCAGAAATGACTGTGGTAAAAAAAAAAAGTCGGTAAATTAATTTTTAAATTAGGTGGTATGTTTCCAGTCATTGGAGCTGTTCAAAAACCAGAAGCAAATTGAAATAGGGAATGAGTTCAGGATTTGAAATCAAGATTAATTGGGTTGGAATTCTGCTTTAAGACCTTACTAGCTGTGGGCAAGTAAAAATCTGAGCGTCTGATTCCTCCTCTTTAAAACTGGGACTATTGTCTCACGGCGGTGTAAGATGCAAATAAAATAATACATGGGCAGCCAATCAGAAATTTGAACGTACTATTTCTATACAATCGAGTCACCACTTATCCAAGAAGTCACAAGAATTTTTGTCAACACAAGTCTCTTCCATCCTTATACCTGTGAACCAAGATGAACCACTTTACCTTTATCCTGAGTAAATTTCACTTTTCTGGTTTGGGCCCAAAGTCTCCATCCATCCTAATTCTCGAATTAAGGGATAGTTTAGATCAGATGGCATCTAAAGTAAAGACTAACTCTGATCTCTGCCCCGCCCCGCCCCCTCTTTAGACTACATTAATCCTACAAAATCCTAGAGTCTTTTGCAGTGTTTTTGTTTGTTTGTTTTAAAATATCCCCAGCATTTAATGCCCAGTGCCTGGAATATAGTAGGCGCTTAATAAATACTTAGTGACTAAGATCTTATGATTTGAACATTCATTAAATGTGCATAAACTACTGAGTGCAATCTTACTCCTCTGAGGTCATTTCCAACGCTAAGATTCCGTGATTCTTCGCGTTATTATTATGTTTTGAGGTGTCTGTGGTCGTTTTCTGAAGACAAGGTTATGAAAATATAGAGAGAGCGTTTCAGCCAAGGAGGCGGCGGAGAGTATAGAATGGAGAAGGGTTGAGGAGTTAAGAGTGAACCTGTCCTGTTTCCCCGGAGCTAGAGGGGTTAGAGAGCTCAGCCCCGTGTGCCGGCCTATAGCTTTCTCTGGATGTTTCACCAACTCCCAGAGCAGAGAGGGGGCGCTTCAAGCTAACGGATAGAGCAAGCACACCTAGACAGAGCCACCCGTCCCTGTTTCCCTTAGGTAGTGCTGCCTTGTAGATTCAGCCTGGAGGCGACACTGGAGGGGGTGGGGGTGGGGAGGGACGGCCAGGCTTCCCCTTTCCAATTCCTTTGGCTCCCGGCCTCTAGGCTGAGGAGGGAGTCTTGGGGATGCTCCAACCGAGCTTATAATACCTCAACCAGTCTTTTCTTTCTTTCCCCTTTCTTCTTCTGGGGGCCCGACACGTAGAGTTAGCAAAGCAGCAAGTACCATGACATCAGCCGAGGGCAGTTTAACTCGCACTGAAATATTCATGCCCTGAGCGAGCAGAGCCACCGCCTCGTCCTGGGCTTTTCAGCCGCGCCCCCCTCCGCAGCCCGGGAGGGGGGTGGGGAAGCAGCGGCCCTAATCCCCGGACGAGCTGCCCCACCTGGGGACCGGACCCCGGGTCTCGGCTGATGAGCTGCGCCCCAGGGAGCGCGGGCAATAGCGGCTCCCCTGGGGGACCCGCTCGGCTGGAGGAGGAGGAGGAAGAAGAAGAAGAGGAGGTGGAGAAGGAGGTGGGGGAGTGTGTGGAGAGGGAAGGTGAGGGTAGCGTCAAGGAGGCGGGGTCTGGGGGGAGAGAGGGGCGGAGGAAGCGAGGGAAAGTTGCTCGTGGACTTGTGCCTGGCGCGGCTCGGCGAGGATCAAGGCTCGCAGGCCGGCGATGATTTACCGAAGCACTCCTCCGACGGCTGAGGGGCCCTGAGCCGGGGGTGGGGCCGCGCCAGACTGACTCCACCCGGGCTGGGGCCGCGGAACGGAGCTAGGACTCTGCCGGGCCGGCCTGGAGGGCGGAGAGCTGCTCGTCCGAGGAGATGTCCAGCAGCGGCCCCGGGCTCCAGGACCCCCGATCGGAGCCCGCGGACGCCTGGGTCCCGCCCTGCTCGCGGGAGCCGCGGTCCTGAAGTTGCGGACTAGGAGCCCGGGTCGAGCGGCGGCCAGAGGGACTTCTTCTTCCCCGGGTGCAGCCCGCGGATGGTCATTCCAGCCCTCGGGAAGCAGCGGAGCGGGCCGAGCGAGGCACCCCAGCCGGGAGCCATCTGGGTGACGGCGGCGGAGAAAAGCGGCAGAGACCCCTGAGGCGCGGCGCTCCCGCCAGGCACACTGACGGTACAGTGAAAGCAACTTGGTTGCTCCCTGCCCCACGCCCTCTCCCAGCCTCCCGGCTCCCGCGCTCTCCCGCTCTCCTCTCTGCTGAAAAGCCTTGAAAGTTGCAGCCGCTGTCCCTGACCCGAGCCCGGGAACCAACCACTTGTTCCCGGCGCTCCCGGCCCTTCCCTGGGGCTGCGTGCGCTTCTCGCCTCCCCCCTGGCTACCGGCTCCCTGCGCTCGTACGGTTCCCCATCGTCTGTCCGCCCGCCCGCCCGCAGCCCCCGGCCGGCGTCGAGCCTTCCCCCTGTTCTCTCGCTTCCCTCCCTCCATCTCTCCGGCAGCCTCCAGCTGGCCTCGCGCCGGTCCCCTGCCCTGGCCTGGCGAAGCTCGTGCGTCTTCTTCCCCCAAGCTCGGCCGGGCGGCACAAGCGCTCCCTGGGGAGGCCTGCCCCGCGGGCGGTCTAGCAGGTTGGTTAGCGAGCGGACTCCGGCAACTTGGCCACCCGGCTGCTGCTGCCCTAGGAACTCTTCTTCCCTCTCCTTTGCTTAGGAAAGGGGAGAAACTTCCTGCCCCCCCCCCTTCCGCGGTCGTCTAGTTCTTAGCCCCGAGATCGTGAGCGAGGCGGCAGCATTTGGCCAGCCCCCCAGGGAAATGGACAAGGCGAACAGCCTCGGTCTGTGTGTGACCAGGGCGGCGAGCGAGCAGCTGCGGGCCGCCCATCTCTGCCGCCCTTCTGCCCTCCCTCTTGCCAGCTTGCTCGGTTCCCTCTCCTTTTCTCTCGGGTGCTCCTCCCTCTCCTTCCCAAATCGAGAGCTCGGGCTCATGCTCGGGCACGGTGAAGTAGCAGAGTGGGGCGGGGCGGCAGCGCCTGGCACCTGGGCAGACCTGGGGGTTTCGGCAGCCACGTCTGCCAAAGGCAAAGCAGTGCTCGGTCCTCGCCCCCTCCTCCGGGACCTGGGGTCCCGGGGACATGTGCCACCGGCTGGGGAGCCGATTCTTTGGGTTCGCAGAGCTCCACTGTGCTCAGCGGGCATCCTCGGAGCAGAGACTGTGGGGCCGAAGGAGGCTAGTTCCGGGGCTGCTCTGGGCTATCCTAAGTGGTTCCCAGGGAGTCGGGAAAGATCAATGACACAGTGCCTCCTTGGCACCTCCTGGAGGCGGCAGCAGCAGGCGGTACCCATCTGGATCATAAGTTAGGATTTTTAAAATTTTAATAAGTGGGCACCTGGACCAGCTGGTTGGCAAAAGAGAGCAAGCCCGGTGCCCTTGTTGACTGCTGCTAGCCTCTCTGGTCACACCAGTCACCTGCAGACTCCACCCTCCCTCATTTCATCCTTTTCACTAGGAACCACGCTATTGATGTTTTTACCTCTCCCTCTAGAGAAGGAATTAGCTTGCTTGGAGGAGGGAGGTAAGGGCAGGGCAGGGCACAGCACACTCCCAATCCCATCTCCGGAACTTGGGAAAGACCCTTCCTCTGTAATAATATATTTTTCTCTTCCTATTCCACATTTATTCTCCTTCCTACATCCACTCTACCCTATCACACCTTTCCTTTGATTTTGAAGCAGCTTGCCAATGTTGATGTGGCTGGGTTTGTTCTTGGATGGGTTTGGGGGAGGTGGAATTTAGAGGAAAGCTAGGGAGAAGGAAGGGCTGGCTAGTGATGTTTATCCACTGTTTTAAAGAAATGGTGAGGAGGCAAAGGAACCAATTGGGCTTCATTTCCAAGTATTGGTCTGGAGTAAGTGCTGAGGGAGAAGGGATTCTGGTTGAAACCATCTGGGTGGTCCCCTTTTCTTCCAGAGCATCTGGGAGAACGCTGTAAGAAAGAACCCTCTTGGTATTCACTATACTGGTTTAAGGGTTATAGTAGGGAATGACAGACCACCTTCTTGGGCTGGAAATATACTACTACGTGGGAGAACAGGGTGAAATCTACAATGCTGCTTCCTGAGGTATCAGGAGAGAACAGGGGGTAGAAGGGAGAAAAAAAGGACAAAATGTGTTAGAACAGACCATTCTAAGCTAATCATGGATCTTTAGAGCATTCCTCTTTTATCCAGAACCCAAGGATCCATTTTGATTTTCTCAACCTGAGCATGTCCAATGTACTATGCCTATTTTGTGATTTGAGGGGCATTTGGAAGGCTCGTTGCTTCCAAATATCCATCTTACCTGGATGCCGGGAGAGCTTAAAATTCAGGGCTAGAGACCCATTCCTTTGGTTTACCCATTTAAAAAGATTCTTTACCAAAAATGTTGATTCTTCTGGATAGAGTAATAAATCGAGTCTCTAATCTTTAGTATAAATGAATTATCCCTCCAAAGATTGATTTTAAGGGTGGGGATGGACTGCAGAACACAGGAGGGGGAAGATATAAACTTTGCCTTTTAGGATTTTGCTGAGGCTGATTTCAGCTTTCCTGCCATGCTCTGGAATTGGGATTGTAAAAGTGAAGCCTGCTATTATCCCCATCCCCATCCCACCTTGTGTCTTATTACTGTAACTGGCTAGATAATTCAAAGCTGGTCTCTCTGTGCTGCTACATAACTATACAAAGATGCCCATTAGTTCTTGTGGGTTCCTATGGAGCAGAGGCAAAATGATGCCATCTGATCTGCAAAGGGGGATTAGTGAAAGAAGATGGGGGTGGGGTGGGATTGAACCTCCAATCTGAAAATGAACTGCTTTTTATGCCCCTGGAAGGAGGCAAGCTCTGAGGAGGTCCTTGTCACTTTCTATAAGGGGAAGAAATTTCAGATGTACCCTTTGCTCACATCACTCTTTCCTCCCAGTTTCCTCCTCTCCTGATAGAATGGTCCATTAATAATGTCTCATGAGGGCCACAGCTCTTTTGCAAAAGGAGATGTTGGCATCTTGGAGTCCATCATGTTACCTGTGTGGTATGTTCCATCACTTCCTTTAAATGCCTGAATTTCCCCCCAGGGAAATGTAATGGCCTGGTTGAGGGTGCTGACAAAGAACTGGGGTCCACCGGGAGCTTTGAGCATGATGCAGGATCTTTGATCATTTTCTTTCTTAATGCTTTCTATCCCACAGATGTGAGTGAGCTCACCAGTATGATAGCATTGTTGTCCATAAACCTCTGGGAAGATAGTGACCCTCTCATTTTCTTGAGTCTACTGAGGATGGAATGAGAAGATTGGATCATGAAATAGTAGGAAGGAAGGGAAGAATTTAGGTTAGGTTGAAAAAAGAATTCTCTGATGGTGAAGGTGATATGGCTTAACCCGAGAAGCCAGAAGGTACTTAAATAGTTGGACTTTTTTTGAAATGTGGGATGATATGAGAATTGCCAAGAATATTTCGTGAGGCTCCTTTAAGAAGAGAATGGGAAAAGCAGGAAGAAATAAGGAAGCAGTCTTTTTGCAAAATGGCAAATGAGAGCTGGCCAAGTACAGAGAATTGAACAAGAGCTTAAAAACAAAGATTTTTAAAATCTCTTATTGATTTGAAAAGAAATAAGCCAAAAATCTGTTTCATTGCATTTTAAACTCAAAGGCTTTCAATTAATTCAGTATTTTAACCATACTGTTAATTAAATGAAGATTAAAAATCCCAACACCTTGATGGTTTTCATTTTCAGACTGAAAGTGCTTAAAAATTTAATGCTGATATATTTTAAGCCTGAATCAAGTGCCTCTCTGCACCTGGGCAAGCCCTATCTGCCATATGATAGGTGGGCAGGATCATTTGCAAATGATATAGTTTCTGCCGACAGATCTTAATTCAACATTTATTAACTGCCTCCTATGTGAGATGCCCTACGTCAGGCAATGCAATTCCATAAGCATTTATTAAGTACTCACTGTGTCACTGTATGGGTCACATATAGTGATAGGTATGAGAATAGAAAGACAAAATTGAAACCATTTCTGTCTTCAGTGAGCTTCCATTTTGGGGGGAGTGTAGTGGCAGAGAGATGACACGTAAGCTCAAAATTAAATACAAAAGCAAAATAATTTCTGAGAGAAGGGTACTACTAGTTTAATATGAAGGACAATAACCACAGAATGAGTTCCAGAGAGTACAATAAGGGAGGAGATCTGCAAGGGTTGGGGATGAGCTAAAAGGGCATGAAGGAGCAGAGAATGGTGGTTTTCAAATGTTGCCTAAGAATAGACTAGCTGCAACTCAGAATCATAAGAACTCTTATGGAGCTATAGCACAGAGCACCATCATGCTCTTTTCAGAAATATTGGTAACATGACTGAATATATAGTGCTTAAAAAACTCTACCAAATTGGTTCTTGCCCTCCAGGTATCTACCTATCTAAAGATGTAGATGGAAAGGACTGTGCTGGAAAAATTCTTCCAAACAGTTTTCCCCCCCTCCTTAGAAGTTCAGTATATGGAGTGAAATTAGAGACAAAATCATGTAACTGTGAACCTTAGGGTTCGTTTGTTGTTGTTATTCTTCATCCTGTGACATCAGGAATGACATGCAAGTGACTTGGATTTAAGTGAGGGAAGGCTTTGCAAAGTCACCTGCCTCATTTTCCCTTCCAGGGCCATCTGGGTCCTGTGGCCATATATAGATCAAGATGGCTGGAGATGGTACTGTGAGCATGGAAGACCTTGGCCTTTTTAAATTAAGGTTTTTAACGGGTCTCAGTATGACTGTGGCAACAACTGTTATTGAGGCTAGTTAAGAAATGAGGCACTGAATGCCTAGTCAAAAAACAACAACAACAAACAAACAATAAACAGAAAAACCTCATCAAAAACAAACTAACTAAAAACCAATTTAGGACAAGAAGACACTCGGGCTTTCTGAACAAAACAGAAACAATTGTGGTTTACATTCATTCTGAATCAATCAAGACCCAAACAGGGACCAATTACGGCAATTTCTTTTATGTAGTATGGTTACAGTTTTAGCTTCAGCCTTTGACCATCATACAATTTCATTGACTTCACTGGCTCATTCTGATCATTTCTTCAGGAATAGGACAAGTCAGTTTTCTTCTTTGAGCTTCAGTTTACATTTCTGTAAAAATAATTTCAATGAACTTGATGGTCTCAAAGGTTGCTTCCAAGCATAATGTTTTTTGATGATAAATCAACAGTTTGGAACTGAGCCAAAGAGAATAGTGACTTTAATTAATTAACATTAATATGTTCTGGCTAGTATTTGGAATAGAATTTTTATCATCTCACCATCTCAAGATGTCAGAGTCAGAAGACTTGAGTGTCTAGATCTAGTTCTGTCACTTTACTGGTCATTTGATGTAGGCTATTTGTAATAAAAAGAGGGTGGACTAGAATAGGGATTCTTTTTTTGTTGTTGTTGTTATATTGTTTTATTTTATTTTATTTTTTATTATTTTTTTAATTTTTATTTAATAATTACTTTATATTGACAGAATCCATGCCAGGGTAATTTTTTTTACAACATTATCCCTTGCACTCATTTCTGTTCCAATTTTTCCCCTCCCTCCCTCCACCCCCTCCCCTAGATGGCAAGCAGTCCTATATATGTTGGATATGTTGCAGTATATCTTAGATACAATATATGTTTGCAGAACCGAACAGTTCTCTTGTTGCACAGGGAGAATTGGATTCAGAAGGTATAAATAACCCGGGAAGAAAAACAAAAATGCAGATTGTTCACATTCGTTTCCCAGTGTTCTTTCTTTGGGTGTAGCCGCTTCTGTCCGTCATTTATCAATTGAAACTCAGGTCTCTTTGTCAAAGAAATCCACTTCCATCAAAATATGTCCTCATACAATATCGTTGTCGAAGTGTTCTTCGACACAGCCTGGTTCTGCTCATTTCACTTAGCATCAGTTCATGTAACTCTCGCCAGTCCTCTCTGTATTCATCCTGCTGGTCATTTCTTACAGAACAATAATATTCCATAACATTCATATACCACAATTTACCCAGCCATTCTCCAATTGATGGGCATCCATTCATTTTCCAGTTTCTAGCCACTACAAATAGGCCTGCTACAAACATTTTGGCACATACAGGTCCCTTTCCCTTCTTTAGTATTTCTTTGGGATATAAGCCCAATAGAAACACTGCTGGGTCAAAGGGTATGCACAATTTGATAACTTTTTGGGCATAATTCCAGATTGCTCTCCAGAATGGTTGGATTCGTTCACAACTCCACCAACAATGCATTTGTGTCCCCGTTTTCCCGCATCCCCTCCAACATTCATCATTATTTTTTCCTGTCATCTTAGCCAATCTGACAGGTGTGTAGTGGTATCTCAGAGTTGTCTTAATTTGCATTTCTCTGATCAATAATGATTTGGAACACTCTTTCATATGAGTGGTAATAGTTTCAATTTCATCCTCTGAAAATTGTCTGTTCATATCCTTTGACCATTTATCAATTGGAGAATGGCTTGATTTCTTATAAATTTGAGTCAGTTCTCTATATATTTTGGAAATGAGGCCTTTATCAGAATAGAATAGGGATTCTTAAACTTTATCCACTTGCAACTCCTTTTTGTCCAAGAAATTTTTGCACAACTCCAGGATATATGGGTATATGAAATAGGTATACTAACCAAACTTTACTGATAATAAATCATAAAGAAATTTATTTTAAAACAATTATTTGGTATATTTGTACATATATATATAATTTTAACATTTATTAAATTCACATACTAATGGGGTGGATGTGGTTGGTCATTTTTGCATAAGTAATTAAATCTTGGAAGAATATTTGATACCTTTTACTGTTGCCAAATGTTTTACAACTTCCACTTTCAGTTATATTTCCCCATATGGGGTCTCAGCCCATTGTTTAAGAAATTATGAACTAGAGAACTGACCTGTAATGATATTTTATGGTTCTATATTTGGATATCTTAGACTCCAAATCCAGTGTACTTTCCATTGCTACACACTGCCTCTAAAGAATTTTAGTAGCATGATATGTTTCCAACTGAGGTTCTGTTTTGTTTGCTTCAAGACAGAGAGAAAAACAATACATGTAAATCCCAACACAAATCTCTTAGGAAAGAAATTGTTTTCTCTATTAGGGATCAAATTCTGAGATATTAGGAGAGGGACCCCAACACTTTCTAGAAGATGTCTACTATCATGAAAGGATTGAGACTATGTCTTATAGGAAACAGTTCAAAAAATTGGGATTGTTTAGTCCAAAGAAGAGCAGTATTAGAGTCAACATAATAGTGATCTTCAAGTATTTGAAAGCCTATGAAATTGGCATGGTACTAGTCTTCTCAGACTGAGACCCAGAAACAGGAACTAAGATCAATGGATAAATATTGAAGATGGGCAGATTTTAGCTTGATCCAAGGGACAACTCAAGGATTATGAATAGAATTAGGAGGTTCTGAGTTCAAAACTAGTTTCAGGCACTTATTAGCTTTGTGACCCTGAACAAGTCACTTAAACCTGTTTATCTCAGTTTCCTCATCTGTAAAATGAGCCGCAGAAGAAAATGACAAACCACTCTGATATCTCTGACAAGAAGATTCCAGATGGGCTCATGAAGAGTTTGATTTGACTGAACAACAAAGAGGGCAGATTTCCCTAGAAATTAGAGCTGTTTTGAAATGGAATGGGATGTCTCTGGATGTAAACAATTTCCATTTATTATAGATCTTAAAGTAAAGCTAGGTAATAATTTGTTGTAATATAGTCATAGGGATTCTGGTTCAGGTTTGGGTTAGACTAGATAATCCATGAGGTTCCTTCCAACTCAGGGATGTTCCTGCAATTTTTTTTTACTAAGAAAACCAAGATAATTTATTGTCAGAGGAGAGAAAAATATAAAAACCTTTCTTTCCTCAGCCTGAAAAGCCACAAGGTATTGAGCTGAGAATTCAGTGTCCAATTCAGGTTCAGGGTTCACATTTTTAACAATTTGTGAGCCTCTGGGGGCTATTAAAATGCTTCCAATTCTATAGAAAGCTAGAGGGATGAATCTATCCTTCAGTTGGAAGGTTAGCAGTAGCAATTATCCTGGATTCTTGTAAGGGGGAGAGGGGATAGTATTCAGTCACTTGGGAAAAGTAAACCAACTGGTCATTCCCAAAGCCAGTGGTCAGGTCCACAGAATATAATCATAGAGTTGCAAGGTGGTAGAATATTAGAATTGGAAGGCCCTTAAAATATTATCTAAGTCTGTTTTAACAGGAAACTGAAGAACTCAAGTGCTTTGTTCCAAGTCACACAGCTAGTTATGGGCAGGTTGAGTATCTGAGATATGGCAATTTCCCTTAAGGTGCACACCTGTATCTAAAGGCCCTGAACATCCCTTCTTTGAAAAGGTCACTTCCAATTTGTATTGAATGGAAAAAGCCATCCGACAGGGAGTTAACAGTCTGTGGTTCTGGTCTGTCCTCTACCACTAATCTTGTTCAAGCTACTTTCTCTATATTTCACTTTCCACATTTGTAGAATAAGGAGTTTGGATTAGAAATTTTCAAGGTTCCTTTACTCATCTAGAAATCAAATCACCATTTAGATTAAGGGATTAATTCATTTCCACTGGGATGATATTTGCTCTGGAACAAGGAAGCTGTAGTTTGGGAATCACTGAAGTTGAGGGAAGAAGAGCAAAGGGGAATTGGGGGCAAATGGAATCCCTCATTAAATTTTGTGTCTGTTTCTTCCTCCTTAAATAACAGCAGCACTTTCAGGACTAGGAAAGACCCTGGTCCCTACATAAAGCCAGGATGGTTTTCCCCAAAGAAGCTTCTCTTCAATTTTGTCCTCTTCACCTTCTCTTTTTCAGTCTCAGGGATATAATAATGATAAATAATGGGCTTTCATGGACCGAGAGGCTACAAATCCCCATATCTTGGAGCACACAACCAATAAACTATGCTGGAACCTGACCAAACTATTGCCCACAATCACCCAGACATAACATTGGTCCATAAAAACTTAAGAGCAACATCTTTAATAGATGTGGCCATACCGAATATTCAGGATCTCTGAGTTACCTGCTATGAAAAGTTCATCCTGGGAGGTGAGATCAAAATCATGTGGGAATAGAATGAGGTCCCTATCATCCCTCTTATCTGCCACTCTAGTGGTCCCAAGGCTACAGGGTTCTGGATGCTTTTAGTGAGACAACACAGCTTACATGCTGATATTTTTATTTAATTCCAAAAAGCAATACATCTCCACCTCTCCGACACCCCACCTCTGCTCCCTCCATAAGTGGTAGTTCATAGAACATTAAGAATAATCGCTGGTCAGCCCCTTGTCCCAGTACCATTGGATCTGAATTTTATTTCTTTTTAAAGGGAGAATGAAATAGTCATAGTAACACTAACCATATCTACCATTTCTTTTGGGCTTTATATTTTTGAAATCACTT
Organism: Antechinus flavipes; assembly: GCF_016432865.1. Lineage (NCBI taxonomy): Eukaryota > Metazoa > Chordata > Mammalia > Dasyuromorphia > Dasyuridae > Antechinus > Antechinus flavipes. The sequence continues at coordinate 638,882,321 of NC_067399.1, read as the reverse complement.
TCACAATGGGATCCCATCTGATTCCTTTTGAAAATCCTATTTGGAAAAGCATCAGAATAGAAGCAGGTAGATAGGGCCAAGAATAAAGGACTGAGCCTGGAGTCAGAGAGATGTGAGTTCAAATCCAGGCTCAGACAGTAAATAATCATATGATTTTGGCCAAATTCCTTAACCTCATTTAGTCTCAGCTTTCTCACTTGTAAAATGAGGATAGTAAAAGCATTTACTTCCCAGGGTTGTTGTGAAGGTCAAATGAGAATATTTATAAAGACATTTGCGACAGTTCCTGGTACACTATAGACAATATATAAATTCTCTTCTTCCTCCTTCTCCTCTTCTTTCTCTATTTCTTCTTCTTTCTTCCCTTCCTTTTATTCTTCCTTTAGTTGGCTGGGCAAAAACTATTAGCTTTCTTATGGGAAGAAGAAATTGAGCTATAGACTTACCTAAGTCATATGCATCAAGTAAGTTGCCAAACTGTGACTAGAACCCTTACTTTTGAGTTCAGTACATTTTATAGATGAGGAAACTGAGACCCACCGGGATGATGGGACTTTTCCAGGATGACTCTGGCAGTCAATGAGCGGACCGGGCCTGGAATCCAAGGGTTCTGACTCCAAGCCCAATGATCTGGATACTTGGCTTCTGTACACAAAAGTGGGAGGAGATTGCCGCACAGCCCAGAACCCCCTGGGCTGTCCCGGCTTGTTCCCTTGTCTGCGAATGGGGAAAGAGCCTCCGAGGAGGAATGTGCCTTATGAGAATCACATAGCGGAGCCCAGGCCCTCCCTCCTACCGAGCGCCCTCCCAGCTGGGTTCCCCACCTGGTTGGCACAGGGGAGCTTCAAGAAGAAGGGACCGTTAAACCTGCAGACCCGGATACACCCAGAGACACCCCCCACACACACACACACTCACCACACAACACATATACACACAACACACACACATCAAACCACATAGAGACACACCACAGATATACTACACAACACATACCACACCTCACATATACACACAACACATATTACCACATACAACACACAACACAACCCATACCACACATATAAACACAGAACACACATATCACACACCACACAAAGACACACCATACATGTACATAGCATACACACCGATGTACCACATACCACACCACACATACACACAACACACACACATGTCAAACCACACACAGACACACAGACACTATATACACACCACATATACACACCGACACTACATGACAATACCACAATTCACAGGTACACACACAACATATATCACCACACATAATACACAAGATATATCACACTCACATATATACACAGAACACACATATCACACGCCACACAGAGACACACCAAACAGGCATACCACATGTCACACAGACACACCATACAACACAAACACACTTCATGTGTACATACATATCACCACATCTACAGATATACCACATGTCACACAGACACTAACATACCTCATACCACATCACACACATACACACTACATATATCACACCACACACACACACACACACACACACACACACACCACACAGGTACACACACACACTGACACACGTTCAATCTTTTCTCATGGATAGTCCTTCTACCTCTTCTGTGCTTATTCCATGAGAAAAAGTAAAAATTAGGTTTAACTCCACATCTCCTATTATATTGTGGGTTTTTTTAAGTGATGGATGAGACAGCCTCAGAAAAGCAGGACATTTCAGCAGTTTTGAGGATTAAAAAAAAAAGTTTCTTAGTTCTATAAGGTGGTGGTTTTATAGAAAAGAGGAACTAGGGACATTAATGAGTCAGATCAATAAACTGTTCCTAGCCTTTGACCCAGTAATTTGACTACACCAGTGGGTATATACTTCATTGAGTTCCCTGACAGCCAGAAAGATCATATATTACAACAGATTGTTCACAATCGAGAATAGGGAACAGGGCCTGTGGAGTCCCCTCCTGGTACAATGGAACCTCCTTGATTTCATTTGGCTTTTATATTCCTAGAGCCTATCATGATTTCTGGCACACAGTGGGTCCTAATTTTGTTTGCCTACCAAGTGATGAATGGATTGATTACTGATATGATCGAGTGCAGGTTTCCCCTTTTTATCCATTCCCATTTTCTATGCCCTTCATGATTCCTGCCAGATAGGAAGTTCGTCTCTTAATCTAAGAAAGAGAGAAGGAAAAAGAGCGGGCGAGAGGAAGAGGGAGGGAGGGAAGTTAGTTTATTATTAGAATTGTTTTTGATTGGAGAGTGATGGAAAAATTTACCAGACATATCAGTGATATGCAGGATCTCAGAGGATCTCCAAGGACTTCAAAGAAGTAGCTCTAGGGTTTGGTGTCTTTCACTTATAATAGAGGACTTAGCTTATTAGCCCTGTTATTGAGGTTTGGAGGAAATACGCCTTAGAATGGCCCCTGTGTCCTAGTCAGAAACTACTCTTGAATGTACTTCATTCAACACTGCTTCAAAAGGTCTGTGATTTTCATCACTCGTGAATATTCATCTATTAACCAAGGTGGAAATGCACTTGCTTAATAGGTGGTTTTGTTAGTTATAATGAAAAAAAGAAAAGTTTCTTCTGGTGGCCAAGGTAAGGGTGATAAACATCTCTCTACTTACCTGGACTGGTCCTTTAGGAAAGCCATGCAGGATGTATCCAAAGCCTTGCAGCTTGGTGAGACCTTTCAAAAGTTGAAGTCTGCAGATACAGCTTCTGGGAATCCAGAGTTACCTTTGTAGCATGGAGAACTTGCGTGGAGAGCCTTCGAAGGCTCAGTGGCTCAGTGACCATCATCTCCACCATAGAAGGCCAGAATTAGTTGGTAATTTAAAGGCAGTTTAATTATAACTTCCTTCTAAGCCCAGTTCAGCTGCCATCTTCTATAAGAGTCCTTCCATGATCTCTTTCCTTCCCCCATTTGTTAGTCTTCTCTCTATATTAAAATTATGTTGCATGTTTGCATGAATACATGCATATATATAACTATATAAATATTATATAACACATCTAATAATATATAACATAACCTGTAATAAATATATAATTCATAATAAATAATGATAATATATACTAAATTATATATGCATTATAATTCCCGTAGAATAATAAACTCTTTGATAGTAGGGATTTTAAAAAATTCTTTGTCTTTATATCCCCAGTGCCTCTAGCTAGAGTGTTACGCACAGTCGGTGTTAAATAAACATTGGGTTGCAAAAACTGCATCAGTCCAATTTTGTTTTTCAGATGAAGAAATAGTCCTAAAGTCTTGTACAGGGGGACATAGAGTTGGTAACAGAACCTGCAACCGGAAACCAAAACTTCTGGTTCTGAACTATTTTTTCTCTACCATGGTGACTTCCATGTGCTTGTCCATTTTTGAACTCATGGTATATTTAAATATCCATTCCAGCAGAAAATGACTGGGTCAAAAGCTATTGTTTCCTTGCCTTTAACTGGCTATACTCTCATTGTTGTCATTGGCCATCAGATAGTCAACTATTATTTTTCTTTTCTTTTTGAGATCACTCAGGATTAAACCATTTGCCCAGGGTCATACAGCTAATAAGTGTCTGGAGTCAAATTTGAACTCAGGTTATCTGACTCCAGGGCAAGTGCTCTATCCACTGTGCCACCTCGCAGCCTCACCATTGGCCTTCTATGACCAAGTTTTAGACCCATGCTCACTTTGAGTCCTTTCTCTGTCCTCTGACTAGAGTAGTATAGAATTATAATCATTATATATTATTTATATAATATTTATATATTATAATTATAACCATTCTAGAAGGGACTCAGATCCTTTTGAACTATATTTAATTTATTCCTATCCCCTAATTTTATTGTTTATTATTTTTAAAGTGTTTTATTTACACTCTATTTTATATTGATGTTACTTCTTAAGGACCCTATCTCTATTTGAAAATCTTCCATTTTAACAAAGAAGTAAAAGAAATGAAAGAAATCAGCACTTTGTCCGTATTTGAAAATGTATGCCTCATTCCACAACTGTAGTTCACCACCTCTATGGTGAGAAACAGCTAGAGAACATTTCCCTTCCAGTTCTCTGTAGTCAATATTTGTTGTTTAGTTATTTTCATTCATGTATGACTCTTTATGATCCCATTTGGTGTTTTCTTGGAAAATATACTATGGTGGTTTGCCTTTACCTTCTCTGGATGATTTAACATACACACACACACACACACACACACATGTAAGTGTCTGGGGCTACTTTTGAACTGTTAGGTTTTCCTGACTCCAGACCTGGTGCTCTATCTACTGTGTCTTCCAGTTGCCCCAGGTTAATAATGTTTAGGAATGTTTAACCCTTCCAATTTCCTAAGGAAACTGATCCAGAGATATTAAGTGATATCCTCAATATCATACACATAGTAAGTGGCAGAGTCAACATCTGAAACCAGGACCTTTGACTCTAAATCTGGTGCTCTCTCTAGCACAAGCTAGCCAAATTTTACTCTTAGCTTCAACTAAATATGATTTTAAAATGTGATGTTTTTAAAGCTGAATTAATGACTTTTGTATTCTTTGCCATTTATAGACTACTTCCTTTTATTAACACAAATTATTTGAAAGTTTGGAATACACTCTTTTGGGATATCCATGTAAAATGAAGTGTGAAAGATGAGGGTAAGAGCAGTAATAACCCACAAACAGGAAATGCGTATGTGCTTCCTTAAGATACTTCTGAATCCCTTACTTATTTGATTCACTTCAGGTTTTCTTTCTTCATCCATCTATGCAGGGTTCAAGACTTACTTACCTCCACTGACCTCACTTCAGGAAGGAAGTTTAGACCTTAATCCAAAGTGAGTTCTGAATGTTAAAAGTTACTATATGTTAACTCTTAGAGGCAACTGGGAGGAGATCTTCAGTCTGGGGATGCCCAACCTAAAGAGGGCTGCCCACCTGGGCTGTGGAAACTGGAGCTGGATCCTTAAAGGAGGGAGGCCATGAATTATTCAGTGGCAACCTGTTAAATAGGTGACCTTGTTGCACCAATATATTTCACAGCCTGGGGAGTGGGGAGACATTTTGGAAGGCACTAGTGTTACAAGAGATGGTATTTCGGTGTGGCGTGTGGAAGTGTTGCTCCTTTTAATAAAGCATACTTAAAAAAAAAACACATTTTTTTAATTCCTCGTTCTGTTTCCATTGCCAAAGACTTAAAAGTTCAGCTCTTCTTCCATTTCTGAATTTGACCTAGATGTATTTGTCATATATGTGTGTGCACCCGTCCACATGGGGATGTATGTGTGCCTGGGCACATGAGTATGCTCTGCCCTGAGAACGCACCTCCTGTGCCTCAAGTTAATGATGGCTCTCTCGGGACATAGCACATTTTCCGAAGTGCCTGCTCTGAAGTTGAATCTCTGCTCTGCTCATTACTCCTGCTAGGAACCTGCGCAGATCACTTCATTTCTTAGATTCTTCATTTACAAACCATAGGGTTGATCTAAATCCTGGAATCCTGGACCTCTATTGGGGGTGCTCACTGTTCCAGGTGCTGTCTTTTCAGCTCTCCTATAGGATGCACATCCTCAAAGCTTCCTTCATGCAGATTCTGATTTAAGACCAAAAAGATTGCATCAGTTTAGGGTCAAAGGTGCTTTTGACTTTTTCTAAGTGCTACTTGATTCTTTTTGTGTAGCATTTATCATACCTTGTCTATCCAGAAGATAAAGAGAACACCATAAATGCATGGAGTATTTCTTTAAATATTTTCTCAATTTTTGAATAATTGAATTATAGTGGCTTGTTAGAATTATTTTTTCAAGGGAAGTACTACCTAATTTCTTAAACTTATTTCTAAGTTTTTGTTAACACTTAATTTTTTTTTAAATCAAGCATTTATTTTTTTCTCCTTGTACCACACAAAAAAGAAAAAAAAAAAAAAGGAAAGGCAATAAATACTGGAACCTTATAGTAGATAAGCATTATCAAGCCAAAAAAAAATTCCCAGGTTATCCATGTCCAAAAATTTTTCTCATTTTTAATGTTAGTCTAGTATGAGGTGGGCATTCTTTACCAGTTCTCTGGGATCATGACTGATCAGGATTAGTGAGTCTTTCAGAATAGTTTGTTTGCTACAATGTCAGGGTTTATAAGTATGGTTTTGTTTCTTTGCTCTGAATCAGTTCATACAGATCTTCCCAGGGGTCTCTGAAACAGAATGAAAGATGTCTTCCTTGTTCATAAAACAACAATGACCATTATGTTCACATATCATATACAATGCATATTCCCCGTCCTTGCTTTCCAGGTCTTAGCCACTTTTAAAAAAGATCTGCTAGAAATATTTTGCACATTTAGATAGTTTTCCTTCTTTCTTTGATCTCTTTGGAATATAGATCCAATTCTGATATTGTTGGGTCAAAGAATGAACATATTAACAACTTTTTAGACTTAATTCCTAACTGGTTCCTTGATTAGCTGGACTACTTCTCATTTCTACCAATAGTGTATCAATGTGCTTGCTTTCCTTTAGCTTCCCCAATATTTGTCATTTACTTTGATCAGCTTTGTTCATTTGCTGGAGTGGAATAGAACTTCTCAATGATTATCACTTCTTAATGGTTTATCCTTTAATATATAAAAAATTATTTACATATGTATGTATTAAAGGTATAATATGCAATATAAAATATATATAAGGTAAAACATTTATAATATAAATATATATCTTACATATATAATATAAAGTATAAAAGGCATATGTGATATAAAAAATAATATGATTTAATATTTAAACTGATAAGTGGCAGTGCAATACAAGAAAGAGAATGAGATTTGAACTCAGAAAACTTACTTTCAAAAACTTTTTATTGTTATAACTTTGAGTGAGTTACTTAATCTTTGGTGCCTCAGTTTCCTCATCTGTAAAATTAAGGGGTTGGATTTGAATTTAGGTCATCTTAATTTGGGAGTCTATGAACTTTTTAAAAATATTTATTTTGATCCCTATATTTTAGTGTAATTGGTTTCCTTTATAATCCTATATTTGTAATCCTACATTATTCTGAGAATTGAGTCCTAGGCTTCACCAAACCCTACCAGAGATACCCAGGACACACATACAAAAGGTTAAGAACTTTTGGGCTAAATGATCTCAAAGGTCTCTTTCAATTCCTTAAGTTTATGATCTCCATCTTCTTTCAAGCTTAGTTACTACATCCTATAAGAATTCCATTCTGTGGGAGGAAGCTTTTCCTGATTCTTAGGCTTCCTTCTTAAATACTTGGTATTACTTTGTATATTTGGTATTTTGTGTTTATGTCACCGTGTATACAGTGTATTATCTGTGTATACATTGTAGACAGTGTATCCTCTGTTGGTTTTTATTTTGTTTCTAGCTGACTGGCCTACAACTAATATTATCATAGGCATTTTTATAAGTATTTTAATTGAATTGAGTAATCTTCTTTAAAAGATTAAATTGCAGCATGAGAGAGCTCCAGGCCTAGAATGGAGCTAGTCTTACTCATGTGTAGGGAAGATAAAGGAAAAGGTGATGAATGAGTCAGGATGTTCTTGAGGGTAATAGCTTCACTTTCCCTAGCTGTTTCCATAAATTGAAGGCCATCATATTTTTATAATGGGTGAGGAACAGTCTGTACTAAAGATGGGTAAATGGACTAAGTGACCTAGAGGTGGCCATCTATGGGCTATGTCCAAAAGACTAGGGTTATGCTATGGACTGTAGGACCCGCTCAATGTCTGCCCCCTCTTCTATATCTGCTATGTCCCTGATTGCTCACAGCAGGTCCCACAATGGATCCACTTCCCCTCAGCAGGAGCCTGGTTGATGATTTGAGTGGTGGCTTCTAGGATTCTCATCATCTTTTTGTTCTTTTTCTTGAAGGATCTCTAAGCACATCTTTGATTGGGAAGGATAGGAGTATGGATATATGGCAGGAAGGAAGAGGTTGGATTTCTTTCTGCTTTTGCTTGCCATTTTTTGAGTAATGAAATCTTCCTTCACTGACATACTTTCTGGTCTGCCCTTTTCTTCCTCTTGCCTGAAAATTGTGTTTCTTAGAAGTTGCTTCTTCCCTAGGCTCATGTTGTGTTGCTATTTATATAGCAGAAGGGGTCCATTAACCCCTCCTGGACAGGGCTGATGCATCTACGGCTCAGCAGGATTTACCAGGGGGCTCTTTAATTACAAAAGGGGGCAGCAGTGGGCTCAATACCTACCACTGGATAATGGACATTGAAACAAGGTTGTTGCTAAGCAAAGCAATAGAGTTCTCTAACAAGGGAGCCCTCGGAGCTTCCAGCCTTCTTTTCTCCCCGTTCTTTATTAAAACCTTTTCTCAGTATAGGATGTAGGAGAGAGAACCTCATGTACTAGGAAAATAAGTTGACCAAAACTTGTGGATTCCACAAAGAGAGACTGGAGAGTATAATATTCCAGAGTGCTGAAACAGTAGTCCGAAGATTTTGGAGGACTTGTTAAATGAGGAATTATATTTTGTGATAAGAGGTGATCCTCTTAATTCAAAAATCTGTAGTCCTTCCAAGACCAGGACCTAGAGGTACTAACTCCTATTAGAATATTAGTGGAGTGGGGGCCAGGGAAGAGGATATGGACCCTGACTAACATCCCAAGGTGGGAGGCTGCAAGGAGCTTTAGCCAGTAGGGTAAACTGAGGCACTAAGCAATGATTTATTACTTATTGATATTGGAAAAGTATCTTCACTTGTCTGATTTCAATGTCTTCATCTGTAACTTGAAGTGTCTTCCTGCTCTAAATATTGCTAGGAAATAAGGTAAAACACTGTGTGTTGTAGTGGTGGTATGGAATCTATATCCGGCAAAGTGAAGTGATTATTAGTCATTTATATCTCAGTGAGAATCAGTCTAAGTCAATATATTGCAGCTTCCCTCCTCCCAGTTTAACCCTGGTATATTTTCATTATAATAATTCTTTCTAAAAATAATAATGCTTTCTAATTATAGGATCAAAGTGTGAATCTGCTGTTCAAGGATTTTCAGGCCATTGCTTGTTGAGCTTGTTGAGAAAGTCTTTTTGGATGGGGGATTAGGAGAAACCAGCCTTGTTTCTGGGGGGCAGCTTCTCCATTGTTACAAAAGAGGGGAATTAGAACCCCTTAGAGGAGTAATGGGCACTGTGAGGCAACATGGAACCATTAAGGAGAAAACTTGCACTTTTCTTCCTTTGGGTGACATCGTTCCTGGACTGGCAGTTCAAGGAAATACCATGAACTTTGTATATATTTTTATTTACTTTTTACATTTTTATTTTTCCAATTAAAAATCTATTTTCTTATCTACCTCTCCTACCCTACTGGAAGAAAAACCTCCAGAAAACCAAAACCTTGGTTACAGCATAGTCAAGGAAAGGAAATTCTCATGTTGGCCATATCTAGAAGTAAGGTTCATTTTGTATTTTAAATCTGATGAGTTTGGATGTAGTCTGCTTCATCGTGGGTCTTCTGATAGTTACATGAATCAGAGCTCTTAAATCTTTCAGAATTATTTGCCTTTGTACTGTGGTGGTTATTGTCTAAATTTTTCTGATTTTGCTCAATCCATTTTGCATCAATTCATTTAAGTCTTCATAGGTTCTCTGAACTGTCCCTTTCATCATTTCTTGTAACACAATAATATTCGATTACACTTATATGCTGTAGTTCATTCTGTCATTGATAAAATATTGGGCACTTCTTAGATCAAAGTTGTTTGCCATCTCAAAAAGAATGGTAGAAACATATTTGTAATTACAAATCCTTTTCCTCTTCCTTTGATTACTTTAGGGTAAAGAAGTATCACTGAGTTAAATTTGCATTGGGTAGGTAGTTAAATAATTTTGGGGGACTTTGTCCCAAATTGCTTTCAAAAATGATTGAATCAATTTACAACTCCACCAACAATGCATAATATCTGTTTGATGATGGCCAAAAACATTTGTCATTTTCCTTTTTCATTATTTTTGTCAGTCTGTGGTAACATCAAAGTTGCTTTAATTTATATTTTCTCTAGTTATTAGTGATTTGGGGCACTTTTCCTCAAGGTTGCTGAAAGTCTGAAATTTTCCTTTGGTAACTGGCATTTATCAATTTGGTAATGGTTCCAAATGTTGTGTTTACTTTTATGTGTATGTATTGTTTACCTAAATAAAATGTAAGGTATTTGAGACTAGGAGTGTGGACTGTGCTTAATATGTAGGAAGCACTTAAATGGTTTATTGAGTAATTGATACTATACCTGGGTTTCAGCAAGGCATCTGATAAAATCTGCTTTATCCTTTTGGACAAGGGAGAGAGATATGAGCTAGATACAATTTGGTGGATTCTGGACCTAAGGAATGTTGGTTAATAGATAAGGTCAACCTGGAGGGAGGTACCTAGTGGATAGGCTTCTGTCCTTGATACTATTTACTTTATCAAATTTATGTACCAATATGGTACAAAGCAGAGAAGGATAGTTAATGCATTACAGGGCCAAATGACACACAAAAAATATTTTAATTAACAGGATAAGTGGGTGGAATCTAATAAGATAAAAATTTGATAGGAATAAATGCTAAGCCCTAATCCTTTGTTCAACAAAATCAACAAATTCAAGAGATGTCTAGAAAGAAAGCAATTTGTGTGTATGGGAAAAACTAACAACCTGGTATTTTAGTATGGGGAATGCTCATTAAGGTTCTGTGCCATATAGCAACCCAAAAGGCTAACAATATAGAATAGAAATCCTTCTGAAGGTAGGACTGTATTGTTTTCTTCTTTATATCACTAGCACCTGATATAGAATCTGACATATTAGTAGGACCTCCAAAATACTTATTGATTGAATTTAGGATGCATTCATTAAAATCTAGTGTGTAGGAGATAAATTCTACTATATTCCCCTGTCCCTGGAATTAGAAATCCAAGGGCCCGTACTTATTGTGCTTTGTTCCTCGAACCTGTGAATAGGAATGTTGGACATCATTTGGATACCAAAGAATCATATCTTTGAATAAAAGTAGAACTCCTGACACTAATGAAAAGTTAGGAACGGCTTCCCTAAATTGGATGTTGGGATGGGAATGATGAAACCAGCTGATGAGAAAGGTGTGTCCCGGAAGGTGTTGCTGGGTCAAAGGCTCTGTAGAATGGTTGAATCAGTATATCACTTCACCAACAGAGCATTAGGATCTCCATTTTCTTACATCCCCTCTTTTAAAGACTTGTATTTTTCTAAATTTGTATAGTATGGTAACCACCCTTATTTGCTATAATCAATCAGACCTTTTAGGGGCACAGCTCAGAGAGAATTTTCGTTTCAGGAGGTTTTCAGTACTTTGGAAATGGTTTTTGTTTCTACCTTCAGCCTTTGTGAGTAGGTAACAAGAGTTTTTAGTGCACATCACTTGGTGAGGAATCTGGCCACAAATGCAGAACTGCGATTAGGTCCTCGATGTTCCAGTTTGCCATGCCCTGTCAGGGCCACCCCCAACTGGTGAGTGGCTTTCTGCTTGAATGAGTGTCACAGGGTCCAATGCTTATAGCACCCGAAATCTGAGAGAGGGGTGGAACTGAGGGTCTGTGTTTCCCTTCCTCCTGCCTCTGGGATGGCTCAGGGCTCTTACAGCTATGGAATTCCCTTCTTCACCTGCTCTTCCCCCTCCCTCCGGTTTCCTTGGCAGTCACTGAGTGATTAGTCCCAGCTTGCCCTCGGAGTTCCGGGAGCCTGCCAAGCCTGCCTTTCATTAGTTTAGACAGTCAGTGGGCCTCGAGCAGCACCGGAATGGAGACCCGCTGCTTGTCCAGAGTGAAGTGCTCTTTGTGCAGAACAGCAAGCTCCCTTTCGGCCTTTCCCCCCACCCCTGCCTCCTTTCTTGCCCCCAACTTCAATGAAGGAATGGGTCATTTTCAGTTGATGCTCTGTGTGAGGAGGGCCAGTTAGTATGAAAAGCTAGAAATGAATTCCTTTGAGGCAAAAATGGCAAACCATTTTTTTTTGTCTTTTGAAAGCTACCAACAAGAAGAAAAATTAATTTGGGGGCCCTTAGAAATAAAGTAAATTTGTCTTTTGGAGGAAGGAAATAAAGCTAAACTTACATGGTTTTAAAATTAAAAACAGGGAACATAGAACTTTATTCAACATGTATAATAAATATTTAAAGATCTCTTTCAAGCTGATAATTTCTTGAACTATCTGCTTCATGGTTTGTTTGTTTTTTTGATGAGGGGATGTATTTTGTAAAATTCAATACATTTACTTGTTGTATCTTCTCATATAATATGGTTCCTCCCCCCCCTCAGTTCCTCAAGGGCAGGGATTATTTCAGTTTGGTATATTAAGCACTTAGTATTGTATGTATACACACATATATACAATACTAGGTGCTTAATATATATGTATTATATACATATATACATATATGTGTGTGTATATATACACACATATATATTGCTGAGGCAATTGGGGTTAAGTGACTTGCCTAAGGTCACACAGGTAGGAAGTGTTAAATGTCTGAGGTCACATTTGAACTCAGGTCCTCCTGACTGCAGGTCTGGTGTTCTCTCCAGCTAGCTGCTCCCCTAGTATTTTTTCTTAACACTTAATAAATACTTGAATTTGTTGAATATAAATGTGTGTTTTCACCATAAAATAAGGAGGTGGAAGCTTAAAGTACAGTGACTGAAGAAACTAGGAATATTTAGTCTGAAGAAGGTTGAAGGGATCATGATAGTGGTCTTGTCATTTAAAAGGCTGACATTTGGAGAAGAGGATAGATACCATGCTAGGTCATGCTTCAGAAGAATTAGGACCAATGAGAAGATATTATAAGAAAGCAAGTTTTGTTTCAATATATGTAAAAACTCCCTAGTGATTAAAGTTAACAATGGGAAGTTGAACTATCTGACCTCATAAATCCTTTCCAATTCTGAATCTATAAGAATATAACTATCCTTCAGATGGATAACCCATTAAACTCTTTTAAGGTTATGATGGAAGTCTGTTGTGGTAGAGTAAAAAGAATATTGGATTTGGAAGCAAGTCAGGAGAGAGCTGGGTTTGAATTCTGCCTCTCACACTTACTACTCATGTGCATATGGGCAAATCATTAAATGACTCTGAGCTGATAGGTGCTAGAAAATGTTTAACAATTGACTTTTGCTGGGGAGAAGTATTTATAAAACATTTTTAAGCTTAATTTCCATTTTAATATATTCTCTCTCACTTTAAATCCATACAATTAACAAAACGATAACTCAAGCTCTGATTTGTAACATTTGCCGATTTCTAAGATTTAAGTGTTCTCAGTGATCATTGTACAATATTGCTGTTATTGTATACAGTGTTCTCCTGGTTCTTCTCATTTCACTTTGTATCAGTTCATGTAAGTCTTTCCATTTTTTTCTGAAAATTATCATTTCTTATAGCACCGAAATATTCCATCACAATTATGTACACCTTGTTCAGCCATTCCTCAGTTGAGCCCTGAATTTCCAATTATTAGCAACTACAAAAAAAAAGTTACTAATATTTTTATACATATAGTTCCCTTTCCTTTTTAAAAAAAAATCTCTTTGGGATACAGACCCAGTAGTAGTATTGCTGGGTCAAAGAGTATGCATTGCTATATAGCCTTTCAGGCATAGCTCCAGATTGCTCTTATAAGAGCAATGATTGAATCAGTATATCACTTCACCAACAGAGCATTAATATCTCAATTTTCTCACATGCCCTACAACATTTTAATGACTTGTAGTCTTCTAAATTTGACTCATTCTCTATCTATTTGAGAAATGAGACTTTTATGAGAGAAACTTGCTGTAAAATCCCCCCCCATAGTTTTCTGCTTTCCTACTAATTTTGGCTGTATTGTTTTTGTTTGTACAAACCTTATAAAATTTGCTGCATTCAAAGTTATCCATTTGATATCTCATAATGTAAATTCTTCTTAAGTTCTTCCCTTATCCAAATCTCTGATAGGTTAATTATTACATTTTTTACTTATGGTATCACCCTTTATTTCTAAATCATGTACCCATTTTGACCTTATCTCGGTATCCAGTATGAGATGTTAGTTTATACCTAGTTTCTGCCAAATTGCTTTGAGCCTTAAGAATCTTAATAAAGAAATGAGCCAGCAGCGATGAGAGTTAGAAATTAGTGTGTTTCTTCAGCTCATCAATCATACCCTGTACACAGCATACAGTCACATGCCATTTGGCTATGTAGATGTATATATTAGAGCTTTGAGTATGTGCTTAATGCTATGAACATTTGAACATCTATCATCTCTACCTCCTGTCTTTTGAGCAACTGACAAGGAGAGGCAGTGACGTGTACTAGATCACACACAAAAAATGTATGGCTAAGCTGGAGTTGGGGTCTAGTCCTGAGGTAGAAGGTTTCTTTAGTGCCCCCCTAAATTTACGTGGATCACTGGAATTCCATTTGGCTGGGAGGGGTGGAGGGTGAGGGGCATATGGGAAAGGGAAGAGTAGAATTTTTCACTGGGAACAAATCTCATTTTCAAGAAAGTCTTGACAAAATGAGCCATAAAATTACAATATTTCAAAGAGCATCGTAATTCTATTGCAGATGGCCCTTCATCATGGAATCTGAAAGCTAGGAAAATACAAAACTCATTAGATTAAAATAAACCACCTACTGCTCTGGAGAAAAGCTTATTTATCAATATCAATTTACTTATGATTATTCTGGCCTGCAATTTGTTATTTTTAGGAATTATGATTTGTATATTGCTCATATAGATGTGAAATTTTTTTCTTTGCATTCAGTTTTGTTTTATCTATTTCTTTAAAGGAGTTGGGATGTCATCTTTGCTGAAGGGAGGGAAAAGGAGGGGGGGTTCCAGTTACACAAAAACATCATAATCAAAAGCCAAATTGTTGTTTTGAGCAGCTGAATGGATTTGTATGTGTATGTGTAGGGTAGAGATGAGTCAATGTTTACAGCACAGAAACAGAGGTAAGCTAAGTCAGAGAAGTCAAAAGGGACAGCTTTGATAGACATTTAAGAAGCTAGTGGGACAGTGGAAAATACACAGAATTCTATTCTCCCACCCCCTGTGTTACTCATTTGCTATGTGACTTGTAGCAAATCACTTAGCCTCTATGAGCCTCATTTTATTCATCTATAAAATGGCAGGATTAGTTTAGATGGACCCTGAAGGTTATTTCCAGCTTTATGAAACTATGGAACTACAAGCAAGACAGAATCCTTAGGTAGGGAGGGATTGGCAAAAGTCATGTTTTTCCTCTCTTTCTCATATCGTAGAACTTTCAAGGTGATAGTTTGTGTCCCATTCACCTCTTTAGAAAATTTTTAGAGTAAAGAAGTCATGGACCAGAGATTAGGGAATAGCATATTCAGGGTACCTTGTTCCAGTGGCTAGAAGCACATTGGGGAAGGAAAGGCACTCTCAGAACACCTACGACAGCAGCTGTAGCCAAGCATAGTCCTGCACACCTGCACCACAAAACACTGAGCTTGTGGGGCTGTATGTGAGTATTATAAATAGAGAAAGACTAGGTAGCCTATTAGAACATTGAATACTAGTCAGAGTGAAGAACTGTGTTCTTCTTGACCTTTCCTTCCTTGAGAAGGGGGCAAAGGACTATCTTTGTACACCTTTGTAACAAAAGGGTAAGCAGGGGGATCCAGCCTAGCAGCAGGTAAACAGGTGAGGGAAGAAGAAGAGATGGATGAGGTGGGAGCAGTGGAAAGAAGCCAATACTCAGTCTTGAGGACTGATACATGAGCACTGAGCCCCTGTGGCAGGGATAAGAGAGGCAGTTCTACCTTGCAGAGCTATCTCTGCCAGGCTGGCAGAGTCCAGACATCTGGTTCTAGAATCACGATCTTAGGTAGTTCTAACACCTCTGGATTGCAAATAGGGAATCCTGAGTGTGTGATGCCGGTCAGAACTTTCTATGGATTGGCTGCTTAACAGAATATGGGTTGGGGCTTCAGTGTGGGACAGTGAAAAGAACTCTATCCTTGGAATCCAAGAACTTGGATTAAATCCAGATTCTGCCTGTGACTGTTGGCAAATCACTTCACTTTTTCCCCACCTATGGCATTGGAGTAGTCGACTTCTGAAGTTCATTTATGGGATGAAGGATTTAGAGTTGTAAGGGACCTTAGGACTTCAGCTGTTTTTTACAGCTGAGGAAACTGAGGCCCAGGGAAGGGGAATGACTTACTTAACATCATTATTCAATAAAACTGCAGTGACTCCTTTCACCTCCAAGATCAAATATTAAAACATCTATTTGATGTTCAAAGTTGTTCTCAAGCAAGCTCCCTCCTTCCTTCCCAATCTTGTTACACACTATTTCCCATCCCCTCCTGCAGTCCAGTGAGTGACCTCTTTGCTGTTCTTTGAGAGGAAACTATCTTTTGCCTTTCTTTGTATTCTCAGAGCTTAGCACGGTACCTGGAACAGAGGTAATACTTAATGAATGTAATAGATTGACAAATAATTCACATGGACATATTAATAGTTTCATGTATTCCTGTCTTTCAAAGAAAAGCCATGGAGAAAAAGCGATGCTGAACTCCCTGCCCCCAAATAACTCTCTAATGGTAGGATTTTAGATACTTTGGCACATTAGGGAGATTTTTTGGGGGGGAAAGAGAAGATTATCTTCTCGGTGTTCTTTTGATCATCTTGTACAGGTGGACACTTATTTCAGTGTGACATCGGGCAAGTCCCAACCTAAATAAGGAGGCAGTGTGGAATAGTAGGTAAAAAAAGCTGTATTTGTGGTTAAGTAGACCTCAACTAGGTACCTGTGTTCTTGAGCCTCATTTTCCTCATCTGTAAAATAAAAAGATTACATTTGATGACTTCAGAGGTCCCTTGAAACTGTAGAACTGTGATCCTATGACTTCAGTGCCCTTTGTTAAATGAGGGAGTGAGACTAGATGATCTCTGAGGTCTAAGAATCTGTGTAAGAATCTATGTATAGATATTTTAAATGGGAACTTTGGATTTTTAAAAAATCATTTTCTAATGCCATAGTTTCAAAGACGCTCCCCCCGCCTCATATTCCTTCTGAAGCTCTACTGGAGAGCCATGATATTAATGAATGCGAAAGCAATCCAAGTGGCGTTTTACACAATTATGTAGAGAAAAAGCTGCTGTCATGGGCAATATTGAGAAGATTTATCATTTAACTTAGAGGGAAAACTGTCAACTATTTTTATACATAGCATCCATTCCCCCTACTTCTTCAGTCTGGTGGGAATATAATCCCGTGATGAAAGCAATGTTTTTTTTTCTTCCAACTCATCATGCTTTCCCCATTTTAAAAAATTCTATATATTCCCATTGCTGTCTTCTGGCAACAGAGGTGAATGACCCTCACCTGAGAGGGAAGGTGGCTATGTCTCTATTTAAGCACATTTTGGAGTAGGCAAGTCTTCACCTCTCAGAAAAGATTTGTGCCTCTGTTTCCAGCTTCAGAGAAGAGATGGTGATGTTTGTTGGCAAAAGCAATGGGTCCAGAGTCAGCGGATATAGATTCACCTCCCATTCTAAGTTATTACCTGTGTGATCTGAAGAAAGTTACTTAATCCCAGTAGACTTCCCTGGTAAAATGAGTACATTTATTTATATCACATGGCTTCTAAGGTCCCTTTAATCCATGAAAATGCTTATTTAATCTTTGCTGTCCCACTAAGACCTGAGATCTTTTATTATTATTTTTAAATCAAAGAAAAATGGAAGATTGCCATTGTGTTCTATGCATCTAATAAGTGCAGAATTCCATTCAAGCCACAGTCCAAGGGTATGGAAAGGGGGCCAAGGAGAATGAGAAATACCCAGTTTCTAGAATTACTCCATTTTGATGTTGGAAGGTATCCCAGAGCTCATTTAATCCAGCCTTTTTGAGTATGAAGATACATTTAAAAAATGAAAATTTTTACCACATAATATTTGAAGATTGAGAAAACACAATGTTAAAATCTACCATGAATTCTAGAATGCTTTTAAGTGAATTTGTATTTTGTAAATTGCAATGTAGCATTGACATACAGATGAGAAATTGTACAATCTGTATATGTATGGTATTATTTATTCAACTTGCAAAAGGCATGCTCTCCTTATTGATTATGCTGAGCCAATTAATGTGATCTACTAAAGCACACCTGCTAAGTGGGAGTCCGGCCCATACTTGAAGACTTCTGGTTTGTGTGAATACACTACTTCTCAGAAGGTACCGTAGCATGTAAATAATGCAACAAAAAGTTTTAAAAATAGCCTGGGGAAAAGAAAAAGATCAAACAAGGGATAGGATCACTATTCCTGATGTGTTTATATATCATGATATTGCAGATATGGTCTGTACAGCAAAGATCCTCTCCTTCTGGATGCTCTCTCTTTTTAATAAACTATAAGATTTAGGTAGATTTTTTTTAGGCTGTAGTATTTTACCAGTGATTCAAATAAAAAAAATTCATGTAATGATAAAAATTCATATAATGTTCAAATAATGGTAAATAATAAATATGTAATTAAAAATAATTAATGAATAATTAAACTTGCAGTCCCCAGTTTGACTGAGGCAACATTCATTCAGAATTTAGGTAAGAATTGAGACAAAGAATGGCCTTTTTTGCATAGTCAAAAAAAAAAAAAAAAAGAACACTGAAGGTCTTCCCCTCTTAGATAGTTTGGTATGACTGGTTGTGAAAGAATCCATACTGGTTTTTTGTAATGACTGTTTCCTTTTCACTAACCATCCTTTTGAAAATATATTCTAGAAATTCACCAGAAATACAAGTCAAATTCACTGATTTCTAATTCGCAAAGTATTATCCCTTTTTTGTAGGCTATGATAACATTTGTCTTTCTCCACTGTTGATATGTTACTCTTATTTTCCATGATCATGTCAAGATCACTGCCTATGGTGAAGCAATCACACCTGCTGGTTCTTTCAGTTCTCTGGGATATTGTTCACCAGGTTCACCTGACCTGGACCAGATCATTTTTGCTCCAGAAAGGTACTTAGATACTCTCTTACTTATCTTGCTGTTCAACTGTCTGTTGCCTGTTTTTGTCATTTTCTCTAGCCAAAGGATTATTCTTTGGCAGAGAAAACAAGCAAAATTAAGTGTTAAGAAACTCTCATATATTATCATCATCCTACATATCAGGAACAGTAATTCTATCACTTGTTTGATCTTTTTCTTTTCTCTAGTCTTGCCTAAAAACTTTTTACATGTTACAGTAAGTACTGAGATTTAGTAGTTCTAATGCTATTATTATAGGACTTTAATATATATATATACACCCTTATTAAGAGTATATATATTCTTCCATTTAGAATGTATTAACTAGTCTGGTTAAAAAAAAAAAAAAAAAAAGGTAGCTCCAGAAGATGACCAGATAATTGAAATTCCTTTTCATTACTATATTACATATCTGTGCCATGCTTATATTTTCCTGATCTCTTCTCTGTTTCTTCCTTCTGACTAAGTGGCCTGAACTATATTCCGATAAATATATGTATGTATATAGTTTTTACATCACTTTGATTTTCTAACATATCCTTTTCCCTTCTCCAACTTTCTCTTACAAGGTCCTTTTTTATAACAAATACTAGAAAAAGGAATGGGAGTAGTGGAAAGTACTTCAATAAAAACTAACGAGCACATCAGTCAAGATTTGTAGAATTCTATAATATAGTTTTCTACCAAAAAGTAGTTGTGAGATACATTTTCTCATGTCTTCTTTAGAACCAAACTTAGTCGTTATTCTTAGATCTATTGCTTTTATTTCTCCTTTTCTCTTATTTCTCACCCAATTGTTTTCTTTATGATACCTGATGTAGGGTGTATGAGTTAGTGATGTAGGTTATGTGTGTCCATGTGAAACTATCTAAATGTGATTCACAGGAAGTCATGAATAGATATCTCTAAAGTTTCTTCCACTCTACTCCAAGGGAGAGTGATTCTTACCTGGAAGAGAGCAAGATATTAATGCCATTAGGCTGGCCTATTCTATCATCCTCATAAAGGATATTAGACAAGCATATCTCTCCCCCAACCCAAAATGTTGCTAATTTAGGGGAAATAATTTTTAGATTCAAGTTGCTTTCCTGGTCACTATTTCTTAATAGAAGATTATTCTAAGTTCTCCATCTCTGTTTCCTCTCTTTCTCTTTCTCTCTCTGTCTCTCTCTGTGTGTCTGTCTCTCCCTCTCCTCCCATAATATGTATCTTAGAACACTTATTCGTGTTTAGTATTAGTATTAGAACACACATTTTATATATATATATACATATATATGTACATATATATCCATATGTCCTATAGACATATTTATGTCTATGGGACTTCCCATCAAATACTAGTGACACAAAGCATTAATAATTAATATTTATCTAAGTTGATAACAAATGGAAATAAGAACAGAAATTAGAATATACCAACCGAGTCCCTGATTTCTCTTAAGGGGAATTTCTCCAAGTCTCTGATGTGGCAAGCTGGTAAAAGGGACATGCCCAAGGTGTTGGCTCCGCTACATGTTGGCTTTTCCCCAGGATCTTTTTCTTCCTTCAGGGATCTCTCCCTGCAGAGAGAGCCTGGAACTTTTTATGCTTTCTCTTGAGGTTGGAAGCCAAAAGAACAGACCCTTTCCTTTCCCAATATTTCTCCAATTCTGCCCTTTATGAAGACACGGAGCATTGAGTAATTATTCTTTGCATCAGAATTTTGTTTATATGCCTAGGCTTGAGCCCCAGGTCACACTGGATTTCCTCACATGAATATATCTTCTTAATATACAATGTTACTCTGCTCTCTTTTTTCTATTTTGTTCTTTTTGCATGAGGAACATCATTCCAGCCCCAGTTATGGGGCTCATTCCAACCAAGTGATACTGATGGGGTAAAATTTCTTTCTTTGCATTAGGTCTGCTAGTTTACCCTGCTTATCACATATATATTGTGCATTTATGCATAGACATATGAGTATTTACATATATCAATATATTTTATTCTGGCTTCTTGGATTTTTTTTCTGTTGTGAATTACTCAAAATGTCTATTGCTTTTCTTCTTCCTACCCTCTCATTACTTTCTATGATACCTCATTTGTTGAATATATGCAGTTAATTTTCTTCACCAATTTCCCTTTCTTCTCAATTTAAAGTCTTTTTGATTAGATTTTCAAAATTCCAAGTAAGTAAATTTTTATTAGCCTTTGTTATATGAACTACATTCCTAGCCAATACCTGTCATTCATATATTTTAAACTGGTGACCCCAAATCCAAATTCCTTTCAAACAATAGTTTTTTAAAAAATTAATAATATTTTATTTTCTCCAGTTAACTATAAAAATTTTTAACATTTGTTTCTCAAAACTTTTAGTTCCAAGTTCTCTCCATCTCTCCTTTCTCCCCTCTCTGAGACAGTCAGCAATTTGAAATAGATTACGTCACATATACAATCAAGCAAAACATATTTACATATTAGCCTTGCAAACATTTTCTTAACTAGCTGGCCGTTTCCTAAATCTATCATTCTCCTCTGAAATCCTGTGTCTATTTAAACTCTTTTTTAAAATTAACAATGTTACAGTCCTTAGTGTTTTTTTTCCTTCTGATAGGACCATTTCCTTCTGATAATACAGGCATCCTGAGTAAGCAGTGATTTGATAAGTCACAGAATCACAGAATTTGAGAATCTAGAGAGACCTCAGCAGAAACAAGTCCAACTCACATATTACAGGACTCCTCATTATAACATCCTTGATAAAATCCTTATGACAACTCCACATTCCAAGGCAGCCCACCATATTTTCAGATAGCTCTAAGAGTTAAGAAGTTTTTCTTGCCTTCAAGCTGATATTGGCTTTTTTTTTCATCACTTCTACCCATTGTTCACTACTGCTGTTTTCTGGAGCTAAACAGAAGAGGGCTTACTCTTCCATATGACAGCCTTTCAGTTTCAGGCTAAACTTTCCTGGTTCCTTTAAGGGATTCTCATCTGGGAGATCATGGTGAGGAACTGTGTGGTGTAACAAAAAATTTTGATCTTAATTCAGGGAACTGTAAGATTGTGGGATTTAGAATTAAAATCTTATCGAATATTTAGTCCAACTTCATTACTTTCTATATGTGGAAACTGAGGCCCTGAGATAAGAAATGACTCACTCAAGATCATATTGCTAGTGGCAGAATTGGGATAAAAATCTAGGTATCCATTTTAAATCTAGTATTATGTTCACCACACTGGGTTCTAGATCTTGTTTGGTCATGTATATCCAGCTTGGATCTCTGGATAGTAGAAAAAGACTGTGTGGGAAACAAGGAAGAAAGGCCAAGTCTCTTTCCACTTACAAATGATACCATCCATTGGAAATCCTGTGAGGTTACAGCAGCTAGGAATCCAAATTGGATGCTCTCTACATTGGATCATTCCTGGTCATTATCATGCAATTGAAAGATGACAGGCACACTAGGATCTCTCTGACAAAGCCATCCATCCAGGTCAGGCTGCTGAAAAGGAAGACAGCAAGATCCTTATGTAAATGGAATATTCTTCCTTGCTCTTGTCCTGCTATCCCTGACTCAGGGCTGGATTTATCCCACCATTCTCACAGATTCATTGTAAGAACCCACGAAAGAATGGATATGAAAGCATCATATGAATAGAAAAAGTTACTACAATATTAGGTAATCTTGTCCTTTTATCAACAACATGAAGCCAAGGGTTAGGGAAATTTAATGCTCTTTTCTTTTGAACTTTATTGTAAACCATCACCACTGGTCAGGCAACTGGGGACATAGATACAAAAGCAAGATGGTAGCTGTCCTCAAGGGACTTACATTCCACAGGGGAAGACACAGTCTATCCATAAATACCAGATATATATGAAAACATATACAGAGTGATTTAGGTTGTGGTTGAATATTAACAAGTGAGGAATCAAGAAAGATCTTTGGAAGGAGGTGGCATGTGAATGAATTGTAAAGGAAGCTTAGAACGATGAGAAAGGGTGTTCGAAATCCTGCTGACAATCTGGGGAAAGGCACAAAGATGGTGGATAGAATGTTATGTGTGGGGAACAAAACACAGTTAAACTGGAACATAAAGCGTATGAGACAGAATTGTGTTTGACCAACTTGGAAAGATAAACTGAGGCTTACTTTTAAAGTGCTTTAAAGTGCCAAAATGATCCTAGAAGTAATAAAAATAATAAAGAAATTTCTTCAGCCCATAATCAGATCTGTGCTTTAGGAATGTTAGTTTGGGAACAGTGAAGTGAAATCTGCTAGATTCTTCACCTGATTCCTTCTGGATCATTTTGCTATCTAGGGTATTGAGAGGTGGGGAGGGAAGAAAGGAGAAGGGGTTATATCTATTGTTTCACATTTTATTAAATTTTTTTTCACATAATGCAAATTCATCTTCTCTCCTTCCTGCCTCCCCACCAACCATCCCCAAGTGGAAAGCAAAACCCTTGTTACAAATATGTAGTCCACTTGAATTCCCTTTGCTCAGTGAGAAAGCAAAACTCCCATTCCTTTGAATAGTGTGAATTTGGAAAAGGCATCAAAGATTCATCAGTTGGAGGGAGAGGTTAATTACTCATCATTTATAAAGCAAGTTAAAGTTTACAACCTTAATTGATCACATCTCAATCTCTATCATCCATCCACCCATCCATCTATCATCTATTTATCCATCTGTCTGTCTGTCTGTCTATCTATCTATCTATCCTCTTTGGGGATTATCAATAAGCCTGTGAAATGGGAGCTATTATTAGAACTATTTACAGATCAGGAGACTGAGTGATTTGCCCGGGGTCATGCAATCAGTATCTAAGGCAGGTTTGAAACTCTCCATTTTAAATATTCTATCCACTATATCACCCGAATTGCTGTCATTGCCAATGAACTAGCTAACTATATGCTTGTAATATGATCTTGGGGTGGGGTGGGGGGTGGGGAGTGGAAAGAATACTTGATCTGCAGACAAAGGATATGGGTTTGAACTTGGCTCTGCTCCATACTTAGTTGTTGCCTCCTAAACAATTGTTTTCCTCTCTCTGGGCCTTAGTTCTTTTCTCTGTAAAATGAGTGGGTGGGACTGGCTCTCACCAAGGACCTTTCCAGCTAAGAATCTGATCCCATTCTGGAAGGGTCTCCCAATGGCAGTCCAGGTTATTAGAGTCAGGCAGCTAGTATTGTGCCTGTACAATGCCCAAAAGGCCATGTGACTTCCTATTGTGCCTATTGTGTACTATTGTTAGTAATTTGCTGATTGCATTTGATGAACACTTGAAAATAATCTAAGGCATTGTCTTTGTAGTGATTGACCTGTTCACCCATATTACAGAAATGTGTGGTCTATACTACAAACCTTTGACTCTCTTTCTCCACATGTTGCCCAGTTCTGCTAGGTGTGTACTGAGTCTATCTTTGGTTGAATGCTTCCTTTTCCTTCCTTTTCCTTTAGCTCTCAAGAAAGCTGAAGTTGAGGAAGAAGGAAGGTTGGGATAGAAGTTAAGATGGCGGCTTCCAACCATGGTCAGGATGTATCTGTAGGGAACAGAAGGACCTTGGCTAATGTGATTGTGACCACATGGCTGTGTTGTGGGGTGGTTATTGCATCTTTTCAGCATCCCCCTTTCCTATTTCATGGAAGTTATTAAGTTATCTTACTTCCTTTTCAGCCTCAACCTCCAGGATTCATAAGTTCATAGATGTTGAGTTAGAAGAAGTTCAGAGGTTATCTGTTTCAAGATTCTTATTCTACAGATGAGAAAAAATAAGATTCAGCGAATGTTAAATGTCTTGACCGAGGTCATACAGATCACAAGGAACAGAACTGACATTTGAACCCAGGTTCTCTGTCTCCAACCCAGTGTGCTTTTTTCCAACTAACCTTCCCACATGGTATTCCATAAGATGCATGCAATCTGGGGCTTAATGAATACTCATGTGGAAAAAAAGCTTTCTTACTTCACTTTTACTTCCTTCCCCTTTACTCTTCCATCCTGAATGAAAAGAGAAAGCTATATAGAGGTGGCCATTCTCTGTATGCTTTCACCACCAGCCATTTCCTAGGCCAGCCCTTGTGACCCCTTCTCCTCCTTTAGTTCATTGGCTGAAATGTGATAAACTTTGACTGATGTAACTTTTTCTGAACCTGTTGGCTTCTTCCATTTCTAAATCTATGATGGAGGGACAGGGCACCTGTGGTCAGGCAGAGATGCTCAGTAAGATGGAAAGATTCAGTTTACCAGGCTTGGCAAAGGCTAACTTCTAATTCTCATTTCTGGAATAAGCTTTCAATTAGTCCAATTTTTTGCTTCTTGTTTTTGTGAGGGAAACTTTCCCATCTGGCCATTCAGCTGCCTCAGACTTCTTCATCTGGAGCTTCTGATAGGACTCTGAGGGGACCAGATGATAGATTCCAATCTGGAAAACCATTCAAGCCCCAGGGATCCTGAAACTCCTGAGCTCGGATATCCTGAGTCATCAAAGGGAGTTCCGAGCTGGAGGCTGGAACAATAGCTTAGCACTTAGACTATCACAGGGAGCCTGCATTGGATAGGAGAAGCTCTCTGGGATGGATGTAGGGGTGGAGTTTCCTTGTTACCTGGAAACTCTTTGGTCATGTTTGGTCTGCTGGGCTGAATCTGACCAAAATTCAGTAAATGTTTATTCCCTTTTCCATGAGAATCAATGAGATGGGAAAATATTGTAACTATTAAAAGAGATTCAGTGATGAAAAAAGCAGCTAAGTGGCTCAGTGGATAGAGTACTGGATCTGAAGTCAGGAAGATATGAGTTAAAATCGAGTCTCAGATATTTAGCTACATGACTCTGGGCAAGTCACTTAACCACTCTTTGCCTTAACCCACCAAATAAGGAAATGACAAACCCCTATATTTCCCAACAAAACTCTAGGGACAGTATATGGTCCATGGGATCATGAAAAATCAGACCCATCTGAATGACGAGTGATGAAAAGGGATACCATACCAATCAGAAGCTGTGGATCTGGAGGCGGGGAAATACATCCTTCTCCAGGCAGGCCTGATTCATTCCTTGCATTAGTGCTCTTGATAGGATGACCAATTGGTTAGTCATCCTCCTTGTCATACAAAATACAGCAGGTGTTGCTAAGTGCTCCTGGGAGCAGGGGTGGTGACCCTCATCACAATCTGGCACAATCTCCCTCTCCATTTGTTTCTCTCACTCCTCTCCCATAGAATCTTGCACTCTAATCAGACTGGTCTTTTCACTGACCTCAGAATCTAAGTTGGGTGCTTATATTTTAAAAGGTTTTTTCAGTGGCGATATTTTATTCATTTTAACCATTTTAGATGGAAATCATTCTTAAGAGTATTCTCCACTTTTCTGATTTTATTTTTACTACTGTTGTTGCTTTTTGCCCCCACAATAGTCATGTCCCCTTTAACATCTTCCCCTCATTAAGGAACCTTCCTTTGTAACGAAGAATAACATTTAAGCAAAACCAACTGACAGGGCAACCATATTTGTGTATACCGTGTTCCGGGTCAGTAACTTCTACTTCTCTTTTTCTCTAATAGCAGCAACTACTATTGATATCATGCTTTCGTGTTTATAAAGCTTGATTATTTTATTGACCAATCTTCAGAACAGTCCTATGAATAAGGTAGATGCTGTTATTAGCCCCTTTTATAGATAAGGAAACTAAGGCTGAAAAATAATTTAAATGGCCTTCCCAGGCTCATACAGTAAGTGTTTGGGGCAGGATTTGAACTTGGGTCTTCCCAGTCCATAAACTCTATCTCCTAAATCATCTCACTTTTCTACTAAAAGCCAGAACTTATGTTTCATTATCAGTTCTCCATGATTGAGACTGTTCATTACAATTCATCAGAGTTCCACTGGCTTTTTGGGTTGTCATCATTTACTATCCCATGGTCAATGAGTGTGTTCTTCATTCTGTATCGCTTCTTAGAAGTCTTTCCCTGTTTCTCTCAATTCCTCACTGTCTTTGTCTTTCACAGCACAATCATATTCTATTACATTCATGTTCCACAATTTGCACAGCCATTCCTTAATCGATGGGCACCTATTTTCCTTACAGTTTTTTTTTTTTTTTTTGCTACCGTGGAGAGTGCTGCTATGAATATTTCATCATATCTAAGAACTTTATTTCTGTCATTAATCTCCTAGGGTATATGCCTAGTAATGGGATCAATGGAGCAAAAGGTATGGACAGTTTGGTGACTTTATGTACATTCTTCCAAACTGTTTCCCAGAATGGTTGGACCAATTTGCAGTTCCATCCATGATGCATTTGCTTTTCTACATTAATTATCTCTGTATGGCGCATAAGTATCAGACATTGAGTCAGGAGACCTAGGGTGAATTCCACCCAAGATGCTTACTAATGCGTATAATTCTGAGTGGATACTAATCTTATTGACCCTTGTTTTTTATTTACAAAACAGGATAATTATGCTTTTATTCCCTACATCATACGGTTGTTACAAGGGAAGTATCCAAGTACTATCCAAAAGGAAGTTGTTATGGAATTGTTAGTTACCTTTTGAAGTGCTTGTCCAGTCACTGAAAAAGTCTTTATTAAATACCTACTATGTGTCAGGCACTATATTAAGAGCTTAAATCCTCAAGTAACTGAAATTATATTTAGAGGTACAACCTATACATGTAAAAGACATGTAAAGACAGAATAAATGCAAAGTAAATGTAATATAATTTCTGAGAAGGGGAAACCCCTGGCAACTAGATGCTCAGCTTCATGTAGGCAGTGGTTCTTAAACTGAGCTTAAAAGAAATCCAGAGATTCTATAAGAGAAGCAAGAAAGAGTGCATTCCATGGATGGTGTGGGATGGAGGGGATAGCCTGTATAAAGTATGGAGGTGGGAGATGAATGTTACATATGAGGAAGAGCAGGGAGGTCATTTTAACTGGAACATTGAGTTAACAGGAAGTAATGTATTATAAACCAAGAAAAATAGGACGGAGCCAGATGGAAAAGGGCTTTAGATGCCAAACAGAGGAATTGGTATTTTATCTTAGCGTTATTAAGGAGAGTCACTGAAGCTTCCTGAACAGGGATATGACATAGTTAAACCCATGCTTTTTGAATATCAATTTAGCAGCTGTGTGGAGAAGAGTTTCGAGAGGGGAAAGAAAAGTGAGAGCTCCAATTAGGAGAAGATTATAGTATTCAGTAGGAGGTGATGAGGGATTGAGCTGGGGTGATGGTCACATGAATGGAGAAAGGGGGGTGAAGGTGAGAAATAAATTGAAGGAAGAATCAATAAGTCTTGGCAATTGAATGGGTGAGGGAGAGTGAGGATTTGTGAATGGCTCCAAGGAGTCATTGAACTTGATAAAAGAAGGACTCATTGTAGAAATAGGGAAATTAGAAAGATGAATGGGTTTGGGAGAGAGATAACGAGTTATATTTAGGACATGTTGCAGTTAAAGTGCCTATGGGACATCCAGTTGGAAATGTCCATTAGGTACTACAAGATAAGAACTGAGAATTCAGGAGAAAGATTATAGAGATCATAGTTTTCTATGTAGAGATGAGAAATGAATCAATGGGGCTGTCTGTGAGAGAGACAGCCAGACAGACAGAGACAGAGAAAGGAAGAGATAGAGACAGAGACAGGAGAAGGAGGGCTAATAGTGCACATTACCTCGCAAAAGCAGGTGTCATATAAGAGAACTGAGAAAGCAGCTTCATGAAAACCCAGGGAGGAGTATACAGGAGGAGGACATGGTCAGCAGTGTCAAATATCGCGGCAAGGTCAAGAACAATAAAGACCAAGAAATGTCCAATAGATCTGACAATTATAAGATCAATGATTACTTCAGAGAAAAGTTTCAGTTGAATAATGAGGTCAGAAGCCAGATTATGAAGAGTTGAAAAGTGAGTGAAAGGAAAGGAAGTAAAATATGTGAGGAAAGAGCTTTTTTTTTTTAATTGACTTTGAAAGGAAAGAGAAATGATCATATCTTGGGGGCCCTGGAAGGGTCAAATTTTAAGAATGACAAAGAATGGGAAGAACAGGACAATGTATAGACAGCAGAGAAAAAGCCTATAGAGAGGGAAAGGTTGAGGTGAGGGAGAGGGGAAATGATGGTGAGGGTAAGATGGAAGGGAATGGGAACAAGGGTAACAAGAAGTGAACTTGCTCTTGGATAGAAGAGCCATCTTTTTTATCAGAGAACAGAAGTAAATAGGAGAAAATTGGAGCTGACATTAAGGGATTTTGAGATTTAGAATACTAGTAGTTAATGACTATTTTGTTTGTGGTAAACTATGAGACAAGTTCCTTTACTGAAAAGAACAAATGAGGGAAATGATGTGGAAAGCTTCTGCAGAGGGAAGAAAGTTTGAAACAGCTACTGTGCAGAATATGATGGAGAGTTGATTAAGGAAAAGTAAGAAGATTATTTTGTGGGAATGAGAACTGAATTGTGATTAGGGAATATAAATTTGTAGTGAGTCCAAGCATTGTTGTGCGATTTCTTCCACCATTCTCCTCGGCAGACTATAACTCTGAAGGGAGGAAATCAATGGCGGGAGTCTTCCAGATTAGAGTTTGAAAAAGCATTGGCAGTGATCATATTAGGGGCAAGAGATTAAAAATATAGAATAATATCAAATTGAAATGGTTAAGTAACTAGGATCAGGATGAGAAAGAAAGCATTGACTGAAGAATAGATTTAGGCCTAAGGGGCTGTCCAACTTTTAGAGAATGGCTAAACAAGCATGGCATAAGAACATAATGGAATATTCTTATGCCATGAGAAATGATGAAACACAGTTTCAGAGGAAGCTGAGAAGACCTCTATGATCTATGGCAGAGTGAGGAGCTGAGCAGAACTGGGAGAACAACTTACAAAATGACATCAATATTAGAGAGAAAAACAGTTTTGAAAGACTATAGAATTATAGAACTACTAAGAAATTATACTATTCATCCTCTTCCAAAGAGATGGAACAAAGATTTTTGGACATGGTCAGTGGGGGAATTTGTTTGCTTGACTTTGTATGTTTGTTGTGATGGTATTTTTTTTTCATTAAAGGAGGGCAGTGGGGGAGACAATAAATATTTGCAAAAATAAATTCATAATTAAAAAAATAATAGTTAAGAGAAATAACTCATAAGGAGGTATAGAATGATGAAAGGTTATAACAGGATAGAAGAATTTCAAAGTTCTTGGTCCTAGAAGTGGGAGATTTGTAAATTGTGGTAAAATAAAGGATGTGACTTTCTGAATGTAGCTGAGAAAGGAAGTGAAGGAAATGAATGAGGCGGCCATGGTGTTTTATGGCAATATGACTAAGCATATCTATGTTCCTTGGTAGAAGGGTAGCAATGAGATGAAGATTATGAGACAGAGACTGAATTCCTTGAGAGGGACAAAGAAAATGATTAGAGTAAAGGTGAGGAAACTGGTGTCTGTAGATAACTGCTCCCAGGTTCTTATTTGACTAATACAATTTCCTAGGCCAATATGAGGGGGGAAAGTGGTTGCAGAGGGATGGCAACAGGAGGGTCTGAAGATGCTATTGGGAGTTAGGAATATATCATTTCCCTGCAATAGGACTGTGTTTTTTAGAAGGGTTGGATGTCACCTTTGTATTTAATTATCTAATGTCTCTACATAGTCTAAGGCAGCAAAGTGGCTTACTGGGTAGAGTTCTGGACTTGGAGTCAGGAAGACTCAAGTTCAAATGTAGCCTCAGTCATATTCTAGTTGTGTGACCCTGGGCATGTCACTTAACCTGATTTGCCTCAGTTTCCTCATCTGTAAAATGAGAAGGAAATGGCAAAGCACTCCAGTATTTCAGAATCAGACATGAAAGGAAATACTCAACCACAAAGTACATTGGCAGTAATCAGTAAATCGTTGATTGATTGAAACAGGCAATTCTTTTTTTTTTCAATTTATAGTGTTTTGTTTTCTCCAATTACATGTAAAGATAGTTTTCAGCATTCACTTTTATGAGTTCCAATTTTTTCTCTCCTCCTTCTCCATTTAAAGATGGCAAGCATTCTGATATACGTTATACATGTACAGTCCTACTAAACATATTTCCACATTAGTCATGTTGTAAAAGAAGAATCAGTACCAAAGGAAAAAGCAAAGAAAAAACAAAACAAAACATCTGCATTCAGACTTCATAATTCTTTGAATGTGGTTAGCAGTTTCCATTATGAATCTTTTGGAGCTGTCTTGGGTCATTGCATTGCCGAAAAGGCTAAATCTGTCATAACTGATCATCACATCTTGTTGTTAGTGTGTATAATGTTCTCCTGGCTTTGCTCATTTCACTCAGCATCGGTTCGTATAAGTCTTTACAGGTTTTTCTGAAAGCTGCCTGAAGCAGGCAATTCTTTTAAAAACTCTGACCCTGGACCTTGTCAAGACATGTACTCTACTTGAATTTAGGGGGGCTCCAAGAGGCTGACTAAAACCTCCTCCTTCTCTGCAGCAGTAGTGGCTATCAGCAGAAATTCCACCCACCATTCCACCCCCAATTCCATGTGTATATGGGGGTTAAGTTGGGGTTGTGAAATATTTGTTTTCTTAATGTGTCTATAAGCATCATGTGTTCATAATTCCTGAAAGGGCATTGTGAATATGTATTTCCTACTAATGTGCAAATAACTGAGTTAGAGGTATTCTCTCCCAAAAGTATTCTACCGTGGAGTAGAGTAATATTTTTCCCTCATAAAAAGTAGATGAGATGATACAATTGCCTTTTCATTATATTTATAGTACTTATGGATACAGTATGTATATTACACTGAAATTCAATATCTTGCTATACATTTATTTTTATAAAGGTCTGAGTTTATTGTATCATTTAGATCTGCATGATCCTGTTTTTGCACAAAAGTCTTGTAAAGAATGTGTATATTCTGCCAAATGTGAAAAGAAGAAGGAACGTATGAAGACATTGGCAAACATGATGTTGGGAGTCAAGTGGCCATTGGATTTTTTTTAATATTGATGCCTGAGAGTCAGAAAGTGTGGTGTTCTTCTGTACATCAGGAATAAGTTCTTTTCGATGGTGCTTGCAGTGTAAAGACATTACTTTTCATTTCTTATTTTCATGTTAAAGAAATAGTTCTGTTGAAATTTCACCTGCTGTGTAACTGAAACTCAATTACTTACAATTTATATCTATAAAATTCTGGAGGTCATTTTTGAAAACAAGAGGGTTCTAGATTAAAATATTTTTGCAAAAGCAACAAATCATAAACACAATTGTCTGAAGCTTTACAAAGTTCAAATAGTAACGTGCATTATCAGTGTAGTTAATTAAGCTTTACTATGTATGTTCACCTTGTTAAGGAAGTTATAAAAATAGATATTTTAATTCTCTAAGCTTAAAAAAAGCTCTACCCCTACCACTCCAAGTGTTTCTATTCTGAGGATATGAGGTTGGGATGTAGAGGTAACATCTGAGGGATGGGTAGGATTGATTAGGCTTTGCTAAAAGGAAAGGAAGGAAGTAGTGGATTTTGATGGCTATGAAGGCTGGTTGGTTCAGTTTTTATAGAGGAAAATTAGAGTTAGTTCAGGTATACTTTAAATTCAGTAGCTCACATTTAATACCTTGTTTCTGTTTAAAAAGGGGGATGTACATAAAGTCAACTATCCCTAAATGGCAGAAGCAGGTTTGGTCTCGAATCCAGTGTTCCTGACTCACTCACAGCTTCTTTCTCTACACTATCCTAGCTCCAAGGTGCCCCTAGTTAAATTCGGGCAATCTGCTTAACCACTTTCAGCCTCAGTTTCTTCATCCGTAAAATAGAGATAAAAACAGTACTTATCTTATGGGATTGTGGTGATGATCAAATGAAATGATAGATGTAAAGTACTTCATAAACCTTAAAAAGCTACATAAATGCTAGCTTTATTATCAGGAGACAGCAGGGGTTGAAAAACTGAAGGTTTTGCTGAAGCTTTGACTGGAGGCGTGAAGATGCAGAAAGCTCAATAGGAGAGTTTGCTATGATTGAGGAGAGAGTTATAGAGAGACCAGCTGCTGCTCAGGACAGAGAGAGGTCACACTGTCCCCTGGGAACCATGCTGTTTGCTCCAGCTCTGCCTGCTGAGAGGATCTCTGGGAGCAGAGAAAAAGGGAAGCTCTGGCTGTGGGTCTGTCCACTTTTTCTACTGACTGGCTCTCCGATCCCTCATCAGCCAACTTTAGTAGTCAAGGTGGATGAACAAATGGAACTGAGAGTCTCAGAGGACCATCCCATTGTTGTCTGTCCCCAGTGCCTAGAAAAGTGCCTCGCACATGATAGGTGCTTAATAAAAAAATTTAAATTGAATCAATACAAAAATTTAAAAGCCTGGGCCTAAATCTGTCCTTTAGTATCTGGGATCCTGGGCTAGCCACATACTATTTTAGGGTCTTTCTTGTTTCAGCTGAGAACAGGGTTAATGGAACTTTACAGTGCTACCATCTCTCATGATTGTTGTGGAGAAAAAGAATTTGAAGGACTGAAAAGTGTCCCCAAATGTTCAGCATTAATAGGAGATCAGCTATCAGAGAGTTAAAGCTGAGACAGACCTTTGAGATCTTCAGCCTGACGTCTTATTTTATAGCTGAGTAGGGGGAAACCCAAAGAGGTTGAGTTGTTACCTGCCCTAAGTCACACAGGCAGGGAAGGAGAAAAGCCAGAATTCAGGCTCACATCCTCTAGCTCCTAATCAAGCACGCTATCCACAGGATTATTACCCTCTCCATTAGAGGCAAGTTGTTTGAAACAAATTAATAGGCTTAGCAGATTGACTGCTGGATCCGGGTTCAAAATTGTTCTTTCTTACTAGTTGTGCGACAACGGACAAATCATTCATCTCACTCAGGATTAATAGTACTGGTCCCGTGTAGCTCATAGGCTTATTGTGAAGCCCATATTGTCGTGATGTGTGCAAAGTGCTTTGCAAACTTTAAAATACTATCTAAAGATTAGTTATTGTTGCTATTATTTGGAGGAAAATAGCGTGAAGCAGAAGTAAGTTGTTGCAATGAGATGTATCACTGCTGTCCATAAGAATGAGGATGGTGGGTACTTTGTGAAACCGGTGAGGAGGCAAAGACTCGCTAAGAAAGAATACATTCCTGTGTTCTCATGGTCTCGTCAACTTTTTTTTTTATTTCTCCCCCACTCCTCCTCACTAGCGTTCCAGAAGCCTCAAAGGCAGAACTTCTTAAACTTTTTTCACATGTGACCTCTTTTCACCTGAGAAATTTTATGCGACCCTAGGCATATAAGTATGTAAAATAAGTATACAAATCAAACATTTATTGATAATAAATCATAATTACAGGAGCCCAACATTCAATTATGTGATCCCATATGAGGTCGCAACCCAGGTTTAAGATGCTTTGCTCAAGCATCTTTCTTTTTTTTTTTTTAATTTTTTATTTAACAATTACTTTATATTGACACTCGTTTCTGTTCCGATTTTTTTTCCCCTCCCTCCCTCCACCCCCTCCCCTAGATGGCAAGCAGTCCTTTATATGTTGGATATGTTGCAGTATATCCTAGATACAATATATGTTTGCAGAACCGAACAGTTCTCTTGTTGCATAGGGAGAATTGGATTCAGAAGGTATAAATAACCCAGGAAGAAAAACAAAAATGCAGATAGTTCACATTCGTTTCCCAGTGTTCTTTCTTTGGGTGTAGCTGCTTTTGTCCGTCATTTATCAATTGAAACTCAGGTCTCTTTGTCAAAGAAATCCACTTCCATCAAAATATGTCCTCATACAATATCGTTGTCGAAGTGTATAATGATCTCCTGGTTCTGCTCATTTCACTTAGCATCAGTTCGTGTAAGTCTCGCCAGTCCTCTCTGTATTCATCCTGCTGGTCATTTCTTACAGAACAATAATATTCCATAACATTCATATACCACAATTTACCCAGCCATTCTCCAATTGATGGGCATCCATTCATTTTCCAGTTTCTGGCCACTACAAACAGGGCTGCTACAAACATTTTGGCACATACAGGTCCCTTTCCCTTCTTTAGTATTTCTTTGGGATATAAGCCCAATAGAAACACTGCTGGATCAAAGGGTATGCACAATTTGATAATTTTTTGGGCATAATTCCAGATTGCTCTCCAGAATGGTTGGATTCGTTCACAACTCCACCAACAATGCATTAGTGTCCCAGTTTTCCCGCATCCCCTCCAACATTCATCATTATTTTTTCCTGTCATCTTAGCCAATCTGACAGGTGTGTAGTGGTATCTCAGAGTTGTCTTAATTTGCATTTCTCTGATCAATAATGATTTGGAACACTCTTTCATATGAGTGGTAATAGTTTCAATTTCATCCTCTGAAAATTGTCTGTTCATATCCTTTGACCATTTATCAATTGGAGAATGGCTTGATTTCTTATAAATTTGAGTCAGTTCTCTATATATTTTGGAAATGAGGCCTTTATCAGAACCTTTAACTGTGAAAATGTTTTCCCAGTTTGTTGCTTCCCTTCTAATTCAAGCATCTTTCTTGACCTCTTGAAAACCAGCAAGGGCTGTTTCTGGCTCTAAATAAATATGCATCTGTATATGTACAGACATTTATGTGCTTATATCTTGTGTATTTATGTATAGATAGTTTTAATTTATACATATAATTTTACACACACACATCCTACCCCAAGCTACCAATAGCGTGAAAGCTATTATTTTTGTCCTTGGACCCCAGTGCCTCCAATAGGACTTTGCACATAAAAAGTCCTTCATAAATTCTTACTGAATGAAACCATAGGGTGGTAAATAAAAGAGCTTATTTTGGGGGTTCCCTCTATGGAGGGGAGCATTCCATAGTAGGCTGCCTCACAGAACAGGTGCCACAGAGTTCTCCTTTTGTATCCCAGGCTTTTTGACAGACTCCATTGAGGTGATCAAACATGGCGCCCCAGGACACCATCCAATCAGTAAGCATTTATGAAGTTCTTTTATGTGTCAGACCCTTTGCTAGGTGCAGAGAATACAAAGACAAAAGCCAAATAGTTCTTTCCCTCAAGGAGCTGCATGAGACAAATCTGCCAGTATGTGCCTTTATACAGAATAGATGCAAGGCAATTTTTGCTTTGCTAGCAGGGATGAGGAAAGACAACATGTAGAAGGTGGTTCTTGAACAAAATCTTAGAGAAAACTAGGGATTCTATAAGGTAGAGATGAGAAAGAGCTTCTGTTCTAGACATGGGGCCCATCCAGTAGGGGCAGAGGCATCAAGAGGGAAGATGGACAGTCCTGTGAAAAAACAATCAGAAAGCCAGAGCATCTGGTCTGTGCTGTGAATGAAAGGGAAATATATGGGATAAAGATGCTAAGGTATATTAAGGCCAAGTTTTGAAGAGCACTGAATGTAAAAACAGTACCAAAAGGGGTGGTCAGGATAGTTGTGGTGAGGGGCAGTTTTTCTTCCAGAGGCTCAGCCTCAAAGTCAGCCTCTCCAGAAGCATCCTGAGAATGGCAAGCCATGAGCCAGAGCCTCCAAGGGCTCAAGCCCCTTCTTCTCTTTCTATTCCACCCCATTTCTACTCCCATCAACATAAACGATTTCAACCCAATTCAACAAACATTGATTGAGTACTTACTATGGGCAAAGGCACCTACTAGATATTAGGCAACATTTTTCAAAATGAATTCTTCATCCTCAAAGAACTTGCTTTCCTGTAGAGACATAACATAAATGTACTTCCTTAAGTGTAAATCTGCACAGAGTAACAAGATAATTTGGGAGTAGAAAAATATATATTTGTTCAATCATTTTCATTCGTGTTTGACTTTGCATTCAGCTCAACCTACTTAAGGTTTTCTTGGCAAAGATATTTTAGTGTTTGCCATTTTCTTCCTACAGATTAGGAAACTGAGGCAAACAGTTAAATGACTTGCCCAGCATCACACAGCTCGTATCATTGATCACATTTGAACTTAATAAGGAGTCTTCCTGAATTCAAGCCCAGCACTCCATCTACTGAGCCACCTAGCTGCCATTTATCATTATTATTAACTATTAAGCACTGTTTTGTACCAGATCCCATACTTCTTCCCAATCACTCCCAAACGAATGCCTCCATCTGTCATTGTTTTATGCTTATGCCCATCGTTTGCTAAAGCTGCCAACAACTAGTTGTGGGAACATTATCATATCATTTTCCTTCTCTAAGCCTCAGTTTCTTCATCTGTAAATTGGGGATACTGGTAGTGGTACTAATATACTTTTTGGCTTTATTCCCATGATTTCAAGTTGCTTGGCCCTTCCCCTTTTCACTTCTATCTTCCTATCCTCCCAACCTGACTTCAGCCATGGTATCTTTATTCCGACTTCTTCTTTCCCTATCCCCATTACCTCCAATTCTTCCATTAGTCGCTAGCAAGTGGGCTCAGGAGGTGGCAGCCATTGTTCCACCCAGCCATTCAGATTTTTACCTTTCCTCTTTCTTTATCCACAGGAACCATGAAGTGCCACATATCCACCAGTCACCTCTTCTTCTGGCTTTTCGTGGTCAACTCTGGATGCTGGGGTAAGTCTAGTCCTTTCTCTATCTGTGACCAGTCTGAACTTGGAAACCAGACTGATGACCCGAACAGTCGAGTTCGGATTGAGGGGTGATCACACCAGATGGAGATGTCCCATAGCTTCTAAGAATCAGTACATTCTGGCTTCTACTTTGTTCTCGCTTTGCTATTCACCTAAACAAGATGCCTACCAGTGGGTCTCAGCCTTCTCTACAATATGGAGCTGAGAATACCTTCTTCATTAAAGTCTTGGATTCCAGGGAAAACCAGAAAAGATAGTCAGATTACTCAGACTTTGAGTGGGAAGTGCTGCTTCTGATACAGTGGGCTCCCCTTTTCTCTGGAGTAGTTGTGAGCCCCAAGATCATTTTTTCTTCATACACCCATGAACATTCTCTTGTAAAAGCCAGATCCTGCCTCTTTTCTCCCACCTACCTGCTTCGGTTCATTTGGCAGGAGAATCTGTCCTCCATGGTGTGGCCTTTTCTCTCCTCCACTGGAGTTGGCAAGGGAAGCAGTGGGATTAGGGCAACAGGTGTGCACTACAGAGCCTTGCAGAGGGCCAGGGCTTCTCCTGGGAGGAATCTGAACACAGGCGTGCATAGAGACACCAGCAAACATGCCTGCAGAGGCAGCCACGGGGAACAGGAGGCCCTGTTACCTTTGGGCACAGCAGCCGGCCAGCCTCCTTCCCCTAGGAGAAAGCCCCAGAGGAGCTTCTCAAGCTTTGCATTCTTTATAGCAGGGGTTCTGCTCATGGGTCTGCGAATAGCCTTTAGGAAGTCCAGGAATCTTGGTGGGTAAAAAACACAACACTTCTTTATTTTCACAAACTTCTAGTTGAAAATTTGCATTTCTTTCAATTATCAATGTAGATCACAAACTTTATTCTCAGAATGGATAGAGAAGCATTATTGGGCCACCTGCCAAAGAAGTCCAAGACCCAAAAGGTTTAAAACCCCTGCTTTATAGTATATATACAATTATTGTGGGGTTGATCTTCATGAAAGTACTTTTAGCTCTTTTAATCAAAGGTGGCCCATGGATCCAAGGTGAGATTCCCAATAGGGGAGAAACTAAGACACAGAGAGGTCACCAGAGCTGGTCCTATAACTGGCATTCTTAACTTATTGAAACAATTTTTTAATTAATTTTTTTTAAATTTTTTAAATCTTTTCTTAGCTTTTTTGCATTGTGCATCTGATGAAGTCTTTGGGACCTTTCTCAGAATAATATTTTAAATGCACAAATTAAAATATACACGATTACCAAGAAATACATTATATTGTGATATATATATTATATATCTGTATATGTGTGTATGTCTATGTCAATATATTTATATCTCTATATCTCTATAAATTTCTATTTATCTATCTACCCCTGCCATTAGACCCCAGATTAAGAACCCCTGGATAAAAAAGTAGAAGCCACTAGTTCATTGTCCCATTTTGCTCTTCTAGTTGGGAGCCTTCCTTGCTTAACCCAGTTTCTTAATTCTTCCCTTGTTCCCTTTGTTCCCTTGATCTGATTGATCCTGTCCATTAGGTACCTTGGCATCTTATGTGAGTTGCTCAGTGAAATGTGCTGCAGTTTAATTTGAAATCTTATCCTCAACCCCATCCCTACCTTGGTTCTTTAAAAAACAGATTGTTTGCCCCCTTTATCACTTGAATTCTTGGGTTCTTAACCTTTGTGTGTATGTGTGTGCCATATTCCTTTTGCATTCTACTGGATAATATTTTTAAATATATAAAATAAAAGCATAGGATTACAAAAGGAAAAAAACACAGATTTTGGGGGTATTTTTATTATTTTTTCCAAATATGCGTCAAAACAATTTTTAACATTCATTTTTAAAAATTTTGAGTTCCAGATTCTCTTCCACCCTCCTTCCCCTCTGCCCTCCCTGAGACAGCAAGCAATTTAATATTGGTTATACATGTGCAGTCATGCAAAACGTATTTCCATATTAGTCATGTTGTGAAAGCAAACACAGGCCAAAAAAAAGCCCTACAAAAATACAGAAAGTGAAAAATAGTATGCTTTGATCTGTGTTCAGACTCCATCAGTTTTTTCTCTGGAAGTGGGTAGGATTTTTCATCAAGAAACCTTTGAAATTAACGTGGATCATTGTAATGATCAGAGTAACCAAGTCTTTCATAGCTGATCACCATACAACATTGCTGTTACTGTTCCAACGTTCTCCTGGTTCTATTCACTTTGATTTGCATCAGTTCATTTAAGTCTTTCCAGATTTTTCAGAAATCATCCTGCTCATGATTTCTTTTATATCACAACAGTCTTCCATTATAATCACATACTACAACTTGTTCAGCTGTTCCCCAATTCATGGACATCCCCCCGATTTCCAATTTTAAGCCACCACAGAAAGAGCTGCTGTGAATAGTTTTGCACATATGGGTCCTTTTCTTAATCTCTTTGGGATATAGACTTAGTGATTCCTCCCCTTACTCTTGTCAGCTAAATCAAGCCTACCCAGGCCTCCATGGTCCTCAGCATTTCCCCAGAACACTTGATCCTGCTGGTCTCGACATTCTACTCGCTTCTCTCTGTTGTATCCAGGAAGCATTTCTATTTTCCATCTGCTGACTTGATCGAAGAAACAAATTGGAAAGGGGTGTTGTTGAATGAAGTAGGTCTTGCCGCTAGATCCCTCCCTAGCTACTCTGCCCTTGTATTTCAACAGTTAAACAAGGACTTATTAGGTATATTTTGTGCCTACTAGGATTTGTATGAAGGTTTGGATATACAAAGTTATACAAAGGCCTGGAAGAGTTAGCTTGCTGTTTCATGATATTTCTAGGTGCTGCTGCTCCAATAGGCAAGGGAACTCCTGAAAAGTGTCCAAACTGGAAAGAGTTTGTTTCACTCAAGTTTATAACCTGTCAACTACAGCTTTGTACCTGGACTACTCACAAGCATCAGGTCCCCAACCCATCCCCTCATCCCTATTCTAGCATGATGGGATTTAGTGAACAAGGCGGCGTTCATCTTTTCTCTCTGCATGTTGTTGCATCCCCCAAGGCTCTGTCCTGGACCTTCTTCTTCTATACCATTATAACAGCTGCCCTCATTGATTCACTTCTCATTCTTTGCAGATGGTTCTCAGATCTTGTTGTCCAACTCAAACCTATCTCCTGACTTCTACTCCCATATCTCAGATTAACTGGAAGTCCTAGAGACAGCTTAAACTCAGCACAACCCAAACTGAATTCACCATCTTTTCTTCCCAAATCCTCCCCTCTTCCTAACTCTCCTGCTGTTGTGAAGGACACTACCATCCTCTCAGTCCCCTGGGCTTGTAACAGAGAGGTCATCTTCAGTGCCATACTCTCTCCCCAATCAATTGTCAAGTCTCCCTGTCATTTCAATTTTCTTGACACATCTCATCTCTGCCCTCTTCTCTCCTCTGACATTGCCATCACTCTGATGCAAGCCCCTCATCACCTCACACCTGGGCTATTGCAACAGCTTGCTGCCTAAAGCTTCTCACTCGAGTCTATCTTACACTCTCTTGTCAAATTAATTTTCATAAAGTTTGGGTCTGACCAGGAAAACCCCCATTTCAATAAATTTCAGTGGTTTTCTGTTATCTCCAGGATCAAATACAGAATCCTATTTGGCTTTTCAATCCTTCACAACCTAGCCCCTTCCTCCCTTTCCAGTCCTCTTATACTTTAGTCCCCTCCACATACTGTGGGCACAATGACACTGGGCTCCTTGAAGTCCTTGAACAAGACACTTTGGACTCCATGAATTTTCTTCGGCTGTCCCCTCCTGCCTAGAAATGTCTCCCTCTGCATCTCCTCATCTTGGCTACCTTGGTTGAAATCCCACTTTCTACAGAAGCTGTTCCCAGTCCTCCTTAATCTTAAAGCCTTCCCTCTGAGGTGATCCCTGATGGATCCTGTTTATAGCTTTTTGGTACATACTTGTTTGCATATCATCTCTTCCATAGACTGTGAGCATCTAGAGAACAAAGACTGTCTTCTGTTTGATAGTTTGTCTGCCTTTCCTTGTGTTCCCAGCACTTAGCATCTAATAGGTACTTAATAATTGCTATTGACTGACTAAAAATGAGAGGGAGGTAAAGAACTTTCCCAGAATCACACAGCTACTAATTGTGAGGCTGGATTTGAACTGAAATCTTCCTGACACAAGATCTGGCAATCTGTCCGTGGTGCCACCTATCTTGGGCACAATAAAGTCTAGCTTCCATCTTGGATCAGGAAAGCCACAACGTAACACTTCTCTGTAGGCCCCTTGCCAGACCCCATATTTCCCCCAGTTTGTTCTCTGTGAGCCCCAGCTCTGCCTGTACCTTTTCTCATTGTTGACATTATTCACTGGCATTTTAAGAAAAGCTCCATGTCCTAGTGGGTTGACACAAATAACTCCATTTATTTCATGGTTCCCTGTCCAATGAAGCATCTTAGAACCATGGGCACGGGACAGATTGTCTTCTGGAATTAGGGAAACTGGGTTCAAATTTTGTCTTGTGTTACCTCAGGCAAATCATGTAACATTCTTGGGTTTCCATTTCTTCTTCTTCAAAATGAGGAGATTGCACCAGATGGTCCTTGAGGTCACTTCCAACTCTATCTCTATGAGCCTTTGGTCTTATGACTAGAAGGCTCCTGAGATTCTTTCCTGTGCCAGAATCTATGGACTTGGCATAAAACTGCCCAAAAGAACCCATTTTCTTATATACACCTCATTATTCTACTTCTGCTGACACTTGGATTCTCTTCAGCCCATTGTCGGGAACAGCCAGTACCCAGAGCAGCCAAGCCAAGCTTCAATGGTTTGTTCTTTATGGACCGACATCATTTATGGCTCCTGATGCTGCTCCCCTTTAGCTGTTTCATAAAATCACTTCACTGGACTTAATACCATCTTCCCCCTATACCTTCCTTGGCCCTGCGTCTTCATACTGTTTTCCTAGGATTGGGGCCAAATAAAGTTATTTCAGGACATGCTCACCATAAAAGAGCTTGAGAGCAGTAGCAGATGTTTCCTTCTTGCTACCCCCCCTGCCCAACCCTCGCCAAAAGTCAGGCTAGTATGCATCCTTTAAAAATATTTTAAAATATGTTTTAAAGTTTACAGTTTCAGCCAAATTCCCTGAGATTGGAGTCGATGGGTATAATTATTTTATACCTTACTTTTAGACAGAGAACAGACAGGGCAGGTTCTACCCAAGGTGGCCCTTGGTCACTTATTCTTGCAAACTTGAAGCTTTGGCAGAGAACCTTGTAGGAAGCAGCCCGTTGTTCCAG
This sequence comes from Antechinus flavipes, assembly GCF_016432865.1. Lineage (NCBI taxonomy): Eukaryota > Metazoa > Chordata > Mammalia > Dasyuromorphia > Dasyuridae > Antechinus > Antechinus flavipes. The sequence continues at coordinate 638,839,414 of NC_067399.1, read as the reverse complement.
TTGTCTGATTACATTTCAGCCAAATGCCCTTCTTGTCACTTGGAGACCTATCTGGGATGGGAGAGGAGAAGGGATAATGATTTGTAGATTGCCCAGTGGCTGTGCTACTTCATTTATTTGTATACAGATTTCTGGGCACAGTTTTTTTCCCCCAGTGATGCTAGTTATGGGGAAGGGATGGCTGAAATACACTGACAGGATGGTGGTCATTGACCTTAACGCCAATATCCTCATGTATTTGTCCATGATTTTGGGTGATGGGGACATAGAGTTGCAAAAAAAAATTCTGGACCCCCTAATGTTTTTAGAAAGGTACTGTTGCCTAGTAGATGGAAGACTAGCCTAGGAGTCGAGAGTTGTTGTTCAGTCATTTCAATCACGTCTGATTCTTTGTGAGCTTATTTGAAATTTTCTTGGCAAAGATAGAATGGTTTGCCATTTCCTTCTCCAGCTCATTTTACAGATGAGGAAACTGAGGCAAACAGGGTGAGGTGACTTGCCTAGGATCACACAGCTAGTAAGTATCTAGAGCTGGATTTGAACTCAGTTTTCCTGACTCTAGACCTGGTAGTTTATGCACCATGGCCCCTCCCAGGGGCCACAGAGTCAGGAAGACCTCTTGGTTTAACTCTATTTTTTATGAGCTCCAGAAAGAACCTTTTTGAACTGTTGCTTGACCTGTTAATCTGGGTTATGTAGTCAGATGGCTCAGGTTATCTAAAGGACTTTCTGATAGCTCTTGGGTTAATCCCTTCAGCTTTCCATCCTTTGACTAAGGCTAAGGACATTTTATCTTTGTACCTATATCCCAGTATCCACACAGCCCCTCGGCAGCACAAGGTAGATTTTAATAAATGCTTGTTGGTTGAATTATTGACTTTTGCATTTCTACCACATGAGACCCTGCCAACTTTCAGAGTAGGAGGCTCCTGCCTGCTTCTTAGGAGAGCCACTTTGTCATGAATGCTGAAAGCTGTTGAGCCTAGCCCAAAGACGCATGGTACCAGTTCTTGCTTTGGCCTTGAGTTTGGTACTAATTTCCTTCTGTCAGACGGTGAATATAAATGAAAGACCTATCTGTGAAAGCTGTTTCAGGGCAGGAGAGACTTCAGGGCTCTGTCTGATAGAAGCCTATCCTTTGAGAAAAGGTTTATTCATCCTACTATGGCAATCTGTTGTTCTGTCTGGCCTCAAAGAGCTTGCTGGTCTACCCGGACCTCCTAACCTTTAGCCCAGTCTTCCTTGTTTGGTTTCTAATGGAAATGAACACTCTCTGGCTACCATCTCTCATAGCCCTTTTATGACCATAAAACCCTAAATCATTGCCTGCTCCTCCCTTTTTCATCATTAAGCAATTACTGATTTGGGAAAAAGGACTATTTGGATCAGCATTGCTTGGGCAATGTTGTTAGTGAGTCTTGTCTGACCCTCTTTGATCTTATTTGGGACTTTTTTTGGCAAAGGTACTGGAGTGGTTGGCCATTTCTTTCTCCAGCCCATTTTATTGGTGAAGAAATTGAGGGAAATGGGGCTAAATAACTTACTCAAGGTCATAGATAGTATGTGTCTGAGGCCAGATTTGAAATCTTGAAGTTGAGTCCCCCTGATTCCCAGCTCAGTGCTCCATCCACTGCCCCCACTGAGCTGTCTAGATAATGGGACTGGCCGTAAGCTATTGGCTCAACTAATGACTTAATTTTATATTTCCTTTCCTTCCCTTACCCTACAGGCCAGCCAAACTGGCTTTTTGGCTCTCCCTGAACGAGACAGCCCAGTTCATCCTCTGCTCCTTTCAGAGGTCATCCTCTCTTTCTTGAATGGCCTCTTACCTCACCAGTCACCACGGGATCCCTAAATGTCTTTAAGGACTAGTTCACATGTATGAGCTTTTAAGGGAATCTCTTTCATATTTTCCCAGATTCTAAATTTCCCTCTCTCCTTATATTGTCATGGATTTACTTATTTTTTATCCCCTTGTGAAGAAATCAGAGAATGGTTTTTATTCTTTCATTATTATCTCTAGGCACTTCATCCAGTTCCATGCATACCTTAGGCACTTAATAAATGCCTGTGAATTGAATGGAATTTCTTCTATATGTAATCTCAGGAAGCTTTTCCTATCCCTCTGAGCCTTCAAATTCTTCCATCTTTCAGAAACCATGACTTCCAATGTCTTGCTGACCTTTTAATGCTATTTCTTATGCATAGTGTAGTGACACAGATCCCAAGGCCCAGCAATTAATCCCTTCCTCCCTGGGGCCTCATTTTTCCTGTCTAACTGAAGATGATACCTGACTCCACCAGGATTGGAACGCCTTGCCATGGGGGTGTACAGAGATTGGACTGGGCGGCGCACTCTGCCCTCGCTCTGTAGGTTTACGTTCTTTATAGAGAGGGGCTGGCATTGGCCCCTCCTCCCAAGGTCTATATTAAGATTTGGCTCTAGATTCTTTAAAAACACTCTCCGAGCCCCTCTCAAAGGAGAACTCCCCTCTCTCCAGCAGGCTGGCCACAGCTTCAAAGAGTCGGACTCCCGGGCAGGATTTTCTAAGGTCAGATGGCTCTTGTTGACACTTCGTTCATTTTGATAAAATGCCAGTTGACTCCCATGCCTTTGATGTCTCTTGGAGATGAGGCTTCTGATTTATTTCTGACCCTTCCTCTCACATCTCTCCTCTGGGCTTTTGTGGTAATCTGATGTCATTTTCTGGGCTCATCCTCCCTCGGGTCCGAGGTTCCAATCCTTCATGACATCCATTGGCGTGTCAGATGAGATGGTTGGGTATAAATGGAGGGAACTCTGCCAGCACCAACAAGCCCACTCTACTCCTTGTCTTGCTCGCCCATGCTCAGCACTCAGGGCCGTGGAGCCTTTGGAGGGAGGCGAGCGCTGGCAGGAGGCTTGGACAGTTAGTCCAGTGACGCGGAGATCTGCTTGGTATGTGCCACATGATGTCCAAGAACTGCTGCCCATCCGCCCGTGCAGAGCTCTCAGCACCTGATTATTGGCAGGCCCTTTAAAATAAAATTAAAAAATGAACACGGCTGCTGCAGGCAATTTTCCTCCCTCCCCCTGCCCACAAAACTCACTTCTGAATTCCTCCCCGACTTCTCGGGTCTGTCTGCTTCACATCTAGCTCTCATCACCAGGCTTGGATTCTGAGACGGAAATCCAAACACAGAACAAAAGGACCTGGGTTCTATCTAGATAGCATCTTTTGGAGGGTACCAGTTTTGGGAAACTGAGGCACCAAGCTATTTCTTTTCTAGAATTTCATTTTGAATATCTGAGCTGTTCTGGGTGAGGCTCTGGATGGACCTTATTCTGCACTACAGTGTGACCCTGCTCTCTGATCTGATTCCTTTTTGCTCTTCTTCCTCATCCTCATCTATTATCCAGTTATCAGACCTTTCCCTTGTCTTCCCTTATCCCCAAACCCTAACCTCATCACCATCCCTAGTCCCAACCATTCATCCCTGGAGAGGCAGTGTTGAATAGTGTATGGTGCACTGGACTTAGAATCAGGAAGACTTGGATTCAAATGCTATGCCTGATACATCCTAGCTTATGACCTGGGCAGGCTGCTTAACATTTCTGCCTCAGTATTCTTACCTGTAAAATGGGATGTGTTGGTATTAGATTTATGTCTATGATCCTTTGAGCCTGGAATCTCTTTGGCCCTACTTCCCCTCACCCTTTACTTTAAGTCCATGATTATTTCCAACCCTGTTCTCTATGCCAAATGTCTTAACTTCTTGTCTGTTTCTATTTCCTTCCTGACATTCTTTATCCTGCTCCATTCCTGAGTCATTCTACCCCATCTACCGCATCCCCACATTTTGGTTGTGGTTCAGTCATTTGCAGTTGCGTCAGACTCTTTTGTGACATCATTTGGGCTTCATTTCTTAGCAGTGATATTGAAGTCATTTGCCATTTCCTTCCAGTTCATTCTACAGATTAGGTAAACTGAGGCAATGAGGTTAAATGAGTTGCCCTTAGTCACACAGTTAGAAAGTGTCCAAGGCTGGGTTTGAACTTGGGTCTTCCAAACTCCAGACCAGCTTTCTATCCATTGTATCACCTAGTGCCATATATCCCCACCTGCTAACTTCTCTTGTGAGGAAGCTTGTAAGCAATCCTCCGGAAGACCTGAGTGCAAATACTGCTTCAGATGCTTAAAATGTCACCTTGGTCATCTAATCTTTCTGAGATTTCATTTCCTCATTTGGAAAAATGGTGATAATAATAACTCTTACTTCACAGGGCTATTGTGAGGATCAAATGAGGTATCCCTAATGACTTGGTGCAGTTTTAAGCTTTTAAGAACATAGCATTGGTCAGCATGATAAATGTGGAAATATGTAGAGAGAACTGCACGTGTTTAACATATATCGGATTACTTGCTGCTTAGGGGAGGAGAGAAGGGGAAAGGAGGGAGAAGGAACACGAGGGTTTGCAGGGGTGAATATTAAAAACTCTCTTTGCATGTATTTTGAAATAAAAAGCTATTATTTAAAAAAAAGGAACACAATATTGCACTCGGATTTTTGGGATGCACCGTGTGTAAACCTTAGAGAATCTTAAATGTGTCAGGTATTATTAGTGTATTTCTATCTGCCCTTCTCTTTTCATCTCTATTTATTCCTCTTTTTTGGCCTATGTTCTCTTTAATATTTCATTTGATCCCAGGGGTTTTATACATATATATCTATTTTTATACAAATATATCTATATTTTGTACATATATACAAGAGTATGTGTATTCTCTTGTGTGTGTGTGTGTGTGTGTATTGGAGGGAGAGAGCTCTCCCATCTCTGCCCTAAGCAGAAGCATCCTGTGGCCACAATTTATGAATTTAGGAAATGTTACTCAGGTGATACTGTCCACCCCAGGTGTGGTGCTCCTTGGCTGTTCCCTTTTTCAACAGGGAAAATGACAGGGCAGGGGTCAGATTGTCTCCTGGGGTGGAGGGGAGAGGTGCCTCACCCCTCCAAAGGCTGATATTAGTGAAAGTCAAGAGTTAGGGCTAATAGTACTCTTAGGTCGGAATGGAAAGAAAAAAGGAAGGAAAAAACTAACCTCACCTGAAAGAGATTGAGCTGACACAGCAGAACGCCATGAGCCGTGGGGAGCGATGCACAATATTAATCATGCAATAAAACAATAATTGCCTTCTCCCCGGCCTCTAATGTTTCCCCTCCCTCGGGGCTCTTCCTGCCAATAATAGGGAGGAAAAAGGTCCTCATCTCCCTGGCAGATACCTGCTTTTCTTGGGAAACCAGGACAAGAGGGATGTCGGTGGAAATTCTTGCTTCCTCTCGATCATTCAGCACAGGAAAACGTAGATCCTAAGTGGCTCAGGCTAGGGCTGGCTTTGGAGTGAGTCCTTCCTCCTGGCATCTTGATGGTCCCTGCCCTGCCACCTTCCCCAGAAGACCTGACATTTTCTTTTGAGCGGCTCAAAGCACTTATTACCTCCTTATAACAGTTCAGTGAGGTGTGTCGAGTTGCTTATGATATTATGTGTGATATTGTAGAAAAGACAAACTCAGGCTGGCAGTTCTAGGTTTCAGTCCTGCCTTTGTCACTGTAATCATCTCAGCCCAGTTCCTTCATCTCTCTGAGCCTCCTCTTTCAAATGAATATATTGATCCAAAAGCTATAAAGAACTAACACAAATACTTAATGGCCCTCCCACTCAGCTTCCCCAGTCTTCTGCCTCCCATTTCAATGTGTCCTTCAGTTTTCAGTTTGCCTCAGTTTACACAATGTGTTCAATAGTCTTTGGGGTGATTCACTTTTTTTCCCTTTGATTCCTAGGTCAAGTGAACCGGCTGCCTTTTTTCATCAACCATTTTTTTGACACATACCTGCTGATCAGTGAGGATACACCAGTGGGTAAGTGCTAAGTTGCTAGGGGAATAGTGCATCTATGAATTGTGGAGAAAATTCTATCCGTGACACTTAGATTTGTACAAGCCTTAGGAATGATCATATATTAGCTCACATTGATGTGGGTTTGTGAAGAGTTTAACACATATAAGATCTTAGGAATTATCAAATAATACATTAATATGGGGTCGGGAAGAGTTTAACACATATAAGATCTTAGGAATTTTCAAATAATACATTAATGTGGGTTTGTGAAGAGTTTAACACATATAAGATCTTAGGAATTATCAAATAATACATTAATGTGGGGTCAGGAAGAGTTTAACACATATAAGATTTTAGGAATTATCAAATAATACATTAATATGGGATTGGGAAGAGTTTAACATATACAAGATCTTAGAAATTATCAAATAATACATTAATATGGGATTGGGAAGAGTTTAACGTATACGAGATCTTAGAAATTATCAAATAATACATTAATATGGAATTGGGAAGAGTTTAACACATACAAGATCTTAGGAATTATCAAATAATACATTAATATAGATTTGTGAAGAGTTTAATACATATTTTTATTTTATTCAAACAGCAACCTTTTAAGATAATTACTATAGTTAAATCTTTTTTACAGATGGGGAAATTGAGGCTGCGAGAAGCTAAAGTAGCCTGTTCATAATCATAAAACTAGGAAATGTTGGGGTCGGCAATCGATTGTGGGTTTCTGCTCATTCCCATGACTAGTGCCTTTATGACTAGATGGTGCCTTTCTAGTCCAAACACCCATCCTCAACAGGAAATCTCGGCATAGCTAATATTACTAAGAGAAGCTCATCTGTATCCTGCTTAGTCTTTTTACTGATTTTTACTTTTACTGATAGAGAGCTTGCTACCTTAAGAGCTGGCCTGGAGATTTAGCTCTAATGGTTAGACCATTCCTCCTTCTTTTGAACTGAGATCTGATTACTTGTAACTTAGAACCATTGGTCTTCTCTCTGAAGCTACATAGAATAAGCTTAATCCCCCATTCAAATGTCAGCCCTTCAAATACGGGAAGCCGTTTGCCACATAGACCTCTAATCTCTTCTCTTGACAAAAAATGTCCGCGTTCTAGTAGTTTCTTTCCTTGAGGTAGAATTCCATCCCGGAGGAGACTCAGCCTTGGAAAAAGCTGATGAGCAGTTTGTCTTAATTCCCTATTCCCTTAGGCCTATTCTCCCTAAGTGAACACCCTCATTCTGTCCCCAGCCTGCTCTGTCTCCGCCATGTCCCCCACTCTTTGTCTCCCTTATTGAAACTTATCTGTCCCAGATGTCAAACTCTCAAGGCCCAAAGCATCAACTAACTAGCTGATAAATAGACCTGTGCTAATGAAAGAGAGAGCACTATAGTTATCCCTGAGTGTCATTTGCAATTTATGTAGGGCAGGGTTATTAAGCGTTTTTTGCCAAAGACTTCTTTGGCAGTATCAGAATGCTTATGGATCCCTTTCCAGAAGCATCAAATAAAATACATAGAATTACAAAGTAAATCAATTATATTGATATGCAGTTGTCAATTTTTTTCAGGTATTCTAGGCTAAGAACTCCGAACAGGGCCTTCTGGAGGCAATGCCCCCATCTTTATTTCTAACCTTCTTATTAAGGTTGGAATGCATTTGGGGGGTCCTCAACACTGCAGCATGCAGATGGATCTGTTGCTTTTCCAGTGTGTAGGGTTGTCTTGATCATGGGCATCCATTGGAAAGGAATAAAGATGGCTCTTTTGCTATGATTACATCTTCTGTGGTGATAATCAGGGGCTACACATTGACCCCCTTGATGTAGGTCCCCCAACAAAACTGTGTCCTATCCATTTATTATTTCAAACTCTGGGAAATTTTTTCTTGAAACTTTGTAAATAGAGGCAGGCAAAGTGACTGGAGTGAGAACAGGTGTAAGAGGAACTCACTCAATTGCCGAGAGGTCATGATGTGCCTGGCTGGTCCCCTTTAACGGTGAGTAACCGATAGCTGTGACCAGGCTGGTTGTTCTCTTTCTTTCTCACCCAAGACTTCTCTTGTTCATCTCTCTGTCTGTGCTTCAGTCTATCCACACTGCCATCTGTGGGGCATTCAGGCTGAAATCATTCTTTTTTGTGAGTAGGAAGTGGGATGAGGATTATCTCGCAGGATTTGAATAATCATAAGAGCTCACATGGATAGATAGAGTGTTGTTGTTTTCACTTGTGTTTAATTCTTTATGTGCCCATTTGGAGTTTACTGGGCAGAGAAACTAGACTCATTGGCCATTTCCTTCTCCAGCTCATTTTACAGATGAGGAAATTGAGGCAAGCAAAGATAAGTGACTTGCGTAGGATCACACAGCTAGTAAATATCTGAGTCTGGATTTGAACTCAGACCTTCCTGACTTCAGGTCTGGTACTGCATCCATTCAATGCACTACTTGTATATATGTATAGTATTTTAAGGTAAAAAACTTTATGTGCATTATTTTATTTGGTCATTTATTTTTTGCCCATTGTTTTTCTTTTTTCTTTTTTTTTTTTTTTTTTTTTTTGCTGAGGCAATTGGGGTTAAGTGACTTAAGGTCACATAGCTAGGAAGTGTTAAGTGTTTTTCTTTAATGGATATTCTCAAGAGACTTTGATATTTCATTTACTCTTTATAATTCTGTGAAGTAGGCTCTATTTATTATTTGTATAAACTACTATATATTACTGTTTGCAGATGAGAAAACAGAGATTCAGTGAATGAGTTCATATTGTTATTCATTCTTTATTCCCACAGCAGACCAAACAAGTTCATACAGATCATATGCATTAGAGCTACATTTGGAGCCGCATCTCCATCTAGATCCTGTGTTCATTATACTATTTTATAGCTGTCTAGTCATCTCGAGCAGGAGCGGCAGAATCCTAGTAGTTTAGAGAGGAAGCCACAGGTCAGAGTGCAGACTTTGTGGGTCACCCTCTTCCACTTTGAGGCTTAGTTGGGCAGGGGAAAGGTGATCCTGTTATTTCCCTTTTGCCCATCAAAAGGAAGCTTCCAGCTCTAGGAGTGCTGATGCTTCCCATTTCCTTGGATTCCCTTCCTTCCCTAGCCACAGAATGAGGATGTGGGTGCATTTCAATAACAGGTCTCCAGAGACATGGAAGCCAGGAGCATCCTCGGGGGAGAATCATTCAGGTTCTTTAGATAGTCACCCACCTGGGTCCTGAGAGCCATGGTGATGGGTGCCATGGAGACACACCAAGAGAGAATGGAGGAAATACTGTGTCCTTTGCTGGCCAACTTCCATAGGAGACACCAGCTCATTGGCCCTAGAGCCTCCAACAGGGCATGAGGATCTCCTCAGAGCACCTGGAGCAGTTTATCCAGTACCAAGCCCCTATACTAAATATTGAAGGAGGTATGAAAACCTGAAGCCCAGCCTATTTTAAGCATAAATTTGAGTCTGTTTCAAAGTGTTCTTCTTCAGGCCAGAATCCCTAATAGTGTTTTTTGGGTGTGTGAGCCTGTGACTTGGGGGAGGATGTCCTTAGCACTTCTATTCTACTTCCTCTTATGGCATTTTTTTCTTTCTTCCTTCACTCTTCCTTCCTTCCTTCCTTCCTTCTTTCCTTCCTCTCTCCCTCCCTCCCTTCCTTTTCTTTCTTTCTTTCTTTTTCTTTTCTTCCTTTCTTTCTTTCTTCTTTCTTTCTTTCTTTCTTCTTTCTTTCTTTCTTTCTTTCTTTCTTTCTTTCTCTTTCTTTCTTCTTTCTTTCTTCCTTCTTTCTTTCTTTCTTTCTTCTTTCTTCTCTTTCTTTCTTTCTTTCTTCTTTCTTCCTTCCTTCCCTCCTTCCTTCCTTCCTTCCTCCTTCCTTCCTCCCTCCCTCCTTCCCTTTCTCTCTCTTTTCTTTTTTTTCTTTCTTTCTTTCTTTCTTTTTCTTTCTTTCTTTTTCTTTCTCTTTCTTTCTTCCTTCCTTCCTTCCTTCCCTCCTTCCTTCCTTCCTTCCTTCCTTCCTTCCTTCCTTCCTTCCTCCCTCCCTCCTCCCTTTCTCTCTCTTTTCTTTTTTTTCTCCCTCCTTTCCCCCCCTCTTCCTCCCTCCCCCTTCCTTCCTTTCTTCCTTCCTTCATTCCTTTCCTTTCTTCTCTCTCTTCCTTCATTCCTTCCTTCCCTTCTTTCTTCTCTCTCTCATAGTATTTTATTTTTCCAAATGCATGTAAAGATAGTTTCCAACATTCTTTTTTGTAAAGCTTTGTGTTTCAATTTTTTTCTCCCTTCTCTTACCTTCCCCTTGCCCAACACAGCAAACAATCTGTTATTGTTTAAATATGTGCAATTATCATGGATTTTTTAAAAAATTGGTTATTTTTCCTACCCAATTCTCAATCCTTTCCTCAAAGCTTTCCCTCTTTTTTGGTTCTCTGTCCATTATTCTGGTGTCCCTCCTCCTGTGTTACCCCTCATATTAGTAATAGACTTGTGAAGTTTAGAAAATGCTATTTTACAATTGTCCTGTCTTCCTGCTAAAATGAACATTTTGGTTATTTGTGAAGTCACTATAGCTGATGGCCATAGTATAGACTGTGATCATCATAACCCTAAGTTCTAGAAGACCAATAATATTGGTCTTTAGTGAGAGACCAATAGATAGGATTAAATTTTGAGAAGTAGAAAGTGGTGCAGCCTGGAATCAGGAAGGCTTCTCTTTTTGAGTCCAAATTTGGCCTGAAATATTTACTAGCTGTATGACCCTGGGTAAGTCACTTAACCCTCTTTGCCTCAGTTTCCTCATTAGAACTGGAGAAGGAAGTGGTAAACCACCCCAGTATCTCTGCCAAGAAAACCCAAAATGGGGTCACAGAGAATCTGATATGACAAAGAAAGAGAGGACCCAGCTGAAACTTAATTGGATTCCCATGGGTAATAATATTCATGTTTAAACTAACATGTCTTTTTTATTATATTCTGATCACCCATACATACAAAAACTCATTATTGGAAGGGACCTTAGGAACTACTCTACAACATGCCTCCAATTGGCTATCCAGTCTTTTCTTGAAGACCCCTAGTCAAGGAGAACTTATTACCTCCTGAGAAAGTTCTATTTTTGGACAATTGTTGGGAAGTTTGTCATTGAACCCAGTTCTGCCTCTGAAATAGCCACTCATTGCTTTGAGTTCCACTCTGCAAGACCAAACAGAATAATTTCTCTCTTTCCTGAAAGACTGTTATCCCTTCTCAACTCTCCAAGCTTCTTTTCTATAGACCAGAGCTAATTAAAGTATAATTTGTGGCTCCCATATAGGACCTCATAACTGAATCGGGGTTGCAAAATTATGATTTATCATCAGTAAATGTTTGATTTGTATGCCTATTTTAAATACCTATATACCTGGGGTCACATAAAAATTTCTTAGGTAAAAAGGGTTCTGGAGTAGAAAAAGTTTAAGAAGCCCTGGGCCAGACTAAACATCTCTAGTTCTGAAGTTGAAGCCATTTACCATTCTGTAGCTCATCAATTTTCTCCTTAAGACATGGACAAAATCAATTTGAAGTTGATTTTTTGAACCCGAGTGTAAGACTTTACATTTACCCTTATTCAATTTCATCTCTTTTGTTTCTGTCAGATTTTCAACTAAATTCAGTTCACTAAATATTTAATTCAGTATGAACTATGTGCAAGGCACTCTGCTGGGAAGAAGACACAAACAGAGCAGTCCTTAGGCTTCAATTCTACTAGTTGTTTAGATATTTATAGATCTTGATTCCATCATTCAAAGTTTTATCTGTCCTTTACAGCTTTGTATAATATGCTAATTTGATAAACATACCATCAAGCCCAGGGCCAAGTTGTTGTTGTTTGTCCTTCGTTTCTTGAAGAGAACCATGACATCAGGAAGGTGATGCTGTGACATGCAAATGAATTGGATTTTAGTGAGGGAGGATTGTGCAAGGTCACCTGCCTCATTTTCCTTTCCAGAGCTATCTGGGTCCAGTGGCCACATATAGATAAGGACAGATTTCTGGGGTGCTCTGTTAGAGAACTCCTTCCAATTTGTTACTTCTGTGCTGCTTTTTTTCACTAAAAGAAATTAATTTTCCTCCTCTAAATCAGAAGCACCAAAATGTTACTAAACTCCTTTAGATCTCTTTCTCTGCTATGGTGCTTTTTGTGATCTCTTTATAATCTGCTTTTTAGACTTCCTAACAATATTTACATATGTGTGCATGTATATGTATATGTGTATGTATGTATTATGTGTGTACACACACACACACACACACACACACACACACACACACACGGATATCTGAATCTCGCTAAACATTCTTCATCCAGTTCTACTGGTACATTTTGAGATAATCACTAAAATTTTCACTTTAATGAATAACTGTTCATTTTGGCCGTAGACTCTATAAGTCACAGGATATCAGAACTGAATTTTAGTACAAAGTAATCTTAATGACATATTCCAACCTCTCAACCATTCAGAAATCCTTTCCATGGTATCTTGGCTCAGGTTGCCCAGTCTTGACTTTAGCAATTAACTAGCACATAGCCTAAGTCATTGGTAGAGATAGTTCTAGGGTTTAGAAGATCTCATTGTCAATAGCCCAAATGTCTTACTTTGTAACTCACACTCTTTGATCCTTTGGACCATATAAACTAAGTCCATCCCCTCATGCAGTTACCAGCCCTATAAAATGTTTTGAATTTGAAGGAGCCTTGGAAGATAACTATCATGTCTGTTCCAGGTTTAACATGCCCAGTCCTCATTCCTCATTTGACGTGGTTTTTAGATGTTTCACTATTCTGCTTATCTTACCCTGGCTGTAATTCACCATTGCAGAGTCACCTGATGAACAGAATTGGCTGAAACTACAGAATAAAAATCAAAGAAAAAGTCAAGTTAGAAGTTAATAGAATTTTATAAGTAGACAAAGAAATGCAAGAGAAAGCATAGCAAACATTTTTGTAGATTGATTTTATTTTGTTGAAATGTTCGTGTGATGTTGTAGAGCAGGGGTCCTCAAACTATGGCCCATGGGCCAGATGCAGCAGCTGAGGACATTTATTCCCCTCATCCAGGGGTATGAAGTTTCTTTATTTAAAGGCCCACAAAACAAAGTTTTTGTCTTTACTATAGTCTGGCCCTCCCAGCAGTCTGAGGGACAGTGAACTGACCCCCTATTTAAAAAGTTTGACCCCTGTGTAGAGTGTTTTTCCCCCTGGATCTAAGATGTTACTGGTTCTTCTTTAAAGGATAGTTGGTGATTTAGCCCATGTATGGTTGGTTTGTTGGTTATTTAAAGTATTCTCGTTGCATTTGTAATAAAGAGATGTTCATGAAAAGGTGACTAGAGAAAAGCCTGGTATTCAAGAGGTAATCTAATCATCACAGAGTACAATTAGATTATTACTCTTGGGGATTATAATATTCTATATTACAATGCATTTATAATAGCTTTATCATACTTATAAGGCTCATATTAAGTTTGTGGTCAGCTTAAACCCCTAAATCTTTTTCATATGAACCTCTGTATTTCCCAGGTCTCCTCAATTGCATACTTATGCAATTGATTTTTTTTCTTTTCTAGAAATTGATTCTTTCCATTTTCCCCATTCTATTTCATATTTTTTCCATCGTCATTTATCCCTGTTTAATTTCATACTGTTTGTTTTGGCCAAACCAACAAATCTGTCAAGATCACTTTGAATCTTGGATCTGTCATCTAATATATTAGTATATTAGTTCTTCTTTGGAGCTTTGTGCCATTTGCAGACTTAATGAGCATGTCTCTAAGTTTTCATCCAAATTACTGATAAGTAATATACAGGACAGAGCCAAGGATAGAATTCTGTAGTGTATCACCAGAGATTTCTTTTCAGATGGACATATTCATCTGTTAAGTTCCTGGTCCATCCATGCAGATTTAGCCCATATTCCTCTCCAACCATACCTCCTCCTGCACTGATTTGTTTGGAAATTTTTTCAGCTATATTTTTTAAAATCAAAATTCTCTTATTTAGGGGGCAGAAATTACATTCAGGGGCAGCTTGTATTTGGACTAAATGTTAGTATTATTTAGGTAAGTTTCAGATAAAAATCTACCTACTTGAACCATCATCTAGCTAATGTTCGATCTGCAATTTTATCTGCAATTGTTGAACTTTGTTGAATCCTTGCCAAAATCAGCATGTGTCTATGATATTCTCCTGGTCAATCAATCTATAAAATTTCTCAGAAAAAATAATGTTAATTTGCAATAATTACTGATTGTGAATCCATGTTGGTTCTAGGTAATCACCACATTTCTTTCAAAAGACTCAGAATTTGTTTAAATAGTCTAGCTTTGAATTTTTTTCTGGGAATTTCTGTCAGACTTACTGATCTTTACTGTGTAGTCTAACTTTTTCTCATTTCTAAAAATAGTAACAGTATTTTCTTGCCTCCAATTAGTTGTGATAGACAGTCATAAAACTGAGGACAAGAATATATCTGAAAAATAGGTGACAGGGGCACAGAGAACATTTCTCCTGATCTTTTCAGAAGTTTGAGAATGTAATTTAAAAATTTTAAGTTGCCAGATCCTATTTCTTTGCCCAAATCTGACTTCAGTTCTCTCCCTCCTGATGTTTCCCATGACCCTGCTTATAAGAAGGCCTTTTTCCCCTCCTTCCCTGAGCATCCTTGTGTTAATAAGTCTTGTTCCAAGTTAAAATTCCTGAATCCTGAATAATTGCCTCACTTTATTTACTGATTACTCAGTTGGTCTGAATTTTTGTACAGGTTGACAATAAGCACCTTTCAAATTAAATCAACAAGCACTTCTTAAGTGCCTACACACACACACACACACACACCACACACACACCACACACACACCACAATCTCCCTGTTTCTCTTTCACACACAGGCTTTCTTTAAATTAGAAGAAAATAAAATGAATAGAGGCAGGGAGGAGACCAGTGTATAAAATCGTAGTGACAGGAAAGTAAATACAGACTCAGTTTTGTTTTTGGGAAATTTGGTTAGCTTGATCTGAGGAATTTCTGCTTGTGCTCAAAGTCTGCTAATTCTCCATTTCCTGGTATGGAACAGAATGCACACTTTATGGCAGACTCTCCTGTAACATTTGTCTGTCTGTAAACTATGTTGTTATTATTGTTATTATTTTAAGAACTACATTTGTAGCTTTGCATCTTTCTGAATTGTCATTTTTCTGAGTTTTTGGAGGATGAATCAAATGATCTTTTTGAAGAAGCTAGGATCTTTGTGAAATTGCTCCAAGTGGGAAGTGATGCCGTGTCTTTTAATGTATGATTGTTCCCATGTATGGACACCACAGAAGGATACTCTTGTAAAATGGGCCCCAGTGATTCCATTCTATTACCTAGAGCCTTACTTCTTTAGCACCTTCCTCTTAAACATGAGGATATATTTCACTTTGTGCTTTCTGGTACATCCTTTAACATCAATGGACATTACTCCCCAGTATTAAGTGCCCACATTCATTTGGGACAGATGAACTGTATAGAATCATAGAAGTGCTCTCTATGGCTATGGCACTATGCTAAAACAGCTTAAATTCTAATAAAGGGAAACAAAATGTCTAGAGGTAATAATTGGTAGTGGTAGTAACAGTAGTAATCGTAGTAATAACAGTAGCATAATAATTGCAACATTGGAATAGTAATAGTAACAGCAGCAGAAGAAAAAGGAGGAAAAGGAGAAGGAGGAATAGCAGCAGCTGTAATGTAGTAATAATAGCAGCAATAACATTAGTAGTAGTAACAGAAGCAGGAATAGTAGTAATAGTAATAGCAACAGCAGCAACAGTTGCAGTAGTAGTAATAGCAGCAGGATATGGAGGAGGAGGGGGAGGAATAACAGCAAAAGCAATAGTAAAAGTAGTAAACAGCAGCAGGAGAAAGTAGTAGTAGTAGCAACAGCAGCAGGAATAGTAGTAGCAGCAGTATCAATAGTAACAGCAGCAAAAGAAAAAGGAGGAAGAAGAGGAGTAATAGCAGCAGCAATAGTATAGTAGTAGTAATAGCAACAGCAGCAACAGTTGTAGTAATAACAGGAATAGTAGGAATAGCAGTGCAGTAACAGAGTAATAGTAATGAGAACTAGCATTTATTAGCATGTTAAGGCTGCAAAGCTCTTTACAAATGACATCTCATTTGATCCTCACAACAACCCTGTCAAGACAGTATTGTTGATCCTTGTTTTATGGATGAGGAAACTGACCTTGAGTGAGAATGTCTTGCCCAGGATCATACAGCTAAAAAGTGAATGAGGCAGGATTTGGAATCATATCTTTCTGACTCCAAGTCCAATACTCTATCCACTGAGACTCCTAACTGCCTCAGAGAAATAATATTATACATGGATGCATGTGCGCACACACACATGTTCATACACATATGCAACATACTACACACATGCAGATACAGGTGTGCACGTGTATACACACATAATCTACATGCGTGCACATTTATTATATGTATGTGTATGTGTGTCTCAAACATGTTAAAAACGCAATAATTTTGAGGAAACATTAACTGAGGAAATAAAGGCCTCCAGTTGCTCTAAGAGGAAGGTTGTTGTTGGTGAACCTTGAGCTGAGACTTAAAAGGCAGTCACAGCTGCTGAGAGCAGATGTGGGGAGACTTGAGATAGTCTATGGAAAGGGACAGAAAAGGTACACTGTTTACAGGGGGACAGCTAGCAGGCCAGTTTGTGTGGAATGCCAAGTGCCTGAGAGGGAGAAATGTGAAATCAGCCTGGAAGAGCTGGGAATTTCTGTTTTATTTCAGAGACAATAGGGAGTCGGGGAAGCTTCTTGAGCTAGGGAGTAGCATGGTCAGTCCTGTGCTTCAGAAATATTTTGTCATGAGGAGAGGGGCTGTGGTTGAATTGGAGAGAGACTTGAGGGAAGGAGAGGTTTTTCTAGCACGAGAAGATAGAGCCTGGGCTATGGGTGGTAGTTATCTGAGTGGAGAGAAGGGGACGGATGTCATAGAGACAGACCAGCAAGACCATAGTGGGAAGGATATCTTCTCTTTGCCTCTTGGAGGGTTCTTGACCCTTACTTTTACTACTCCTGTTTCACCCACTTTGGTGCAAATGACCCTGAACTTTTCCAGGCAGAACACCCCCCAAAACGTCTTAAGCAACAATTAAGGTGATAATGCTTGCTCTAATCACTTACATGAGTAAATTAGTCTTGTCAGGAGCTATTAAGGCGGGGAGTGCGGGATTCATTAGGATGGATCTGGCCCAGGGAGCGGCTGGCACTGCTGCCAGCCTGAGCTGATTAATTTCTCTGCAAACACCATCAATGCCCATCTGTTTCATTTGGGCCCAGGGAGAACGGTTTTCAGGTGGGCTGACCCCGTCATCAGCAATCTCCCCCAGACCTAATGAGATGTGTACATGCCTCCTGCAATCACACCTGTGAGCCTGTGCATGTGTGTCTAGTGGGGAGGGTGGTCTACGTGGACGTCAAGGTAACTTATTTCAGGGGGGCTGCTGAGCAGACCCCAAAATGTACTAGAGCAGGAGAGATGAGATAGATGTCTCACTGTCACCAGGGTCTTGGTGTGTGTTGTACAAACTACAGGAGAGAGAGATACAGGAGAGGGAGGTGAATGAGAGCAGGAGTAATTGGAGAAAACTTTGTGGGGGAGCTGGATCTAAACCAGGTCTTGAATGGGTGGTGGAGTTGGGGAGGTTGGAGCTTTCCAGAGGAACGCAAAGACAGGAATGAAGGTTTGAATGGATGAACTGGTCAAGAGACTGGGCCAAAGAAAGAGCTTCTAGGAGGATGGAGAGGGCTCTTCCTCCCATGGTCATAAGCATCCTTCCTCCCATTATGGGTGAATCCCGGATGGGGATTAAAGGAATAAGTGTGTCTCTTCACATAACCAGAGACTGTTGCTTAAGTTTGTGGGAGAGGGCAGAGAAGGAGAAAATGAGCTAGCCTGGTCTGAATGAATCATTTCTGCAATAATCGATCATTAACTTGCCTGATCTGCTAGTTCAGAAGAATAGGAAGGGAGACTATGAGTTGGATTTCACCAAGGCCAGGGAGAGTACAAAACCTTCTCTTTGTCAGCTTCTGGCTTGTCTGTAGCTGGGCTAAGCCCAGGGCTAGGGAAACATAAATGGAAACTGGGCTAGTTAGCCTTATTTGCCTTAATGTTATCTTCACTTTCACTCTCCATGTCCTGCAAGTCATCAATCCTCTGTTCTGTGAGTTGTTTTATTTTTACCTTCTTACCTTTAATTGTTAACAAAGAGCTTAAAAAACCCTTTACTGAACTAAAGAGCAAAAAGAAATGTCCACTCTGAGACTGGAGAATGCAGAGGGAGAATCAGGAATCTGTAGAAGCAGGTAAAGGACTAGAGGAAGTAGTAGAGAGACCGACCGAGATGTTCGCAGGAAGGTCCAGGAGGTTCAGTGGAACCAGCTCAATAGACATTGAAAAGGGGAAAAAAAATCTCAGGTGGATGTGGATCTCAAGTACTGATGTTAGAATCAGGAAAATAGGCATTTTATCCTTGGATGGAAGGGGAGGAGAGACAACACCTCCATTGCAGTCTAGCAAAAAAAAAAAAAAAAATAAGGGGAAGAGGGGAACCATCCTTGTAGGAGTCACAGACTAGAGAGTTTTAGTACTGGGAGCAGCAGGAGTTGATTTTCTTTTTTCTTTTCTTTTCTCTTCTTTCCTCTCTTCTCTTCTTTCCTCTGCTCTGCTCTCCTCTCCTCTCCTCTGCTCTCCTTTCTTCTCTCCTCTCTTTTTTTCTCTCCTCTCCTCTTCTTTTCTTTGCTCTTCTTTTATTTTTTGGAGTTGATTTTCTTTGCAGAATGCTACCTGGTTTTTATTTTTGCTTTAACAGACTAGCCTCTCCAATAGTCTGTATCTCTATTATTTCAGTTTTTTTTCTGTTTTTTTTCATCCCAAAGTAAGAAATGCTTCAACCTGGCAGAGGCTGACACCATCAAAGACTGAGAATTAGAAGAAACTTGAGAGATCATCTATTCTAATTCATTTTAAAAATGAGGAAACTTAATCTGAGAGAAGAGAAGGCAGAGTTACTCATAGCCATGGCAGAGCTGGGGCCAGAAACCAGTTCTCCTAAATCATGCCTCACCCAGTGCCTTTTTTTAAAAAAAAAACTAAATCATGTTGCTCCTAATCCTAGGGAAAGAAGAAATGTTATGTTTTCCAATCCAGAAAGATTGCACGGAGCCTTAGGGTTTATGGAAGCAGGACTTTCTTTTTCTTTCTCATTCTTCTCTGTCCTCTCTTCCTTTGACTTCTTCTGTTGGTTCTACCTCTCCTCCCCCCCCTTTCCTTTTTCCTCTCTTCTACTGCCCCTCCTTTTCTTCTCCCTTTTTTCTCTCTTGCCCCCCTCTCTCTTCTCTTTTCCCTCTTATTACTCTCTTCTCCTCCTCTTCTTCCTCTCATCTCCCTTTTCCTCTCTTTCTTTTTTCTCTTGCTTTCTTTATCCTATTCTACCTTTTCTACTCCCCTCTCCTCCTATATCTCCTCTCCTTTTCCTTCTTGTCCTCCTTCTCCATCTTCCATTTCTTACCTCTCCTCTTCCTACTTTCTTTTCTGTATTGTTTATGTCAATATTCACAAAGTTCGATGTCTTCTAACGTTGCCCTCCATGTCCTCATATGGATTTTTCCTTATTTCTTTGTATGGTTTCTATTTATTATTTTTACATTCCTGTAATATTCTATTATTTGAACATATCCTAATGTATTCAACCAGTCCCCAACCACTGTCCACATAGATTGTTTTTTACTTTCAGTGCATGTTTTTGTACAGATATATTCTTCTTCTCAGCCTACCCCAGCCCTGCCCTTTTCCATGTCCCCTTTTGTTGTGTGCATGTTTGAGATAAAGTCCTAGCAAGGCAATCAGTGGGTCAAAAGGTATAATCAGATGATCTGATCTGTGACTCTTGCTGGCTATTGCTGGGTACAGTGCTCACCCTAGACTAAGTCCAACCTACTGTGTATTTGTGCCCACTCCCTATCCCCTACCCCTCAGCCTCCTGGGGTTCATTTGCATTGTAATTGCCACCGATTAGTGGAATCACTCTGAGGTTCTGGAGCAGGCTCTCATTGTTATTCTCCAACTTCAACAATAGAAAATTGTTTCTACCAATTATTACATCAACAGTCTTAAGTTGTAACATGAAAAGCTTCAGTACATGACTGTCAAGAAAATCAAACACTGGAACTGGGAGTTCTGGGGAATTCTGGCAGTAGGATCTCTAGTCTTAGAAATCTTAAAAAACAGAATCAATGGCCATGTATCTTGAATGCTTTAGTTTTCCACCTGCCCAGGACTGGACTAGATAATCTCCTGATCCCATGATTCCCAATCCCACAATGCCATCCTTGTGCCTTCTGCAACCTTTCTCACCCCCTTCTGTTCATTCTGTCAGCTTTTCTCCATGGAAATTTAGGCCTTCAAATGGCTGGCTTTCCTCAACTCCTAGCTTTCTCTTTTGCTCTTTTGCCTATGTATTCAATTCTCTGTATTGGAGAAAAAAATGTTTTGTATAATGTATTAAGCTCACATTGGGGGACCCAATGGGGGACAGGTTTAGACTATTACTACTACCACCACCACTCCCACCCCCCACTGCTGCTGCTGCTACTGCTACCCCTACCATTACCACCATCACCACTTCCTCACCATTGATTTTTGGCCTACAGCCCCCTTCCATCACAACCACCACGACTTCTACCATTTTCTATTGACCATTTAATGACAATCTTACAGAAAAGGAGCTTTGTAACCCAGAGACTCCTCTCAGGACTTCCAAGATGTGCAAAGAAAGGAGAAACTATGAGAATGTATCTCTGGTGCACTAGGGAACAAATGGGATAAAGAAAGGAGGATGGCTACTTTAGTATAGAGTATCTTCCTAAGTATATTTTATTCATAGAGAAGGAACTTTGGGGTCTCCAGGAGTAGGCCGTATATTCTAAGCTATTTCTCCATTAGTGTGGATGGATTGCCCTTCATTTATTCCCATAGTCCTTTGTAAGCAAGGGTATCCATGAAATAGCTGGTCAGGCTTCATAGTGCATCGGTGAATGTGGAATGGAATATAACGAATAAAGGAATCAGTATGGGATGGAAAAGAATGGATTTGGACAAAGAGGCCCTGGATTCAAATCCCAGCTCTGCCCCTCTCTACCTGTGTGGCCTGGGACACGCCCCCTCTTCTCTGGGCCTGTTCCCTCATCTTGAAGCCTATCATGACTTAGATGACCTATAAGGTCCCTTCCTGTATCTGTGATATCATGATCCTGGTACAGATCATGTAATGGAAAGGGCCTGGGATTTAGAGATACGTTCTACAAGCTTTACTTAATTTTTGCTTTGGCCACTAAGTAGCTCTGACTTTAGGCAAATCTTGTTTCTTCATGTGTCAGAGGGGGATATTAGTCCCTAACCTTTTTACTTTATAGGGTTGTCATAAAGAGCATATGAACTAATGTAGGTGAGTAAATGATTAGGAGCTATATAGAGATATTGATGGTGTGACCTTAAATCAATTAATCAAAAATATTTATTAAGTACCTATTAAGATCCTATTTGAACTCAATTCCTCCTGATTCCGATGCTGGTGTTGTCCTTACTTCACTACCTGGCTGTCCTTCTTGAGCTGCATCTAAAAGAAGAGACCCAAAGTCCCATCCTGGCTCTGCCATTAACTTTTCTCAAGTGTCACAAAGGGCTCTGACTGATGATCTTGAAGGTCTCACTTAATTCTAACATCCCAAGAGAATTCTATGTTTTGGGATGTAATGTTTTATTATTAAACCAGTGACTACAGTCTCGAAACTCAACTCAACACAAGATCGATAGGTGGGTACTGTATCTTTTAACAATATGGCCCCATTTTGGTCCCTGTGACTGATGCTGCTCTTCCTTGGACTGCCAGCAGTTGCCAGGGCTCAAAGCAAGTAAAAGATAATTAGAATAAGGGCAGCTGCTATGGGATTTGTTGGGTTGGCAGCGGTATCAGGACTGGTCTTACCCTCTGGAAACAAGTTTTAGATGTTCTTTGCAAGAGCTAACCCTTGATTAGTTCAGTTTGGGAATTGCAGAGGGAGCCACACTCTAGCACATTTCTCCATTGGCTACTTGCTTTTTAAACAAGTTTTGGGGATCTAACTCCTCTGTCAGCAGTCTCAGACTATATATAGTATAGTGGAAAAATTGTGAATTTGGGATCAGAAGAACTGGGTTTAGATTCTGGCTGAGCTTGTTTGATGTTGGCCAAATTGCCTAATTACTCTGAGTGGTAGTTTTCTCATTTGTAAAAATGAGGGGGTCAGACCAGATGATTTTTGGAGGGTAAAAAAATCCAGCTCTAGAGTTCTGGCTTTATGTACTTTGATAGTCACTCCTGGATTTGGACAAAAAGAGAAGCTATATTTTTTAAGGCTGTAAGTCTAAGTTTGGGTTAAGGGAGACCTGGCCCATGATCAGAGTCCTTTCATTGGAATGTTCTCTCCCTGTCTCTCCTTCCCTTCTTCTCTCTGTCTCTATCTATCTGTCTGTCTGTTTTTCTTTCTCCTTCCCTCATTTCCTCCTTCTCTCTCTTTCCCTCTTTCCCTCTTCCTTCTTCCCTCCCTCCCTTTTTTCTTTCTTTCTTTTCTTTCTTTTTCTTTCTCTCTCTCTCTTTCTCTCTTTCTTTTCTAAATTCTTTTCTTTCTTTCCTTCTCTCTCTCTCTCTCTCTCTCTCTCTCTCTCTCTCTCTCTCTCTCTCTCTCTCAACATATAACAGAAAGTTTACAACTTAGAAAAAAAGCTACAATTATGGATCTGCCTGATACTAGCTTTAGGGTTTTTGTGAGCAAGTCACTTAATTCTGTGATTCATTTTTGTCATCCATTAAAATGGGCACGATTTCATGTGCCTTGCCTCTCTCCCCATCAGTCAAGTTGTTATCAGGAGGAAATGAGAAAATTCCATGAAAACATTTAAAACCTATAAAGGACTATGTCCCCCCTTCCCGCCCCACCCTCAAACAGTGATTTCATGGATACAGGGAGCCTTGGATTAGGAAATTCATTTTCCAAATAAAAATGAACTGGTCTACAATTCTGAGGCTTGAACAATTGTCCCAGGCATCGAGAGGTGATGTTCTGAGAGTCCCATAAACAGGATGTGTCTGAATCCATACTTGAACCCAAATCTTTCTGCTTCCAAGTCTTCCCCTCTGTCCTTATCCTACTTGTACCTCTCATGAAACTTGCCATAGACATATACTAAGCCATCCTTCAAGGCTCATCTCAAAATTCACTTCCTCTAAGAATACACCAGCCTTTTTAAAAGTTCTTTTAGTCCTCAGAACTCTGAAAGCAATTAGTAGATGCTAAAACACGATTTAGCACTTAATTATTTCCTGGCTTATATTGTTTGCTATTGATTCATATCTCTCCCCAGCTGGATTGTAGGTGCCTTGAGGACAGGAACTGTCTCATATATCTTTGTATCCCCAGAATGCTAAGCATTTAGTGCTTAATAAATAAATACTTAGAAGGGCTTAATGAGTTATCGGTCCAAGGGGTATTTGTGTTTTCTTAGCTACACAGGTCGATATGAGGAAGGGCAGATGATTAACAATTGTGGGAATCTAAAGAAGGAGGCTTTCAGATCTTTGCTTTACTGTCCCTATGTCTGCAATGCCCTAATCTCTACTACCCATGTCAAATGCTACCTCCTTTTAAGATCCCTTTTAGTTCAAAATCTATGATTCTCGGATCAATATCTACAAATAAAGATGTTTGGCAGAACATTAGAAAGGAACAGGTTGGAGGGTAAAGAGATTGGAGATTGGGAAGACCTGTTAGAAGGTGATTGTCATTGTCGAGGAATATATCAATGAGGACTTGTGCTAGAAGGGTGGCAGTGGGAGTAGAAAGGAGGGGGGAGTTTCTGAGGTTTTGCAGAGATTGAATTAGCAAGACTTGGTAACTGATTGAATATGACAAGGAAGGAGTGGGAGAAGTGAAAGCTAACAGGAACGTTTCTGATGTGGCAGCATGAAAGTGATGGGGAAGTCAGGAGAGCATTGTTCTTTGGGGAAAGGTGGATAAGCTGTGCTCTAGAAACATTGAAGTTGGGGCTGGGACATCCAGTTAGAGATGCAGGAACAGTCATGAATCACACATGGTCGAAATGTGGCGGTGCACGCTACCGGACTCCCGATGACTCTTTCCTAGTTGAGGGTGTTCCCATTGGCCCCTCTCACAAAGGAAAGTGGCAAGGGGAAGGAGCATTAGGAATGCTTCTCTAGAGGGGCCTGTACTCAGACTGTGAGTCCTTGGGAGATCTCGAACTTAGCTAAAAACTGGAGATAATCAATTTGGGAATCACCTGTGTCGAGATGAGAGCTGCAGATGAGAATGAACTAGATCGCTGAAGAAAAGAAAATACTTCTTAATCTTTTGTGGGCATAAATGAACCTCTCAAGCAATCTATGAACCCTTTCTCAAGAATCTACTTCAGAAGGCAAGATATGATCCTATGAAATGATAGCAAATGATACAATATCAAATAACTAATAATAAAGAAGCAAATTAACAAATCAATCATCCCATTACTAACATGTGTTGTCTAGACCCCAAGAGAGGGAGGTCTGAAAGTATGAATAAGACTTGAAGAGATAGAAAGGATGGCAAATTCTATGGGAGAGGGGAAAATAGGCCTGAAAGTTTGGCGCAGAAAGTGAAAACTGGCATCAATCACCTTGAGCAAAGAGCTTCTTAGTTAAGAGGTTACTGTGGGAGGCTCATGCCCATAGGCTTCTACTCGTTGCCTTCTGAATCACAGTAAAGCTCAAGAGCATTTGCACCACTGACCAAAGAGTGGGTGCTACTGAGCTTGGCACTCTCCCTGGCAAGGGAATAACTTGGGCATCTCCTTTGTGAATTGATCTCAGCCACCTCGGAACCTCACCCTTCCTGCCTGAGTGTGTTTGTGTATGAACTCCAGAGTGAGCATTTACCAGAATTGATTTGGCCTTTGAAAAGGATATTTCAAGATGAATATGCTGGCATCTGACCGTGAATGAGATTGAGATGCTATTGAGTTCTTAAACTGCTCAGCTGCTCCGGCTGCTCTCTGAGCACTAGAGAAAAAGCCCATTTTTTCAGCCTGGCCAGCAGAGAGCACTTAGCATTCTTAGAGGAATAAAGAGCTGCCTTCCTCCCTTTCTGAGCTCTGCCAGGAAAGCACATGTCCCTTCTAGCCATTGTCACCCTATTGGTGTGTCCTGGCTCTTAAGGCAGAAGGAAAGGATGTTGAGACATTTAATACATTACTTTATTCGCCACAGGATCTCCTCTGCTCCACCAAAGAATGGAAACTTCTTGAGGGCAGGAATAGATTTATTTTTTAATTTTTATCCCCAGTGCTTAACATGATGGATGGCACATAGTAGACACTCTTAATTAAAGATAACTCTTTGTTGATGAATTGATGGTGCTATCAATGATTTCTCTGGGGTTTTAGGTGGCTGCTTCTCTTGAAGTGAATATGAGATTCAGAGTGTTAGAGGTTGAGTCCTGGGGTTACCAATGAGAGGGAAAGTTTGTCAATTTGAGATTTTGTCAATTGTCACAATTTTGTCACTATTTGCGATCAGTCCATTTTTCATGAGTCCAGGGACCTTGTAACTATGAATGTCCCAATGAGGCAAGCATTTATCAAGGATCTACTTTATATAGGCACTATATAAAGCACCAAGAATGTTAAAAGAAAAATAGTCCCCATCCTTAAAAAGCAGACTCTAATTCAGGAGACTGTATTCAACAACTGACAATGTTCATACATATTGTAGAGAAGATAAATAAAAAATAATCAGAAAAAGGAAGGTGCTGACATTAAGGGGATAAGAAAGGCTTTTTGGAGAAGGTGGGATGTAAGCTGGGGCAGGAAGGCAGGGAAGGCAGCAAATGATTATAAGGAGCGAGAGAATTCTAGCCTTGTGCCACAACTAGTGAAAATGCCTGTAGTCAGGAGATGGGGGGTACCTTTTCTTTTTTTTTTTTAATTTTTCAGCATTGATCCTTACATAGCCTTGTGTTCCAAATTTTCCCCTCCTTAGATGGCAAGTAATCCAATATATGTTATACATGTTAAAATATATGTTAAATATTTAACATGTATGGGACTACCTGCCATCTAGGAGAGGGGGTGGAGGGAAGGAGGGGAAAAGTTGGAACAGAAGTTTTTACAAGGGTCAATGTTGAAAAATTACTCGTGCATATGTTTTGTCAATAAAAAGCTATAATAAAACAAAGACAAAAAATGTTGGAGCTGGGAGGGTCCTTAGACTATAGACTCCAATAGCTGGATAAGACCTTGGACCATAAATAATGAGATCTCTGTTGGAATTTTGCCTATGGATTTTTGAAAGATTGCATTGTATAACTGAAAACCTGCATTTCCTTGTTTGCATCTGCTGAATTAAAGCCCAGCTGAAATGTCTCTCTCTATATAATGTATGTGTGTGTGTGTGTGTGTGTGTATGTGTTAAATCTAATATATGTGAACATACTTATACAATTATCTTGCTGCACAAGAAAGGTCAGATCAAAAAGGAAAGAAAATGAATAAGAAAACAAAATGCAAACAAACAACAACAAAAAGAGTGAGAAAGTTATGTTATGATCTATACTCAGTTCCCATAGTCCTCTCTCGGGATGCAGATGGCTCTCTTCATCATGAGATCATTGAAACTAGCCTCAATCATCTCATTGTTAGAAAGAGTCATGTCCATCAGAATTGATCTTCATATGATATTGTTGTTGCTGTGTACAGGGATCCTCTGGTCCTGCTCACTTCACTTAGCCTCAGGTCATGTAAGTCTCTCCAGGCCTCTCTGAAGTCATCCTGCTGATGGTTTCTTATAGAACAATAATATTCCATTAACATTCATATAGATGGGGTATCTTTTTCACAGAATAGGAAGGAGGCCATTTCCATTGGACTGAAGAATACCAGGAGGGGACCAGATTGTGAAGGGTTCTGAAAGCCAGGGGATTTTGTATTTCATCCCAGAGGGAATAGAAAGCTACAGGGTGACATTGTCAGACCTGTGCTTTAGAAAGATCAGTTTGATGGTTGAGCGGAGGATAAACTCAAGTAGTGGGAGTATTGAGGCAGGGAGACCAAGAAAAAGTTTCTTGCAAATAGTCCAGTGTAAGATGATGGCTTGTACTAGGAAGATATCAGTCAAAGGAGAGAAGGAGGCATATAATAGAGATATTATGAAAATAGAAATAATATCAATAAAATTGATTAGATTTAGGGGATGAGAGAGTGAGGAGTGATACACAGGTTTTGAGTCTGGGTAACTGGAAAGATAATGATACTCTCAACAGTAATAGGGGAGTCTGGAAGAAGGAAAGGTTTGGAGAAAAGATAAGGAATTTGGTTTTGATTATAATGAGTTCAAGATATCCAGTTTGGAATGTCCAATAGCAATGAGGTTAGTGAAGAGAAGAGTCTGGTTCCATAGTTGACAAAATAATGGGGCAACATTCTGTGGGAATGAGAGATGAGAATGAATAAAAATGGTATATTGTAGAAAGAGTTCATGGAGGAAATGGCAACTACTCCAGTATCTCTGCCAAAGCAACTTCATGAAAAATTGGATATGATGACCACCTGGAGATCCCTATTAAGGCAACAAAATATAATGTCTAGATTAGCTCTCTGGAGGATCTCGGGACCAGCCTTGATCTTAGTGGAGGAGACAGGAGGCAGGAGAGCCACGAGGAAGATGGTCAAAGATGGAGTGTGTCTATTTCCAGTCCTCTCAGCCCTTAAATACCTCAGTATGAATACATCATTACAGCACACTAAGTATGTACAACTAGAGAACCATTATCTCATCAATCACACTGAGGGTATGCTGACTATAAGCACCTTGCTGTACGAATCCCTTGCTTCAAGTAGAACACAGGTAGGCACGCCCCTCCTTGATGTCTCAGGAAAATTTGAGAACATCAAAGGGAAGTGGGCATCAACAGGAAATGGGGAGCCAAACCAGGTATTGTCAGCAGATTTCCTCTGGGCTAAAGGGTCTTATACCTTACCCAGAGTTCCCCCACTATCTGTGGCCCTCTACAGACAATGACTAAACAACAACAAATTCAGTTTTGACTGAAAGGGGTGTGTGTGTGTGTGTGTGTGTGTGTGTGTGTGTGTGTGTGTGTGTAAAGGGGAATTATATGAAATAAAACTTAGGTCAGAGCCTATGGTAGTTTTGGAGCCAGGACCTGAATTCATCTTGAGCAGTTCATTTTCCTTTAGAGTCTCAGTTTCTCCCTCTGCAAATAGTGGTGGGTTGAATTAAATAAACCTATACTCTTGGATGGGGTTAATATATACCTGTTTCTTCCATCTGTAAAACCAGTTTAAGGACCTGTTTCTTAAAAAAATCTGAGGTAATAAGTTACTATGAAATGATAAACAAAATTTCTCCACTGAATTTCTATTAGGATGTGCAAAAAAAAAAATCTACTTCCTACTTTCCTTTGATTACAATTACAAATCACTCTGCTTGTTTAGATACAGTCTCTTTAGCCTGAAGCTTTGTCTCCACAGTTTTGTAGCTTAGACTGGGAGTAACTGTAGTGGGGGCTCAAAGGAGGGTCCAGTCTTGTGTGCCCACTGCAAAGCTTTCTCCCTTCACCATGTCTGTGCCAGCTCCCCTGTGCAACAGAGAAAAATTGCTGTCTCAAGAAGAAATAACTACCAAGAAGTTTTTGTGTTGGGGAAGAAAAGGGGAGCGGGTGGGAGAGACCAAAAGAAGTCACCATTCCTTATAATTAATTTGAGTAGTGACTAGAGTAAGGAGATTCTTCTCAGCAGTAGTGGAGGGGAAAGAGATTCTGGAATCTGAGGACCACTTTGTCCCTTACTACATTATTTATTCTGCATGCCTCAGTTTCCTCATCTGACATTTGAGGAGTGGAGCTATGTGACCCATAAAATCCCAAGTAACTCTCTGGGAGGGAAACCAAATTGCAATTACCACCACCCTAGAGACAGTCTAGACTATTGAATTTGGGTGTGAGAAGTGGCAAGAAGGAAAAGTCGGGTTGTTTCTTGAAATATTGGTTTTCCTGTAAGATTAATTGTCAGAGATTTAAGGGAAAAGAATTCCTACCAGGTGATTGAGCACCAAAATCAAAGCAGTTAACTACTGTTTGTTGAGTACCCAGTGTATACCTAGCCTTTTGTTAAGTACTCTGGAAGGGAAGCCAAACCATAAGTGACCTTGAGGCACATATGATCAAGTTAGAGAACAGGTTTGAATGAAAAGGGCACAATAACTTGGGATTCAGCATAGATGCTACAGAGTTCAGAGCATCATCCTCTGTTCAAAGGCAGCCACTGACACAAGAATTACAATACAGGGTTATTATATGAATACTTGGCTTCCTCTCTAATCTCAGTACTTCCCCAGCACCTAGCAATAGGGAATCATGCCTGGGAGGCATTTAATTAATGTTCATTGAATTGAATTACTTTCCTTTCTAAGGTACTTGACAAGCCTTATGTCTATCTTCATTCATCCTCAGGGTGCCCTTTTGAGGGAAGCTGTCCAATGTACTCTTTTGCTTTCTAGGCAGAGAGGCTTAAGCAACTCCCCTAATGTTATTTAGTAAGTGAGAGGATGATTGGGGACTAAAAGAATCATTATGACTCTGGATACCTTTTCACTAAACTTTCTAGAAATATTTCCACATCTCATACTCCCTGATGGTAGAGTTTAAGATGTCTATAGGACATCCAGGTCAAAATCTTGTAGGCAGTTGGAGATGTGGAATTATCTCCATATTACATATTCCTTGACTGGGTAGACCCTAGCCCTGAGACATCTCTAGGGTCCTCCAGGATAGAACCATAGATTTAGAGCTGGATTTGACCTTGGAGGTCACCTGACCCAACCCTCTTTATTTTACAAATGAAGAAACGAAGGCTCAGAGAGGTTAGCATTAAGATTCCAATCCAGATTCTGATACAATACTTAGGTGAACCTGAGCTAGGGTACCCAACTTCTCTGAGTCTCACTTGTAAAATGAAGAGAATAACATCACTCACTTCTTAAGCATCCTCTGCCAGGTACTATGCTAAATGTGGGAGATACAGAAGCAAAAATCTGCCTGTCCCCAAGGAACTCACAGTCTAGTGGGGAAGAAAACAGGCAAAGAAGTCTTTGCAAACAATCTGTGTGTAGGGTAAATGGTAAGTAATCAACAGAGAGAAGACACTACAATGAAGAAGAGCTGAAAGACTTCATGTAGGAGCTGGAATTTTAGGTAGAATTTGAAGGAAGCCATGGCAACCAGGAAGTAGAGGTGAGGAAGGATAGCAGTGTCGAAACTGCATAAAGTCAGGAGATATTCACTGAACAACAAGGAGACTAACATCAATGGAGCATAGGGCACTCAGACATAGGGTGAGAGGTGAGAAAACTGGAGAGATGGGAAAGAAGCCAGATTATGAAATGCATTGTATTTGGTCCTGGAAGTGAAAGGGAGCCAAGTTTATTGATTTGGGGCGGGGTGCCACGGTCAAACCTGTGCTCTGGGAAAATCACTTTGGCAACTGAATGGAGGATGGTTGTTGCAATGGTCCAAGTTTAGCTTAATGAAGGCCAGATGCCCTACTGTTGTAAGATCATATGAATATTGTCTCATTGGATTATTACAACAACTCTGTGAGGTAAGGACTATAATATGACTATATTGATTTTATAGATTTGGAAACTGAGGCTTGGATTCACCCATAGTTGCCAAGCAAGGCCAGAGTTCTACTTTCTGAGTCCTACTGTTGATTTTTATCCCCACTGTTTTGTATTTTTTATACACCTGACTTTGCCTGCCCTTGCCTGGGATATATGTACTTTCTTGTTTCTCTTTAGGTCCTTCTCAATCAGTAACCATTTATTAAGTACCTACTATGTGCCAGGCACTGTGCTAACAGCTGTGTGCTCAATGAGGGAGAGGGGGTGTGGGGCTGAAGGGCACTGAAAATTGGCTAAGGTGGCTGCAGTCTGCTTCGAGACAGGCTCAGTGCTTTGTGTTTATAGAGTGTCTCAGGAAGGAGCCAAAATGGACATGATTGTTACTGACGGGCTTCATTTAAGGAGCTCCAGAGCAATTTATGCAGCCAATTAAGAAGAGGAAACCACTTTGTCTCTTCTGTCTCCAATCCCTCCTCCCCAGGAGGAAGAGCCCAGTGTGAGGATACAGAAAAGCAATAAAGCTCCAGAGTTTCAGGGGCTCAAGCAGCAAGGGGTAATGGTCAGAACCATCATTCCAAGAGTCAGCAAGTCAGCCCCACCACAGATATTCCCTAGACACCTACTTTGTGCAAGATGTAACAGGAGACATCAAGAGACAAAATGTCCAAGCACATTTATCATCAATTCTTCTCTCTCCCTTCCCTCCAGATCTCTTCTCGTTCTTCTCTACAAGATCTGTGGCATCTGCCCTTTTCTCTCCATTCACGTGACCATCACCTTAGTTCAGTCCCTCAGGCCTTCTTGCCTGGATTACGATTCTAACCTCTTTGCCAGTCTGAACTCCATTCACTTCTTCATGTTTCCAGTCCACACAGCTGGCAAAGTGATATTTTTAAAGTGCAGAGCAGACCTTATCCCTCCCTGACTCAAGAAGGTCCTGTGGTTTCTTTGTTGCCCCTGATAAAATGCAAACTTCTTTGTCGGGCATTTAGAACACTTTCTCCTCTTGGGGAGTATGGAGTATTCAGGAAGAGTAGCGCCTCTGGTGTGAGGGCTTGCTGAGCATTTTTTTAGGGACGCTCATTTACTTTTGATGTCTACCTGGCTTTCAACTTTCCCCTATGGCTCCAAGAAGCTATAACATGTCCATCAGCCACAGCCCCCACAAAATTAACTTAATAGTTAATAGACTTAAGGCTAAATCAGGTTAAGAGTAACTGATAGGTCTTGAACCCATTGGTAGGGAGCTGTCCAGCCCAAGGATGTTAAGACTTTCCTTGGTGGAATGAGCAGATGAGAACAATTTGTTCCAATGGCCATGAAGACAGATGAAGAGGGCACTGTGGAATGCTTAGAGCTTGGTCAGACATTGAAGATGGGACTTTGATGATTCTGGAAGAGAGAGGGAAGCTTTGTGCAACTCTGCCTCAATTCAGTTCGTACAGCAGTCAAGAGATTCCCTGGTGCTATCATTGGTCCTCTCCAAAACCTAAGGACAAACAATAGTCCTCTGGCTCTAGCTTTTCATTTCAAACTATTTCCTCATTGCTATCCTCCATGCCCCTAGTGTTCATCTCACACTAGTATCATTGCCATTCCTGAAATAAATGGTACTCCATCCGCCATCTCTGTCTGGAACTCGTCCTCTTCTCATCTGCCTTAGAATCTCTTGCCTTCTTCAATGCTCCACTCACTTGCCACCTCCTGTAACCTGCCTCTCCTGAAGGAAAAGCATTTGTTAAGTGCTTACTATGTGCACTGGTTGTATGAAGGCTAAAATAAAAAGTGTTCATGTCCTCATTTGATAATTTGAATGAGATCATGGGTCTCACATAAGAAAAAGACAACTAACAACTCCAGATACTTTGTGACTCAATAGAATTGACTTACCAGGCTTATGTTTATATGTGTGTGTCTGTGTGTATATTTTTGTGTATAACATAAACACAGTATACAGCTATGTGCATATATATTTATAGGTATACATATGAGTATATGTGCACACATGTCTATGCATATATGTATACTTGTGTACATATGTATGTATACATCTGTATCTATACATATATGTTTTGTATATGTGCACATACATACATGTGTACATATCTGTGTCCATGTTTAAGCCTATATGTGTATATATGTATGTATGTACATGCTTACACTCTCTTATATATAGGATATATATATATATATATATGTATATATATATATGAGAGACAGAGAGTGATAGAGAGAATAAATGTACATATCCAACATATGTCAGAGACTGACTTTGTGTTGGGAATACAGAGGCAAAGATGCCTTTATGGAATGAGATGAAGAGAATGTAAACTCCTTGAGAGCAGGGATTATTTCTTTATTTTTTCTTCTAGCTCTGCAAGGGCAACCTTCTGAAATATTGACACCAGATGACTTATGTCATTGGGAAGTCCCTGTAGGCAGGGGACTAGCATAGTTTGACAGCTCACACCATTTCCCTCCACCACTTGTCTTTCCTCTACCCCACAGCCTTCTCCATGCTTTGAGTACTTCATCTGATACTCTATCTTCCTAGTCCCAATCCAGTGCCTGGAACTTCATGTCATACACATCACTCCTTTTGGAAATTTAGTACGGCAGATTCAGGTAGGGGTTAGAACTGAGACTCAGTAAGGAAAGGCCAAAATAATGCTGTCTTCTTACCAAAAACCACAGATGCCTGTAGTGTTCAGGATGATCTGAGCAGCTGGCTGTAGACAGATAGAACTTGAATCATAGGAACAGGGATTTGGGAGCATCATTCCAATCCTAAAACAAAGGTTCTGAATTTGAGATTTGTGAACTTTAAAAAAAATCGATAATGTAATCTTTCATATTTAATTTTATAGTTTAAATGCATTGTGCTTAGAATCCAAAGGCTTCACTGGACAAGCACAAAGATTAAGAACCCCTGTCCTAGAAGAATTAAGATGACAATAACCCACATTTGTGTAAAACTTTAAGATTTAAATATTTGACTCACAACAAATCTGTTGGTACTTCCTCAAGATTATAGTCTCATTCTTCAGACTCTTCCATCCTCTGAACTTTGCATTTATGCTGTCATCTAAATTCATTGCCTATCTCCTTCCACTTCCTCAGCTCCCATCTCCAATCACTTGCCAAGTTTGATCAACTACCTTCACATCTCTCCCCTTCTCTACGTGATAACCATTATACTATTTAGTTCAAGTAATTTGCCATTTTCTTCTTCAGAGGACTAAGGCAAAAAATGGAGCTTAAGTGGTTAAGTCAGGGTCATACAGTAAGTCTCTAAGGTCCTATTTGAAATCAGGTCTTCCTGACTCCAGGCTCAGTGCTCTGTCCATTGAGCCACCCAGCTGCTTCCTAAGTCACCAAACTACTTTCTGTAAAACACAGGTCTAGCTATGTCGATCTCCTGCTCTGAAATCTTCCCTGGCTTCCAAAAACTTTAGGGGAAAATATAATGACCTGGAATTTATAAACAGGTTCCAACCTGCCTTTCCAGACTTATTTAATATTACTTTTGGTCATCAAGTCTACATTCTAGATGAAGTGCCCCACAAGCTGATCCATGAACTCAATCAAAAATTCTATCACTCATCTCTGAGATTTTACACTTGGCATATATATATATATTCTCTCCTAATCTCTGCCTTTTGGAGTTTTTTGGGAGGGGCACGTAGTAAATCCTTTTAAAATCACTTTATTCACTTTCCTTCAAGGCTCATCTTAGATGCCTCTTCTTACATGAAGCCTTCCAAGAATTTTCAAATTCTTAGTACTTTCTCAACCCACAAATTACTTTATTTGTTTTCTCTAGGTAGAGATTATCTCTATCTGTTCTCTTCTTTCCTACCTCCATGAAAATGTAAGCTCCTTCAGGATAGGGATAGATATTTTTGGTTTGGGCTTTATATCACCAGTACCTAGCCTAGTGCCTGGTAAATATATAGTAATGATTGTTTCTTGAATTGAGTTATTTGGAGATCTGACTAAATTATGGCTGGAGGAGCTGAGTGCAGAGTATAAATCCCTGGGTCACCATAGATACTCCATTCATTTATAATTAATGGTTGGTTGGACTTTTATAGCATATGTGTCTCTCAGTGACTAG
The DNA here is from genome assembly GCF_016432865.1 of Antechinus flavipes. NCBI lineage: Eukaryota > Metazoa > Chordata > Mammalia > Dasyuromorphia > Dasyuridae > Antechinus > Antechinus flavipes. The sequence goes on along the minus strand of NC_067399.1, from coordinate 638,804,592 downwards.
TATAGCCCTTTGTTCGTTGCATAGATATAAAATAATAAAGCAACTAGGTGCGCAGTGGATAGAGCAACAGCTCTGAAGTCAGGAGGACCTGAGTTCAAATCTGGCCTCAGACATTAACACTTCCTAGCTGTGTGATCTGGGCAAGTCACTTAAACCCAATTGCCTCAGCAAAAAAAAAAAAAAAATAATAATAATAATAACAATAATAATAATAATAAAGCAATTTAAATCAGAGATTGTCTCCCATTATCTGGGTCCCCTGAGGTTTTGCTTCTTTTATCTATCCTCCCTCCAAAGAGGAATTTGAACCCTGGGTCCTCCTCTTTTATTTATTCTCTAATAAATCCCTCTAGGAAACTTTTTTGATGTCATTGTTCTTTTTATCCTGGGATGTGTAACAATCTTTCCATTTTGCAGATGGAAAAATCGAGTTATAAATAAACAGAGCAGGTTGCCTAAGCTTATCCATAAGAGTTGGGAGCAAGATAAGAAGTGGAAAGTAAGGGTCTTGACTGAGATACGGTTCAGAATTCATTATGTAGGATGTCACCTTCCTCATTTGTAGGATGAGAACACCAAACTCTGTGAGTTCTGAGACCTTTTCTACTGCTAAATACCGTGATCTGACACCTCTTGGGGGTCAGCCTAGCTATGGATGTCAGAGTTTTCCACCCCCACCCTCCCTTCAAGCCAAAGGCAGCTCTGCTGGTTATGAATTTTTACAGCTGTTTACCTGAAGTCGTGTTGTCCAGAAATGAAATAACTCTCCCGACGGCCGCTATGAATTCTTTGCTTCCCTGGGGGAAAAAAAAGTCCCAGTGATCGGAACATTGTCTGCAGTCCTGTCAGGTACTCAGTGGTGAATGACAGGTGAGAGAAAGCAAATCGGCTAAAAGCTATTACCCTCGTACTTCAGTGGAGTTGGGAAAATAGTCATAAATTTATGCTGTGTGCTGAAAGAGGGGGACGGAAAAAACTTTGGGAAAAAAAATAAAAAGCAAAGCCTTCTCACTGGGAAAATTGCCATTTCCTTCCTCAGGGCGGAGAGAAATAGGATGTTCAGAGGCGAGATAATCTTTGAGGCGCCTGCCACATCTGCCCCTGCCTGGGATTGGTTCGCCCTGAGCCAGGGGCAGGGGCAGGGGCAGACTCGGTCCAGGAAGGACATGCTAGGGCTCCAACCCTTCCAGACACCCTCACCCTGTACACCAGCAGAGAGCGGCTGGGGCAGCTTCTTCTGCCTCGACCTCTCCATTGCCCAACTATACATCCCTCATCGTTAGGTGGCTGAGATACATGGCATGGAGACTGTGTTGTCCGTTCTCCTTTATTTTATACTTTGTTCATTTCACAGTACATCTCAGTTCCATTGAGAAAGCAGCTTGGAGAGGGGCGCGAAGACATCGAGCTGGTTATAAGCTGCTTTACAGGTTGCCAAAGGGATACTATTACATCCTTTTTGGGAGTGGGAAACTGAAGAAGGATAATGCCGTGTAAGCTGTGAGCACGGTATTAGGTTTGGTGGTGGTATTATTTGTTCTAATTTCTTTTTATTTAAATTTTTATTTTTATTCCCCAGACAACACAATTTCAGGTAAACAGCTGTAAAAATTCATAATTTTTTTTATTTATTAATTTATTCTAATTCCTTTTTTTTAAAACCATACCAGCTAAGTCAATTCCAAAAGCAATTATAAAATCTTCCTTTATTCTTGTTATTGTACTAGACAAATTTTTAAATGGCACAGTTCCTACTCTCACAGGGCTTTTATTCAATTATGCAGAATATGACATGGATACCTAATATGTAGCAGAGTATGATGAGATCTAGGAGAATCCCGATCAATTGCTCTAGAAAATTCTGAGCAGGGAGAACCTCTTTATTCATATCCTTTTGGGGGTGATGATTTGGTGGGACAACTCTGAGTAAGAAACTGCCCTGCAACTTGATATAATGGGAAAAGGCCTGGGTTTGAAGTGAGAAGAGCTGGGTTCAGATTCTACCACTATGCCTCCATTTATGTGATGGTGGATAAATTTTTTAACCTTTCTGGGCTCATCTGCAGGCTTATCTGGAAAATGATGTGGTTAGCTAGTTTCTGTTCTGTGATTTTATGATCTCTTGCTTATTACACACACACACACACACACACACACACACACACACACAGAGCATATTCCAGAGTCAAAAGATAATAATAGATTAGATTGTCAATCAGCTAAAATTAGAATAGTTATACTTTATGGGCATTATATAATCTTTTATTTTCAAAACACTTTGAAATTATATCATTAAATTATTGAAATGAAACAATAATTTAATCCTCACTACAAACTTGAAAAATGATTTTATCAGATGATATTTCCTCTTTTTTTTCAAATGAAAAAACTGAGGTCTGGAAAAAATTAGTCTAAGTTTACAAGACAAACTAAAGGCAGAATCAGGACCATGCCAAAGTCTTTATACTTCTATCTACTAATCTCCCTTTGCCTCTCTTTCTGTATGTCTATTTTATCTGAGAATTTCTACTCATTCTCAAGTCCTTCCTTTGCAATCAGATTTTTAAAAAGTTATATTGATATCTTTTATTTTTCTTTCATAATCATTTTGAGAGAGGTACTCCCTACTCCTTATCCAGTGAGCCTATGCTAAAGAAAAACAATTAAGAAAATCCAACTAACCCAACATCATTCAAGGAAAGAAGCGAGATACTTATCTTTGAAATCAGAATAAAGCTCCTCCTCCCCCTCCTGATAAGAGAGATGATTAAATCAACTTGGATTTACTTCATTTTGAGTCCTGCTACGTCCCACACTCCAGCATCTGCTCTTCTTCATCTGTGACAGTTTCTGTTCGAATCCACAATCACACAACTTGACTGATCTCTTCTTGTTGAAACCTGGCCTGTGATTCTCCTGAGGGTCAGGAAAATGCTAGAATTTATTGAAGGAGAAGTTTGGTGTAAAAACACCTCCTTTGGGGTCCTAGATATCTCATCTCTCTGAAGTTAGAAGAATACTGGGAGTTTATGATTAGGGTTGTCTAAAAGACATAGGGTGATGAAAGTCTGGAGTTGAATAGCAGTAGCAGGGATGGAAAAGAAAGAAGAAAATGGATTTATTGCAAAGAAACAACTTCTTTATTCTTCTCCTTCTCCTTCTCTTCTTTCTCTTCCTCCTTCTCTTCTTTATTATTCTTCTCCTTCTCCTCCTCCTACTTCTTCTTTCTTCTTCATTATTATGAAAATATTTTTTACTTTAAAGTCCTCCTTTAACTTTACCTTAAAGTTCCTGATAGGGGAAGACAGGATTTTGTATTGTGCCTACTATTTACCTACCATGGCACTTTTCAAGTATTGTCTCATTTGACCCTCAAAACAATCTTGAGAGATAGTTACTATTATCATCCTAATTTTACAGAAGGGTAAACTGAGGCAAACAGAGAATAAAGTGATTTGCTCAGTATCATACAGCTAGTAAGTTTCTGAGGCTAGATTTGAATTCAGGACTGCTTAATTCTGGGTCAGTGCTCTCTCCACCACAACACCTGATAATCTGAATGCATCTCAGCATTCTCTAGATGATACTTTGAAAACTGCTGCCCCACAATGAAATAACAAGCCTTTTTTTTAAAAAAAAAAAAAGAGTAAAGTCTGAAAACATTTGACTTTTGTAAAGAAATTAGTTTCAGAATTCCTAACTGCCCAATCTAAGAAGCAATGTGGTGAAATGGAAAGAAGTCTGGATTTAAGTTTCCCTTCTGATTCTTCCTGCTTGTATGACTATAAGCAAGTCACCTATCTCTTCTACCTTAGTTGTCCCATCTGTAAAATTTCTAGATCCCTTCCAACTCTAAATCTGATTTTGTGACTTCACTCATCAGAGAAACAACAAGGTACTGTGGAAAGAGAATTGGATACACAGAGGACCAAGTTCAGATCTCAGCTCTGCTAATGATTGATGTCTTATCCTTCTGGTCTCTAGCATGCTACTTTATTCATGCTTCTGTATTATTAATGCTCAGTAAAGATATATTAAGTCTTTCTTCTGAAAAACCCAATAGGTTTTTTCTATAGGGAGCTGAACCAGGCAGAATGAGTGCAAACAGCAATTTGGATCATTTTGCTCTGGAATCCATGAAGAGAGGTGAATGTGAATAACCAACACTTTTATACTTAGAGAAATCTATGATTCCAGAATTGGACCCATTCATACCTTCTCATCCATTATCATTCTTGCTCATGTCTTTTTGTGTGTGTAAGTCCTCCATAGAGTAGCCACCCAGTAGCCAGAGACTCCTTCTCATTCTGTACATGCTATTTCCCCCTAGAACGTAAGCTCCTGGAGGACAAGAGTTTTCTCAATTGTTTTTTAACTCTAGCACTTAGCACAGTACCTGTTACATAGTAGACATTTGCTAAATCCCATAATCCCTCTTTATTCAAGTCTTTTCCCTCTGTTGATTATTGCTATTTATTTCTCATATATCTGATTTATACATCATTATACATACATTCCTGTTACCCATTAGATTGGGAACAGGGACTAGCTTTTGCTTTTCTTTGTATCCCCAGTGCTTTGCTCAGATATTTAATCAGTCTTATTGACTCACTAAAGATTTATTGAATTTAATGAATTTTCCTAATAACTGGAGGGTTTTCACCCTTAGAATCAGGGCTGTCCAGTGGTTGTCTCTCACTATTTTTCTGATTAGCCAACCTCCTTTTCTGGTTATGAATATGCCTTCAGTTGTGTCTTTTGGCACAGTTCCTGCAAATTGATAATATGCTATGTTCTACTGAACCTTTTCCTTCTCTCCTCCACTTCCAACCATGAATCTTTATTTTGCCTTTAGGGGTTCCCTGTGGTCTAAATTTTTCTGAGATCATAGGAAAAGGTAGAATAATTTAGTGAAAAAAGTCCTGACCTTGAGTTGGTAAATTTGAGTCCTGGTTGTAACAATGAGCAAGTAGTTTTAACCTCTCGGAGCTTTGAATTGTTTATTTGCAATATGAGGGTAATAATGTTTGCATTACTAACATGATAGGATTGTGGCGAGAGAGAGAAGCACTTTGTTAACCTTATGGTGGTAAATGAATGGGAGTTTGGGTTATTGGTATGTGATTTGCAATCCTACAGGATCTCAAAGGTAATTTTGGGGTTAAAATAGGAACTTTTTACTACATTGAGCATTTGGAATTAAAATAGGGATCTTTATCACAATAAGCATTTAGGGATCCCACTGAAAGCATCAAGGGGGTTCCCAAATGAGATCCATGACTATTTTATCCTTCTACTCACCTCATATGTAGAGTTGGTGCTGGGATACTTCCATGGGGCTGAGATCTCATACTCAACAAGTATCTAGTTTTTATTTGAACTGCAAAAGCACGTTAGCTTGTTGGGCAAATGGTGGCCAAGGCCTGAAACTTCTGGGACATTATGGTATTTATTGAAAATCCTAGAGGAGTCATATATACAAAATAAAAGTTTCTCTTCCTTTGAGCAAGAACTGATATGCCGGGCTTCCCTAACTGTTGGCTGTGTCCATTTACAGTTCCCTTAGCAAAGAAATTTAGTCTAAAAAGAGTCTTTAGAGTAATCGAGTTGCCATAAGATCCAAAGAAAAGAGGGAAAATAAATCCTGTTCTCTGTGCTCCCTCCTCCAATTTGTTTATATTCCAAAGAGATGTTAACAAATCATGAGTGTCCCAAAAGCTTTAGTGTAGTGTTTTAAGATTGTAACTGCACTAAGACTTTTAGAATATCTTGTATTCAAGACAAATTATCCCTATTCTACCACAGATAGGGATAATAGTGGTTTTAGATGAGAAAACAGATCAATCCCAATTATTTCCTGGTTTCTTCATGGTATCCAACCTCATGCTGCCTTCTGTGAACAGGCAACCTATGGCTTGGGTAAATTCTATAGTAATACCTCTTAATTCCTCAAATACTATAAGTATGTTTTTCTTTTCTCTTTCTCAATCTTCTCTTTTTTCTATTATGCTTTTTCCTCTCCTATATTTCATTTTTTTTATTGACATTTTGAACCTCATATTATCCATGAAAGTTTGCTAGCTTAATCTGTCTTCTGAACCAGAAATAGCATTCAGGGCTCAAGGAGTGACTTACTCCTGCAATCTGGTGTATATCTTGCTAATGCCTCTTCCAGGGTGTATCCATGCTGGTTAGGTCCACTCATTCATTTATTTATTCATTATTTTAAGGGGTTTTTTATGGACACTTTTTGTTTTTTATATCATCTTTAGTTCCAAATATGGCCTTTCCTTTGTCCCTCCAAGAGAGACACCCTTTATAACAAAGAATAAAAGAAAAGGAGGAAGAAATTCAGTAAAAGCCAAACAATTTATCAGCCAAGTCCAATGTTATTTACAATGTTTCATACCCATAGGCCCCTATCTCTGCAAGGAAAGAAGGGTGATTCATTGTCCTTTTTCTTTACTTTGGGCCAAGTCTGGCCTTGATAATGTCCTAGCATTCAGTGTAATTGTTTTGTTTTGTTCTTTCCACTTAAAGTCTTTATGTGTGTTATTCTCTTAATTCTGTTATTTATTCCTTTGAAAACTATGCATTCATTTCCAAACTTGAAAACACTATGGAAATATTATTACCATGATAATTGTAGTAAACACCTCTAGGATAAAGAAATAGAAACTGAGAGGATGAACTTCAGATTTCTGCCTTCAGGAAGCTTAGAGTCCAGTTGGAGAGACGGACTTCCTGAGTTGAAAAGGCACATATCTCCTTGAGGACTTCTTTCACTAATAATTCATTCCTTACCTACTCAGATCTCAATCCTGCCTTTGACGTAATAATCTGCCTTTGTGAGTTGCTCTAGTCAAAGAAATTAATAAGATAATAAATATTGATTTGGAAAAAGGCCTTAAAGGACATCTTATCCGATCCTTTCACTGGACACAGTTTCTGGGGAAACTGAGAGCCAAAGATTTATTGACTTTTGTGAGGTTAACAAAATATTGAGTGGTAGGCTCACATTAGAATTCATTGTTCTTTCCATTCCCTTTGCTGGGATGTTGCCTTTACATTTTTTAAAGTAATTTTCTGAGCTTCTTTTCTGACTCTAATTACACTATTTTGCCTGCTATCTCCTCCTATTTCTCTTGCATGTGCCAGTTTGCATATATATATAGTCTCTCCCATTGGAATGTAAACTTCTTGAGGGCTGGGACTGATTTTGCTTTTTCTTTGTATCCCCGGTGATTTGCACACAAAGTTGGTACTTACTTAGTATCTATTGATTAATTTCTTGATTATCTGATTTTTTCTACCTTTTAAATTTTCCTTTCAGAATTCATCTATTGTTAAATTACTTTATTCTACCCATACCAAAAAACTGGACTTTCTTTTCACTCTCAGTGAAGCCACTATTGTTCAGGCTCTTGTTGTTTGTTTCTTTTAGTTGTGTCCAAACTTTTCGGGACCTATTTTGGAGTTCTCCTGGCAAAGACATTGGGGTGGTTTGCCATTTTCTTCTCTAGCTCATTTTTACAGATGAGGAATATGAAGTAGACAAGGTTAAGTGACTAGCCCAGGGTCATATAACTACTAAGTATCTGAGGCCAAATTTGAACTCAGGAAGATGAGTCTTCCTGATTCCAGTCTATTCACTGCACCTACCTGCACCTTCTCAAGAATTATGATAGCCTCCTGATCTGTTTGTCTCCAAACTATTCAATTTATCATTTATAGAACTATCCAGGAATTATTTTTTGAGTATGTTTAGTCTTTTAAAAATTTTTTATTAAAGTTTTTTTTCAAAACACATACATGATGATTTTTCAACATTGACCCTTGCAAAATCCTGTTTTCCAAATTTCCCCCTTTCCCCTACCCCCTCTCCTAAATGGCAACTAATCCAATATATGTATAAACATGTTAAAATATATGTTAAATTCAATATATGTAAACATTTATGCAATTCTCTTGCTGCACAAGAAAAATCAGATCAAAAAGGAAAGAAAATAATTAAGAAAACAAAATGTAAGCGAACAATGACAAAAAGAGTGTGCTCCACACTCAGTTCCCACAGTTCTCTCTCTGGATGCTGATGGCTCTCTTCATCACTGAACAATTGGAACTGGTCTCAATCATCTCATTGTTGGAAAGAGCCACATCTGTCAGAATTGATCGTGTAATATTACTCTCGCCGGGTACAATGATCTCCTTACCCAGGAATGTTCTAAAGGACCACCCTAGTCACTTTACTCTGTTACTTAAAAGCCCTCAGTAGTTTCCAGTGAATAAAAGGTAGAGCCTTTATAGTGACATTCAAGGCCCTCTGTGATCTGGTCCCTTTCACCTTGCTCTGTTCCAGCCTCGAGCTGCCGGAGTGGCAGCGGACCCAGCTTCTCCTGCTCCCACCAGCACCTCTTCCCTATGATGACATCCTGTAGCATCTGCCGCAGCTAGATCTGTCCTTGCCTCATTAGTGGCCCACTGAGGGCTCAGCCTAACGACAGGAATGAGGCAACGTTGGGGAAGTTGTTCTGGTGGATGCCCCGTTGAAGCTCCATGCAGAAGGTGGGGAGGGGCTGCGGGGGGACATGTTGGCAGTACCGCCAACTCCCATGGCTTGGCCGTGTCCCTCCTCGTGTCCCCTTTATCTGTTAAGCCTGCTGTGTTGTAAAAGCCAAAGTGGCCCCAGGTGGCAGGATAATAGGGTCTTTAATTGTGCTCAGAATGAGATTAACTTCTTATCTGACAGTTTGACACCTTTATTGTTATTAATGCACGAATAATGCATTGTTATTTTTATAAACTCGGTGGTGGCAAACACTTTCCTTTTATTTGGATTAAAAATAGACATATCCATTTCTTCTTCTTGCCATCCTGGGGCTGAGACTCCGGGTCTCTGGCTAGGGAATAGGAGCCCGGGGTGGGGAGGGGAAGCCTCACAGCCTTGCCATTGCCTTTCACAGTAAGGAGGAGAGCTGCAGCCTGTGGGTGAGCAAGAGTAGCTCCCACTTCAATGGCCATGAAGCCCTTGGATCCTAAATCATCGCTCTGAGGAGACTAGGAAGCTCAGACTTTCCCTCCCCATCACCTCTGTTGAGTCACTAGACAACACTGAGTAGGGCAGAGATTGTGGCTCCTGATGAAGGCTTTACACTTATTTCTTGGACTGAATTTGTATGCAATTGAAGTGAATGGTGGAATGGGCCCCTTGGGAAAGGGAGGGTGACTGGTGCAACAGCTCTTACAGTGTCTGGGTACTAAGGGCCAAGCCATAGGACCTGAGTGCAGAGCTGGGAGGGACATCGGGGGCCATCTTGCCCAATCCTCTCATTGTACAGATGGAGAAATTGAGGGCCAAAGAGGCTAATTGAGTTGTCCTACAGAATATAAGCACTATGATTTCAGACTGTTTTTCTTGTCTTACATCCTCACAGTTGGTTGTATATAATATTGTATATAGTACAATATGTTTTATATTGTTGTGTATAGTAGTTGTGTTGTATATAGTAACTGCTTAATAAGTGCTTATTGAATCAATAATTGTAATAATCAATATAATGTAATATTATTACATAATATGTATTATATCATATAATATTATTATATAATAATATAATATTCAACATAATAATCAATAATTAAGTAACTAAGATTTGTTTTAAGAGAAAACTGCCTAACAATTAGAGTGAACTACTTGGGAAGTTGTAGCTTTTCAACTTTATTGGAGGTCTTCAGGCAAAGTCTTGGTGACCACTTACCAGGTATATTGTAGAGGAAGAATTTCTGGAGGGAAGGTTACTGGGCAACATAGTTCTTGAAATCATTTCCAATTCTGAAATCCTATTGTTCTGTAATTCTGCAAGGGAGTGACAAAACCCAGAAAGAAATCGGTTCCAATTCTGGTTCCAACTCCAAACTGTTTCTGCTATACTATACTTTGAAATTTAACAATAATAGTTTTCACTTGGATAGTAGTTTAAGATTTTCAAGGTCATTTGATTTCATTTAGTCGCTGACAGATCTCAAAGCACTTTATAGAAATAACCCAGTTTGTCTACACAAGTCACTGGCAAGGAAACGGGAAACTCAGAAGGTATTGGCAACACGGTCTTTATTCATTGGCAGAGCTAAGACTGGTATTCTGGTATCCCGTTCCCTAATGCAGGAATTTCTCTAATAGATTTCCCTATTAGCGGAGTGCTCCCTTTGGAAGGTAGAAATTAGAGTGAGGGTAGACAGACAGGTCTGTAAGGATCCTTGGTGGGTGATCAGGTGCCAGGGCCCTGGGTCCGCTGGCAATGCCACTTAGCCAGTCGTTAGACAAGCTGACAAGGTCGATAATGCCTTCGCCTCGGAAAGCCAGTGCCAACATCTTTATCAAAGCCAATATTAATTTTCACTAATTAGGAGCTGCCGCTAATGAGCGTCACAGCTAATTTAGCTCATCTATAACCCAGGAATGGATCTGCTTGCTCACTTATGTGCCCGGGCTCGAGCACACAGGATGCTGGCACAAATCAGTCTCATCCACCGCCCATTGGCAGTGCCACGGGCTACAGCTGCTGGGAGCAGCCTGCTCCTCAGACGGTCTCACCCGCTGCCCCTTCGGCAAATCCTCGGTGGTACTCCTTCTGCGTAGGGCTTGGAGAAGGCGGAGGAGGAATGGGAGAGGGAAGCTTTCTGTGAAGGATGGTTTAATCTAGAGCCTCCCTGCAGGCGGATTTGTGTCTGGTAGAGTTGGGTTGGGAGGCTTGCCCATAGTCACCCAGCTAGTAAGTGACTAAGGTCTTCAAATGGAGGTCTTCCTCTGTACATCTGTTCTCCAGACACAATCTCATTTGTAGTATAAGGGCCTCATTTGGTCCTTTTGGTGTCATTACCCCCATTTTACAAAAGGAGAAACTGAGATATAAAGAGGTCAGAACATCGCAAGGTCACTTGAGTGTATAAGTGTAAGAGTGGGGCTTCAAACCCTGATCCTCTGCTTCAAGTCCCGTGGTTTTTCCACCATAGCTTACTGGGATTATTTAATTCATTTATCTCTGGAAATTCTCATATCCAAAAGTTGACCATACTTTTCATTACCCATAGAAGTTTGTACCACATTTTAAGATCATTGAAGACAGGAATTGTGTCTTATAATTCTATGTTCTCCCTTAGCATCTAACACAAGACAATACAGTGGGCCCTTGATGTTTGCTGTTCACTGATGGATTAGAAGTGGACATCTTCTCTCACAGGAGTCTTAGGGAGAGAGAGGGTTGGTATGCTATGTGCACAGTCAGTAATCTGGATGACCTTCAAGGCATTTGCCGCCCCCCCCCAAGAGCAGCTAATCACTGAAGTTACTGATCTCAGAATAACCAATAATTTTACTGTTGGACTTCTTGATTTGAGGTCATGAACTTGGTGGGATTTAAAAAAATTTTTTATATATTATATTTATTATGTTAATAACAATATATTCATTATCATATTACATTAACATAATATGTTATAATAATATTGTGATATATTAATAATAATGTATTATATTAATATAATAGAATATATTTATATTATAGATAAAATTATTATTTTGATAACTATATCTCAATATAATATAATTCTATGTATTTTATTCATTTAATAACATGATTATGAGAAAGTATCCATAGATTTTACCAGACATTGGCAAAAACAGTCTTCTAAAAGAGTGATAATTAACTACTCATGCTTATAAAGGGCTTTAAGGTTCATAAAATGCTTTCCTGTCATTAACTGAGCAAGTACCAGCTCCGTTTTACATATGGGGAAGTTGAGGCACACAAGTGACCATAATAAGACAACTAATAAGTAAAATGTTTGAGTTGAGATTCAGACCCCACTGCCTCCCAGCTGCAAATATTCCACTCTACCATCCAAGGAAGTTAGAACATTGATTGGAAGGTTTTCTCACTCAGTCCCCAGTTCTGACGCTTCTCTCACTATTACGGTCTCTCTCTACCTCAGACACAAAGCAGAGCTTTTGCATCTCATTATTTTTTAAATATACTTGAAATGCAAGAGGAAACTCAAGGGCTACTTGGAGCCCAAAGGAAATAGAGCCTGTGGCCAAGGGAGAGACAAATTCTTGTTTCCTTCTCTCCTTTTCTCATTCCTCTGCTGCACCCTGTGCTCTGGCTTGAGGGAGGGCCTGAAAGGGTGAGTGAGGACATCTCTTTGCACTTATCACCCGGGAAAAGCGACCTTCAGGCCGAGCCGAGTTTGGGGGAAGCTCCCTCATCCGTGACAGATTTGACTATAAATCTTCAGTATTAATGCCCAGGCTCCCAAGGTCTGTCATCCTGCATACCAGTGAGACACGCAAAAACAACGCACCAGCATCATTAGTCACTGACGACGTACACCCGGTCCCGTTGCCATCCTTGGGGGTGTTCAGGAGGTGGACTAAGAGTGGGAGGGGGCTGGGGAGGTGCAGAGTCAAGGAGTCGGGGGAGAAGCCTGTGAATGAGAGGGGACATGGTTTACAAGCAGCTCTCCCCTAGTGTGGTATAAGATGGGCAGCTTTGCAGTCCAGAAAGTTTAGAAGGAAACCCGGAGTTTGGGGATTGGGGATCACGGTGCAGTTAATACAGTGATTTCATGCCCAGATTACAGCACCCCTGTGTATTCCAGAAAGCACTTTGGGCTGGAGGGCAGGATGCCCGAGTTCTTGTCACAGATTCTTAGAGATAAAAGAGACCGTCAGGAGCAAATAATCCAACTTTCTCTTTTTATAAAGGAAGAACAGACGCCCTGAGAAAGAGAAGTGACTTGTAGATCACATAGGTAACTGGGGGAACAGTTGGGCTTTCTGACTCTCAATTCAGTTTCCCTTTTTTCAGACAAGACTGGTTCTGGTTCTGCCACTAGAGACCATGAGGAAGTCAACCTCTGAGCCTCAGTTTCCTCATTTGTTAAATGAGAGTGTTGTACTCTCTACAGTGTTCTAGTTCTCTACGAGATCCCTCCAAACTGTTTTCTTTTTGTTTGTTTGTTTGCTTGTCCAGACCTGGAATTTTATCAGTGCAGGGACCATTCCACTCACAGAGCTAGTATATACCGAGGCAGGTTGTGTGTGTGTGGGGGGGGGTGTCTTAAATTCAAGTCTTCCTCGATGATGAAGTCAGTTGTCTCTCCACTATCCCCCACTGCTTCTCTAACCCGTTGGTAATTTTGGTTTAATGAAGAGTATGTGTGTATGTGTGTGTATACACATATATACTTGGCTCCCTGTGATTAGAAAGGGAGCCATGGCTTTTTCAGTACATTCACATAAATATTTGATTCTAGTCTTTTACTTTACCTGTCTTCTGTCAATGAATTCAGAAGGTCAGTATTTATCACCAGAAGTTATCAGTAACCTTATGTACAAAAACAGACCTTTGGAAACTTGAGATTATAAGATTTAGAATAGAATGGGACTTGATGTGTTGTCCAGTTCAATCTACACGTTTTATAGATGCTAGAACTGAAATCAAAGAAACAGTGACTTGGCCAAGTGAATGACAGAGCTCTGGGGCCTCTGACTATCTAAAACCTAGTGCTTTCTTTTGTGGAAAAAATGGGAAATGATAGAGGGGACTTGAGGTGTAGAAGTGAGAGGAAGAAGGAACTCACAATTGATTGTCTTGAGTTTTTGAGTTTTGGCTTTTACTAAAATATTAAGATAAGTCCTCTGCTGAGAAGGAAAGATGGGAGATGGTTGTATTATATTTATTTGCATAGTGTCTTCCCCATTAAGTTTCCTTCAGGACAGTGACTGTCTAGCACCATACTTGACATGTAGTAGACACTTCGTGTTTGATGAGTTATTGATTGATTAGCTATATTGTTGAAAGAGGGGAAGGTTTAGAACAAATTTGGGGTGGAGAATTAGTCACCTAAGGGTGTACTAAGTGATGTGCAGGACTGAAGGCCTGTACGAGGATGGGTAACATAAACTTGCCATAGATCCAATCAACAGGGTTGTTGTGACCCTCTTGCAGTGTTCAGTGGCAATAAAGTAGGAGAACAGAAGGAAGATGTAGTAATCTTGAGTTGGGGTTTAGAAAGGGATTAATGATGTAACAAAGAAAGTCAAGAAATTGAAGGGGAGAAGATATATGAAGATCAACTAATTCCTGCTATGCTTCTGTTCTGACACACATCAGTTAATTGCCAAGATCAATCTTACATCCACCATATCTCTCATTTCCATTCCTTTTCTCTCCATTCATATAATCAGAACTCTGATTCAAGCTCTTATCTCTCACCTCCTAATTCATCTCCCTGCTTCCTTTCTTTTCCTGATTAAACTCATTTTCCAACAAATATCAAATTATATTCCTAAAGATATATACTCACTTACTCAAGAAACTTCAATGGTTTCCTTTTACCCATGGTATGAAATACAAGATTCTCTTCCCAGAATTTAATGCCTTTCACAGTCTGTCTCCAACTTATTTTTATACTTTTCATATTTCTCTTTCTTTTATTCTCATCCTCACTCTTTCACTGTCATTCTTTCTCACTCTCTGTTTTAGTCTACCTATCCTATTTGCTTTTCCCTTCTCTCTGCTCCAAATTATATTATTTGTATTTTGTATGTACTCCTCTGTATTTATTCTTGCCACCTTATTAACTTAATTGGAACTTTATGTTATGCCTAGGGCATGCATACTTCTGGAAAAAATGCTAAGCCTTATATGGCCCTGATCTGTTTTATCTCCATCTTGTCATTGAGTTCTCCAGGTATTAAATGCCATGTTCTTCAAGACTAATAGAGCCTAGAAACTTTACATTTTTAATAGGGCTTAATTTGTTTGATCTGGGGTACAATCTGATCATTGCCCTAAACTTTGCAAGCTTTTAACTCTTTTTGGCCAACACAACTGCAAGCTTGTTCCTGGTTGGAGCTCCAGTGGAAAATTGCTATCTGGGAAGCTTTGTAGGTTCACCCATGGTTCAAAGTTCAAAATCTCAGGCCTTGTTACTCAGATATGGGAGCTGAATCTGTGATCTTGTTTTGAGATTTGCAACTGCAAACCTGCTCCTGATTATAACCGATACCCTGGCTCCTCACTTGGGAGTTGAATCTGAATTCTTGGACTTGAAAAAGAATTTTCTTTAATTTCTCCCTAATTTTCCTGATTGGTCTGGTAATCTCTCTTTTTTGGAGTAGATCTGGGAGAGGCCTGAGATATATATTTTCTTCTCACTCCACCATCTTTGCTATTTCTAAAACATAGTATGCACTCAAGAAATGTTAATTGAGTGGAGTTGGATTGGATTGAATGTCCCCTTTCTGCCCCCGTCCCCACACTCACCAATCCACGCAGATTATATATCATCAGTAACTAATGATGCTGGTACTGTGTTTTCTAATGTCTTACTGGCATTCAGTTTCCTCCCTCCATCCCTTTAGGAGAGTGATAGATCAAGGCCACGGTACGCTTTATCTTCTGATATGCTTGCATCTGTAGCCCAACTGGCTACCGCCACCCATTCCCTAATCCCAATTTATTTCAGGCACACAAATTCCATTCTATGACTTTGTAATTGAGCCTCCATAGAGAGGTTTGGGCCTGGAAAACCAGCAACTACAGAACAGGATGAGAAACTACTGGCTCAGTTACTTGGTAATAGGAAGAGTCAAAAGGTAAGTCTGGAGAGTTTGGGCCTGAAAAGCACCTACAATAGGTCTCCTCTTGCTTCATTTCTTTTCTTTTGTGGAGACTCAAAGGTTATGAGACTTTGATATAGGATGGGCCCAGAAATTAGAGAAGGCACAGTTTACTTGATGTTATACCATCAACTATGTTGGGGTATCTAGACCTAGCAGAGGCCATACTTTTGTTTGTTTTTATTTAAGCATTTATTTAATCATCTGGGAGGTTCCTGTATCTTCCTCTAAATCCTGCCCGATTTTTTTTCTTTTACTTGTACGGCTCACCTCATTTCAAGTCCAAGAAGGTATGGTGGATAGGGCCCTGGACTTGGAGTCAGGAAGATAAATCCTCCTTGGAATTCTTAAAAGCTGTTTGACATTGAATGTGTCCCTTAATCTCTTACCTTCAGTTTCCTCATCTGTAAAATGGGAATGAAAATAACATTTACCTCACAGAGTTTTTATGAAAAATAAATGAAATATAATGATACATGTAAATCACTTATTGAGAGTCTTTTAAAGAAATACTTCATTTAAAAATTTTATTTTTTTTCCAGTGACATTTTTTAAATTGAGTTCTAAATGTACTCTTACCCACCTCCACCCCCATTGAGAAAACAAACAATTTGATGTAGGTTATACATATGCAGTGATATAAAACATATTTCATCTTAGACTTATTGTTAAAGAAAACCCAGAGCTCCTCCAAAAGAATAAATGCTCCCAAAAATAAAGCTTTTTTAAAAAAATACATTTAGACCTGCATTCATACTCTATCAATTCTTCCACTTTGAACTTTGAATAAATCACTTTTCAAATCTTAAAAAAGAAAACTATTTAAATTTTAGCTATTATTAATTTCTGCAAAGAAATCCAGAGCTCTTTGCTTAGGGAGCCACTATTGGGGTTGTAATAGGAAAGGGATTTCTCACTTAGTCTTTCCATAATGAAGAATTTTATTGAGAAAAGAATGGACAGAAGGCTTAGAAGGACAATGAGCCTAGCACCAGACCCTCAAGGAGGTTTATTGGTACAGAGACCGAGAGGCAGCCTTTGACTTAATTTTCATAAATACTTCAAGTGTTGATATTACTCTGTGTGCAGGTTCTAAAAAAACAATTTAACAAACTCAGGATGGGGAGAAAGTAGGCAGGAAAGCACGAATCTCCCTAGGAGTCACTGGTGTGTTTTGGCAATCAGGAATACTAAGAAGCATCACAGTAAGAGAAGCATGGTGATTAAAGTAGTGATGGTCCCATTGTACTTTGCCTCAGTCATATCTCCTCTGGAGTATTATATTCGGTTCTAGATGGTACATTTTGGGAACAATGTTAATAAGCTACATAAACATGCCGCATGATACATTGGTGAGACTTGAGATCATACTTTGAGCATCCACTGAATAAACTGGGAATGTTGGAAAAAGACACAGAAGGGTCGGGATTGCTGCCTTCAAGTATTCATGGAACTGATGTGTAGAAGAGACATTAGATTTATTTTGCTCGGCCCCAGATGGCAGAACTAGGAATAGTGGGGGGAGATTTGAAAGAAGTCATCCCGCTTAATGCAGGGAGAAAATTATCCTAAAGTCAAATGATTTGCCTCCAGAGGTCCTATGTTCCTCCCCATTAGGGCTCTCTGAGCTGGGTGACCATATAGATAAGCCATAGATATGTGAGTTGCACTACATGGCTACCAAAGAGCCTTCATACTCTTGAGATACTGTGCTACTGAAGTCTATGAGCTCTGAGACCAATGAGTTTCTAGGTTGGTTATGAGTTTGTATGAGTTCTGTGACCTTGTATGAGGTCAATGAGCTTCCAGGATGTCTTGAGCTTCTCTGAGGTCTTTGAGCTTTGGTTCTGGTGTCTGAAGCTGTTGAGATCTGTCAGTGTTCCAGAAGACTATAGCAGTAATTGACTTGGGTTATTCCTTCTTTCTTTTCTTTTTCCTTTCTTTTTTCTCTTCTTCCATCTTCATTATCTTAGTTGGCAATTTCTAACATGGTTCATAAGTGAGGATTGTCTTCCAGAAGGTTGTCTATACAGGCTAGTTGAATAGGTAGGAAGAAGAAGGGAAAATTAAGAAAAGACTAATTAGGTTGTGCTTATAAGAATACTGGATTTAGCCCAACCATCTAAAAATAAAGGTTCATTCCTCTGATTGGTACGGATACTGAGAAGCAGCCTTTGACTTGATTTTCATAGTTACTTAAAATGTTGATATTGCTTTGGGAGCAGGTTCCATAGAACAACTTAACCTTCCTTAAAGTCTCTGTGAATCCCCTTATATTCCCTACTAAAAACACAAATCCTTCTGGGAAAGGTATTCCTTAAGCTAGTTATCAATTAACATTTCAGCAGGTATTAACTCATAACTAGATAAAAGTACAGGTAGAGCATGGCATAGTAGCCTAGGAAAGGGGAATAGAGCATGGGTTAGGGCTGACCTAATGGGAATAGTAGGGGGGGTACCAAAGATAAAGCAATAAAGCTAATAGAATAAGATCATTATAGCATGTCATTAATATTTTTTCCTTTCTGTTCAATTTTAACAGAAATTTGGGGAGCACTAGAATTATGAGTGACTGGTAAATATGGGCATATCAATACAAGATTTGAAGGAGTGAAAATGTCAACAATTACAAAGACTGAGGAAACTACCAAGAAAGTTTGTTTCTTAGTATTATAAATTCAAATTTTAAAATGTATTTTGTAATAAAAAGAAGAAGAATATATAGTATGGATCTGAATGGAGATCTGGGTCCCATTTTCTTTATGTATAAAATGGGATGTCTGGACAAGATAATTTTTAAGGGCCCTAAATCCTCCAATCCAATCTTGACTATGCAATGCATGAGATGCATGACCATGGCCAAGTCATTTTAAATATTATATAACTCCCTTTCTTCTTTTGTAAAATGATGTTGCCAGACTATTCTTCCATATATCCAGGTCTCAGAGGCAGAATGGTTTTAGGATAGAGGGCTAGCTCTGCAGCCATAACAATCTGATTTCAAGTCCTTCCTTATGTTAGTTATATGATCTCAAGTAATCAAGTTAACCCTTTTAGAGAGGGTTAGATGGTATAGTGGATTTCTCTCCTTTGGTCTTGGAATAAGGAAGATTTATCTTCCTGAGTGCAAATCTAGTCTCAGTCACTTACTAGCTGTATGACCCTGAGCAAATCACTTAATCCTTTTTCCCTCAGTTTCCTCATCTGTAAAAAGAGCTGGTGAATGAAATGGTAAACTACTCCAGTATCTTTGTCAAAACAAAACAAAACCAAAAAAAAAAAAAACAAAAAACAAAAACCAACAACCCAAGATGCAGTCATGAAGAGTAAGATACAATTGAAATGGTGAAACAAAAATAGTGAAGGTTATATTAAGTGTGTAGATGTAAGAAGAGAAAGTGTAGAACAAATTCTCTTCGTCCTGTAGGATATATTCCATCTATATCAGTGGAGGGAGTTTTTATACTGGAAAATTTCCATATTAAGGTAATCATAGATGAGATGAAAAGGTTAAAATGAGCATAAATATAGACATGTAATTCCTCTTCACAAAGCTCTTCGTTGGCTTTCATTACCTCCTCCACGGATCATGGTATCATTAGAGATTATCTAATCTAACTTGTAAGAAGGGGAAACTGAGGTCCACAGAGGGGAACTGACTTGCACAAGGTCATATAAAACTGGGATAATAAAATTCAAACATTTTCGTCTGGTATTGCGAGCCCTCCACAAAACAGCTTCTTTTTTTTTCCTTCTCTTTTCATATCATTTCCCTTTTTTGTTGGGATGACCACTGAGCATACCCCTCCCCCTTTTTTATTTTCTTGCCCTTGCTCATCCTATGCCTGGAACATCCTCCCTCTATCTCTCCATCTGTAGAATTTCTTTCCATTCCCAGAAGCCCCCATTGAAGCGTTGCCTTCCTCCCTTCCCTGATCTTTCCCTCCCCCAATTTCCCATAGTACTTTGCTTTATATCTTTCTAAAGTACTTATCATGTAATATTGTAGAGTACAGAAATCTGTGTTTATCTTGTTCTTTTGCTAAACTCGGGGTTCCCATGGGGACCTTGGAAGCCTTTCTGGCCAGTTCTTTCATTTTACAAATAACAAATTGAGGCCCAGAGAAGTTGTGACTTAGGGCTGCAGGGAGTCCTTTCCACAGCACCATACTGAGGCTAGGTTATTTAAACTTTGCGTTCCTGCAGGGTTTCAGACACTGCACAGAGCACATAGTAGGCACTTAAAAATCATCTGGGTGAATGAATGCATGTTCAATCTCTCAAGAGGAGAAGGTGCATTCGATGAGCTCTGAGGTCTCTCCCGGCTGTCAGATTCTATAATTGCCTCGCAGTCATTCAGAAGTCATTTTGTGTGTGTCTGAATCATCCTTTTGAAAGCCACTAACCACAGGAACACCAGCTGAGATAGTTGCTAAACCTCAGAATTGTACATTTAACAGTATTTTCCTTCTCATCCTAGAGACTGGTGAGCCAGCAAGGCTAGATTGGTCTGCATCTTGAGCAGAGCAGTCAGTGCTGACACTTAGCACAGTGCCCGGCACATAGCAGTTGGCCAATAGCTGCTCATGAGTTGATGGATTAATTGGTGAACAACTGTTTATTGATTGGGCACCCAGCTTTGGCCCAGGTCCCTAGAAAGCCAGATACTTGTGTTTTGTGGAGATGCTAAGTGGAGGTGGGGGAGTCAGGGGTGTTTGCATTAAAAGGTAGCGGTAGGGTTCCCAAAAATAGCAGTAGCGAGTTCTCCAGGTGTGTTTAGAATATGATTGAGTTTACATGGTGGCCCCTCCCACTCCCTACCTTCATGTAGCCATTGCATTGAGGGAGACAAGCCTGAGTCCCTGCTCTTGAGAACGTGACTAAGAGAAGGAAAGGATAGGAATTAAGGGATATCTTCTCTAAGGACCAAAGGATTGTATAAGGATCAGAAAACATGGAGGTAAATCCGAGAAGAAATCGAAAGGAATCTTCAACACAAAGGGTCTGGGTAATCCATCCCTCTGGATCTTGCCACCAAAGGCTGTATGTTGCCCTATCCAGTCCTTCCCAGTTCTGCATGGCCCTCCCAGCCTCCATTTTGCAAGATCTGATTCTTTGTGGCGCTTTTAAGCAAATGGTCTCTGAGTTTAGGATTTAGAAACCAGCCTCTTACTAAACAATAGGCAATTAGGACTCCTGGGGGAAAAGCTTTTAAAAACTGTTGTCTGAGAGATTAGAGAAGTGGGTGGGAGACTGGGAGAGAGGGAAGAGGGGAGGAAGAGTCTGACACTGACTTCGTGCGATTGATTTCTTCACCATAGATTTCTACCCAGAGAACAGCTCTTGCCTTCAGACTAACATATTCATTGGGGAGAGGGTAAGTAGGTTGGTAAGGATGAATTGCACCTGAAGACTTATATCATTAGGGGCTCCTTTTCTCGAAGGTCAGAGAATTATAGACATAAAACTGGGAGGGACTTCAGGAAATGTAATGCCAGAGAAACTGAGGCAAGACAGAGATAATATTTTTAATATTTTAATAGTGGAGAATTTGGGCTAGCCGGTCAAACAGGTTTCTTGTCCAAAAGATGTCCAACCACTAGCAATTAAAACACATATTTTTATAGGGCTCCAGGTATAAGGGAAACAAAGGCAAGAGGGAGGAGAACACTAGGAAAGTCATAATATCAGGAAGGATCATAACTTTACTTCTGACAGATTTGGGGTCAAGAAGATTGGGAGCAGGAGACAGAGTCTAGGGCAAGAGATAGTGAGGACTACCCAGGCTTTTGAGATCTGGAGTTTTATGTCTCACTGGAATGTGAGAGTGACCAGAGCTTAATGTGGTAAGGAAAAGAGGGGTGGCCCTAATAATTTTATTCAGGATATAGCATAATAATTCAGGGAAATTGAAGCATTACAAAACCATTTGTCCCGTTTTCTCATCTGATTGATGAGGCAACTTCTGACATTTATGGCTGTTATTACCATAAGCATCAGAGGTGAGAGTTGACACCAGGACCTCTGTATCCAAATCCATTGCTTATGGACATAATAGTACTCATGTAGAGGTAGAAGATACCATAAAGAATATACTTTCCAGTTCCTGACTTTATAGATGGAAAAACTGAGTCCCAAGGAAATGAAGTAATTTATTCAGAATTCCATGGGAGCAGTGCTACATTTGAATCTAGTTCCTCTAGCTCTGAATTCAGGATTTTCCTTTATATCTGTCTACAACTGAATGTTGAATGGATGAATCTCTCTTTCCTCTCTCTCTCCACCCTGACTCCCTCAAGTACACATGAGCACTGTAGTCCTGCTCATCTCTGCTAACTCTTCTTTAGGTGGATGCTTCAGAGACATTTTTTTCTTGGTGCATTGAAAATACTTTGGAGATGGGACTTAGCAATAGTTAACTATCAGCTCCTTGAGCCTCCATTAACAGGGAAATTGAGAGATGGGTATATCTCTTTGCCCTTAAGCATTCACTCAGAATCTGGCAGGAGCCCCTTAGGGAGAAAGATCATCAAATTTCCTTTGGTGCCTTTCTATTTGGGCAACTGCAAGGAGGCAGTGGCAGGTGAGCAGAACTACTCTAAAGGGTTACCAAGCACGTGCCTAAAGCCTGCAATAGAATCTGCAAAAAAAACCTTACACTGGAGACAAGGAGATGGGTACAATGGCACGTTAAGGTCTTTAGCAGCCTGAAGGAGGCTTTGACTCTGGAATTTGTTGTGCTGTATAGGGAAGAAGAAGACACTGGAGGAAGGAGGGGGTTTGGGAGTTTGGTTTTACATCTGATACGGGCTGACTTTTTGAGGTCAGCATAAGGTTTTTCAAAGTTTCTTGTCCCAAACGTTCTAAGCTTCTGCACCTCCATGAGATGCAGGGTTTGGCAGAGCAATGTTTAGGAGTCAGCTCATTGTGGTCTGGCAGACTGACTTATTCTTGACCCTGCCCCAGCAGCAGTACAGAATGTCATCTTCCCATTCATCCTCCCTAGATGTGTAGCAGGATATTTAGAAAGGTCAAATCATAAGAAGCTTAAGAAAGTCGCTTTGCTCTGTATTCCAGGTACAGGTATAAACTTGTACTATATACCTGATATCACTTTTGGCTCAGATTCAAGAGAAATGGCCAGAATTTACTCATTCATTCTCTAATTTATTATTTAAAAAATTTTTGAACAGTTACTGTGAAAAGTAGCGTGCTAGGTATTTAGAGTAAAGTATGATGAAAAATGTTGTATAATTTTGGCTAAATGACTTCTTATTGAACTTCAGTTTCTTTCTATGAAAAAATGAGAGATTTCAATTACATGATAGCTAACATAATTTCCAACTCCAAATTCTATGAGCTCTTGAAATAACCTTTGCCATTAAAGAACTTTTATAGTCTACATACCAGAAAAGTGCAGACTGGTCTTCATCATAGAAGAAAGGAGCTTTAAAAATGTCCTCCTTTACCAGGGGCAATGACATTTTACAAGGAAGAGGAAAATTTCAGGGTAGAAACCAAGAAAACAAAGATTCTGAAAAGATAGAAGGAATCCTCATATGCTACAAGAAATTGGAAATAGGAAGGTAGGTGGTTAGATGGTTGGGTGGGTAAATAGATTGATAGGTAGACAGATGGTCGAATAGATGATAGATAGATGGATAGATATAGAGAAATTTATTAAACATTCACTATGTACCAAGTATTTTGTTAAGAACTATGGATATAAGCAAATAAAACCGTCTTCATGTTCAAGAAGTTGACATTGCTTTGGAAGAAGGCAATGTATAAAAAGAGAGAGAAGTGAAGAAGAAGAGGGAAGGAGACTTCCTTAAAAGCACAGCAGCAATTGTGAAGGAGAAGAAAGCTGGTTAAAAAATCTAAGCATAAATAAAGTAAAGCATGGCTAGTGTCTTTCTTTTGATCGTGGTCTCAGGGATTGATTCATATACATATTTGTAAAGAAGAACTTCAGGGTGGAGGTTTTTCCAGGGTGGCACTCTGATATGTTGGGAAAAGAGGTGCAACAGAAGGAGAAACATCAGGAGGAAGAAGAGGAAAGGAGAGAGAGAGAGAGAGAGAGAGAGAGAGAGAGAGAGAGAGAGAGAGAGAGAGAGAGAGAGACACAGAGAGAGAGAGAGAGACAGAGAGAGAGAGAGAGAGAGAGAGTGTGTGTGTGTGTGTGTGTGTGTGTGTGTGTGTGTGTGTGTGTCTAGGTATGAGTAATACAGCAGAGGAGAAAAGGAAGAAGGATTCCTTGGAGCTGTGAAACAGATGCAAGACTCTTTGCAGAATAGAGAAAGCTGAAGAGGGAGCAGTGGCTTCTAATCCTCCAGGAAATAATGATGTGCATCCACAGGGGCTGTCAGGTGAACAATAGAGGGAAAAAAGATGAGAAGTTGGCAACACCTTGTTCATGGGAACTGAGGCAGCTATTTTTCAACCTGATGATTACAGTAAAGAAGTCTGCTGTCCTTCCAGGACATATAGTCAGAATCCAACAGAAATATCCTAAGACTTGTAAAATTATATGCACAAATTATATGACTAGAAGGAATTTAGAAAGAATTAATAAAGATAATGAAATCTTGGGCAAAAAAAAAAAAATTGGAGACCAAAGGTCTTTAAAAAATGAAAATCCCAGGTACCAAAGCAGATGCTTCAGAAGAAAAAGACAAGTTCAGGAAAGGAAAGTGAAGGTGATACATCTGAATATAGAATGTTCATTGACATAATCTAAACTTCTGAATCATAACTTAAAAGATAGTAATGATAAACTTCTGATCAGGGATTGAATATACCTAACAAAACATGGCAGTCTTTTCAAAGAGGTTCTAAACTGAATGGAAAGTAAGGAGGAAAAAACTGCTTAACGAGATCCACCAAACTAGATACCAACTACAATGACTTCAGTGTAGCAAGAATAATAGCAATAGTACTTAAGGACAAGCCTTTATTATTAGAGGTCACCTTGAGCTTTGAAAATCTAGTTTTGTTATTGTCTTTGTTTTAGGCTTCTTTTGCACTTTCTGGACATCTCCACCCATGACTCCCCCTTCCCAGATTTCTAACTCTTCTTTATATATTGTTTTCCACCATCAAAATGTAAGCTATTTAAGGTCAAAGATAATGTTGATTGCTTTTTCTTTCCCCAGCAATTTTTAAAGCCCTTTCTACAAAAATTGATAGGAAACAAATATAAGAAAGGTACCGATAGTTAGATTCATGGAAATAGGTATGGATGAACAAGTTATGGATAACAAGCTAGGTAAATTCTAAGGATCTCAATGAGAGAAGACAAATTTGTCTTTACTTGGTAGACTTATATTCTTGAATAAAATTTAGCTCTGGAGGAGTATGCCCTATTTAAAAAAAAAAAGAACTAGATGATTTCAGAACTAGAAATTTCAGAAAAATTTCAGACTTACATGAACTGATGCTGAGTGAAATGAGCAGGACCAGAAAATCATTATATACTTCAACAACAAGACTATATGTGATGATCAATTCTGATGGACGTGGCCATCTTCAGCAATGAGATGAACCCAATCAGTTCCAATAGAGCAGTAATGAACTGAACTGGCTACATCCAGTGAAAGAGCTCTGGGAGATGACTATGAACCACTACATAGAATTCCCAATCCCTCTATTTTTGTCCACCTGCATTTTTTTATTTCCTTCACAGGCTAATGGTACACTATTTCAAAGTCTGATTCTTTTTATACAACAAAATAACTGTTTGGGCATGTATACATATATTGTATTTAACTTATACTTTAACATATTTAACATTTATAGGTCAACCTGCCAAATGGGGAAAGGGGTAGGGGGAGGAGGGAAAAAGTTGGAACAAAAGGATTTGCAATTGTCAATGCTGAAAAATTACCTATGCATATATCTTGTAAATAAAAAGCTATAATAAAAAAAATAAAAAGAAAGAACTAGTAAAATGCATTTAGGATAGCATTTTTATATTAAGTTGGACTCAAGGAAATCTAGAAATCACAGTAGGGAACTACAGAGATGAACATTTGTTTGAAGATTGATGGAGATCAAAACAGAAACATATATACTCATCAATCCATCCCACCTGGCCAGAAAGAGGAAATAAATCAGTCCTTGTATAATGGTCAAGATGAAATTCAATTACTTGTTTATTTGATGGAACTCTCTTTGTCCCTGTAGATCTCTATGCTCTGTCTCTTATCAATCTCTCCTCAAAACAGGGCAGCTAATTACTTATTAACTCTACTTTATAATAATTTCATTCATTCCATCTTCTTAGAAATACTGCATTTCACAGTGGGAAAGGAAATCAGAAGCCATCTAGTCCAACGCATAACTGAGTATGAATCCTCTCTATATGAATCCTATATATAATCTTCCAAAATATCTCTAGTGAATGAAAACTATTACTAGAGTAGCCCATTTTACTTTTAAACAGTTATAATTTGGGGTAAATTTTTCCTTATACCACACCTAAATTTTCCTTTTTGTAACTTTCACTCATAGATAGGTTTAGAGACAGAAATGGAGGAAAATATCAACCTCTCAAAACTTTAAATGCCAATGGATTAAATAGTCCCACAAAATGAAAAAGTGACTGACAGATTAAATTTTTTAGAAAATCACAATCTATTGCTTAGAAGAAATATATCAAAAACATGCAAAGAATAAAAATTAGGTGCTAGGATAAAATTTATTGTGCATCAGATGAATAAAAAATCATAATTTTTCTTTCTGTGCATGATTCAAAAATGTGTATTTAAAAAAGTTAGTGTACATGTATAACCAGAAAAAATTTTAAAAGAAAAAATAATAAAATCAGAAGTTACACTCATGTTATTAGACAAAGCAAAACCAAGTTTGCGATATAAACAGAGCTAAAAATGAATTTATGTTATGCTAAGAGGAATCATAGACAATACACCAATATCAATATTACAGTTATAAGTTGGAAATGTCATAGTATCCAAATTCAGTTAAAAATTAATTGTTACAAGAAGATATGGATTGTCTTTCTGAAATTACTGAATCAAATTCCCATTCTATTGTGTTCTCTTACTGTTAGCTTCCAGTGGTTACAATCCCAATCCATGTAATCAATTAGCTTTTACAAAGAAACATTTACAGAGAAGATACAGTAAGAACACAAGTACAAACTTCCCTTCCCCCAATTATTAGAAATCAAAGTCTTCCCTATACAATCTTGGTCCCTGGGGAGAATGGACTCCAACTTAATACAATTTCTATAGATTTCCTCCCACAAAATTTCTTGGAAAATATGTTATTGCCTCTGGAGAAGCCTTTATTTCCAGTACTTCTGGGTTAAGTACCTCTGGTCATCCCACAAAGTCTGACTCTAAAAAACCTTTAGTCAGCATAATTGAAAGAAGAAAAAGAAATCCACAAATGGAAAATGAATAAGCCAAAGTATAACAAACCAGAGGAAATCAAAAGAAATATCAAAACCTACCATGCACAGTTATATGCCAATAGAATTGAGAACACAAAATAAATATAGGGTTACCTTCCAATATATAAAATGCTCATAGTAATAGAACATTAAATACAAATCCTAAATAGTCCAATCTAAGAAAAGAAAATAGAAGTAGGTGAAGGAAGTACTAAAGGATTGAGGGTTGGAGTTGGGGGAGACTCCTAGTTCTGATAGATTTACAGAATAACATCAAATTTTAAAAGAATAATAAATATTAATGCTACACAAATGATTCTCAAAACTTGAAAAGGAAAGCATTCTATCACTCTCTTTTTGGAAGATGAATATACTCCTAATGCCTAAACTAAGAGAAGATAAAGTAAAGAAGATCTATAAAACAGTATTAATGAATATCAATCCAAAAAAATTTAGATAAAACAAAATTTGACCAGAGTAATTTTCTAAGATTTTAATTATGACAAAATTGAAATAGTTTCAAGAACGTATAAACAATTCAATATTAGGAAAGCAATAAATATTAAAAACAAAAAATATTCAAAATCAAATGATTATTTCAGTAGACATATAAAAGACCTTTGACAAGGTATAATATTCATTCATGCATTTAAAAAACCCTACAAAAATAAATATAGAGACATCTTTTTAAAATATAGATCTAAGATGAAGCATTTATTTAATGGTTATTGTGAATTGAGTATACACATAAAAGGAAAATAAAAAGAGGGTTTGGGGCTTGTCTCCAGAGTAAGAATTGCTGCTTGTGAGGAAGTGATAAAGTACAATTAAAAGTATCTATTTAAAATTTTAAAAAATATTATATTTAATGGGAAAACATTAGAAGCTTTTCCAATAAATAGAAGAGTAAAGCAAGGATGCCTTCTCTCCCCTCTATTATTTTATTTAGTTCCAAAAATGGTAATAATGGTAAGACAAGGGAAAAAATTAAAGGGAATCAATATAGACCAAGTGAAGACAAAATTTTCTCTATTTGTTCAGAGCATGATGAGTTATTTAAAGAATCCTAGGGAATCAGCAGAATGAATTCAGAGAAGCAGGGAAAGATTTACATGAAGTGATGCAGTGAATTAACCAAATTAAGAAAACAATAAATATTATGATTACAACATTGTGAATAAAATGAATAATGACCCCAAAACATTCAGAAATTAATGTTGCAAAATTACAAAGACTAAATATGGTCCCAAAGAAGATAACTTCCCCCCACATGCTTCCTTGCAGAGGTAGGGAGTTCACAATTATGAAACATTGCATCTAATTTGAGATTTTTTCAATGTATTATTTAAGTTATTAACTTTTTTTTCAGTTTCTGTTTTTTCAAAAATTCATGTTACAAGGAATAACTCTTGGGAGAGAGGAAGGGATACAGTGCAAATCAAAAAAATGTAAAAACAAAAGACCGCTTCCTTAACATGACAGCCAGGAAAGTTAAGGCAGTCTTAGACCACATTAATAGAGACATAGTAACCAAAAAGAAGATGTGATCTATACTCTATCCTCAGTATTCTCTGTTTATCACTATGCTCTTAGTATATCTCTGTATATCTAGATATATTTTGTATAGTTCTTAGAACTAAATTTTAAGAACCTTTCAAAGAGTATTCATAAGCTGTCTATCAGTATGGTGATTGGTTGAAGGAATTAAGATGTTTAACTTAGAGAAGACAGACAATTAGGGTGGGACATGATAACTTTCTTCAAGTAATTGAAAAATTATAATATAGAAGAGAGATTAATTATTATACTCTACTCCAAAAAGCAGAACCAGGAGCAGGGGAATAGAGGATAGATCTATGTGAGGACAAAGGGTGGGAGTAGATTTACAAAAAGTTAGACAAAAAATTTCCTAACATTTAGGGGAATCCATAAGTGGAAAAGACTGAATCAGGAAGTTCTGGGTTCTCTCCCATTGAAGGTCATTAGTCAAAGACTAAATGACCAAATGACCATATGACACTTTAGGGGAATTGTTGTAGAATAAATATTTCTTCTGATATAGGTTTGTCATCTGGTCCCTGAGGTCATGTTAACTTTGAAATTCTATGAATTACAGCCAGAAATGGATGGGAGTTTCTGCTCTATTCCATAGAAGCCATTCCTTTTCTAGGTACTAAGCTTTGTTCACAGAAAAAGACTCATTCATTTCATCTTCTACCTACCATTTAAATCCTTCATTTTCTAGCTGTGCTGTATTGAGAAACTTCAAGAGAATAGTTCAGTGCCAGAACTTTAAGATTTACAAATAAATTTTCTCACAACAATTCTGTATATAGTATAAGTAGTACTTTACCCATTTTATTAATGAGGAAACTGAAGTCTAGTGAGATGCAATCACTTATCCAAAGTCACAAAGAAGTGACAAAATCTTCATCTGTTTCTTTTTTCCAAAGGGAAGGAAGGAAGGAAGGAAGGAAGGAAGGAAGGAAGAACCCAAGGAAGGAAGGAAGGAAGGAAGGAAAGAAACAGAGGGGGGAGGGAGGGAGGACAGACAGAAATGGATAAAATAGGATAAGGCCAAAGAAAAGAACAGAGAGAGCAAATGAAGGTATCCACTTTAAAAGATTGGACCATTTGAGGAAAAAATGAAAAACAACATTTCATCTATAAAAGTACATTTCTTTTTGGAACTAAATTTTTTTTAGGATTTTAATTTTTAATTGTATTTTATTTTTTAAAAAATGCAATGATAGTTTTCAATATTCATCTTTACAAAATTCCAAATTTTCCTCCCTTCTCCCTCCTCCCCAAGAGAGCAAGCAATCCAATTTAAGTTAAGCATGTGCAATTCTTCTAAACATATTTCCATATTCATCATGCTGTGCAAAAAAAATCAGATTAAAAGGGAAAAAAACCTATGGCAAAGAAAACAAACAATCCCCCCTTCTCCCTGCCAAGGTGAAAATACTATGCTGTGATTCACATTCAGTCTCCATAGTTCTCTCTCTGGATGTGAACGGGTCTTTCCATCACATGTCTATTGGAATTCCCTTGAATTACTTTATCATTGAAAACAGCCAAATCCATCACAGCTGACCATCATATAATCTTGCTATTATTGGGTAGCATGTTCTCTTGGTTCTGCTCACTTCACTCAGTGTCAGATCATATAAGTCTTTTCAGGCTTTTCCAAAATTCAGCCTGCTGATTATTTCTTATAGAACAATAATGTTCCATTACATTCATATTCCATAATTTATTCAGCCATTTCCCAACTGATGGGCATCCACTTAATTTCCAGTAGAATTAAACTTTAGCAAGAATTTATCAAGTGGATTCATGCATAAAGCTGTGGAAGCTTCAGCGATCTGTTTGTCAGCTTAGTATATAAATCACCAATGTGATCTAGAATCCCTAAAAGATAATGCTAGCTTATACTACAACGAAAGAAACACCAAATCCATCCTAAGGGAGGTTTTAGTCTCGTTGTTCTCTGTCCTAGTCAAGTACACAAGGGATATTGTGTTCAGTTCTGAGTGTATTACTTTTGAAAGGACATTGAAAAATTGAAGTACATCAAGAGGCAGACAACCAGGATGGTTAGGACATCAGAGACCAAGCTTACCATTTGAGTACCAATTACAGGGACCAGAGATATTTTAACCTGCAGAAGAAAAGACTCTGGAGGCATATACATTGTCTTCACATTTTTGAAGGTCTGTCTTATAGAAGAGCCTCCAGAGGGAAGGACTAAGAGAAAGAGATGGAAGCTGCAGAAAAGAAGGCTGTTTTGTTCACTATAAGGAAAAACTACCTCACAATTAGAGTTAGCCTAAAGTAGGATGAGCTGCTTTCATTTCGCCTTTACTGGAGGTCTTTAGACTAAGGATATTGGAAAGAACATTCTTGTTCGTGTGCTGATCCTATTAGATATTTTCTTTTTTAAAATAGCATTTTATTTTTTTTCCAAATACATGCAAAGATAGTTTTCAACATTCACCTTTACAAAACCTTGGTTCCAGATTTTTCTCCCTCTCCTTCCCCTTTCTCCCTCCAATAGACAGCAAGCTATCTGATATAGGTTAAACATGTGCAATTCTTCTAAACATATTTCCATATCTATCATGCTGCACAAAAAATCACACCAAATGGGGAAAAACTTAAGAAAGGACAAAAAACAAGCTAACAACAACCAAAAGGAGGTGAAAATACTATGCCTTGATCCACATTCAGTCTCCATAGTTCTCTTTCAGGATACAGGTGGCTCTTTCCATTACAAGTCTATTAGAATTGTCTTTAATCACCTCATGCTTGAAAAGAAGCAAGTCTATCACAGTTCATTATCACATAATCTTATTATTACAGCGTACAAAGTTCTCTTGGTTCTGCTCAATTCACTCAGCACAGTTAGATGTCTTCTGAGGTCCCTTCAAATGCTAGGATGCTGCAACTTTGTAATTAAAGATATCAAAGGATGCTGGGGAAAGACACTTTGGCCATAATATTACAAGAAAGACATATTCTTTACCCAGGAGATGCACCTGTTGACCTTCCAGGGAAGGTTGAAATCATAATTCAGTTAAGACATTTTGGGAAAGAGCTTAGATAATGTATCCCAGATGTTTTCTTGTCCAATCTAAGGGATAGAATTTGCCACTGACACAATGGCACACTATAACATTTATTCACAGTATGTATTTGATTTTTGGTTTGATTTTTTTTTACTTTTGACTTCATGATTACACACTTATTTTTATGTGTTCCTATTCCCCTTGAGCCTGGATCTCATTTTTGTATGCATATACACATTTTCACACTTTCCTCTCTCTCTCTCTCTCTCTCTCTCTCTCTCTCTCTCTCTCTCTCTCTCTCTCTCTCCATGAAGCTTCTTAATAAAAGCTTTCCTGATGAAATCACTGTTTTCTATAGGTTCCACTTCCACCCTCCTGATGACCATGGAGTCTAGCTTTAGCCTTGCCAGGCCCTGTACCCTGATGTGTCAGGTAAGGGGTATGAGGTCTTGTAGCAGAACTGCCCCATTACTCACAAGTGGGAGGATGCCAGACACCCAGGGCCGCTCTTAAATGTCTCTCCACGTCGCCCTCATTAATAACCGTAATGCCAGCATCACTCGCTCCTAAATAGCCTCATTCATCAACAAGCAATTTACCGTGGCGGGTGGCAGGGATGCAGATAAGCAGACGAGGCTGAGGTGCCCACATGACACCTGCCAAATCTTTGCCTTTATCCTTCTCTTTCCCTTTCTCTTCATTCTCATCTTCCTTCTCCCAGGAGAAAAGGAGAAAGATGAAACAGTGGACAAGGCATTCATCTAGAATGGGAATTCCTGCTAGGAATAGCAAACTCGAAATAGATTCTCTTCTAGAAGAGGGAAAAACACCTACTCAAGCTACTCAAGGGTACAGTAAGAGTGATATGGAGTTCAGATTAAGGGTTGGAGCAATAGAAGCATATTCTGCCCTAATCAGCTTACATTTGGAGTATTGTGGTCAGTTCCTGCACTGTCCTTGGTGCTAATAAAATCAGACAAGAACCTCACCTTCAATGGACCAATGGGTTTATGCGGAGATAATGCTTCCCCTGTCTGGTTGTCAGCTGTCTACCTGTTTCATTAAGGGGACATAGCTCATCTGAAGATATCCCAGAGTGTGTAAGACAACACTGGAGGAACTGTTTAGAAATCATACATAGATTCCTCCCCCCACTCCTCCTCCTCTTCCTTCTTCTCTTCCTCTTCCTCCTCCCCCAGCATTTTACCCAGTCACATTTTGGGAGCCATGCTAGTGAAATCAAGTTCTTAAAGGTCACCAAGCCCAAAATATATGGATGCAGCAATGGGTTATGTATCTGTAGTCTGTAGCTGAATTTGGGGAGTCTGGTCACTAAGTGAACTATAAGATGATGAATTTTTAGGCCATAATACTTTTAAAAAACTAGCTATTGAGTCATAAGAGGTTATGATCTGTATCAGTGGAGAAAGGCCCATCATTGAGAACTCACAGAGCCTTGAAGTATTGGTGTCTGCATAGAGTGCTAGCATCATTTAATGTAATTCTTGCATGCTTTTTTGTAAGGCAGGTAGGGCACATTATCCTAAGCTTACATATTAGAGTGATAATTGACTTTTGTATAGAACTTTACCATTTATTCTTTACTCACAACCACTTTGCATAGTCGCTTTTATTATTTTCATGTTACAGAGGAACTTAGGGTCAGAGAGTTAAGTGAGTTCTAATGGCAAAGTTGAGCTTCAAAACTTGTTGCCCCGTTGTATTGCACTACTCTCTACTATTCTTTGTGGTAGACAAAGAAGTTCATACACAGACTTGCCCAAGGTCACAACATTGAGTACTGATAAACCTGGATCTCAAAATGACTCTCATTCTAGTATCCTTTCTATTATAGCAAACTGCCAAATCCCCAGGAGTAGAAGCCAGTAGGTAGAATTGCTAGAACTCTGGACTGTCCTTAGAGGCAAATAGGTGGTATTGTGAATAGAGTGTTAGATCTTAAGGCTTGGAGAACCTTAAGAACTTAGGCTTCCATTGGCATGGCTTCCAAAATATGATTGGAGGAAGAGGAGGAAGAGGAGGAAGAGGAGGAGGAGGAATCCTAAAATCAAATCTGACTTTAGAAACTTACTAGCGGCATAATTCTGGATAAGTTTCATAATCGCTATGCTTCAATTTGTTCATTTGTAAAATGGGATAATAGCACTAACCTCTTATATTTCAAAAGAGCTTTGCAAACTTTAAAGAACCATATAAATATCAATAGGTACTATGTAAATACTATGTCAATAAAGCATTACATAAAGTACTATAAAATGCAATACAAATACTAAATATAAATAATATATAAGTACTTTAAAGTGCCATGCAAATTATTAAAATTGTATAAATTATTTCTGGTCACTTACTATAGACTTCATGAATCTTTTGTGATAGTGATAGCAAGCATTCAAATATATATTAAAAAGCTTTTTATTTTTCCAATTACGTGCAAAGATAGTTTTCAACATTCACTTTTGCAAAACTTGGAGTTCAATTTTTGTTTCTCCCTCCTTACTCCTCTCTCCCCCACCCTAGATAAGAAGCAATTCACTCCAGGTTAATCATGTACAGCTCTTCCATATTTGTTATATTATGCGAGAAAAATTAGATCAAAAGGAGGGTAAAACACAAGAAAGGAAAAAAAAACAAGCAAACAAATAACATCAATATCAAAAAGTTTAAAATATTCTGCTTTGATCCACATTCAGTTTTCATAGTTCTATGTCTGGATTCAGATGTCTGTCTCCATGACAAGTCTATTGGAACTGGCCTGAATCACTTTGCTATTGAAAAGAGCCACAACCATCACGATTGATCATCACACAATCCTCTTGTTGCTCTGTACAATTTTCTCTTGTTGTATTCAATTTGCTTAGCATCAGTTCATAGAAGTCTTTCCACACTTTTCTGAAATTGTCCTGCTGATCATTTCTTATAGAACAATAATATTTCATTACATTCACATACCATAACTTAGTAAACCATTCCCCAGCTGATGGGTATCCACTCAGTTCTGAGTTCTTTGTCACTACAGAAAGGGTTGCTACACACATTTTTGTACCTGAGGGTCTTTTCCCCTTTTTTATGACACAGTTACACATTTATTTGCTCTGTTCAAAATGTATGTTTCATTCTGCACCTTAAGTCCATCACCTCTCTATTAGATGCTTCTTCCTGAATCTTCTGGATCACATGACTGACCATAGCATTGATTAGCATTGTTAAATCTTTCCAAGAACAAACAAGTATATTCAAATATATTGCCTTTCCTGGCAAGTTCCTGGCATTCATGGACTTTATGGATTTTGTACTTCCAAAACCTTTGTTCTCTAATATGGTGCATTATATATTGTAAGTGCATAAGAAATGATTGTTAAATCAAATTGATTCATATATAATTGAGTAATTAGAAACTTTAGGAAAAGATAATTTCTTTCTTGATTTCTTTCTTTCTCTTCTTCTTCTTCCTCCCTCCCTTCTTTCCTTCCTCCCTTCTTCCTTCTCCTCCTCTTCTTCCTTCCTTCTCTCTCTCTCTCTCTCTCTCTCTCTCTCTTCTCTCTCTCTCTCTCTCTCTCTCTCTCTCTTCTCTCTCCCCTTCTCCCTCTTTCCCTCTCCTTTCTTCCAAAGAATATCAATTTTACCTGACTCTTTTAGCCTTTCATTCACATCTCTCACCTTCATACTTCATTCAAGCCAGGTTGTCTTACTAGCTATTGCCATCTCCTACCTCTGTAAATCAATACATTCTGTCTTCCATGTTTGAAGTCAGTTTCTTCTAATGTTCATCTTCCAGACACCTTTCCTTCCTTTGAGGTTTAGCACAGGTGCCAACTTTTCCATGAAGCCTTCTCTTTTCTCCTTCTCTTCCCTCACATCAGCTGAAAATCTTCTCCCTCCTTAAAATATTCAGAATGCTTTGCTCCCAACATATCTGACCTTGCTTTATGCTTCTCTCGCCACTGTTTTCTCAATAGCATGTAAAGTCATCGACACTCACTCAGAATTGGCATTTTTTAAAAGCTTTGCATCACCAATTCCTGGCACGGTGATTATATGTGTGACTCCTTAATAAATATTTGTTAAATTTAATTGAATTTCTACCATTTCACACCATCTCAAAGGTTCTCCAGTATTCCTGTAGTTTTGACAACAGATAGAAACCAGGTTTCATGTGGAACACTTACCTGCAATTTTCTGGTACTAATTGACAAGACAAACAAAGAAGCGGCAGCTACTGCAACACAGTTCTGAGTACTAAATGTTAGGGAAGGGGACAGAATCTCAGAGTTGGAAGGAACCTCCTAGACCTGAACGAGAATCTTCTCTCTCACATTCCTAACAAGTGATCATCACATCTTTACTTGAAGATCTCTAGTAAAGAGCATATTGCTTCCCCTAAAGACATTCCATTTTTCAGTGATTATAATTGTCAAAAACAAAACAAAACAAAGCTTCCTTTCATCCAACCCAAGTTTGCTTTTTTGCAACTTTTACTTCTTGCTCTTAATTCTGTCCTCTGGAGTAGAGAAGCACAAATCTGTTTCTCTTCCACATTATGGCTCTTCAGTTGCTTGAAGCCAGCTATCCTGATTGTTCCCTTTCCCCCAATTCTTATCTTGCCTAGGTTAAAGTTTTTAATTTATTTTTGTCTTTTTTTCCTGAGGCAATTGGGATTAAGTGACTTGTCCAGGG
This sequence comes from Antechinus flavipes, assembly GCF_016432865.1. Lineage (NCBI taxonomy): Eukaryota > Metazoa > Chordata > Mammalia > Dasyuromorphia > Dasyuridae > Antechinus > Antechinus flavipes. The sequence continues at coordinate 638,768,225 of NC_067399.1, read as the reverse complement.
TCACACAGCTAGAAAGTGTTAAGTATCTGAGGTCAGATTTGAACTCAGGTCCTCCTGACTTCAGGGCTGCTTCTTTATCCATTGCACCACCTAGCTGCCCCAAGTTTTTAGTTTCTTGAGTTGATTTTTATATGCCATGAATTCAAGATCCTCTTTAGTGTCTTAGTTGGCCTTTTCTGCTAGTTATCACTTCTTTCTAAAATGTCATATTCAGAATTGAATACAATACTCTAAACATAATCTGATCAGGATAGGGTATAGTGGGATTATCACCTTATTGTTACTGAAAGCTAAAATCACATACTTTTCTGTGTGCCTTATCAATAAATATATATTTATGAAATGTCTGTTTTGTACCAGATACTATACTAAGCACTGGGAATGAAAAGAAAGGCAAAAGACAATTCTTCCCCTCAAGAAACTCACAATATAATGGGGGAGGCAATATACAATTATGTGCAAACAAGGTATATGCAAGAAAAATGGTAAATAATTAATAGAGGGAATTAAATAAAAATAAGAAAGATCAAAAAAGGGTAGATTTTAATTGAGATTTGAAGGAAGCAAGGAAAATGAGATGAAGAAGGAGAGTATTCAGGCTTGGAAGGCAGCCAATGAAGATGTCTGGAGTCAAGAGAAGGGGTCATTGGATCACAGAATGTGTGTGTGTCCATGTGGAGTATAAGGAATATTGAAAGTGAAAAGGTAGGTTATGAGGCAGGTTATAAAAGGCCTTGAACATCAAACAAAATTTTTTTATATTTTATCCAAGAATCCACAGGAGATTTTTTTGAGTAGAGAGGTGACATGGTCAGACCTGCACTTTAGAAAGCTTCCTTTGACAGCTCAGTTGAGAATGATATGAAGTAAAGAAGAAATCTGTGGTAGGGAACCTATTTGTTGTTGTTCAGTCATTTTCAGCCATGTCCAACTCTTTATAATTTGAAGTTTTCTTGGCAAAGACACCAGAATGGTTTGCCATTTCTTTCTCTAGTTCATTTTCTAGATAAGGAAACTGAGTCAAACAAAGCTGCGTGACTTGCCCAAGGTGACATAGAAAGTAGGTGTCTGAGACCAGAAAAAGTAAAACCAACATACCTTGGAAATAGATTGGATGTGGGTAGTAAGAGAGAATGCAAGGAGTCAAAGGTGATACTAGGATTGTAAACCTAAAGCCTAAGAAGATGGTGGTCTCATAAACAATAATAGTGAAGTCTGGAAGTAGGAGAGCCTCAGGAAAAGGGTGAGTTTAGTTCTGTATATATTGAATTTAAGTTGCTTACAAGACTCCCAGACTGAGATATGTGAAAGGCGGTTGGAGATGCTAGACTAGAAGTAATTCAAGAGTTTGGGGCTGGATGAGTAGATTTGAGAATCATCTCAAATAGAACATAGAGATATTATTTGAATCCATGGGAACCACTGATATCACCAAGTGTATAAAGGGGAAAAAAAGGTTACCTAAAAGAGCCCTAGGGGGACACCCACAGTTATTGGATGTGACCTGGGTGAAATTCTAGTAAAGGTGACTGAGAAGGAACAGTTATACAAGTAGGGGAACCAAGACAAAGCCATTTCACAGAAAAGTGGAAGAGAATATCAAGGACAGGAGTGTAATAGACCATGTCCCAGTCTGCAGAGAGTTCAAGAAAGATGAGAATTTTTAAAAAGCCATGAGATGTGGCAATTAAGAGGTCATTAGTAACTTGGGAGTGAAGAAATGCAGTTGAAGGATGAAGTCATTAACCAGATTATAGAGACTTAAGAAAAGAGCAAAAGGACATCTTTTTCAAGGTATTTTACCACAAAATGAAAGAGAGATATGAGATGATCACTGGTGGGGGAAGGATGGATCAAATGAGAGTTTTTTGAAGATTCGAAAGGCCATGAGTATGTTTGAAGGTAATAGAGAAGCAACCAGTAGACAGAGATTGAAATTAAGTGTGGGAGTGGGAATGATAGAGAATATGTTGGAGAGGATGGGATGGGACGGGATCACTTGTATGTTTAATGAAGTTAATTCAGAAAAGGGAACCATTTCTTCATGTGAGAAGAGTGTGGGGAAAGGGAGTTCCCCTTGCTTCCATAATTTCTGGAAGCAAGATCCTCAGTCAGATAAAGTCAAAAGAATTAAGATTTCAAAGACCTCAGTTTGGTTGATGTAGTAGGAACAGTGATAAGAGTCAGGTTATATCGAGTTAAGTCTCAGCTCTTCCATTACCTACTTGGTTTACTTTGAACAAATCACTTCCATGATTTAAACCCAGTTCCTCATGTGTGTATTTGGAAAGTGACTAGATAATAGATAAGATTCTTTTCCAATAAAAAGTTTTATGATTCTTTGAAACAATAGTGAGCAATGCAGGACAGTATAATTTAATCACGTGCTTAAATTGTGTGATATATCTGACTATGAATATTATAGGAATTTGTAACCCATGAATGCTATTGAAATTCACATATTGTGAGTGTTATAGGAGTTTAGAGAACAGGAAATTCAGTGAGGATTGGGGTCATCAGGGAAGGTTTCATGAAGATGGTTGAACTTGGGATGGGTTTTGAAAGAATAGAAGAACAGATTGGAAAACAGCATGAACAAAGGCAAGGAGGCAGGAGAAAACAAGGTATGTTTGTGGAAGAGCAAAAAGATAAGACTAAGATAGAGAGACTATGTTTAAGAGTAGTGTGTTGCAGGGAGATTTGGACAAGTAAGACTAATATCTCAAAATTGAAGAATATCTGACCTTTTCTCTATCTGTGAATGACTTCTAGTCATTGATGTTAATTCAGTTTCTCAAACGTTAAGTATGATTGTCAAAGCAAAAGCACAAGGTAGATACATAGTTTTATTGTAGTTTGTGTGGAGACAGAAGATCTGTGGGTCTTAATGGACTTCAAGGTAAATGAGTCAACAACATGATATGACATCTAAAATAATCCTAATGTGACTATAGGTTGTATTTAGAAAGGCAAAGTGAGGAGAATAAGATAAATAACCTTGAATAAACACAACTGAAATTTTGCGGTGCCACATTTTAAGATAGATATTCATTATTAGAGAGTCTCCAGAAGAAGGCAACCAGAATGCTGAAGGGGGTCAAGTTAATTCCATATGAGAATTAGTCAAAGAAAATATTTACTTGAAATAGTGTTGTGTTGGAGGTTGGGGGAGGCAGGAAGAAAAGGAGGTTGTGATGGCTGTGGTCAAATATCTTCATGACAGAAGGATTAGATTGGTTGACCAGAAGGGGTCAGATGAAGAGCAATGGATGGAAGTCACAGAGGCAGACTTAGGCTTTAAGTAAGGAAAGAGTTCCTAACAATAAGAACTGCTTAAAAGAGGAATAGCTTATAGCTGAAGGTGGAGACTTCCCCTTCTAGATAAGTCATCAAGGGAGGCTCATGAGATAGTTTGTCAAGCTTGTTACAAATATTTTGGTTTTAAGTATGGGGAGACAAGTTGATTGATGAGTTTCCTTTCAATTATGTGATTCTGGGTAGACTAAGAGATGATGCAGAACCTACCCTTAAGGTACTGCCATTGTAATGGGTGCTCTGTCTTAGGGCCCCTACCCTTTTCTCCCCATATTCTCCCTCTTGGGAACCCCTCAATTCCATTTCAATCCTATATCATCAATTGCCTTTTGGGCATCTCAAACTGGATGCTCCAAAGATATCTCAAACTTAGACCTGAACTAAGTATTGTTCCCTCCAAATCAACCCTGTTTTTGTTGAAGGCATTATCATTCTTCTAGTCTCCCATGTTCATAAACTTTAGTTTAAACCTTTCTCTGTCTGTATATCTGTCTCTCTCTGTGTGTCTCTCTCTGCCTCTTTTTCTCTTTTCTCTCTCTATACTTCTTTCTCTTTCTTTCTCTCTCTGTCTCTTTTTCTCTCTTTCTTTCTCTTTTCTCTATTTTCCTCTCTTTCTCTTTTTTCTTTCTCTCTCTCTTTCTCTCCTTCTCCCTCCCCCCTTTTCCTTTCCCTCTTTCTTTCTCCCTCTCCCTCTCCCTTCCTCAAGGTTCTTACTAAGACAGATGGCCCATACGAGGAGTGATCATTGGGGAAGGTTGTTTTGGTTTGGACCATCTTAGAGACTTTTCACCTTGAAAGATTATTTCAGCCCCAGAACTTAAATTCCCAGTTTGTTTCCCTGACTAATCAGAAGGTGGAGGGTTCCCAGAACCTCTGTTTAAGGAGGGTGCCAGCCCAGCCATCTCTTCCTTTGCACTGGTCTGCACGCCTCTGAACTTTTCCAGTCCCTGATATTGTCTCCCTTCTTCCTTTTTCAGCTTTCTTGTGTGTCTTGTCTTCCCCATTTGAAAGTAAGCTCCTTGAGGGTAGACACTGTTTTTTGCTTATTTTTGTGTTTCCAACATTTAGCGCAGCACCTGGCACATATTAAGCATTTAACAAATGTTTGTTGACTAACAAACAGAACCACGGGGAGGCTGATTTACAGCTTTTCCATGAGCAATGGCAGTATTGAGAAGGGTTGGTAATGGTGATGAGATGGTGGATGTGTATGGCAGCAGGGAGGATGACAAGAAGTTAGCTGAGTGAAAGAAATAAGTGCAGTTCCCTCATGTTACAGATGAGGTTCACAGAGGTGAATTAGCTTATCCCAGATGACACAGGCATTAAGTGACAAGAGGTAAAACTTAAATCCAGGTCGTCTATCTCCAGGTCCATTGCTCTTGCTATGTCCTGCTTTCCTTTTCACTTAAACCTAAAAAGAGATACTTCTTGTGGTCCTATACTAGGAAGCTTCCAGGAGACACTTTCTCAATGGCACCATTGGAGAACCACACCCTGGAAGCCCTCCCTTTGGGCCAAGATGAGAAGTATGTTGATGAACATGGAGGATGGGGAGCTGGCCACTGGTTGAGTGGGGTTCTTCACCATCACACCTTTGGCTCAATTGGAATTTATATGTCCCCCATCCCTCTTCCTCTGCTCTTTCACCCCAAATCTCTTCTCCAACCTGCTCCCTCCCCTTTGGGGTGTGAGACTGCCCACAATAATGACATGCATAACTGCAACACTTCATTTTGCCTATTAATGCTCTTCATGATCACTTATGCAGGCAGCCTGGCGGCAATCTGCATAATTTACACACATCATGCATATGGCTGGAAGTTGTTACATAATTCCCAGGAATTCATCTAAACAAGAACTCTCACAGAAATGCACCTTCAGTCTCATTGACCTCTTTGGAACATTGGCTGGGAGAATTCTTGTCTCGGGATCCAAGGGAGCCTAATTATGGCTCCTTTCAGATACTTGGATGGATAGGGCTACCATTTCCCTAAAGCAACTCCAGAGCCATTCGATCTTATCTCGCAGTTCTCGAGTTTACAGTGCAATGACTTATCCTCATGGTTCCTGTTTGGCTTCCTTAGGATCCTGACCCAGGATGCCCTCAGTTCCAGTTTCCCTTTTATCTTTCCCTCTCAGCTTGGCTTTCTTGGACTGGTGGAATTGGAAAGAACCTTTTAGATCACATGGCCTAACTTATCCCACTTGGATAAGAAACATAATGGTGCTATTTCTGTGTGTATGTATGTATGTGTATACACATATATACATTAATTAGACAGATAATATGCAGGGTAGTAACTTACCTTCTTTTTGCTCTTCTCTTTTATTTTTTATTATAAGGGAAGAGATATGGAACAAGAAAGAGATGGGGACATATATTTTTAAATGAAGGCAAATAAAAAAGAAATATGAGTAATTTTTTAAGAAAGTGGTTATAGGGGCAGCTAGTTGGTGCAGTGGATAGAGCATCAGCCCTAAAGTCAGGAGAATTTGAGTTCAAATTTGGCTTCAGACACCTAACACTTCCTAGCTGCGTGGTCCTGGGCAAGTCATTTAACCCTAATTGCCTCAGGAAAAAACAAAAACAAAAAACAATTTTAAAAAAAAAGTGGCTACACTTTGGCATGAATATGGTGGAAACGTGGTTATAGTAGAAAGAATACTAGAATTAGGGTCATCAGAGACGTGGTTTCAAGTTCTACTTCTTGCATTTATCTATGTGGACAAGTCATTCTAAGCCTCAGTTCCATCATTTCTAAAATGATAATAATTGAGTTATAGATTTAATCTTGGAAAGGATCTCAGAGATCATTGAATATGACCCTATCATTTTATGTAGAAAATGAGGCCCCGAAGTCTTTATTGTCCAGTTTCATGCAGCTAATAAATAGCTCAAGTAGAACTTGAATTCAGATCATCCTGATTCCAAATCCAGTGTCCAGTTCACCAGATCTTATTGTCTCTCACAATACATTTAGTACTTCCTTCATAGAACTGTGGTAAAGCTTAAAATGATGTATATGAAGTGTTTTGTAAACCTTAAAGTGCTGTGTAAAATAAATGGCTGCCTTGTTATTATCATACTTCTTTCAGGTGAGTTGAATACTTCAAATAAGTCAAGTTGGCCTTAGCTTGACCTGGTGTAAACCCCTGGGACTTGTTCTCTAAGGAGACAAGTAAGGACACAATAGCCAACAGAATTTATTTCAATTCAGAACTGTTGTCAAAGGACCTTTCTATCAAGGGGTCAGAGTTGGCCTTGGCAAGGTTGGACAGCTAAGAGAATACAAACTGGAGAAGGAGCAGGTCAGGCAAAGCTGCATCTTGGAATATAAGAACAGAATGGGCATACTCATCTGGATCATAAAGAGAGCCCAAGAGGCTGCAGGGCCGGTGCCAGACTAAATTTAAAAGCAATAGCCAGACACTTTCTTACCACTCACTTCTTTCACTCACTCCTCACTCACTGCCTATGTGCATGTGGGCTAAATCTTTTAATTGCCCTAAACCACATTGTCTTCATCTGAAAGATTGGAATATTAATGTTTTAATTATTTCCTTCATAGGTTGGTTGTTCTGAGAAAACCAATTTATAAATTGTAAAGTACTCCATAAATGTGAAAAGTATTTTAACCATTGATGTGGTGCTATCTGAGACATCCCTGGTTCTAGAGACAGCTCAAGCCTTTGCAGTGATATATTTCCATTAGCCTATTTATTATTTTCAACTTCCTAACCTCAAGGGGTTTCTGAGTCTAAAGCTATATTTTGGGGAAAGTCAGAGGGTATGTGACTCCCCCATTGCCTTGGGTTCTTAATCTTAGGATATGAGCTTTCTGACTGGCCCGTGGATATATGGCTAGAGATCTTTGAGCTGTCAGCAGTTTGGGATAGAGCCCTGTCATTGGTCTTCTGATAATGGCCCATTTTTTAGTGTTTCTTATATTTCCTTCAAGAGCTCAGAGCTGAGACTGCCTTGGGTACCTCAAGACTGCCAGTATATTCTAGTATTTCTTTCCCTACCTCCTCATCACTAGCTTTGAGAAGCATGGTCCAAGAAAAAGTGCTGGATGAATAAATTGCCCCATTTCCCCGTAGAGTGACCTGGGCAGTCGGCAGCTAAGTGTTCCAGTGAGAACACCCTCTTACTTCTCTCCATATAATGAAATACCTATGGGAGAATGCAGTAAGCCAGAGGAAATGGAACTTCATAGTCTGAATACAGGAAGAGAAGCAGTGGAACATTGCAGCTGAAAGGGATTTTCTCCTCTTTGTCAAGGAAGTTAACTATGAAGAGCAACAGGTGGTACAGCCTGCACGGGTGATCCAAGCTAGCTGCTTGTCCCCCCCTCATAGAAGGACAATTATCTTTGAGAACCAGGAAGTTTACAAGACTACATCAATAAGGACTCATATTGGGTTTCCTTTCGTCTCTTACTCACTGATAGGAGTTAGGTTGGCTCCCTTGAAACCTACCCATTTTGGCAAGGGATTTCTGGCCCAACAGAAGGTCAAAGGGTATATTCCGGAAATATATTGCAAGGGTAACCATCACTTCCATTATCATATATAATAGAAATGTATTTGTGAGTTTATGTGTGTACACGCACATATGTGTGTGACTACATATATGTATGTGTGTATATGTGTGTTGTTTTATATATTTTATGCATACATACATATAATTTTATAGAGAAGCACATTTGGTAGAAGATCAGAAGATGTTCCAGGGTAGAGATGTAAGTGAATCCAAGGCACCCTTCTCCCCTGAGGAGTGTGTCTGATTCTAGTCACGAGAGTCCAATGTGATATTTTCAGGAGACTGTATTGCCTTCTCTTTCTTGTCATATCTCCAGGAATTAGCTTAGTGCCTAGCACATAGTAGGCATATAATAAATGCTCTCCCCTTTCCCACTGGGTTTTTCTGTCTTTCACTGGGGGGAAACGTTACCCTTTCCTCATCTTTTAAAGGGGTTCTTTGTTCCAGATGGAAAAAGGCATCCTTTACTAGGGGAGTCAACATTTACATGGGGAGATGAGAGATTGAATGGGAAGAGACTAAAAGGGAAACTCCCTTAAAGAGTGTGTTGCTTGGCTGCCTGGCCTGGTCTCAAGGGGGTGAGGGAGCCCATGGCAGGATCTTGTGGAGTCAGAGGTCAGCCGACCATGCTGGTTCCTTCACAGTGGCTAAGGGAGGGAGGAAAGAATGGCCAAGAAAAGCCTGAGCATCTGTTCAAAGGCCCTTCCCCCCTGCACCCCCCATCAAAACTTCTCCTGGCATAAACAGTGTTGGGAGCGACATTTGCATAAATCTCATTAGAAAAAAGTGCAAGTTTCATAAATCTTGTGATAAATTAGTACGATATCATTCTAAACGTGATGTATTAATTTTAGGGCAAAATGAATAGTGCTGTGATCATTGTGGGTAATTATGAGTCTCCTCAAAGAGGAAGTTATTTCTGAAGGGACTTTTCTACTTGGTCTATTCTCAGTGGTGATGGCGGGGGGGAGGTGACAAGGGGTGATATGGGGAGTGTCTTTCTCACCTTTATATATATTTCTGAGCACCTGCCTTTGTCAAAATCATTTTCCTTATTACGGTTTGGCCTATTTGGTCAAGGTCAGTTTTCTTCCAGAACCTCCTTCCTGTTTCTCTTGGTTTGGGTCTCTGTCCAGGGCTAGCTCTCCTGGGGATGGCTGGACACCCACTGAGATGAGTGTCGACTTTTGGGGGACGGGTTCACTATTCTAGGAAAGATAGATACGTCAGGATCTTTGTATGTTGTATACCCTAGGAACAAAAACACCAGAAAGGACTTTAGGGATCATCTGCTTCAATGTATCATTCCTTCCTTCCTTCATTCATTGCCTGCTCTTTCTTATTCACTGATACAAGGTTGTTGAAGTTATAAAGATAAAAAGAAGCAATTCCTGCCCTCAAGATACTTCCATTCTGAAGTCAGGGTGGGAGGAAAGAAATTAAAACAGAGAAGGAAACATGCAAAATAGATAAATGTATTTTTCAGGGTAGGTTAGGAGTAACAATAATAATAAAAAATAATATTCATGGGCAGCTAGGTGGTGCAGTGGATAAGGCACCAGCCCTGAAGTCAGAGGACCTGAATTCAAATGTGGTCTTAGCACTTTCTGGCTGTGTGATCCTGGGCAAGTCACTTAACCCCAAATGCCTCAGCAAAAATAATAATAATAATAATATTCATATAATGCTTTAAAATTTGCAAAGCACTTTATGTATTTATCTATCACAGCCCTATAAACCAGGAGCTGTTATCGTTTCCCTTGTCCAAGTCAGATAACTGAGAGTGGAGACATTAAGTGACTTTCACAGAGTCACATGACTAGGGAAGGGCTGAAGAAGGTTTTAAACTCAAATTCCGGCACTGCATCAGCTTGCTTCCCCACCACACAGGGTATCTGATGGAGTTTCCAGTAGTGAATGGCTCTTGACTTGAGTCTCGTTGGAAGCTAGGGGCTCTCAGAAGCAGAGTTGAGGGGGGGTGTTTATTCTAGAAATGGGGGACAGCTTGTACAAAGCAAAGGGCGTAAAAGTGGAATGTCTGCTGTATACAGGGACCATTGAGGAGGACAGTGTTGCTTTAATGCTCAGTGTGTGAAGGAGAATGATGTATAATAAATGAACTTGGAAAGAAAGATGGATCATGAAGCTGGAATGGGAAGATCTTTTAAAAAAAAAAAAAGGACTTTGGGGCAGATAGAGGGCACAATGGGCAGAGTATCAGCTATGAAATTGGCAGGACCTGAGTTCAAATCCAGCCACAGACACATAATATTGAGTAGCTGTGCAAGTCATTTAACCCCAATTGCCTTCCTCCTCCTCCTCAAAGTGAGAGAAAAAATAAAGGTGTTTGCATTATACCCTAGAGGTAAAGAGAGTCACTGGCAATGCAGTGGATGGAATGCTGGGTCTCCAGTCAGAAAGACCTGAGTTCGAATGCAGCTTTAGACACTACTAGCTGTGTGGCCCTGGGTGAGTCACTTGACTCTGTTTCCTTCATTTTCCTCACCTATAAAATGCTAATCTTGCTGAGCTCTTATGAGAATCAAATGAGATGATACTTATAAAAAGTGCTGAGCACAATGTGTAGCACATAGTGAGTATTATATAAATTTTTATCTTTTCTTCTCTGCACTGAAACTTCTTGTTCAGGAGTGACGTGGTCAAATTCATTTTGCACATGAAAAAACTGAGATCCAGAGGGAGGGTCATATGGTCTCGCTCATGGCAAAGTTTAGACTAGATGCCAGGTCTCCTGACTTCTCTCTACCATGCTTTGTTCAGATTTAAGGGGATTTTTGTGATTGTTTAGTCATTTTAAGCCATATCTGACTTTTTTGAGGTTTTCTTGGCAAAGGTACAAGAGTGCTTTTTCACTTTTTTCTCTACATCATTTTACAGATGAAGAAACTGAGGCAAAAAGTTAAATGACCTTGCTCAGGGTCACAAAGGCTGAATTTGAACTCAGTTCTTCCAAGTTTCAAGCTTAGGACTCTATCTACTACTATATCTAGCCAACCTCTAAGGAGGTTACTCTAGTGTAAAAACACCAGCAGTATGTAGCTGGTTGATGCTAAGCTGTAAACTTGAATACTTGATTCTTGTAAGCTCCATGAATGTAAAATGGTTGTGATTTATCATTACTTTGTGTTCTCTCCTAGCACCCATCCCAATGCCCTGCATACAGTGGGTGCTTAATAAATGTCCATGGCCTTTTATCATTATTAATCTATTGAATGGATGGATGAAAGTATAAAACTAGACATGCATATGTTGAGATAGGGTAAATTATGTAAATTGTGAGTTTGGGGAGGCTAAATGATAGAGAATAAGAGGAGGAGGAAAAGAGGGAAGAAAGAAGAGGGAGGAAAGATGGAGAGAAGTAGACTTGGAAGGAGAGAGGGGGAATTGAGGAGGAGACAGAGACACGGGGAAAGGGAGGGATAGAAGGAAAAAATGAAGGGGGGGAGACAGAAACAGACGAAGGGGGAGGAAGAGGAGAAAGAAACAGGAGAGGAGAAAGAGGATGGGGAGGAGGAGGGGAGGAAGAAGATAAAGAGGATAGAATGAGAAAAGGAGGGAGAGAAGGAGAAGGGGAAGAAGAGAAGTGGGAGAGGGGGATGAGAGGGAAAGACAAAGAGACTGAGACAGAGAAAGGACTGATAGAAGGAGAGAAAGATGAGGGCAGAGAGGGAGAGAGAAGAAAGAGGAACAAGAACAAGAATCAGAACCAGAAGATGAACAGGAGGAGCAGGGGGGAGGAAGTGGGAAGAGAGAGTGAGAAAAGGAGGGGGCAAGGGGAAGAGGAAAATGAAGATGGAGAGAGAGAGGGAAAGGCAAAGAGACTGAGACAGGGAAAGAAGGAGGGACAGAAAGAGAAGGAAGCGGGAGGGAGAGAGGGAGAGTGCAAGAGAAAAAGAAGAAGCAGGAGCAGGAAAAGGAGAAGGGAGAGTGAGAAAAGGAAGGAGAGAAGGAGAAGGGAAGGAGAGAAGAGCGAAGGAGGGAGGGAGAGAAGGGGAAAGAGAGAGTGCGCCAGCATGTGTCTGCCTCTGTTTGGATAATCTCTTTGAGAGACTATAAAGGCCTGCGGTGCTCTGTTTATTTTAATGATAATGTCAAGTTCAATTTGCCATCATTTTTCCACATTTCCTTTTGTAAAGTTAATAGAACTGTTCAATGAATTGAAAAGTTTCAGGAGAGGGGGAAGAACCCACCCCACTATTATCACTGTTATTAAATCTGGAAACAACCCCTTGGTCCTCTGGGCTTTGGTGACAGGATGTCCAGCCCCGCTGACCTCTGCTCTTAAATAAGGGCAGTGGAAGGTCAAAGAGGATGTTGCTGCTCCCTTTCTGCCCTGGTGAGAGGTGTCGTGATGAGGGGAAAAAGGTCCTGAGTGTAGGGGGCAGAAGCTGGGGCAGACCCCTGCCCTGACCCTGTTTATTGGGGGTTCAGTATCCTCCATGGCCAAAGAAGATGCTACCCACCCGACATGGCTGAGAGCAAAGTGAACCTTCAAAGCCTCCCGAGTGGAGAGCTCCTGTCCTGGTCGAGCTTCTGTGCTCCGAGTGAGATTTGCAATCCAATATATTCGGTTATTTATGAAGGCCCTTCTGTGGGCCTCAGCGCAAAAGCAAGGATTTGGGACTCGTGGCTGTGGAATGAGGGGCCAGGCAGGACAGTAGAATAGGCAGGGGCCAGTCTTGGAGCCCAGAGCCCTTTGGATGTCCGAGGTCGGCCTCAGGCCAGCTCCCAAACACCTCTTCCTTGGCATCCCTGAGGAGCTGCTGATCTGTATCAGTGAGAGGATTTCCCCACAACTGGTCTTCTCTACCCTGAAGAAATTGCAGGCTCAGACTTAGTCTCCCAGTCTTCCCCTCCCCCAGGTATGCTGAGGGTGCCCATCCCCGCTCTCTCCCACCAGTTTTGCCTTCTCTTCCCTCCAGTTAGATGAGATACTCTGGAGCAAAGGCATTTGTGACTTAGAATATTAACAGGCGTTTACATAACCCTTTACAAACAGGATCTCATTTTCTCCCCAGCATGACTGGCAACCCATGCTACTGCTGTACCCATTGTACAGAGAGGTACCAGCATCAGAGAGACCCAAGGTCATATTGATAATAGCAGTCGAAGGCAGGATCTGAACCCAGGGCCCTGTTGATTTCAGGTCTACTCCTTTGCTGCTCCTCCCTGCTGCTGCAAGCATTGGGATCAGCAGAATCCCAGAACTGGAGGCAGAATATTGAAGCTGGAAGCGGTTCGAGCCCTCATCTAGAATCTCAAATAGAAACCAGAGACCCGCAGAAAGAGGCAAGCACTAAGCTGTACTGAAAGCTCCTTCTGGACTGCAGAATGACTTTTTTTCCCCCTAAGGCATTTGGGGTTAAATGACTTGCCCAAGGTCACCCAGCCAGGAAGTGTTAAGTGTCTGAATCAGATTTGAACTGACTTCAGGGTTGGTGTTCTATCCGCTGCGCCACCTAGCTGCCCCCAGAAAGACTTTTTAAAATATTATTTATATTTTATTGCTTTTTTATTTATTTTATTAAATATCTGACAGCTACATTTTAATCTGGTTCAGGCAGCCCTCCAGGCCAAATGTGCCCTGGAGCTGAGTGTCTGACACGGTTACTCTAGATCAACCCCTTCATATTCTAGGTGGGGAAACTGAGGCTGAGGAAGATTGTGAGTGCCCAGCTCAGATAGTTAATGACTAAGCCAAGATCAGAACCCTATGTCTTGATTTCCAGTCTGATTTTCTTTCTTCTTTTCTTCTGCACCCTACTGCAAATAAATATTGATAATATATTATGATTAATATTAATAAATATCCCTCCTTCCCCTGAAATAGAGTAAATTTTTTGAGTGAAAGAACTGGGATGTATCTGATGCCTCAGATACTTTTATTATTGCAGCCATGACTGAGCCTTTGTGACCCTGTTGGGGTTTTCTTGACAAAGTTACTGCAGTGGTTTGCTCATTTTGCAGATGAGGAAACTGAGGCAAACAGGGTTAAGTGACTTGTCCAGGGCCACACAGCTAGTAAGGTGAGATTTGAATCCAGGAAGATGAGTCTTCCTAACTCCAGGCCCGGCATTCCATCGTGTCACCACACAGTAGATGCTTAATGAGTGATGGATGAATTTAAAACTTTATTCATCAATTGCTCCTCTTAGCTACTTATGGTCCCAATTCCTCTGATTCTCTTGACCAATATATTGAGTCCTTTACACCAGAAGTCCCACTCAAGTTCTCTCGTCTGAAGGAGACAGATACAAACCAGTAAAATGTGTGGGCAATTGTGGCTTCTCCACAATCTATCTCTTAGTGACCCTGATAACTTTTTGTTCATTCTTTCTGATCAGTATGTCATGGAGAAAATGATATTTGGTAACATTTAGAATGATCAGATCTCATATTTTTCATTCATTTTTTTTTCCAGGAAGCAGCTAGAGGGGGAAAAACATCAGCGTGTTTAGATGATGGAGAACAGATACTCTTTGCCAGGTTCAGAACACGACCTCAGTCTCCAAAAGGACCCAAGTCATTGAAACTTAGGGATTGAAGTTGTTTTCATCCGCCAAAGCCATTGCCTTTAGGAAAGAAAAAGAAAAAAGGATCATCTCTTCTTTCTCAGGAGTCTTCTGTATAAAGTGCATCCTTAAAAGATGTATTTAATACATCTTTCTTTATGTGTTAATTAGACTTTCCCCTTCGACAGCTAGCTGCATCTGTTTACCCCAAATGAGCCTGGGTGCTGCTTTTCCTCCATCTCTCACAGAGGGTAATTATTTATTGTTTGCTGACTGTTGACAAGTGTATGTAGCACTGGAGAGATGGTGGAGGGGGAAAGGAAGAGGTCCCTGCCTCAGGGGCTTCAACTCTAAGGCAGATCAAATGAGATATCTATTAACAGCTGCTAAAGTTGTAGTGTATGTGCCATGGAGGCGCTCAGAATGTGTTGGGAGATCGTGTGCTGGTGAAGAGAGACTAATGTCATTGGAATTACAAGACTGGGTTCTAGTCCTGCCTAGAACCTACCCCTTCCTACCAGGGCCACCTTGCTATAAGGATGAAGGCTTCACGAGCTGGTTAGTCAATTTGACTGAGGATCGAGGTAGGGAAAAGGTACCATATAGGATGTGTCTGAGAGGTGACCTTCTATTTCCTGAGTCCAAGGAATAAATGATGGGGAAGGCAGATGAGGCATTCTCAAGAATGAGTAAGGAGAAGGGGAGCCATGGCAACTCTTTTGGTCAGTGACAAGCTCTGAGGAGAGGAGAACCAAGTTCCAAACCGTAAGTTGTTATAGGGAAATTTGGGGAAGGAAACACAATTAAGTCAAACTACATCCAGGAAGCAGGGAAATGACAGATAAAGACTTGGTTAAAAGAGTGAAAGCCAAGACAAATGGAGATTATCTTTAAAAACTGAGAAATTTGACTTCTGTCTGGCTGAGAAACTTCGGTTCTAGCTGGTCTCTGAAGAGACAAAGAGAAACTGTGGCTTTGAACTGGATGGAGGTGTCCCCCATCTAGAATATCACAGAATATCTAATTCCTACCTGTGGAATTCTCCCTGGGGGGTTAGTGATTGGGTGGCCCAATCACGGTCCTGGCAGGACCTTTCATGACCAACTATATCATGTCAACTTGGGACCCACTTATTTTCTGAAAATATAGTTTTACTTTTGACTAATATTAATGATAGCTATTTGAAAGATAAGAGGGTGACTCTAAGAATCAATAATAATGATTATTGGTTCTTCTTGACTTGTCTGCCTTTCTTCAAATCTCAGCTAAAATGTCTCTTTCTGCAGGAAGCCTTTCTCAGACCCTCTAAAAGCTAGGACCTTCCTCTGAGATTACTTCCAACTTATCTATTGAGATCTTGTTTGTACAGAATTGCCTGCATGTTGTCTGTCCCATTAGATAGCGCAGTCCTTGAAGGCAGAGACCGTTTTTGCCTTTGTTTGCATCCCAGCACTTAGCACAGTGCTTGACGTGTAGAAAGTGCTTAATAAGTGCTTATTGACTGTAAGATGCTTGTCACATCCTTCTTTAGCCCCAGAACTCTGGAATTGGGAGTCAAAATACCTGGGTCCCATTCCTGTCTATTACAGACTCATAGATCATCTCTTGGCTAGTCTTTCATTTTGGCGGAGAGGAAATCCGGAGTGGATTTGGAGTCAGAAGACCTAAGTTTAAATCCCGAGCAACTAATGATATGATCCAGAACAAATGTCTTTCCCTTCTCTGGACTTCATTTTCCTTACCTTTAAAATGAGTAGAATGTATTAAATAGTCTCATAAGATCCTTTCTAGTTCAAACTTGCTATGATTCTATGACCTGGGTTTGAGTCCTTTGACTCAATAACCAGATGACTTTGAATTAGTCACTTACCTGCTCTGACTCATTTTCCTTCTCCCTTTTTAAAGGGAGAATATATTACTCGAGTTCTAAGATCAAAAGTACAAATTGAGTGTGACAGACTCAGTCCAGCCCTTTGTAAATGGATTTCTGCCTCTTCTTTGGGGATATAACTTGTATCTCTTCAGAACAGCAAAATGATTAGTCTATTTTTCATTTCGACCCTCTCCAAAGTGTCGCTGACATGATATTCCTGTTTCTTAGCTCTTTTATAATCAAGAAATTGGCAAGGATTTTAGAGATCCAATTCAGTAAGTTCCACAACAGAAATGTCAAACATGTGACTTCTGGACCCCATGCAGCCCACACTATTGCCAAGCATGGTTCAAACCATATTAAAAAGTTGATCCTATTAGATTTTAATATATACTTGTGTTAATAGAAAAAAGAGAAGCATCAATATGTGGCTTAAGTATGGTTTATTTTTTACTATTTAGATTTGACATCGCTATTCTACAATATCCCCCAATAGTCTTTGCTTGAACACTTATGATAATGAAGAGTTCATTACCTGAAGAGGCAGCCCCTTTTATTTTTAACAGCTCTAATTATTTTTTAAAACTTTTTTTATTTTTTAACAGCTCTATTGACAAGTTTTTCCTCATTTTGAAACTACTCCCCACTGATTTTTTAACCTCTAGAATATCACAGAATATCTAATAATGTTTCCATGTAATGTTTCTATCTGTTGTCTCCCCTAAATTTTGTCTTATTGAAGCTTCTTATCCTCATTTGCGTTAACCACCAAGGAGCCATTCAAACTTTCGACATCCTGCCTTTTTATGAATATCTTTTAGTTGGTTAACATACTTTTAAAAATGTAACAACCAGCATGAAACACAGTATTCCAAATGTGATTAGACCATTGCAAGATGTAGTGAATTTATTACTAATTTCCCTTGTCTCATCGTGATTTTATATTAATATTTGCTTATGTGTATGATGGGGATTTGGCATGTGGCCAGATCATCCAAAATGGAGTTATGCACATGGATGATGCTGGAGGCCTATTTCAGGAGTCAGGAAATTTGGTGCTTGTGTTGACATTTTTTGGTTGGCCTACCATGTGGTTGAAAGAGCCCATTGTCCAATGAGATGAACCAAATCAGTTCCAATAGAACAGTAATGAACTGAACCAGCTAAACCCAGCGAAAGAACTCTGGGAGATGACTAAGAACCACTACATAGAATTCCCAATCCCTCTATTTTTGTCCGCCTGCATTTTTGATTTCCTTCACAGGTTAATTGTACACTATTTCAAAGTCCGATTCTTTTTGTACAGCAAAATAACTGTTTGGACATGTATACTTATTTTGTATTTAACTTATACTTTAACATATTTAACATGTATTGGTCAATCTGCCATCTGGGGGAAGGGGAAGGGGTGAAAAATTGCCCATGCATATATCTTGTAAATAAAAAACTATAATAAAAAAAAATAGAGGCAAAAAAAAGAGCCCATTGTCTATTGGTTATGTAGCTGGAATTCTCCATATCTTTGAAATGAGATGATTTGCTGGGTTTTCCCTGCAATCCTATCTGGGGATGAAGAATTCTTTCACTTCCAGCAGAACTTCTATTTATGGAAATCCTCTGTCTTTAATGGAGACATCAGTTTTCTTCTCTGCCATGACCCAGGTGATCAGACCCATCTTCCATATGGATTATTCCATCCTAGGCAATCTAAGCATGCTTTACACTCCCTCTGTTTGTCTTCATCCATAGAATATAAGTTACTTGAGGACAGGGACTATTCTTTGGTTTGTCTTCAAATTTCTAACATTTTACACATTCTTTTTTTCCCCTTTTTTTGGACTGGATATGTGAGTTTTAAAAATTAATATAAGGAACTCCTAGTGGGAAAATCCCCTCTAACAATGCAGATTGGTACATGTTCTTCAATTTATAGCCTTAGAGAAGATGTTGTGGATAGACTTTGATTTAGGATGAGGTGGATTTAAATCCTGCCTCTGATAACTATTGGCTGTGTGATTCTGGGCAAGTTATTTAATCTTTTAGTGTTTTTCACATAGGTATAAATGAAAACTCAGGTCAGACTATGTCTGTCTGTCTGTCTGTCTCTCTCTCTCTCTCTCTCTCACACACACACACACACACACACACACACACACACACCTTCTCCCCAATTCAATATACTTCAATGACTCCACATTACCTCTATGAACAAAAATACTCTATTTAGCATTCAAAGTCCTTCATAATCTAGCTTTTTAAGTCTTCTTATATCGTATTCCCCAACATATTCATTTCCACCCAGTGATACTTGCCTGTTCCATGAACAAGACACTCCATCCTTCTCAATTTTGGGCATTCACTCTGTCTCCCATTCCTGGATTATTCTCCCTCCTCATCTCTACATCCCAACTAAAATCCTAGTTTTTGTAGGAAGCCTTCAGCAACCCCTCATAATTCCATTGCTATCCCTCTGTTATTTCTGTCCATTCAGTATATAACTTATTTTGTAGCTATTTGTTTGTGTATCGTTTCTCTCCATTAGATTGTAAGCTCCTTGAGGGAAGGGACCGCCTTTTGCCTCTCTTTGTGTCCTTACTGCTTAGAACAGTCCCTGATATAATAGGTGCTTCATAAATGTTTAATTGTTTGATGCTTATTGAAACATTTTATACAGTAACAGCAAGATTGTACAATGATCAACTATGAAAGACTTGTTTCTTCTCAGTGGTTCAGTGGTCCAAGACAATCCTAGTAAACTTTGGATAGAAAATGCAAGAAGAAATGTTTGTTGGATGAGGAGTGGGACTCATAAAAGTCTGGGCAATTCCATCCTAGACTTTGTACTATGCAAATAGTAATGAATATAATGATATATCTGATCTTTTTCACAAACAAGAACTTAGAAGGAGGGCACAGGAGATTTGGACTCTCCTTCCTTTTTCTGTCAAAATGAGACTGACCACTGCTGCACTGTGGCTTCTACCTTGATCAGATCTGCCTCTTCTGTAGGAAGTTTGATGTAGAGCTTTAGCTTTGGTTTACAGCCAAAAAAATTGGGAGAAAAAGGCCCCCAGTTGGGATAGTGGTCCTCGGAAAAAAGCTGACGTACATAGTAGCTTAGATCCATAGTCCATTACGATGGAGGGTGATATAGGAAGCACCAGAACATATGCCTATCAATGTTTACAACCAGATTTTTAAAATTTGGGGATTATTGGTTGTAGAATTCCTAACTGTGCTCTCCTTCATTAATGCAGATAATGAAGAGTTGACGGTATTTAGCTGCTTTCCCTAGAGCAGCCTTTAGCATTTTTGTTTCTCTTATGATATTTATCATAAGATCCCTATGACGCTAGAGATGACAGTTTTCATGTTCTTTTTTAGCCTTCTCTCTCAATTGGCCTCAAGCTGGCTTGTGCGGCTAAAAAGTGGATGTTGGAAGAGTGGGTAAATCCAGTTGAACTAGGCAGGGAATAGATATAATTCTCTTCTTGTGTCATGATTTGGACACGAACTTAGAACACAGAAACCTGAATTTATTGTTATTAGCTAGCATTCAATCAGCATTTTAAAGTTTGCAATTTTTTATGTTTTTTTTAACTTATATTAACTTATCTGAAAGTCACAACAACCCTGAGAAGTACAGTAGGTGTTCTCATTGTCAGCCCCATTTTACAGTTGTGGAAACTAAGGTTAAAAGATCTTAAATGTTTTCGCTTGACAACTAGCACATAACCAAAGCAATCCCGGTTTCAAGCCCAATTCATTATCACTTCCCATCTTAAAAATGGGTGATATTGATGCAATCTGAAAACTGACCAAGGAGATTGAGAACATTAAGTCCTTCAGACTTATTGGATATTCTTATCTATCAATTTAGATCATAGGATCATAACTTTGGAGCTGGGAGAAGGGAACTTAGAGGCTGTTTAATTCCACCTTCTTTATTTTATAAGTGAGAAACAAAGACCAAGAGGTTAAATGACTTACCTAGAAAACTAGAGGTAGTAGAATAACAGAATTGAACCATGGTCCTCCCACGCCCCTGCAGCCTCCATCCCCCTGGACCATCCTACCTCTTGATCTCTACCTCCAGAAGATGGACTAGTTTCTCTGTCTTCACATGAGAACCTTGGATCCTAGAATAGAACAAGTTGGTCATACATGGTTATCATTCGGTCACTGCAGTCACGTCAGTCTCTGCATGACTCTATTGGAGGTTTTCTTGGCAGACATCCTGGAGTGGTTCGCCATTTCCTTCTCCAGCTTATTTTACAGAAGAGAAAACTGAGGCAAACAGGATTCAGTGACTTGTCCAGAGTCACACAGCTACAAAGTGTCTGAGACTCAATTTGAACTTCCTGGCTCCGTGCACTGTACCCCTGTCATACATAGCAAAATCAATGAATAGTGCCTATTAGATGCTGGGTACTGCCCATAGGTAATGCAAATACAAAGACAAAACTGAGACAGTTCCTCACTGTCAAGGGAATTTCTATTTAGCTGGACCTTAATGGCAGAACTAAAAATAGGATGTAGTTCTCCTGCCTCTCAGGAAAGGGTTTACCTGAGTGAGACACTAACCTGTATCACAGCTAACCTAGAAAGGGAAGAGGAGGCAAGTCTCTTGGGAGCCTCCCATGGGGACTCCAAGGTAGAATGTACTGGAGCCAGAAGACCTGGGTCCAGATCTCAGTTCTTCCCCTTGCTACGTGAATGACCTTGGACAAATCATCCCCCCCACCATGGGCCTCAGCTTTCTCATTTATAAAATGATAGGGGAAGGGTAAAGATGTAATTGAATGGTCTCCAAAGTCCTTTCCAGCCTTATAATCTATCACGTATATCCTATGGTAGTGAGAAGGAATAACCTGAAGAGATGCGTATTAGTGGAAAGTCGACTCCTGTTCTGGGAAGGTGGGGAATATGCCGGCTGGGTAATTACAGTTCTTCTTGCCTTAAATATAATATTAAAACTGCACCTTTAATTAGTGCACTTAGAAAAGGTCACTAGCAATTACCTGGGAAACAAAGTGGGAACAAGCAAGTAATCGGTTACGTGGAAGCCGAGAAGGACCATTCTGAGCAGCATATAATTGAGGAGAAAATGGATAAAAGTCCAGGAAATTATAGGGTTAGTGACAGCTGTGGCTGTACTGCCTCGTCCTCACTCCTCATCCCTCCTTGCTAAGGGTCTAGGTACCGGGTCTTGGAGAGCCACAGTTAAAAACATCCTTAACGATGTGCGACTCTCTATGGCTGATGGTTATATCTGTGATTGATTCTTCACAGCACCAAGCCATCCGCAGCTGGCTAGGGAGAGTGTTCTCTCCATCCCTCATCCCTTAGCAGGGAGCGGTCAATAGAATCAGCTGGACACTGAGGTCTGGGGAACATGAGGTGGCTGCATAGTAGACTCCCGATTCATTGGGATACTTGAGATGCAGTAGTTTTCATGACAGCAGCATCACGTACAAGACTAAATTCAGAATCAGAAGACCTGGTTTGGGATTCCAAGTCTTCCATGTATTGCTTGTATGATCTTAAACAAGTTATCTAGCTATGTTGGGCCTCAGTTTCCTTAACTGTAAACTAGGGAATTAGATGTGATCACCTGGATTTTAAATTTATGACCTTATCCTTATCATACCATGATAGATTGTTGATCTTGGGAATGTTAAATTATTGTCCAGGGTCACATTGCTGATATCTCAGATTTGAACTCAAGAATATGTCTTGATATGAAGATTATGAAAAATATGAAGATGGGAATTCAGGAATATGAGTTTGATTCTGCTCCTTTATTATCTCTGGTTCCTAGGAAACCATCAAAGCTAACTTCTCATTTAACAGATGAGGAAACTGAGGCCCAATGAATTTCAATGAATTTGCCAGGTTGACATATTATAGTTAAGTATTTGAAGTGGGATTTGAAGCTCTTCTTGGCTCCATTTTATGTGCATTCTGGAATACCACCTGTCCTGTGATTAAGTCACTTACCTGACCAGTGACCAAGAACTGTTAAAGAAGCATTTACTCTCCCTCAAGTCCGTTCCCCTCATTTGAAAAATCAAGTTCAAGGCCAATATGGTAAGTATATAGAGCATCAGTCCTGGAGTCAGGAGGACCTCAGTTCAAATCTGATCTCAGACACTTAATACATTCTAGCTCTAATCCTGAGCAAGTCACTTAAGCCCAATTGCCTCTCCAAAGACCAAAAAAAAAAAAATCAAGTTCAGAGAGATTAAAGGATTTGCCCATAGTATCCTGGTAGTAAATGGAAAAGGTGAGATTCAGATCCTCCTCTTCTGACTTGGAATCCAGCAAGCTTTCTGCTCATTGGTTACCACAAAACCTTGCTCCAGTCCCCTTCAATCATCTTAGCCTGTTCCCCGTTGGCCTTTGGAAGTTCCCTCAGCAGAAGTTACATTCTGATATGCTTTTCATGGCACCAACCAAATGGGGATTCTTTGGTGTCATGGGGCTAAAAGTAGTACCTTAAGTGTAGTGATATACTATTTTTGCTTTATCTTGTTTTCAATTGTTATTGCTATCTTTTATTTTTACCTCACCTTTAGTTTCCAAGATCCTATATTCCTCTCCAAAATCAACTATTTCTAACATAGGTTTCACATCCATAGTCCCCTACTTCAAAGAAGAGACTGTGTTCTCATTTGTCTAATTTGGGGAGTCAAGCTTGCTCATTGTCATCTCCATACTCCATACTCCATTTTCATCATTTTATTTTATTGTTTTAGAAGCAGCCAGATCTCATTATTATTATTATTTTGTTTAAAATTTTTTGTGTATCTCTTCTCTCCCCATTTGGTATAAACTCTTTGACAATAAGTGTTGTCCCATTCTTTGTATTTGCATCTCCCTAGCACAGTGCCTGGCATACAACAGGTATTTAATAAGGGCTCATTAATTGAGTTATAGGTCAAGTAGTGGAGTTCTTAGAATAAAAGATGTAGGTATCTTAGTTTCTTTATAATGAAATCCATAATACTCATTCTACTTTTCATTGGTGGCTATAGACAAAATCACTAGCCCTTTTCTGCCAAAGAATTCCAGCCACTTTCATGTTCATTTTCACCTTGACCTTTGCAAACTGAATAGGAAAAGCATGGTGGGAAAAGTGAGGAAAAGGATGGTATTAAGAAGATGGCACCATCTTTTGTTTTAAAGGCGTACACCCAGAGTGCAGGAATGGTTTGTCCTAAGGTCACCTATCACAAAAACAACCTAATCCAGCCAGGCTTAAAGGCTAGGATTTCTAATTCTAATAAGGTGCACTACACTTTAGGCCATTCTGCTTTCTACTTTATCAGTATTCATATCTAGAGGGAAATCAGCTTTGTGAGAACAGAGATCTTGTCTTTTTTGGAGGCTCTAGAAAGCACCTAGAATGAGTAGAACATTAATCATATCTTAAAGCCACAATGGTGCCTCAGAGTATCCTATGTCTAAAGACTGTAGCAATCAGGGAAGGAAAGGAAGGAAGATTTCAGACTTTGTCCAAGAAGGAGAGGAGAGTATGAATGGTGCTCAGATTTTGCTTAGAAATCCGCTTTCAGAGCTCTTCCCAGGAGTCCATGGGCTTGTGGAATGAATGCTGAGCCTGGAATCAGGAGACATCTGGGTTCAAACCTAGCCGACAGCAGCTTGGATGTCACTCCAACAAATCCCCAAAATGCTGTATCTCAGTGTCTTTCTGTCTTTGTCTCCTTGTGTGTATCTCATTGTTTCTCTCTGTCTCTCCATCACTATGTACATGTCTGTCTTTTTTTCTATCTCTTTGTTTCTCTCTGTCTCTCCATCACTATGTACATGTCTTTTTTTCCTCTCTCTTTCTATGTCTCTGTCTCTCCATCACTATGTACATGTCTTTTTTTCTATCTCTATGTCTCTGTCTCTCCTTTCTCTCTCTCTTCTCATCCCTTTCTCTCTCTCTCCTTCCCTTCCTCTGTTTCTCTCTGTCTCTTTGTGTCTCTATCTGTCTCTCTGTGTCTTGTGTCTCTGTGTCTCTCTTTGTCTCCCTTACTCCGCTTCCCTGACTTCCTTCAACTCCCAACTAAAACATTACCTTCCACTGGAAGCTTTTCCTAATCCCAATTAATGCTGGTATCTTCTCTTTGGAACTCTCCCCCTCCAATTTGTCCTGCTTATGTCTTGTGCTATTTGTATATTGTCTCACTCTTTAGACTGTGAGTTTTTTGAGAGCAAGGATTTCCTTTTGCTTTTTTTTTTTTCATATCTCTGTACTTAGTATAGTTCCTGGCCCATGCAGGCACTTCCTAAATGCTTATTGGCTGACTGATTCATAAAATGAGAAGATTAATTCTTGGACGCCCTACCCCACAGAGTTGTTGTGAGAGAAGTGCTACCCTTTTAAAGCACCATATAAATGTGAATTCTTGTGCTTCATGGCTGCCTCCCCATCTGATTCCTGCCTGCTTCCCCTCCTGTTTCTCCCTCCAGGCACCTCTGTGACGCAGCTGCTGGCCCGGGACATGGATAATGACCCCCTGGTTTTTGGGGTGTCCGGTGAGGAGGCCTCCCGCTTCTTCGCAGTTGAGAGTGACACAGGAGTCGTGTGGCTGAGGCAGCCCCTGGATCGAGAGGTACGGCTGTCATTACCTAGTGCTCCATCTCATTTGGGGAGGATGGTCAATTTCAATGCTGCTTTGCTGTATTCAACTCTCTATTTCCCCTAAAAAGGAAGGCCATTTTACCAATCAATTCAGTTCTTTTTTTTATTTTTAAATGTTTTTTAACATTAATAAGTTTCCCTTTTCCTGAAAAACCTCAAAGGAGCTATTGGCCTTGGCTTTAGCTTTGAAAAGCAGCATAGTAATATGAGGGGAGCAAGAATCCTCTCCTGTTCTTCCTGTGCCCCAACAATGCAACCCCTAATCCGTGCTTCTCAGAAAAAAAGGAAGTGATGGTACATTGATTCTTAGATGGATTCCTGGTAAGATGAAAAGTCCCTGAGCGCTAAACTGTGTGTCTCTTTTCACTTCAACCAAACCTGTCTCAGACCAATCTCAAAAAAAAAACAGTCTCCAAGTGGACTTCATGGCTATTATCTCATCATCTGGGGAACATCTGCCCCATTCAGCCTCCATTCTCTATTTCTAGGTCTCAATTCTCTGCGTAAAAACCCAGCGCTCATTTCTAGGAAACCTCTGAAAATCTTGATGAAAGAAAGCGGCCTCATCTCCTGGGGCCATTTTGGCAGCTTTCTACCCAAATTCCATGCCTTCTTATCAGTTTTAATAGCAGAATCAACCCTATAATGTTGAACTCTTCTATTTCTTCACTCTCTTCCAGACCAAGTCAGAATTCACTG
Source organism: Antechinus flavipes (assembly GCF_016432865.1). NCBI lineage: Eukaryota > Metazoa > Chordata > Mammalia > Dasyuromorphia > Dasyuridae > Antechinus > Antechinus flavipes. The sequence continues at coordinate 638,742,606 of NC_067399.1, read as the reverse complement.
TGGAGTTTTCTGTCAGTGATCACCAGGGGGTAAGTATCCCAAGGACCATGTTATCTATGAAGAACCATTTATAAACTCAAGGGGTGAGGTTCCCTAATACTCTCTGGCTGGAAACCTTAGAAATTGAGCAGCTGCCTTCCTCCCTTTTGCATAGATGGGCATCTGTGGGTCAAAATACAACCCATCAAAAAATAAAGAGTGTGTGTGTGTGTGTGTGTGTGTGTGTGTGTGTGCTTTTGCCAATCTTAGAGTGAATAAACAATAGGCAGTAACAGTTATTAAGCACCTGCTGTTTACCTTGTTTTTAGAACTACATGCTTATAGTGGGTATTTTGGTTCTTTTGTTTCCTAGGTGATCACGAGGAAAGTGAACATCCAGGTTGGAGATGTGAATGATAACGCGCCCACATTTCACAATCAGCCCTACAGTGTCCGCATCCCTGAGGTAGGAGCCCAGTATGCACATGAGAGTGGTAGAGAGAGGGAGGAGTCAGGAGAGTTATAACTCTGTCTCCCTTCCCTTGGCCATGTCACAGTCTTGTTCAGCAGCAGCAGTGTCTACCACCACTGGCAGGGCTGCGAATACATGAGCACTGGGAGGTATAAGGTGGTATTGTTGATTATTGGACAAACCAGGTCTGGACTTAAGTATTTTGTCAAGGTTGAGGGGAAGAGGTTGAAGAAATAGATTCCTGGGGTAGAATTTGGCAAGAGAAAGGCTGGGTGTTTCACCCCCTCGTTTTGTTCTTTGGGACATTGAGATTTGCCTGGTATGGTTTGATAAAGGGTCGTTTCTGCACTAAGCTATATTGGGCACGGACTCTGCTCTTTTTAGCCGTGGAGCAGCCACTCACTAATGAGAAGTGAAGGCATGATCCTTGGAAGACATGATTCTGCTTAACCATTCTTTATTTCTTCTCCCCAAGGACTCACCCAGCTAGTCTTCTCATTGTTGGACTTTTGACCCTTTAGGGCAGACTATGAGTAGCTGAGTTTGCAGAATTGCTTGTGTGTGAAGTCAAGTAACCTCTGGTGACTTGAGAAGTACAAGTTATTATATTACTAAGGCCTCATTAATAAACTGACCCAGTGAGACATCAATCTATCATCTTCCCTCTCCTTGGTGTCCAGGGACAACTTTACATCTTTAGAAAAAATGGGTTTCAAAGGTAGTTCTTGAGATGGATGGGGAATGTGGACTGTTGTTTCCAATGTCAGCTTTTAGAATTAAAAGAAAATTGGGGTGAATGATGGATAGAATAGAGGGCTCAGAACCCAAAAGACCCAAATTCAAATCCTACCTTAGATTCCTATCAATTTCTTTCCAAGAGTGCTGACAGAGTCTATTATATTTTTTTAAATGCTCTCAACTGAGTTCTTGCTGCTACACATTAAAATCTTCCCTGATTGACTATCACACTCTCCTCAATGCATTTTTAAAATTTTATTTCTATCTTTATTCTTTTCTGACTTTGTTCCTGTTGTTTAGTTGTTGAGTTGCAACACTCCATGACTCTATTGGGGGTTTGATTAGCAAAGATACTGGAGTGGTTTGTCATTTCCTTCTCTAGCTCATTTATAATTAAGAAAATTGAGGCAAACATATTGGTTAAATGACTTGGTCAGGGTCACACAGCTAGTAAGCTGGATTTGAATTCAGGTCCTCCTGACTCCAATGTCAGTGCCCTATTCACAGCACTATCTGTTCCAGTCCTTTTCTTTTTTTTTTTTTTTGAAACTATCTTCTCTGTGTGTGTGTCTCTTAGTAGATCTCAATCCACACTCACTTAAGTGGGAAAAAAGGAGCTCCTCTCAGCTTCTTCTTCACAACTCTGTATTGAATATCACGTCTATATCATCTTCTTCTCCTCTGACTCTCCTTTTTAGCTGTAGCATCAGGTGAAAAAGTGACATATTCACTCAATTTGTGCTTTTGATCTTTTCTCCTTCCACCATCTCCATGAGTTTTCCTTTCAATTGTTCCAACTTTTTCTTAATTTTTGATTTCTCCTCATCTACTGAAACTTTTCCTTTTGCCTAAATCCATGTCTAGAGCTCCCCCATTCTTAAAAACCAAATTTGATTCTACCAATTTATCTTGTCTCCCTTTCACAGTCAAAAGTCCTAAAAATTTTCTTTATTCACCGTCTCCACTTCCTTTTTTTCTCACTTCCTTTTCAGCCTCTTACAGTCTTGTCTTTGACATCATTTCTCAACTGGAATTGCCTTCCCAAAAGTAAAAAAAAAAAAATGATCCTGTATTTTCCAAATCCTTTGGTCTTTGTTTCTTCCTGATTTATCTTTACTACTCCATTATTTGACATGGCTGACCATGGTATCCTCCCCAATACTCCCTTTTCTAGATTTTCCCAGATACTGTACTTCTTTGATTCTCCTTCCTATATAGTTGATCCTTCCTAATTCTTGGATCATTTTTTTTTTACTTTTGGGAAGGCAATTCCAGTTGAGAAATGATATCAAAGACAAGACTGTAAGAGGCTGAAAAGGAAGTGAGAAAAAAAGGAAGTGGAGACGGTGAATAAAGAAAATTTTTAGGACTTTTGACTGTGAAAGGGAGACAAGATAAATTGGTAGAATCAAATTTGGTTTTTAAGAATGGGGGAGATCTAGACATGGATTTAAGCAAAAGGAAAAGTTTCAGTAGATGAGGAGAAATCAAAAATTAAGAAATCACCCCACCACAGGTATATACCCCAGGGCAGGACTTTTTTCTGGACCCTCATTTCTTTTTATGCCATTCATTCTCATGAGTTCATCAAAATGCTTTATGTGGGCATCTCCCAGATCCACGCCCTGTATATCTCCTGAATTTTAGTCTTTTATCCTTGACAGCCTATTGGAAATCTCCAACTGACTGAAAGGCATGTCCATCTCAATATACCTTTTACAAAAAGAATCTCTCCTTCCCACAATTCTTTTCTTCTCATTTCTCTATTTGCATTTGAGTAGCACCATTATTCCAGTTACCCAACTATGGAACCTTAAAGGTGTCTGCAATTTTGTTTTCTCCTTTCCAACATCTTATTCAATCAGTTCCAAAGTCTTGTCAATTGTTCCCTCAGTATATCTCTTATTTATCCCCTTCTTTGCATTCATTCAGGTACCACCCTGATTCATGCCCTCTTTGCCTTATGCCTAGATTGTCCTAATAGCTTCCTAAATGATCTCCTTGCCCATAAGTCTATCCTCTCTCCAGTTCATCCGACAACTACCAAACTGATCCTAGTAAGTAAAGATCAGACCAATGTTACTCTCCAGCTCAAGAAGCTCTATTGATGCTCTCTTGCCTCTAGGATAAAATACCAGTTCTTTCCTTTGGTACTGAAAGTCCCCACAGTCTTGTCTATTAAACCTCATTCTCTTTCATGAACTTCATAAAGTCATGCCAGCCAAACTATCTTACTTGCTGACCCATGTATGTGACCTTTCATATATGTCTTCCTCTTTGCCTGAAATATATTCTTTTTTATCTCTATCTCATCAATTCTTTAAGGTTCAGTTCAATTGCCAGCTCCTCCGAGGTATCTCTCCTGTTCTCCACCACTCTCCTCCATTGTTATAATCTCTTAGCAGAAAGGTTTCTTATCTATGTTATATTTTGCATTTGATTTTCATATATAGGAGCCATGGTATTTCAATAGATATTGCACTAAATTGGATTTAAGGTACTACATCTGGAAGAATCGGGTTCAAATTCTCTCTTGGATAAAGAGAATTTGATTCTTAGGGCATTTTGAAAATGCAATTTAATTTATCTGTGCCTTAGTTTCCTCATCTGTAAAATGAAAGTATTAAACTTACTGGCCTCTAAGGGCCCTTTCCACTAGAAATCTATGATCTTTATTGTTTTCTCTGAATAGTCTCAGTTCCCTGAAAGTAGAGATTATTTCATCTTTTTGTCTTTAAGTCTCCAGCACCAAAATCGTGGTGCTATTTGGAGGTGATTAATAAATGCTTGTTTAATCAATATTGAATGAATACAACAGATGCTCATATACCTTTATAGGAGATGGGAGGTTGACTCTGGGATCTCCAAAGATTTGGCCACTAGGGTGTTACTTTATAGTCTTAGAGAAGATGGAAATCTACTAAGTAGACCCTGATACCAGCTCATGCTTTACAACATTATCTCATCCAGCCGTCCAGCTTTTGAGCTTGATCATCCTACTTTCTACTTCAGTCCAACATACCCCATCTTCTTCTTTCCTTTCCCTTTTTTTCCCCTCCCCCTTCCTCCCACCTCTTGCTCTAAGAGCAGTAATTCAACCGATAGTACCATTTCTTCTGGAAAGGAGATTGTACAGCCATTCACCATCCTAGAGACTCCTCAGACCAAAACTCCCTGTCATGGCCACCACTTTCTTTGTTGTCTTCCCCTATTATTAAAACATAAGCTCTCTGAGGGTAGCAACTGTTTTTTCTTTTTACACTGACATTAACCTGAGGCAGGTAGAGTGAGATCTTAAGAAATGCTTCTGCCGGGGCAACCAATTGGTGCAGTGGATAGAGCACCAACTCTGAAGTGAGGAGGACCTGAGTTCAAATCTAGACTCAGACATTTAACACTTCCTAGCTGTGTGACCCTGGGCAAGTCACTTAATCCCAATGGCCTCAGTAAAAAAAAAAAATGCTTTCTCCATCTATTCGTTCATTCTCGTTGCATTGGAAAAGCCAAACAGAATGTTCTGCTTGTTCAGGGAGAGAGGGATCCATTTTAACTGGAGAAATGAGAGGAGATAACTCAGTCACTGAAAACTGAGGCTGCCTCTTGAGTGAGGCTGGGCAGGGAGAGGAAAAAAGAAAATTTCAGACATGGTGAATGGAACATGCAAAGGCACAGACAGGGAAGCATGAAGTTAAGGAATCAGGAAGAGTTTGAAATACAGGCTCTTCAAAGGGAGATGCTATGAATGAAATAAGGCTGGAAAGATTGGTTGGAGCTATATTATGGAGGGTCTAGAATTCTGGGCTAAGTAATTCATCGTTTCTTGGTTAGGTGATAGTGAGCCATGGAAGGTATTGGAGCCAGGCAATGGGTAATAATTCACAGGCTCCAATAGAATTAGCAGTATGGAACAATGTACTCAAATGCACTCCATTTTGGTGTGGGAATTCCCACCAGCAGTTCAGACTGCAACCCATCTCTTCGTGCCTGGTCTTTGTGATTCTTGTCTATATCTTCCTATATATTTGCCAGAGGGAAAGCCCGATGTGTCAGGGCCAGCCTCACCTTCCCTTGATATCATGAAGATGCTAGTGGTTCACACAAACTGTTATCTCTTGCTTTTGCCATTATATTGATACTCAATATTCTAGATGTAACATAATGTTCTATCCCATTCTATAAAATAACAATACTGTCACATTTATTTCATCAAAGTTTACAAAGAAATATATTCTATATACATTATATCTATATCCTAAAGTAGATAGTAGAGGGGTTATCCCAATTTTACAGGTAACAAAATTGAGGTCTCGAGAATGCCCAGGAACACCTGACTCATAAGAGGTAGGGATGATAACAGCAGCTAGATCGTCCATCACCGTTTAAGGTTTGCAAACCCCCTCACATAGAATATCTATTTGGACTGAATTCTTCTAATCACCTGACAGAATTTTATATTATTATTCCCATTTTACAGATGAGGAAACTGAGTCTAAGAGAAGTAAAATGACTTGGCCACAGACACACAACTTCTAAGAGTCTGAGGCTAGGATTGAACTCCTGACTCTCAAGTCTAGAGTATTGTGTACTGGCCCAGCTAGCTGCATCATACAATCTAGAGCCAGAAGAGATCTTAAAAGTCATCCACTCCATTCACCCATTTACAGAAGAGGAAATTGGGGACCAAAGAGCTTAAGTGACTGTGAAACAAGTAGTAACGGAAAAGCTGGGATTCAGACTCGTGGTCTAGGACTTCAATATAAACTGGGTTTTTTAGCTCCAAATTCAGTGTTACTCAGCCCCCCAACATAGACTCACTCCCCCATACTCACTCCCATGCACAAAAACTCCCTACATGCGCACACACAAACCCCCAACACAGACATACCCACACCCACACATCCCCTCACCACATTTCTACACCCACCCCCATGCACAAATCCCTCTACACACACACACACACACACACACACACACACACACACACACACCTCCCTCACAGGAAAATGTACACACACCACATACATGCCTCCCCACACAGTGCCAAATGTATGGTACAAGTTCCAGGTTGGAGGAAAGAGAGGTCATTGTTAAAGGTTCGCACCAGGGTGGGACTGAGGAGGGAAGGAGGAAGAGGGGAGATATCCCAGAACAAGGAAGAGCTTGAGCTCAGCTGCCAGGCGAGATGCCCACGGCTGGTGCAGAGGCCACTGAGCTGGACCGTGTGTCTGGACAGGAGGGGCTGTGCCGGAGATAAGATCAGCACCACTGCCCAGGGCCATGATGTTCTGGTTCTAGTTTATGTTTCCGAAGGTCTTGCCAAATTGAGCTAATTGATGTTATTGTATCTCACTCGGCTGACTCTTTTTACTTTTGTAAATGTCATTGTGGCTTTCCCTTTGTGCTTCTACTTTCTCCTCGATTTCTGCCCCGTGGCCCTTTCCCCACCCTGGCCCAGTTCTTGCTTTGTACCTGATCACCACCTGGAACCGAGTACATGCCTCCCACCTCATGGTCCCTTTCCCACCACTGATCCATTCTCCGCTCCATCTCTGATCAATACCCAGAACCACTGGCGTCCTTTTCCTCAGGTGTCACTTCCTCCACGATGCTTTCCATAATTCCCATCTTCCTAAGAATCTTAGACCCCATACCTGGTAACTCTAGCTCTACCTGCAGCTGGACTAACCTAATTATTTCAGTTCTATTCTTTTCTCTGTCCTGATTTCCCTCTGACACCATGGATCCTGCCCTGTGCCTCAAACTTCAAAAGGATTTTGCCAAAAAATAAAGACAAAATTTCTCCTAGTGGTAACAGGAAGTAAGAGAGGGGAAAGATGGACAGACGTGCCTAGAAGGAGGGTTTGAGAGGAGACCCCTTTCCAAGATACAAGGTGAGGAATAAGGCCCTGAAAGGCTTGCAGGGATTTTAGAAGTCCCTACTTCAGTTGCTTGCTTCTCACTTCCCCCAGAATGCCCCAGATTACAGCTTCATTCTGGGTGCCCTCGCCCATTTAGAAGTCACCCTAATTTAATTAAGGGTCTCTACGTGCCAGCCTGTAGCCTCAACCCCATGCTCTTTAAACCAAGGGCACCAATGAGAGTTAATGAGCCACAAACTCATTGCTTAGCTGGCATCCTGGCAGATTTGGCTGGCACTTCACATGGTGGAGGGCAACAGAGAGAGTGGGGGTGATGGGGATTGAAGAAATCAGAGTGACCCTTCCTGGTGTCAGAAAGTCAAGTCTTTTTCATTGCCATGGACATTTTCTCTCTCAGACTGGCAGCCCCAAATCTCACAGGGAGTCAGAACTTAAGCCAGAATAAAATGTTCTATGTCTCCACCTTTTATTGTATATTTAAGGAATCAGACTTGGGAAGGTTAGGTGACCTGAATGTCATTCAAGTACTAACAGCCCAGGTCTCCTGACTAAATTCAAAGCTGCTTCCATCGAACCACACTGCCTCTACTTTCCAGAGCCTGATCCCTCCCTCTGCTCTACTGATTGATTCCCGTAGGGTCCAGCATCCCCAGTAGGGCCTCTGTCTCTTCTGCTCCTGTACTTAGAATGATTTCATATGGAGTGGATTGGTGGGGTGGTGGAGCCTGGTGACTTTCAGGGCCTGGGACTATAAGGCAAAAAATGCCCTGAGTTCTAGCCACTCTTCCATGTCTAGCTGGCACTCACTCTCTCTGTTTCTCTCTCTGTCTCTCTCTGTCTCTCTGTCTCTCTCTCGGTCTCTCTCTCTCTGTCTCTGTCTCTCTCTCTGTCTCTCTCTCTCTATGTCTCTCTCTCTCTCTCTCTCTCTCTCTCTCTCTCTCTTTGTCTCTCTCTCTTTCTTTATTTCTCTCTCTCAGCTAGTGGGGGAAACCAAGGCTCTTATCAAAAGGAGGCTGAATGTAGCCCTCCCCCTGCTCGTCTGACAACCAGAGAGGAAGGTTACTTGAGAAAGGTGTGTAACACTCAATCCATAAAAGGAAGGAGCCAAGTTAAAGTACAAATTGTTTATTTCTTCAGTGGCTTTGACCTGGCTGATACCTGACTCCCTGATTGCTCCTGGAGAGTGGACAGCGAGGATGGGGTAACAACCTTGGCCAGCATGGTCCTCTCCACTTGGACAGTACCAAAGTCATTAGGCCCTAAGGTGGCCTTGGAAGGAATCAGCAACTGGGAGGGCTTCTCCCTTTCTAATGTTGGCCAAGGTCAGATGTCAAGCTGTCAGCTCTAGCCCTGGGGTAGCTCAGTGAAGTTCCTAGGGGTCTCACTATGGTCTGAGGCTATCACAGGTGCTGAATGTTTTACCAAGCACCAAACATACGTGTGAAAATAGGTCCCTGCCCTGAAGCAGTGGGGATGGGGGAGGCAGGACATGGGCATGGGAAAAAAAGATCTATTTAAGAGAAAAATAAATGAGTAGGAGAAAGCTAGAAGACCCAGTACATAGGGCTTTGGACATTGAAAACATTATAGTCGGAAAAACCCGGATTCAAGTCCTGATTCAATGACTTACTAACTGTGTCACTTCTGGGCAAACCATTTAATTTCTCTTTGGCTCAGTTTCTTCATCTGTAAAATGGGAAAATAACAGCATCTACCATTCAGGTAAAGATCAAATGAGATATTTGTAAAGTGCAAACCCTGAAGCACTACAGAGATGCTAGCTCTTGTTAGCAGAAACAACGGCACTGGCCATACAGAACTGGCCTTCAAGGCAGAAGGACCTGGGTTCGAGGCTATCTCTGATTCACATTGGCCATGGCACTCTAGCTAAGTCATTTAAACTCAGTCCTCCAGGTTGTCAAACTCCCCACAGTAGACTGACTTAGGAAACCACAAATTTACATTATCTGCCAAATCATTCTATTTTTATTTATTTTGTTAACATTTCCCAATGACATTTTAATCTGGGTTAGGGCTTCATGGGGTGGGGGGCACCTCTTCCAGGTCAAGAAGGTGCCAGCTGGCTTTGGCAGAAGGTGTTTCCTCCATTGGGAGTTCCTTACACCACTGAAGTTCTAGGTCCGCTCCTTTGTGGGATACTTTGCAGATAAAAAGAACTTGGTATACCTCCTAGAGGTGTGGTAGTCAGGACACAAGGTCTGAATTCATAGAGATCTGGATTCAAATCCTGCCCCTGCTAGCCTACTGTCCGTGTGCCTTTGGCAAGTTCAAATCCAATCTCAGACCCTTACTAGGTGTGTAGCCCTACAGCATTCACTTAGCTTCTCTGCCTCACTTTTCCCATTTGTAAAATAGGGATCCACAATTGCACTTACCTCTCAAGATTGTTAAGGATCAAATGAGATAATATTTGTAGAGTACTTAGCGCAGTGCCTGGACTGTGCTAATGTTAATTATTGTCATTATTAGTATCTGTAAATGAAGGCTTGAAATAGATTAATGAGGCCCATTCTAGCATTAACACTCTGTCATCATTTACAGATGAGGAAACTGAGGGGGGGCAGAGAGCTTGAGATGCGTTCACTTAAGCACCACACCTGGGACTGGAGCCCGGCCTCCTTGACTCCCACATTTTTGTCCCCTCCTCAGGCTGGCTCAGCCTGGCTTTATTGGTCCGACATTATACAAGATGGTGGACAGAGCCAGGGAGTGATTGGAGAGCTCTTGGGGATCATTCAGAGATGACTTTGAGTATAGAGAGGAGAACTTGAGTACTAAAAAACAAAACAGAACCCACCTACCTCCCCAGCCACGTCCTCTGAGCTGTCCACAATCCTTTATAGACATGGCGCATTTGAACCTCACAGCCACCCTGATTCTAATGTAGGTCCTGCCCCCAGGATCCCATGAGATAATACATGGAAAGCACTTTGAAAACCTTACCTTAAACCATTAGTCCATTCAAGCTGAAAGTTGCCCTCAGAATCTTGAGATATTCTGTAGCAATGTTAGCAAAGAGTAGGAGTGGTGGTGGTAGAAATAAATAGTAATAGTTGTGAGAGTAGTAGAAAAAGTAGTAGTGATAGTGGTGGTGGTAGTAGTTAGTAGTGGTAGTAATAGTAGTTAGTAGTGGTAGTAGTAGTGGTGGTGGTGGTAGTAGTGGTGGTGGTGGTGGTGGTAGTAGTAGTAGTAATTGTGAGAGTAGTAGAAAAAGTAGTAGTGATAGTGGTGGTGGTAGTAGTGGTTGTAGTAGTTAGTAGTGGTACTAGTGGTGGTAGTAGTTAGTAGTGGTGGTGGTGGTGGTAGTAGTTAGTAGTGGTAGTAATAGTAGTTAGTAGTGGTGGTGGTAGTAGTTAGTAGTGGTGGTGGTGGTGGTAGTAGTGGTGGCGGTGATGGTGGTAGTAGTAGTAGTAATTATGAGAGTAGTAGAAAAAGTAGTAGTGATAGTGGTGGTGGTAGTAGTTAGTAGTGGTAGTAGTGGTTGTAGTAGTTAGTAGTGGTAATAGTGGTGGTAGTAGTAGTGATGGTGGTGGTGGTAGTAGTTAGTAGTGGTAGTAGTGGTGGTGGTGGTAGTAGTTAATAGTAGTAGTAGTTAGTAGTGGTAGTAGTGGTGGTGGTGGTGGTGGTGGTAGTAGTAGTAATTGTGAGAGTAGTAGAAAAAGTAGTAGTGACAGGAGTAGCAGCAGTAGCAATAGTAGTAGTAGCAGCAACAACAACAATAGGATTAGGAGATAGGAGGAGGAAGAGGAGGAGGAGGAAAGAAGGAGGAGTATTAGTAGCATCAGTAGTAAAATCATCCCCCACTTAATAGATTAATAATAAGAATTTATAAAACCAGGTAGAGTGTACATAACATATATTGACATAATGCTTTAAGGGTCACTAAAAGCTTTACGAAGCTCATTGGATCCTCACAACAACGCCGTGAGGAGGGTGCCCCCACATCCCCACTCTTTACTAAAGCTCTGAGGAGGTGACTTGCTCCGAATCACAGAGCCAGTATCAGGAGTGAACTCCTGTCTCCTGATTCCAAACCCAGCCTTTGTCCAGTATGTCAAAGGGCTGAGGTCCCACCTCTGTCCTAAGCTGACAGGTTAGCTCATCCGAGTGGTGTGAGGTCCATGTCCCCCACTGAGACAGTTCTAATCTTCTTCTCTTCGAAGGAAATCAGCATTTGTTAAGCACCTGTTATGTGTCAGACACCGTGCTGAGCACTTCACAGATATTGTCTCATTTGGTCCTCACAACAACCCTGGGAGGTAAGAGCTATCACCATCCCCATTTTGTAGCTGTGGAGGCTGAGGCAGAGAGTTACCCAGCACCTACAGCAAGTGTCTGAGGCTGGACTTGAAGTCCTATATCCCTGACTCGGGGCTCAGGGCTCGATCTCCTTGGACTCCTCCTACCCACTGCTCTGTGTCTATCTCCTTTAATCCACTTTGTCATCACAAGCAATGACCCTTTCTTCCTGGCAGGGGATCTTAGAGACATTTAGGCTGATCTTCCTAGGGAGCTCTAGCCCTTGGAGTTTAGTGTTCTCAGGGCAAATCAGGGCAAAGAGGAGTGAGGGGCTGCTGCTGGCAGGATGCTTGGCGCGCTGATGGCAGAGCTACCAGCAGAAGGGCACAGCTGGGCAAGGGAGGCCCTTCTCTCCTGAGGCAGGCTGCAGGTTAGTGCCGAAATGTCACGCGGCCTTGGAGCCTTTACTGCGCCCACTGACTGCTCATCCAGCAGGTGGGCGCGGAGACCGAGAGGCGAGAGAACCTGCCCCTCGTCCCCAGAGTCCGGCTGCCCCCTCGCCAGGCCGCTAGCTAGGGAAGCGGAGCAGGTGAGTGTTTGGGTTTGTTTGTTCTCCGCTCCCCCCACTCCCCTCTCCCTAAGCTGTTCTATATGTAATTATCCATTTTATCAGGGCGAAAGGCCCTGCAATTCACTTGTCGAACTCCTAACGAGGCAGCGTGGAAGCTTTCAAGTCCATAAAGAAAGGGGAAATCCTGCTAGAATTGGCAACTTAATTCACCAAGCCAGCCTCGACAGACCTCATTAAGTTCCCGTGTATTCATTTCAGGCTAATGGCTGTCATGCTGACTGCTGTTTGATTTGCTGTAATAGACTTTTATAGCTTTCCAATTTGCTAAAACGTGTTTGCCTGTGTCTGTGCCCAGCTCTACGGCTGTAGTACATCAGTTAGGCGTTGGTGCGCCTGCCACGCTGACCTTCAGGTGCTCTCCTCCACTCGCCCGAGCCCTGCTGCTGCTCCCAGGCCCGCCATTCCCTCCGCGGCTTCTCCTTGTCGCTGTGATCTGCCTGCACAGAGACATCAGCGGGGAGAGAGCCGGGGAGCATCCTTCTCTGGGCTGAGGCGGGAGATAAGCAGCGGTCGTGTCTGAGGGGGAGGAGGAAGGTGAGGGGCACAGGTCTGGTCGGATGGGATGGGGAGGGGTCAAGAAAGACAGAGCATAGAATGTGCCTAAATAATGCATTCATCCTTGAAGAAGAAATGCGGGATTTCCCCCTCAGTCACTCATGGTCTCTTCCTTCCCGAATCACTGTTGTTCAGTTCTCACCTTGATTTCACTGAGGGTTTTCTTGGCAGAGATATGGGAGTGGTTTGCCATTTTCTTCTCCAGCCCATTTTACAGATGAGGAAGCTGAGGTAAACAATTAAGTGACTTGCCCACAGTCACACAGCAAATAAATGCCCGAGGCCAGATTGGAACTCAGGTGAATGAGACTGCTCACTCCAAACCTGACACTGTGCACTATGGCGCCACCTAGCCGCCCCAAATGACCTTTTATTTATTTGCACAGATGCTATAGCTCCACTCCGAGCAATCTCCTTGAAAGCAGATTTTTACCAGCTCATATTTGTACTTGTGGTCCTTACCATTCTGCCTGGAACACAGTAAGCACTTAATAAGTGCTTTATCTGTCTACACCGGCTATCTCTATGTCTTCTACCTATCTACCCTCTCCACATCTGTCTTTGTTAGAGACAGGACCTGACCCAAGACCTTCCTGTCTCAAACAGCCCATCTTTCCCTCGCATCATGTGGCATTTCTGCTGAGAATTGGGTCTCTGAATTCCCATGACACCTGGGGGCTCTTACTCGCCTGCATTGCACTGTTCATTTTCTTTGTATTTTTAGAGATTATTAATTTTAATAGGTGGAAACTACAGCTCACACTTAATCTACTGGAGTCCCAGCTGATGTTGGGTGCTCAGGAAATAGTCATTGTTTGAACAAAACACAAGAGAATTCCTATGGGTTTTAAACCGGGAATCCTGGCGTAGTGGAGAGAGAAACATCCTCAAAATCAGGAAGACCTAAGTTCAAATGTAACTTCTGATCTTTACTGGATATGAGATTTCAGGCAGCTCGCTTAAGCCCTTGGTGCCTCAGACAGCTATAGGATCACACACTTCTGGTGGCAACATGTAGTGGTAGTGGGATCTGGAAGTTCTCCAAGCCAGTGACAACATAGATCCAGTCCTAAGCCAGTGACATCATTAGATCCAGTTCTAAGTCAGTGACATCATAGAGCCAGTCCTAAGCCAGTGATACCATTGATCCAGTTCTAAGTCAGTGACATCATAGAGCCAGTCCTAAGCCAGTGATACCATTGATCCAGTTCTAAGTCAGTGACATCATAGATCCAGTCCTAAGCCAGTGATGTCATAGATCCAGTTCTGTCAGTGACATCATAGATCCAGTCCTAAGCCAGGGATGTCATAGATACGGTCCTAAGCCAGTGATGTCATAGATCTAGTCCTAAGCCAGGGATGTCATAGATCTAGTTCTAAGTCAGTGATGTCATAGATCCGGTCCTAAGCCAGTGATGTCATAGATCCAGTCCTAAGCCAGTGATGTCATAGATCCAGTCCTAAGCCAGTGATGTCATAGATCCAGTCCTAAGCCAGTGATGTCATCGATCCAGTCCTAAGCCAGTGACAACATCGATCCAGTCCTAAGCCAGTGACACCATGGATCCAGTCCTAAGCCAGTGACACCATGGATCCAGTCCTAAGCCAGTGACACCATGGATCCAGTCCCTGTCCCTATGTTCATTATAATCAAGAGCCTGAGGTGAGCATTAAGTGCTATCAAGAGATCCCACTGATGTGTATTGCTGCAAGGGCACATCTTTCTCTGACTCTGCATGGTTATTCAAAGACGTAGCATTCAAGAGTAGGGAGAAACCTCTTCCACGCTATTCAGTCACTTCTGACTCTTCATGATCCCATTCTGGGGTTTTTTCTTGGCAAAGACACTGGAAGTGGTTTACCATTTTCTTCTCCAGCTCATTTTACAGATGAAGAAACTGAGGCCAGCAATGTCTGAGGCCAGATTCTCATGTAAAAAGGCCTCAAGGTCTACTCTCTGATATTCTGATCTTAAATCGATCAGTAATATGTACTGTCATATCAGTACATCAGAGAAGGAAACTTAGAATTTCCCTCCTTCACTACAATAATATATTCCTACCTGTACCTGCAAACAGTTGCTGCGCTTCTATCCATTCATCCTTGAGTTAGTAATTCAAGGCAATATAATTTCATTGGAGTGGATTCTTTCTCCACTGATGCGGGCTTTTTACAACACAATAGATTGTCTTTGAGAGTTGCTATACCCAAAACACTCTCAAGCCTGGAGCCAGTTTGTTGATGTGATGAACCTCTCAGAACTTGGCCCAGCCGGGTCTCGGCCAACACGCAGCTGTCTGTCCGTCATCAGATTCCTGCTCTTGGTGGATTTGTCAGGGCTTGGATTTCATGGGTTTTGCCCTTAAGAATCCAGGGTCATCTCTGCACCATGATGAGGAATCATTGGAAGATCCCTTCATTCATCCATTACTATCGCGTGGCCCCGTGTGCCAGCTGGCATTGGCCTTTCTGGATTCCCACAGGGGCTGGTGCCCTCTTCTCAATCATTTTTCCTCGTATGTCTTTTGTATCTTTAGGCACAGAGCTGGCTCTTTGAAGACAGAGACTGTTTTTGTCTCCCCAGCCTTTAGTAAAGTGCCCGGCACAGAGTTGGTACTTACTTAATAAATGTTTTTTGCCATCTGACATAGGCTCAGAGGCTTCCGAGCCATCTTGTCCAATCCCGTCACTTTACTGATGAGGAAACTGAGGACCAAAATGAAACGACCTGCCTACATCCCACCGCTGCTAAATATACAAAGTCGGTAGCAACACCTGTGCAGTGTTAATTAGCTATTTTTGCATGGGTGTGATCTTCCATATTAGATTACATGTTCACTGAGGGTAGAGACTGCATTAAGCTTCCCATGTGCCTGCTCAGGTTGACCCAGACTTTGCTGACTTGACGGTTTAACTCTTTACGGATGACCAGTGGAGTTGTGCCCTCTGCAGTAGACTTGGAGTGCTTGGCCGCTTAGTTCGAGAAAGGACCTCAGTGTCCGGCATCTTATCCAGTTAGGTGATCTTCAGACTCTTCCTAAGGCAATTCAAATAGAAACGTACGCTTGCCAAAAAAATTATCTTATGGAGAACTCACACAAGGCAAGTGTTCACAAGGAGTCAGAAAAAACATTCCAAGGACATTTTCAAGGTCTCTTAAGAACTTTACAATCGATTTTATGACGTGGGAGACACTGGCACAGGAGCACCCAACATGGCGTGCCCTCATCAGAGAAGGAGCTGTGCTCTGTGAGCAAAGCAGAGCTGAATTAGTTCAGAAGGAATGTGAGATGCACAAAATTAGAGAGTCCACCCCAAATGTTCCTAGGGACCGTTTGTGTCAGATCTGTGGCAGAGCACCCTGATGGTCTGATCAGTCACACTGTAACTCAGTTCTACCATGGCGATGTCATTTTGATCCTCTTAGAGTATGAAGGACAACAACTCATCTTTACGGACAACACTGTGCTCTATCTCTGAAAGGCTATAAGCTTCTTGAGAGCAGGAACTGTTTTGTTTTGATCTTATTCTGCACCCTGAGTCCATAGCCCAGGAGGAGGCTAGCCCGTTTTATCCCCTATCCTCTGGGATTGTGGTTGCTCCTTGCTATGACTGGAATGGTCACATTTTATAAAAAGTATTTTGAAAAACAAGACAGGGATGATAAGGAAAGCCGACGTAGCATTTTATTTTGACTAGCCTAGAGTAGGATAAAAATACATGGCTCTGGTCCTGGCTCTAAGCCTGGCTGTTGAACTCCTGGCATCCTCACCCATCTTCTAGCTTCCTATCTAATGCCTGCACGTGCCCCAGGCAGAACTTTACCCAGGTGATACTTGAGATGGTTTGTCTCCTGCTACAGTCACATCCGTGCCCTCAATTTCCTGCCAACTGCCCTCCCCCAAATATTGCCTACAAATATCTTGCTACGGGTAGGTGGTGATGGGGACGTGGGAAGCCCCCTGGTGGTTGAGAAAGTCAGGAGCCTTGTCATGGTGGACCTGGGCAGGAAAGTCCCTCGGGCTGGCATTGATGCCCGGCCCCTGCTCTGTGCCATCCTAGTCACAGACTGAATGATTTATAAATTGGAGTCTCTGGTTGCAGTGAGAAGAGCTCTCCGGCTGGTCTGTTCTGTTCCCTCTGAGGTGCCAGCGTGGTTCACAAGAGTGCCGTCTGCTGTGCCAGGAGAAGGAGCCACTTGACAGGTGGTATTAATTTCTACCATGGGGCCACGATTCCTGAAAGCCCCCTCTGCATCCATAACCACCTACCTATTGATCCCAGGGAAAGAGCCCAATAAATCATCTCTGGGTCTCACCAGTCTTGCTGGACAGAGCCTAAATGGCTCCTAGGTGTTTGGGCAGCATGCTCTAATGATGTCTCTATGCCCCCTAGGTGACCATTGAGTAGTCTGAGCTTCCTGGGTCTTTCCTCCCCTCCATCCCTTCCTTAAACCAGGACAGTGATTAATCACCTGGGAAACTTCTTGGTTACCATCAAGATGATGCCCCGATCCACAGAAGCAATAGCAAGCATGGTTTGTGCTTTTAGTAATAGGGTACAAATACAGGAGTTTGGGAGTACATGGTGGCAGAAAGAGTCCTGAGCAGTCCTGAGTTTGAATCCTTCCCTCGGCACTAGTTGTGTGAGCCTGGGCAAGTCAGAAGGAAGGTCTGGACCCAAGGCATTCCTGAATAAAAAATCAGTTCTCTACTCACATTGCATCTCTTCCCCATCCCTTAATGGCATTTAGGGTTTTTTTTCAATTACATATAAAAAAAGATTTCCAACATTCACTTTTATAAGATTTCAAGCTCCAATTTTTTTCTCCTACCATTCCTCCCCTCCCCCTTCTTCAAGACAGCAAGCAATTTAATATAGGTTATACATGTATAATTAGAGCAAACATATTTCTACCTTAATCATGTTGTAAAAAGAAGCATCATAACAAACGGGGAAAACCATGAAAAAGAAAAAAAAAAAACAACAGAAAAGTGAAAATAATATGTTTCGATCTGTGTTCAGTCTCCATAGTTCTTTCTCTGGATGGGGATAGATTTTCCATCATGAGTCTTTTGGAATTGTCTTAGATCATTGTATTATTGAATCTCTTTCTGATAATGCCATCTCTGAGCTCTCATACCTCTTAGTGTCTGTACCTCTCACTGAGTACTTGTTATACATTTCATTTTTCATTATATATTTTGAGCCTCAGTTTTCCTCATCTATAATATTGGAATGATACTATATTATTATTGTTGTTATTGTCTTAATTTCCCCAGAATTATTTAAATATATGCTTTTCAGCCTTAAGGAATTACATAAATACGTAAAGTTATTATTATATATACAACTTCCTTCCACCCCCATTTCAAAAGTCTAACTTTTTAGATGATCTGAGAATAGCAGCTTTTATTTCACCAGTGCATTTCTCCCGACACCTCTCTGTCCCCTTCCCATTCAGCCTCTTGGTATCCCTATGATGTTAGTTTGGAGATATTCTCCCCACTTCATAGAAAAGCTAAGTCCTGAAACTGTTCCTCTCACACAATGAGCTAGTGGTACTTGGGCTTCCCAATTTTTCCAGCCTGCCCATTTAAACAGTGCCTCCTGCCCCTTTCTGTTGTGTGATGGACAATTGTGCATTTCTTAATTTAGGGCAATTTTAAGTTGACTTCAATTTAGAGTTGGGCTCTTACTCTACCAAACACTTGCCATGGAAGGCTGAATCCCGAGGTGGGCTATTGCTTAAATCCGACTTGGGGGACAAAGAGCTGAAAAGGACCCTGGTGTCATCTTACCCAGCTCTTCCAGTTTGTGAAGCAAGAGACTGAAGACCAGCAAGCGAGGGAGAACATGACCAAATCCTCACGTCTAATAAGTAGCAGAGGTAGAATTCATCCTAAAATCCATTGTGCTTAGTTTAGTTAATTTCTCTTACACACACATGAGTACACACATGCACATTCAGTCACCCCCTCACTCACTCCTGCGTGTATAATCTGAAGTGTCCTGGTTGAAGAACTCTATGTAAAACTTCTTACTTTCCTTCTTTCTTTTCCTCTAACCTCTCTTCCCTTCTTCCTTCTTTTATTCTTCCCTTCTTTTTTTCTTTATCTCCATTCATTTGATAATTTTTAAACTCATTAAAATTTCTGTTGATAATTTTGGGTTTTGTATCCCCTTAATTTCCAAATATATCTCTCTCCCATTCTCTTTCCAGAGAGCCATCCCTTGTGGCAAAGAATTTTTAAAAGAAAAAAATAAATAAACTAATGGGTTCTACAGAGCCCACTGCCATTGCAATGGCTGAATCCTCCAGTATAGAAAATGTTCCACTCCCCATTTTCTTGCTTTTCCAACCAAGGGAAGGAAGTACATTTTATCTTTTTGTCAGACCCAAGTTTGATTGCTTTAATTGGGCACTGTTGCCATGTCTTTGATGATCTCTTTTCCAGTTACAAGGCTTCTCATTCTGCCCAGTGTTGTCCTGGTTCTGCCGAATTTGATGCATCAGTTCATATCAGTCTCCCTGTGATCACCTGAATTCTTCATGGGTTTTTTTTTCATTTTTTTATAACACAACAATTTTTCATTCCATTCTTGTACCACAATTTGTTTAGCCATCCTCCAATCAATAGGTACCTTATGCCTAATTTCAAATAGTTCAAGCTGTGCGTTGGGCCATAACCAGGTCTGTCTTACTCTGCAGTCAATGTAAGGCTTCTTTCGAATGTGTCCTTCTTGAGAGTAAGGATTGTTCCATCCATTGTATTTATATTACCATTGATTAGCACAGTGCCTGGTACAGAGTAGATGATTGATATGGATTGATAGACCATCTTAAGAGTCTCCCAGAGAAGACTGTTCATATCGTTTTGTAGACGAGACATCAAGAAGTCTCTTTAACATGAATCCCAATCATAAGAGTTAAAAATCATGACTTAGCCAGATGCCAAACCCAATCTTTTTGATTTCTATAGTATTTCCCCAACTTCCCCCTCGCACCTCTACCATCAACCTCTGACATTAGCTTCAGTATGTGTAAGGGAAGCATGGAGGAGACCATGTAACCGAAGGCATAATTCTTATTCTCTCTTTTTATAATATAACAATTGAAAAATAATGGCCAATATCTGCATAACACTTGGCAAAACTAGTAAAGTTCTTCACAAATATCGTCAGATCTGAATCTCCTCATAACCCTGTGGGGAAGGCACCCTAGGGATTATTATCTGCATTTTGTAGAGGAGAAAACTGAGGCTTAGAAAGATTGAAATGACTGTGGTCAAAGGAAGCAAATGTCAGAGACAAGATTTGAAACCAGCTAGTCTTTAAATTTATTTATATATTTTTGATTATTTTTTAAAATTTATTTTTAACACATATTGCTTTATAGGAGAGAAAAATCAGAGCAAAAAGAAAAAAAATCATGGAAGGGGGGGGGACAGAAAAAAAGGAGTAAACATAGCATATGTTGATTTAGATTCATTGGTTCTTTTTCTGGATGCGGTATTTTCTGTCCAAAGTCTAGAATCCAGGTCTTCTTGATGCCTCTTCCTACATTTTCTATCCACTGTACCACACTGCCTCATTCTGCCCAGTTCCTCTTCCTTGATCAAATGGGCTGACCCTACCTGATGATTTGTTTTTATTTGTTTTGTTTTGTTTTGGCCCTCAGTAGCTATCGGACCCCAATAAAGTTTAGGAAAGGGAAGAAAATGAATTCAGCCTGGCTTAATTTCCCCAAGGTCTGTGAATTGGGGGAAGGTGAAGTGAAGGGCATCTGACCTCTGCAGCTCATCTAGCCATTGCATCTTCTTATCGAGTGTCACGGACCCCACTTAGGACAGAGCGTGGCCTCCTCCTTCCCCACCAGCCCCAACTGGAGAAGAGGGCACTGAAGGAGAGGAGGGGGGAGGGTTAAAAAGAGGAACTCAGATGTAATTAAAATTATTATTTTGTTTTAATGGTAATAATGTTCTTAATTACATCAGTTTCCTAGCTGACTCTGGCTGGGAGTCTTCGGGGGCCCATATAATTCTATTGCGATGGCTGCAGGACCTAGCGCCATGAATACGAAGCAGCGGGAATGAGCACGGAGCCCGAGCTGTAGCACATTAGTGATTCTCTTACACATGCCAGGACAACTTTTATTATTTTCTCCCTTTAAATAAAGAACCTTTAAATTGAAGGAGATGATAACAGCCCTGATAGGAGAAGATGTTCCTGCTGCATTGTCGAGCTGTCAGCAGCCTCACTTGGAGCTTCTACCTGTCCTCTTCTCTCCTTTTCCTTTGAAAATGGTCTCCTCCCCTGGTCTGATGGAACTCAGGGTAGGAAGGATTGAAGTAACCCTTTAGAGACTCCCCACTCCTCCGGGCAGAGGCTACATAGTTTTAGCAGAGGGAATAAGACTATAGTCCAACTGGCATTGGGGGCATTTCCCAGGGTGTTGGATGTTGAATACTCTGGACTTAGTTTCCCCATCTGTGAAAAAAGGAATACATTAATGAAGGCTGTTAAATGAACTTAGTGAGAGGTAAGTTAAGTCAGCCAGAATTTATTAAATTCTTGATATACTCTGTATACTCCATCAAGCACTGAGGATACAAAGGAAAGAAAAGCCAACTGCTTGCCCTCGGGAAGCTCCTCGTCTAATGGGGGAGACAACATGCAAACACTTATGTAAGAAGTTATAGAAGAGAGAATCCCAGTGAGAAGGCATTAGCATTCTGGGGGCCTGGAAAGGCTTCTTACAGAAGGTGGGATTTCATCTGAGACTAGAAGGCAGAGATGAGGAGGGAGAGAATTCCAGGTGGGAGGGACACCTAGGGACCGTGTCCAGTCAGGAAAGGGAGCATCTTGTTCAAGGAGCAGTAAGGAGGTCAGAGACATAAGATCAAAGAGGAAAGTGGGCAAGAAGACCGGAAAGGTGGGAAAGAGCCAGGCGATAGAGGGCTTTAAAATCCAGAGGATTTTTCATTTGATTCTAGGGGTCATAGGGAGCCACTGGGGTCTATTGAATAGAAGTGTGACATGTCAGCCTTGCACCTTGGAAAGGTCACTTTGACAATTGAGTGGAGGATGGGTGGATAACTGAGGTTGGGAGAACAACCAGCAGGTTACTGCAACAGTCTTTAGTGTGAGATTGTGGGTGGTGACATCTGCAAGAGCTGTGCTGTAGGGAGATCTGACAGGACTTGCAGTAGATGGGATATTGGGGGTGTGGGAAGAGAGCAAGGAGTCAAAGATGGCTCCAGAATTGGGCTGTAGCACTGATTCAATAAAGACTATTCAGTGGAAGATCGGATGCTGAAGCTGAAGCTGAAATACTCCGGCCACATGATGAGAAGATGGCACTCAGTGGAAAAAACAAAAAGCAAAAACCCCGATGGTGGGAAAGATTGAAGGCAAAAGGCATGGGGTGAGGAAGATAGATACTGTCATGGAAGCAATGACTATGAACTTTGAGAGGATAGAATCTATATAAGTGGAGGATAGAAGGACTTAGTGATCCAAGGAGTCACAAAGAGTTGGACACAACCAAACAGCAACAACTAAATCTGCAGTCAGAAGTCCTGTGTTCAAATCTAGCTTTGCAACTGAATGCCTCAGAATATGAGCAAGTCGTTGAACTACTTTAAGCCTTGGTTTCCCCTTCTGTACAATGAAAGGATTGGGTTACATGATCTCTTGGGATGTAGGGGGGGTTGGGGGCTTTTCAGTTGTTTGCTTAACCTCTTATGGTCATGATGATAACTAGCATTTATATAGCACCTATTGTTTGCTAAACATTTTACAGATATCTCCTTCGGTCCTTGCCATAACTTTGGAAGAGGGTGAACTAATGATCTCCATTTTTACAATTGAGAAAACTGAGGCAGATGTTAAAGGACTTGCTTAAGTTCTCACAGCTTGTAATAATCATAAATCAACCAATCAATCAATATTTATCAACAAGTATTTATTAAACACCTACTTTGTTCCAGACAGTGTAGCAGCCTGAGTGCTGAACTTAAGGATCGAAAGATATTGCTTCAAAGCTAGACTCAGTTTCCTCATCTACAAAATTAAGAGGTGGCCTTTAAAGTCCCTTCTAGCTGTAAATTTTTGATCTTTGGCAAAAAGTGAAACAATCTCTTCCCTGAAGGAACTTATGGGTCTGGAGTCAGGAAGATGGGAGTTGAAATCCAGCCTCAGACACTTACTAGCTATGTGACCTTGGGCAATTCACTTTAACTCTGTCTCCCTCAGTTTCCTCATCTGTGAAATGGGGAGAGTAATTGTACCTACCAACCAGGGTTGATGTGAGGATCAAATGAGATGATATTGTAAAACACTATATCAATGCTAACTAGTATTATCTCACCAATCATTCTTGCCACCCAGAGATGTTATAGGAAGCAATGAGAAATCTATGAAAGTTCTCTGAACAATATGGAGAAAACTTACTTTTTAATGCAGGTTGTTAATCATATAGTCAATTGTTATTGAATTCTTGTTGATTCCACCTGATTAACCAAGGCAAAAAAGAGACAAGAATAGAGCTATTCTCTAATAGAATGGGGGAGCTTGGATCTTTGTGTTTTTCCCTTATTTTTTTTTCTTTTCTTTTCTTTAAATAGCTAAAATCCTAGAACTAGAACCTCATATGTAAGATTGAATTTAGCCAGGTTCCCTTTCTACACCTGGCCAGTCAGTGGTTCCAGATAATAGGTCTTCAGCCTGTGAGACAGCACTAATTGAGCCTTCAGAGTGGTGTTTTGTCAGATCTTGTGGGAAGATATGCTGATATGCAGAATGGCAGACTCTGTCCTGGAGAAGCCTCCATTCTAGACCTGCCCATGAAGAAGAAGTTGGAGGAACCAAGTTTCAATGGCTATCCAGAGCTTTCAATGATATACTCTCAAAATAAATTACGGGGCATAGATGGGACTCTTGAGAGAAGGAATTCTAAACCTGGTTCATAGATTAGATTTCAGGGGTTCTGAAGTGCTGGGGATACAAAAAGAGGCAAAAACCAGTCCTGCTTTCAAGAAGCTTACAATCTGATGGGGGAGACAACAAGCAAAACAAATATGTAGAAACAAGCTATATACAGAATGAATAGGAAATAATTAACAGAAGGAAAGCCAGTGTCACTGAATCAAAGATTACATTAATGTGTGAGAAGATTGGAAAAGGAGGGAACTAGGTTGTGAAGGGCTTTGAAGGCCAAAGAGACTATTTTGTATTTGCTGCTGGAGGCAATAGGGAGCCACTAGAATTTATCGAGTAGGAGAGTAACATGATGCAACCTGTTCTTATAGGAAATCATGTTAGTCTCTGAATGGAAAATTAGAGTAGGGAGAGACTTGAGAGAGGAGATTCTTCATCCAGGTGTGGGATGATGAGGGCTGACACTAGAATGGTAGCAGTGTTGGACAAGTGTTTTTCAGAACGTTCAGCCATTTCACAACTCCAGTGATAATCTGTTCATATGCCTATCTAGTATTCTTCACTGTACCCTGCTGCTTCCTAGTACCTTGATAGCTCTAAAGTCCCAAGCAACTTTAAGGCCATCTCCAAAATGGTGACTCGAGAATATACCTGACGTGCTGGCAGAGGAGATGGATTTAGTATTTACAGAATCTGTTCCCAAGTTCGCTCCTCTGAGAAGTCTTCCTGACTATCATCTCCCACCTCTTAATTTGGGTTATAGATCCATATCGTTCATGGAACAGTCATTTCTATTTATATAACACTTCCATATACATGATACTCACAATATGGCCATGACACTGACAGGGTAGATATTACTATCTCCATTTTACAAATGAGGAAACTGAGATTTGGAAAGATGTAGGAACTTGGTCGGTTTAAATAGGTAGAAAGTAGTATTCCCATAAAGCTTTCCTTCCTTCCAGGCTGGGATTCTTGGTTCCCCCATTTAGTTGCAACCCTTTTAGGCACCAGCAGCAGTCCAGATTGCAGCTTTGTATCATATTTGGGGACCCCAGCTCCCCATCTCACCCCCTCTGTCCTGTCCACTGTCTTCACTAGTTAATCTGTTGGCAAAATAGCCGAGGGGCAGGGCTTGCAGTTCCTGCAGTGATATTGAAGCCCTGAGCACAATAGACTTGTTTTGATGTGTTTTGCAGGCTGCCTGACCCACCTTATTTTCTAGTCAGGAGTGGGAGAGGAAGAAAGAGAGGGGAAAAAAAGCTTTTGGTTGACAGAATTATAATAATTTCTCTGATTCCTTAGCAGCCTTTAATTACTTTGCAACTTTGCGGAGCTGGCTGAGAAGGATGCATGGAAGGGGATGGGCTCTACCCCGATTAATAATCATAAGTGGAAGCATTTTGTTCATCTATTAAAAAGCCCTCTCTTCTCAACAGATAATTCCACTGAGAGTCTTCAAATGAAACGTAATCACTAGGTACAATGTAATCTCCCTAGGAGAAGCAATCCACACTGTCTTTCCCACCAATTGGTCAGCTTTCATCTGCCCGTTTCCTCCTCACCACCCCCTCTCCCCATCCTTGATACAGGCTTGAAGAGAGCGAGACTATGATGTCCTTGAGAGGTGGGGGGGTCACTATATACATGCTGTCTCCAATTGATGTGAGAGACAGAGATAGAGACAAAGAAAGAATATATAGAGAGAACAGAAAGAGGGGGGAATTAGAGAAAGAGACAAAGACAGACAGACAGAGGCCAAGAAAGAAGGGGGGGGAAGAGAGATACACATAGAGAGAGATGTAGAGACATACACAGAGACAGAGGAGAGAAGAAAGAGAGAGAGACAGAGAGAGGAAGAAGATTTCTTCTCTAGAAATCTTTATTTTAAAATGGTAGTAGAATACTATATGACTGTATAAGGACCCTAGGGAGGCAGTGTTCATGATAGAATGGGTTACTTTCAATTTTTGAGGTAGCTAGGTGGTCATCACCTTCAAGGTCAATCAGTTGATTGATTGTGTTTTTTTCTTTAGTTGATCAGCAAGAAGTCTGGCTATTAATGATTCCTTATGCTGGGTCTTTGGGATATTGATGTAACTCAAAGTCCAGAATTCAAATGCTATATTTACATTTTTGAAAGATTTTCACAAATTGTTCTTTGTGCCTTCTGCTGCTATCCAGGATTTTCCTTGGGAATATCCAAATTTGTCTCATATCTATATCTCCTTAACCAAGGAAAAGTCCCATGTAAATACTCAGGCTAAAAGGACATTGATATAGAAAAAGCTTTTTTTTTTTTTTTTTTGCCTGAATCCCTAAATGGTCAAAACTTTTCTACTTCCTTCCCTTTCTACTGAACCTTCTCCTTCCCATCTTCTAGAGTCATTGTACTCCTTAAAAGTTGAAGTCCCCACTTCTCTCAACTTCAGCAAAAGGAAAAACTTTGTGTTATAAGAATTTTAGGAGGTGGTATTGTTCACTCATTGCATTTGTGTGCCCAACTCTTTGTGACTTCATTTGAAGTTTTCTTTGCAAAGATATTGGAGTGGTTTGCCATTTCTTTCTCCAGCTCATTTTTACAGATGAGGAAATTGAGATAAACAGGGTTAAGTGACTTACTTGGGATCACATAGCAAGCAAGTTTCTGAAGCCGGATTTGAACTCACATAGGAGAGTCTTTCTAACTCCAGGCCTGGAGCTTTATCCACTGCACCATCTAGCTACCCTAAGAATTTGAAGTAATCCACCTCTATCATGAATACTGCCTCCTTAGAGTCCTTATACAGTCCTATAGTCTTCTACTACTACTTTAAAATAAAGATTTCTTCTTGAGGTCATCAGAGTTCAGTCCTTTTCCCCTGGACCTTCAATGTCCATATCACTAACAGTACCTGTGAAGGGCAAAGTCCAAGTCTACTTTCCTACATTATTGCTCTGTCCCTGAATGCTACTCATATCTGATTCCTGTTTTAATTCACAATTTCCTCCAGTTGATCCAGGAACTCGATGTCTTCCAAGAAATCTAATCCTGGAGGTATACTTGACTTTTCTTTCTTCTCCATTTTGTACATCTAGACATCCATAACATCTCTTTCATTGATATCTTCCATTCCACTTCTGTGGCCCCCACCTTAGTTCATCACTTTTTGATTACATTATTACAATTGCCTTCTAACTGGACTCCTGACTTCTGGCCCCTCCTACTTCTAATTCTTGTCATATTTCAAAATAATCTTCCTAAGACACAGCTTTCTAAGACATGAATTGATCCCATGATAAAACATTTTTGAGGATTCCCTATAGCCTCAAGAATAGAATACAGACTACTCAGTTTGGCATTCAAAATCCTTATCTATCTGGTTAGGATCAACTTTGCATTACGTTTTCCCTCTTCCCATAATCTCTGTCCTCGCCAAACAGAGCTGACTCCTGTTTCCCAAACTCAGCGTTCCATTTCCTAACTTCTATTCTTGGAAAAGCATGCCTTTTCCTTCACTGCCTTAGAATCCTTGGCTTCTTTCAAGGCTTAACTCATATGTCACCTCCAGTGGGAAGGCTTTCCTGATCTCTTGAATTGTTTGTGCTCTTGGAATTATCACGCATGTGTGTGTCTATATGTTCTATCCCCTCAGTAGCAGCTAAGTTCTTTGAGGACAGGAACTTCTGTCATTTTCTTTTTGTATGCCCTATAATCTACCACGGTGCTTGTTATAGAATAGTACTAATATGGCTCAGTGGATAGAACACTGGATTTGGACTGAGAAAGATATTTCTTCCTGAATTCAAATCCAGCTTCAGGGATTTATTAGCCATGTGACTCTGGACAAGTCATTTTATCCTGTTTACCTCAGTTCCTCATCTGTAAAGTGAGTTGGAGAAGGAAATGGCAAACCACTCCAGGATCTGCCAAGAAAACATGGGGGAAATGATTCCAAAACAGCTACAAATTCTTCATTCACGTGATCAAATGAGATCATACTTGTAAAGCATTTAGTTCTGTGACTGACACATGGTAAGTCCTCAATAAATTCTTATTCACTTCCTTTAATCAGAGGTTTGGGCCAACAAATAGATATTATCCAAGAGAATTTCCTCTGTGTTCAGGAGGTTTAGTCTCAGAATTCCTCAGTTTGAAGAAAGATATTTTCCCTTTTTGGCCACAGTGATCCTACTTGGCTTGCTTCTTTGAACTTTCACTTAGGCCCAGGAATTTCTCTTCTTTCCACTGTTGAAGTCCAAAAGTTACAGCTCATAGAGCACCAGCCCTGAAGTTAAGAGGATCTGAGTTCAAATCTGGCTCAGACACTTAATACTTCCTAACTGTGTGACCCTGGGCAAGTCACTTAACCCTAATTGCCTCGCCCCCCCCAAAAAAAAAAAGGTACAGCTCATCATATCTCATATTAATCATATGACTAATATATAATCAGATATTTTGTCTTTTCATCCAGCATAGAACCTGACTAATCATAATTCAATTAATCAATCAGTGTCAAATAATCCAACTAGAACTCAAAGAAAGAAGTACTCAGAGTTCACAACTTGTCAGAGACAAGTTTTCAAACATAAGATCACTAAGGATTTGTGCCTTATAGTACAGGAAGACATTTTAAACAAATGAGCAAAGACCTAGTCTTTTAAGCTAGACCTGGCTCCTCTACTGTGTATTTGAAAAAGACCAACATAGTCCCTTCTTTTAAACTTTTAGTTTGGATAAAAAGACAAGACATGGATTTCAAGTTCTCATGTGTAGAACCTGCTATGTGTGAGGCACTGTGCTTAGTGGTGAGGATTCAAAAGTAAATAAGACAGTTCCTTCTCTCTAGATGTTTATAATTTCTGCATCTTTTCTTTGAGATGCCATTTCCTCCAAGAAGCCGTCTCTGATACACACTGTCTCTGAGTTAGTGATCTTTTCTTCCTCAAATTTTTCAAAGAGGGTAAATTTTCTAGAGCAATATTAGCCTATGGGGTTCAGAACTCAAAGGAGAGAACAGCTCCTCTTTAAGTGAAAAGACTGAATTGAGTGTAATACAACTTTTCGAGTCCTTATCATTGCTACTGCCAACCAAGCCCAGTCCTCAACTCAAGACTAAATTATAACAAAACTGTCTGCAAAGGCAAGACTCTCCTTCCTTTCCTAGGAGATTAGCCACCTTTGAATTGTAATCTCCAGTAAGAGAGCAGAGCTGATGCATTTACATGTAAAATTGGTAGAAAAGACCTTAAGCAATCATGAAGATAGGAGAAATTTATGGAGATGGGGGTGATCCCAAAGTAAAGATGCAATGGAAAAAGAGAGTCAGGAAAGAACAAATTGAGAAAGCCACTCTTAATACTAACCTAATAATGCTGTGATCCTCAGTTTTCCCCTTCTGTAAATGAGGATAATATATTGATATATTTTGTTTTGTATTACCTTAATTCCTGAATATAGCATTCTCCTTTTCCCTTTACTATTAACTAGAAAATATCATCTACCTTGTTACTTCACCTTCCTCTCTTAATCTTCTATGTGAGTCTGTTACTGGTGTTTCCCCAAGGCTTCTTCCGATGATGATTATATCTCACATTTATATCGTATTTTGAGTTTTTGTGATATTCCTTTCAAATATCTTATTTGACCCTCACAACAATAGTGAGGGAGGGAGATGCTATGATTATCCACATTTTACAGTTCAAGAAATTGAGGCCAGAAGAAGTTAAATGATTTGCCAAGACTTACACAGATACCAAGTATCTAGGGCTGAATTTGAACTCAGAGCTTTCTGACTACAGGTCAATCTTCTACCTAGCAGTTCCATGATAACTATATTATTTATCTATATCTATATTTGATATATATTATTTATATCTAGGTAATCTATATAATATTTAATAATCTGTAACATCTGTAGTTATAAATATATAACAAATCATATATATCTATATTGCATAAACTTAGAATTTAATATACTATATATTTATATGTTAATTGCATATATTAATAAAGTATGAGATCCTTAAGGACAAGGATTTTATCACTTTTATCATTGACTTCTTGGTGCCTGGAACATACTAGGGTTCTAAAAAATGCTTCTTGATTGAGGGGTTGATAACTACATACATACCTCCTCTCTCCCTTTACCATTCAACCTAGTTCACTAGACAAAAAATTTGGGTTGCCCAGTTGCAAGATTCTTTTATTGTTAGTGACCCTGATCTATTTCCTTAGTAAATGAATCTAAGTATCTGTATATTTGCCTGCTTGCAACCCTTTGTTTTCTAGGATATATAAATGGACCTAGGCCCCATCCTGCTTTCCAAGTTAGTCTCTGACTGTCCCTATCTGATCCCAACACCCAGGTCCTGTGGTAGTAACTGAGAGAGAAAATCTCAATTCTCAGGAGGCAACAGCAGGCCAAGAGAATCCAAGTGAGCCAGTCTTGTGTGAGCTGGCCTTGGATAGAGGTGACAATGATTAAGACCCCTAGTCTGTGGCCAGAACAAACCGAGATTAGAGCAGGGATTCAGCCAGTCCATTGCTGCTGAGTGTGATATGCTTGAAAATCAAGGTGTTTTTGCACCAGGCCCAGCATGGAAGCAGCCAGTGCTTGACAATGAGACTTGCAGCTCCCCAGATTAAGCGGGGGGGGGGGGAGGAGGGAGGGGCAGGGAAGTCTGGCATTGGGGGGTGAGGATCAGAAGCTCATAAGTCCTTCTCCAGTTAAACCCCAAGACAAGAGAAGCCAATGAGCAGTAAAAGTGGGGTAGAAGGGTGAGGGATGACGAGACCATGGTAGGAGTTGGAAATTTTTGTTTGAATTGAGTTGATCTTTATGGTCCCTACACCTTCAGCCAAATCAGATGGCTATGTATTGACACCCCAATCCTAGCCTCCTTTTGAGAAACACAAGAAGCCTTTAAAGCTTTTTCGTGTTTTCCTATTTAAGGAGCCAATACTGGAGGTGGGGGATGATTTGAAGGGAGGAGCAAAAAGGGTGAAAGATGGCTGAAGTTGCCTTTCTCCTCTATAAATACCCCTCCCTCTAAGAAAAAAAAATTATCATCTCACTGGGCCTTCAGGTCTCCGGCCCTTTAAAAAACACCAGGCTGAAAATGGAGATGGAGGGAGATGCAACAGCAGCTACTGGGGCGGAAAACCCTAAATGGTTTGGAAGTAATGTCTAAAGTGTGCTGGAGATTACAGTCATTTCCACCAAGCCACACTCTGGCTCTGTAGGTTGGATATTGAGGTGGTAGAGAAATAAATAAATAAAGGAATGAAGGCTGTAAAGTTAAAAATTAACTATTACCTTACTGGGAGGGACGGGGCGGTCACTGGGCTGGGGGTGGGGCATTGGAAAAATATGTTGATCCTTGATTTATATGACAAATATTAATTGACTCTCTACTATAGTCAAGACACGCTGTTAGAGAGAAAGCCATTCAAGTGCTTTCCCATCTTGTCCCTCCTTTCTTTCCCGTATAACATAGGACAGAGATTAAAAGGATCAGGCTGAATATACCTCAGAGTATTCTCCTAGGGCTCGCCACCCAGACAAATGACGTGAATTGGGTTTATAGATCCCAGCAAAAGGATTTAGGTTAGACCTTACTATAAACTCCCTAGCAATAAATGTAGCTAGAATGGGAGGATGGGTCAGAGATTTCAGTGGCCATATGGTCAATCTGTCAGGATTGTTAGGATGTGTTAAGGACCTACTATGTGTCAGGTTCTATGCTGAATGAAAAGAAAAAAGTGAAAAGTCTCTGCATATAAGAAACTTACAATCTAATTGGACGAGTCAACTGTTCATATGTAGACACAGACAAAATAAATAGATATGACAGAGGAGGCAGGGGGAAATTATTATTGCTAGTGTATAGCTGTATTTGAGTCTTTGTAACCTCTTTCAGGGTTTTCTTGGTAAAAGTACTGCAGTGATTGGCCATTTTCTTTTCCAGCTCATTTTACAGTTGAGGAAACTGAGGCAAACAGATTAAGTGACTTGCTGGGGTCACAGAACTAGTAAGTATCTGAGGCTGGATTTGAACT
This sequence comes from Antechinus flavipes, assembly GCF_016432865.1. NCBI lineage: Eukaryota > Metazoa > Chordata > Mammalia > Dasyuromorphia > Dasyuridae > Antechinus > Antechinus flavipes. Next base: position 638,711,107 of record NC_067399.1, on the reverse strand, counting down.
CACAAAGATGAGTTTCCCTGGCTTCAGGCTCAGCATTCTTATCTACTATTTATTCACTAGCTGTTCCCATGGGGGGAGGAGCACTTGCAATTGGAAAACGGACTTCAAATAGAAGGTGGTGTTTGAGTTGAGCCTAGAAATAAAGTGGGAATTCTGGGAGATGGAGGTGAGATGGGAGGTGGGATGCTGTGTATGAAGAATACCAAGAAAGCTAAAGTGGATGGACTGCAGCAGGCATGAAGTTCAGTGATGTGCCAGAAAGAGAGGTTGAGGTTGGGTTGTCAATGGCCAAAATGACTTTTATATTTTATTTTGAGGGCAATAGAGGGTTCCATATAGTTTTACAGTTGAAGAAACTGAAGTCTGGCAGGTTAAATACTTTGTCCAAAGTGATAGGAGCAGTAACCTCAGAGATGGATTTTGAACCTGATATCTGATTCCAGAACCACTGCTCTTTCTGTTGTTTGAAGGCAGCCTTGCCTAAAGGTGGGTGGGGAGATAAATGAGATGGCATATAAAGTGCTGAGCACATAGTAGATTGCTCCTGAATATGCATCAACTTGATTCTAGCGAACTCTTCACAGTAGACGATTTTCTCTATACAAGAGCCAGGTGTCACTGAGCAAGAAAAGGGAAACATTTCTTGCTTTGAGTCTTCCCAAAGGAGCCAACACTGGGATGTGTGCTGTCTCTGTCTCTCTCTGTCTGTCAGTCTCTCTGTGTGTCTCTTTTCTTTCTCTCTCTGTCTCTCTCTGTCTCTCTCTCTCTGTCTCTCTCTCTCTCTCTCTCACACACACACACACACACACACACACACACACATCTTTAAAGTCAGTCCCTTAGAGAGTACTTTCACTTTTATGATTTTAATCTATTAATGTTACAAGGAAAAATCTTCAATCAGTTTATATTTCTGGCCCCAACCTCAAAATCAACAGGTCTGCAACTAGACTTGCCATCTGTCCCCACAAGCTCAGACCTGTTTGTTCCCTTATTTTGTTCATTCGAACAGCACCTCTCCAGGTTTCAGATCAGAAATCTCAGTTATTATTAACTCTTCCTTTCCAGTCTCTACCCCTATTGCTACTTTAGTCCATGTCTCTATCTTGGAATGTAATAATAATAGAAGCCATTTAGGCTTCTATGCTCCAGAATTACTTTTTTAACTTCACTTTATTATGAATACCAGTCAATCACCAAATATTTATTAAACACTATATTGAGTAGGGGATACTCAGAAAGACAAAAATAACCCCTGACTTGGAGGAGCTCATTTTCTAAAGCAGAATAATTTTCCTTTATTTTCTTTATTTTGCTTGAAATACTTAAGAATCTACAAAGACTTTTAAAATTTTTAATTGATTGTTTTGTTTTTTGCATTGCTCACCTTTCCTAATGTTTTTTTTTTTTTTGGCCATTCTTCCTCACAGAGAGCCATATCTTATAATAAAGAATAAAAAAAGAATCAGTCAGTCAATAAGTGTTTACTAAACACCTACTATGTGCTAAGTGCTAAGGACACAAAGAAAGGTAAAATACAGTCCCTAAGATCTCAGGAATCTTAAAGTTCAATGAGAAATACAAATACAAATATCCATGTATAATTAAGATATAGACAAGACAAATTGGAGATATCAAACAGAGGGAAGGGTTTAGCATTAAGAGGGACTGAGAAAGAGTTCTTGTAGATAGGGATATTGTCTGGGACTTAAAGCTTGGGGAGCCAGGATTTGGAGACAGAAATGAGAGTATTCCAGCATAGGGGGCAGCCAATGGAAATGCTCAGAGTGGGGAGATGAAGTTTCACCTTCATGGCAAGGAGGCCAGCAATGATGAATTGAAGAGTATTAAGTATGTGGGAAGACTAGGAAAGCATTCTTATGATGATGGGAACCTTGGGAAAGCCAAACAAGGGGTTTTATTTTTGATCCTGGAGATGATAGGGATCACTGCAGTTGATTGAGCAGGGGAATGACATAATCAAACTTGGACTTTAGAAGATCAACTTGCAAGCTTAATGGTGGATGGTTTGAAGGGGAGGGAGGGAGATTTGAGGAAAAGATGCCAGCAGCATCTAATAATAGTCCAGTTAAGAAGTATTAAGAGTGGTGGCAATGTGGAGATATGGTGGCGGCAATGTCAGAGGAGAGAAAGAAAGATATATTTGTGCATTGTGAGTGTGTGTAGTGTGTGTAGTGTAGTGTGTGTGTGTGTGTGTGTGTGTGTGTATGAAGGTAGAAGCAGCAGGACTTGGCAATGAGTTAGATATGGGGATAAGAGAAAGTGAGAAATCGAGGCTAGTTTCTAGGTTGTCCTGTAGTCTTGGAGAATGGTAATATCCTTGGCAGTGGTAGGACAGTCAGGAAGAGGGGATGGCTTGACTCGATTGGAATGGGGAAGATAATGAGTTGGGGTTTATATGTGTCGAGTTTCAGATGTCTATAAAACATTCACTTTGAAATATCCAATAGAGATATAAGACTGGAGCTCAGGAGAAAAATTAACTGGACAAATAAAGGTGAGGGTTATCTATGTAGAGGTGATCATAGAAATATGGGAGTTAATAAATGATTTAGAGGAAGAAAAGAAGGACCCAAGTAAAGAGCATTAAGGGACAACTAAGGGAGTGGTCTGGAGTCAGGAGAAAGCAATGTCACAAAATCCTAGAGAGAAGAGAGTATCAAGAAGAAGAAGGTGATGGATAATGTTGAAGGTTACAGAGAGGTCAAGAAGAGAGAAAATTGAGAAAAAACCATTAAATTTAATAATTTAGAGATCAATGGTAACTTTAGAGAGGGAAATTTAAATTGTGTGATAAAGTCAAAGAGGAAAACAGAAAATAAAGTTCCAGAAAACTAGCTAATCCATCATAAAAGCTGATGCTATATGCAGTGGTCCACACCCATTGTCTACCACCTCACCAAAGGAGGAGGAATGTGCTTTCTCATGTCTCTATTTTGGGGCCAAACTTGGTCAGAATTTTGCATTTAGTTTCAATTATTTTGTGGTTGTCATCATTTCCAGTTCCATTTTGGTAGTTATTGTATGACATTTTCCCTGATCTGCTCATTTCACTCTGCCTTGGTTGATTTAAGTCTTCTTACTACTATGGCCTTCTTTTGTCTTATGCATCAAGTCCAGATCCCTCTTCCTTATGGCCTTTCCTTAATCTGGCCACTTCCTAAACTTCCAACTTCATTTTGTACTACTACCTAATTCAGACTCTCCTCTCTCATTAGTCTAGTTTTCATACTGGCCCCTATAAGTGGCAGAATCGTTCTTTTTTTATTATTATTATAGCTTTTTATTTACAAGAGATGTGCACGGGTCATTTTTCAGCACTGACAATTGCCAAACCTTTGGTTTCAAATTTTCCCCTCCTTTCCTCCACCCTCTCCCCCCGATGGCATATTGACCAATACATGTTAAATATGTTAAAGTATAAATTAAATACAATATAAGTATACATGTCCAAACAGTTATTTTGCTGTACAAAAAGAATCGACTTTGAAATAGTGTACAATTAGCCTGTGAAGAAAATCAAAAATGCAGGTGGACAAAAATAGAGGGATTGGGAATTCTATGTGGTGGTTCATAGTCATCTCCCAGAGTTCTTTCGCTGGGCGTAACTGGTTTAGTTCATTACTGCTCTATTAGAACTGATTTGGTTCATCTCATTGCTGAAGAGGGCCACGCCCATTAGAATACATCCTCATACAGTATCGTTGTTGAAGTATATAATGATCTCCTGGTCCTGCTCATTTCACTCAGCATCAGTTCGTGTAATTCTCTACAGGCCTTTCTGAAATCTTCCTGCTGGTCATTTCTTACAGAACAATAATACAGAATCATTCTACTGACAACTTCTTTGGTCATGCTATAAACCCTCTTCTGGAATACTCTCTTCCAATCCAAATCCTGCTTATCAATCAACAAGCATTTATTAATCATCTCCTATGTGCCAGGTACTAATTTAGGCATTGGAGACACAAAGCCAAAAATGAAGTAGTCCCTGTCCTCAAAAAGCTTACATTCTATTAGAGGAGATAATATGTATATTCATACAATTCTTGCTTTATGTAAATTTGTTTTACACAAATTTGACTTTACATAAAGAATTCTGAAAGAAATCTGTGCTCATTATCTCTCCATATACCATGTGTTTGTCCCTAGTCTCAGCTTGTCACCTGCCCTTTCCTATTCGTGTCCATGTCCTGAATAGACATGAGGTTTCCTTCCCTCTCCTCCCCACTTCTGCAGGAAAATTCACATTATATCAATTTATATAAGTGTCTGAAGAATGGTTCACTTAAAGAAAGTGAGAACTGTCTCTATATAAGTATATACAAAGATTTAAAAAAAATACAAGGTAATAGGGAAAGAGAGATCCAGATAAGGAGCTGGAAGGGACCTTGAAGCCATTTTGAATTTGACATCTACATGAACAGCTTGAGGGAATCAGGAAAGGTTTCATGTAGAAGGTGATGCTTTAGCTGAGTTTGAAGGATATTAGGGAGATGGAGGTCAGGGGAGTGCATTCCAAATCTGGAGGACAGCTTGGGCAAAAACAGAGACTCGAGATATAAGGTCATAAGTGAGGATCAGTAAGACAGCTAATTTGTCTGGATTGTAGGAGGCTTAAAGGGGACTGCAATTGAATAAGTGGAAAAATCATTTGGCTTTAAATGCCAAACATTGTATTTACTTGGAGATAATAGGGAGCCAATGAAAGTGTTTGAGCAAGGAAATGATATGATCAGACTTATGTTACTTGTGGTCAGACAAATGTGGAGCACATTTGACATCTCTAAGGATGTGTCTCTAAGGACAGAGGGGAGAAACTTGAGGGAGTGAGACAAATTGGGATAGCAGTTACCCATATTTCAATGTCCAGTTTACATCCTACCTTCTCAAGGAAGCCTTTTCCTTTTTTTAAATAAAGCTTTATATTTTCAAAATATATGCACAGATAATTTTACATCATTGACCCTTGCATAGCCTTGTGTTTCAGATTTTCCCTCCTTCCCCCATCCCCTCCCCTAGATAGCAAGCAATTCAACATATGTTAAATATGTTAAAATATATGTTAAATCCATTATGTATATTTATACAATTCTCTTGCTGCACAAGAGAAATCAGATCAAAAAAGAGAAAGTAAATGAGTAAGAAAACAAAATGCAAGTGAACAACAACAAAAAGAGTGAGAATTTTATGTTGTGATCCACGTTCAGTTCCCACAATCCTTTCTCTGGGTGTAGATGGCTTTCCCCATCACAAGATCATTGGAACTGGCATCAATCATCTCATTGTTAGAAAGAGTCATGTTCATCAGAATTAATCATCTTACAATATTGATGTTGCCATGTATAGTGTTCTCCTGGTTCTGCTCATTTCACTCAGCATCAGTTCTTGTAAGTTTCTCCAGGCCTTTCTAAAATCATCTTCCTGATCATTTCTCATAGAACAATAATACTCCATAACATTCATATACCATAACTTATTCAGCCATTTTCCAATGGGCATCCACTCAGTTTCTAGTTTCTTGCCAATACAAAAAGGGCTGCCACAAACATTTCTGTACATGTGGGTCCTTTCCTTCCTTTAAGATCTCTTTGGAATATATGCCCAATAGAAACACTGCTAGGTCAAAGGGTATGTACAGTTTGATAACTTTTTGAACATAGTTCCAAATTGCTCTCCATTATTGCTAGATCCGTTCACAACTCCACCAACAATGTATTAGTGTCCCAGTTTTCTCATATCTCCTCCAACATTCATCTTTGTCTTTTCCTGTCATCTTAGCCAATCTGATAGGTATGTAGTGGTATCTCAGAGTTGTCTTAATTTGCATTTCTTTGATCAATAATAATGTGTAGAGCACCTTCTCATATAATTAGAGATAGTTTTAATTTCTTCATCTGAAAATTGTCTCTTCATATCCTTTGACCATTTATCAATTGGAGAATGGCTTGTATTCTTATAAATTTGAGTCAATTCTCTATTTCAGAAATGAGGCCTTCATCAGAACCCTTAAATGTAAAAATGATTTCCCAATTTATTGAAGGAAGACTTTTTCTAAATAGTCTGGTCCAAATGGTTCTTGAACTACATAATTTCATATACTCTTTGTCTTCTAGCATGCTAATTGGTGCTTCCATGGACATTAATACTTTCTTTCCAAGTAGTCTGAAAGCTTCTTAAGAGAAGGGACCCTGTTTTGTTACATTACAAGTCCCCAGTTGTCTGGCATTGGTGAAATGACCTAAACTCAAATGAAGAAATGATTCCCTATTTCACCCAAAGCATAAAGGGAACAAAAAGACTCCATGTAAAGAGCACTTTCTTCTGGTCAGAATTATTTTCTGTTTTCCAGATTCATTTCCTCAGCTGCCAATGCCTCTCCACCCCTTTCCTGACCCTTACCCCATTCTTTGGACAGAGCAAATTTTGGCTTTCTCTTGAGTCAGAGAATGTTCATTAGCTGGAAAAAATGACTAGAGATATTAACTTACCTTTCCATTAAGTCATCAGTCCTTTCACTAAAGGAGCTAGAAAGGAGCTAGTCATCAGGACATCTGGTTTAGATCTGGGTTTGGAGATCCCAGATTTAGAGCTGGACATCATTAGTCTGGCCCCTTTAGTTTTCAAGGAGACAAATTCAAGACCCAGAAAACTGAAATTACTTATCCAAGGTTGGAGAGTCAGGGCTCAAGCCTGGATTCTCTATGAGCATGAGATTTTGAGTGAGAAGTGCCAAGATTGAATCTTGGTATTTACTATCTAAATGACATTAGGCAAGTCATTTCCCTTAGCTAAGGGGAACTGTAAAATAATAAGTCTACCTATTTTCTAGCCTCTAAGATCCTTTTCAGCTCCAAATTTATTGATCCTGTCTTTAAGCTCAACATTCTTTTCACCAAATCAAAGAGTTTGGAATCTATGAGCTGTAGATAGACTTTAGGGAGCCTATGAAGTTAGGTGGGGAAAAACACATCATGGTTTTCACTCACTTCTAACCAATTGTTAGCATTTTCTTCAATTAGCAATGTAGGCAATGAACCTTATTTTATGAATGGTCCACAGTCTTCACCATACTGCTCATCACAAAGTTAAGCACCCCTATATTCAACCAGGCTTCCTAAAAATAAGCACAAAGTCTTTCCTTCTTTTCTTTTCCTTCCTTTACTGCCCCATCAACAAATAAGGAAGTGCTTATTATATGACTAGATCTTTCCTAAGGCCTGAGAGCATAACAACAAAAAACTGTGGAAAACCAGGACAGGGGAGGGATCAGGCAAGTTAGAAGGAGGTCACCTACCATACAGAGGACACAGGACATGGAGGGAAAGGTAGAGTGATTGACTCTCCCTTTGAACCTATTACTCAATAGCCTCTCTATCTTTAAGGTTCGCTCCTTCCAATTACGTCATTCTACTCAGATCTTATAGACCCCCGCATCATTCTGCCTTTCTTCTCAAGGAATCTATTATTTGACTCATCTCAGAGGATTTCCATTGATGTCTTGGTGTTTCTTCAAACATCCTGGCCTTCCTGGTCCTCAGTGTCCTCAATTGTTTAGACTTTGGCACAAATAAAGTCATAACTCTGATTTTATCATCACTTGCAAGTTTTCCATATTCATGATCAAGGTATCTGAAATCTTTGTTTGATTTTAATCTCCTATTATTTCATCCCTGTGCCGTGTTCCTCCAAACCTAGTCTTCATTCTCTCCATGATTTCCAGTCCATTTGTCTTTCCCTCAGGGCCATCCCTTTCTATGATTTCACATTCCTCCCTTTCTGATATATTAAAAAGTTGAACTTTGGGCTTCCCTATTTCTACAATCCTTTGTCCAATCATTTCTTATTCTATCACAATGAACATTTCCTCTATAATTCTTGAGATGCAGAATGATCCTGAAGGATGTCCTTCTACCATGCTGAATCTACTGCAAAATTATGTTATCTAATCTCACTTGGGCCCCCACTGCTACAGGATGATCTTTTTTGCTTTTCTCTAATTTACTATGAAATTCCACATAGTTACTGTTCCAAACCTTCTAATTTTCTCCTTAAGCTTCATGTACAAACCTTCCTCCATCCTCTCAGCAGAAAATTTCTCTTGAGAAACTAGATGCTATTTGCTATAAGCTTCCTCTACCCACCCCTTTTTAAATCTGAAAACCCCTTCATATCATGTCCTATTCCCACTTCCTTTGATCCAGTCTCAGATAAAGAGATGGTCTTTCTGAACAAAACAATCCCTCTTATTAAAAGTCTCTTTGGTCCTACAATTGGTCTCCCATCTCCTTCCATCCATGCCTCCCTAACCATCCCTTTTTTTTCTTTTTATTGTTTACTATCTCCTGTCCATTGGTTTTAATCCAGTTGTCTCTAAACATGTGCAAGCTTCGTCCATCCTTTTAAAATTCCTAAACTTCCCTTGACCCAACCATCTCCTCCAGTTGTCATCCTATATCTCTCTTCCCTTTCACAGTTAAGCTCCTAGAAAAAAAAAGAAAAAAAGTTTTTTTTATACTCATTGGCACAACTTTTCCTTTTACCCACTTCTCAACTCTTTGTAATCTATCTTTTGATTGTATTCCTAAGTGGAAACAGCTCTCTCTGAAGTTACCAGTGATCTTTGTGTTACCAAGTCCATTGGTCCTTTCTCAATCTTTATCCTTCTTGGGGCAGCTAGGTGGCACAGTGGATAGAGCACTAGCCCTGAAGTCAGAAGGACCAGAGTTCAAATCTGGCTTCAGATACTTAATACTTCTTAACTGTGTGACTCTGGGCAAGTCACTTAATCCCAATTGCCTCAGCAAAAAAAGAAAAAAAAATTGTATTCTTCTTTACCTCATGGCAGCATTTGACATTACTGATCACTTGTTCCCCTGTGGATAATCTCTGAATCTTCATGATACTGCTCCCCCTTGTTTGTTTATTTATTACCTATATGATTATTCAGTCTACTTTGCTATGTCATCACTGAAGTCTTGTCCCTTAAATCTGGAAGTACCCCAAAGCGCTGATCTATGTCAATCAGTGCAAACATTTAAAGCACCCACTATGTGCCAGAAACCATGTTAAATGCTGGGGATGCAAAGAAAGGTCAAAAAATTGTCCCTGTTCTCAAGAACCTCACAGTTCAATGGACAATGGAGGGGAAATAAGGTGCAAACAACTATATACATAAATGAGATCTAAATGGCTCTGTTTTTTCTCTTTACATCATCTATCATGGTGATATCTTCCATTGGTTCAATTATTATCTTTTGTATATTCAGCTATCATCTCCCTTTTTGGATATAAAGCCACATGACTATTTATTGGATGTTTCCAACTGAATGCCTTCTGGGAATCTCAAAATCAACACAACTACAACAGAATTCTTTTGCCCCAAAATCATCCCTTTTCTATCTTCCCTATTTCTTTTCAGGGCACTATCTTCATCCTTTCCCCCTCTATGCATAAGATGAGTTTATCAGTCCATATTTTATGAGGTGGAGCAAGTCTAAGAGTGTTATTGGAGAGCCAAAAGCCACTAGTAGAATGTGCATCACTACAGAAGAAATCAAAGCAAGGAAAAGTAAGCTCTAACCTCCAAAGCCATAGTGAGGTGTCACAGTGGGACAGAGCAGTGAGCCTAGTGACAGGAAGACCTGAGGTCAAATGCAGCCTCAGTTACCTACGAGCTGTGTGACCTTACCTGTTTACTTTACTTTCCTCAATTATGAAATAGGGATAGCACTTACCTCTCTGGGATTTTATAAAGACAAATAATGAGATAATATTTATAAAACACCTAGCATAGTTCTGGCACTTGGTAAAGCATTTCATAAATTCTTATTGACATATATGTATATGTGTATGTGTGTATATATATATATATATGTATAAGTATTTATATTTGCTTGCATGTATGTCTATTGTTTTTTCCAAAAGAATCTAAGTTCCGTGACTCTTTCCAACAATGAGATGATTGATGCCAGTTGCAATGAGCTTGTGGTGAAGAGAGCCATCTACATGCAGAGAGGATTGTGGGAACTGAGTATGGATCATAACACAGCATTCTCACTCTTTTTGTTGTTTGCTTGCATTTTGTTTTCTTACTCATTTAGTTTCTTTTTTGATCTGATTTCTCTTGTGCAGCAAGAGAATTGCATAAATATGTTTATACATATTGAATTTAACATATATTTTAACATGTTTAGCATATATTAAATTGCTTGTCATCTAAGGGAGGAGTGGGGGGAAGGAGGGGAAAATCTGAAACACAAGACTATACAAGGATCAGTGTTATCAAATTATCTGTGCATATGTTTTGAAAATAAAAAGCTTCACAAAAATAAATTTTAAAAAAGAATCTAAGTTCCTTGAGCACAATGACTGCTCTCAATTTTGATTTTTATATCCTATGTCCAGCTGAATACCTGGTAGACAGTAAGTGCTTAATAAATGCTTATTCCTTGATTGATCCATGAGGACAGCACCAACCCCTAGAGTAGTCTCCATCCTCTGTACTTACCCTTACTTGCCTTCCTCATGATGACAGGATCTGAAGGTGGCTCTGAGGCATGGAACTAAACTGGAACATCCAACTTCTTTTGTCTATCACAGACCAAGATCCCCCCAGTCCTCCACATGCAGAACATATTAGTGGCCTGAGCTGAGCCAGTCACTTTGGATGTTTCTCTGCATGCCATCTTCTGCTCCACCATCCACACTGCCAAACCTTAGGTTAGGGGAGGAAGGCTTTTTTATGTGCTTGGAGATCCTCAGTGATTAGCAACTTTAAGATCAGTCTTTGTTTCTGTTAATAAGCAGCAGCTCACTTAAGCCAAGATCTTTGCTGCTGCAAGAAACACCAGACTCCAGGGCTCCCAGCAAAATGTACCATGATTCCAGACATTCACATTCTACCCCCAAAGCTCTACATTCTCTCGCCCTATGATATTGAGATCAGGCACGTCCCCCTTGGAGTAGCAGAATTGGACAAATGTGCAATAAATGAGCTTGGCAAATTTGCTTTCTCTATTCTCCCTTTGCTCCCATTCCTTTTCTGCAGCTGGTCTGTCCCTGCCACCTGGGCCTCTCTCTTGCCTCTCTCTTGCCCTAATCTCAAGAGACCCCCCTCACCCCAACTAGGACGGTTGTCTCTTTTGAAACTTCACCTTATAATATCCTTCCCTGCCAAGGATTCAGAGACAGAGTGGCTCCTACAAATCCTGTAGCAAATGTTGATTTTGACCAGGCTGAGCTCACATAGCAAGAACATGGCAAGTACAAAATGGCAACATCAAGCCAGACAGGGACACCGAAAAAAGGGAAGCAGAGTTGAGAATTCTTAGGGGTGGGGAATGAAAAGAGTAGGAAGCAAAGAGGTGTGAGAGCTTGAGGTACCAGAGGAAAAAAACCAATAGTTCCTGTCTTCAAAGAGCTTTCATTTTATGGGTCACCACTCATATGGCATTTCGTACACATTGTCCTGTATGGGTAGCTATTGTTTAATAATGCACATAATTCTTAGCTCAGTAACTGAGGCAGTGGGAGATAGGTGAAAGACCCCCAAGGAGAAAGTCAAGAGATCTCAATTGTCTTTCTTCAGTTAACTAATTTGCTATTAGGCCCTGAACAAAGCATCCCAATTCCCTTGGTTCCCTAATATGTACAATATTTTAACAGTCTAGATTATTGACTCAGTAAGGACAGGAATTGTGGCTATTTTTTGTTTGTTTTTGGAGAGGGAAGTTTTTGTCCACTATGCCTCTAAATCAGGGAGTTTTGACCTTGGGCTTGTAGATAGATTTGAGGGGGTCAGAAAACTTGGATGGGGAAAATCACATCTTTATGTTCTTTCTATACAATTTGATTTCTTTCACAATACTTTGATTCCATTTTATGCATTTAAAAACATGCTTCTGGGGAAGAGTCCATAGGCTGCATGAAAACCTGCTAAAGGGATACATGATCCAAAATTCTTGTACTAAATGGTGAACTAATTTACTTCAGGGATTAAAGGACCTCAAATTTTGTTAGGCTGTGATCTTGGTCCACATATTGTTGCCTATTTTTTAGTAACATAGTAGGTGGTCTTCCTCCAACCACAGATTGATAAAATAGATCTTAGAGATCACCTGGTTAAACTGCCTCAGTTTACAGATAAAATTAAAATGCGATGTCCTTAAGGCTGGATTCCTTTCTCTTTATGTCTCCACAGGCACTTGGTATAGTACTTGACATATTTATTGTTTTTGTTCTGTAGTTAGAGTCAGGTCTGACTCTTTGTGACCTTATTTGGGGTTTTCTTGGCAAAGATATTGGAGCAGTTTGCCATTTCTTTCTCCATCTCATTTTCCAGATAAGAAAACTGAGGCAAATAGGGTTAAGTGACTTACCCAGCTACTAAGTGTCAGAAGCTGGATTTGAAATTGTGAAACTGAGTCTCACTAATTCCAAGATCAGTATTCTATCCACTGCTCTACCTCACTGTCCCAATTTGACAATTAGCAGCAGCTTAATAAGTGCTTGTGGAGTGATTGCCTCTTACATGAATAGGTAGGTGGCATATTAGAAACAATACAGGACTTGGAATCAAAAAGACCTGGGTGTAAATCTTAACTCAGACACTTACTAATTTATTCAATAGACAAGTGTCTTAAACACCATTATCCTCAGTTTACTAATCTGCAAAATAGGGATTTTACAATCTCCTTCACAAGGTTGTTCTGAGAATCAATTGATGTCATACATGTGAAATACTTGCAAACCTTAAAGAGTTGAGTACATGTTAGTTATTAGCATTTTTTATTATTCGGTAAATAGTATTTAATTTTTTAATTATATGTAAAGATAGTTTTCAACATTTATTTTATAAGATTTTGAGTTTCAAATTTTTTTCTCCCACATTCCCTCCCAATTCCCTGCCCAAGATGGCAAGCAACCTGATATAGACTATGCATGTGAAATCATGTAAACATATTTCCACATTAGGCATGTTGTAAAAGAAGAAATAGAACAGAAGGAAAAACCACCCGCAAAAAAAACACACGCAATAAACTGAAAATAGTATGCTTCTAGTTCTTTCTCTGGATGTGGTTAGATATTCCGTTATGAGTCCATTGGAATTGTCTAGGATCATTTATTGCTGAGAAAAGCTAAATCATTTACAATTATACATTATTCAGTGTTGCTATTACTGTGTACAATATTCCCCTGATTCTGCTCTCTTCAATCAGCATCAGTTCACATAAGTCTTTCCAAGATTTTTCTGAAATCTGCCTGCTCATCCATTTTAATAGCACAATAGTATTCCATTACATTCATATACCACAACTTGCTCAGCCATTCCCCAATTGAAAGGCATTTCCTCAATTTCAAATTCTTTGCCAACACAAAAAGAGCTGCTATAAATATTTTTATATATCGGTCCTTTTCCCTTTTTTATGATCTCTTGGGGATACAGATCTAGTTGGATTTGTACAATATATGATTTGAGTGCCCTTTGGACATAGTTCCAAATTGTTCTCCAGAATGGTTGGATCAGCTCATAACACCACTAACAATGCATTAATATCCCAATTTTTGCACATCTTCTCCAACATTTATCATTTTTCCTTTTCTTGTCATATTAGCCAATCTGATAGGCATGAGGTAGTAGCTCAGAGTCACTTTAATTTGAATTTCTTTAATCAATAGTGACTTAGAGCATTTTTTAAACAATAGCTTTCTATTTTCAAAATAATGCAAAGATAATTGTCAGCATTTATCCTTGCAAACCTTGTGTTCCAAATTTTTCTCCCTTTCTTCAACCCATTCCTACCCTAGACCACAAATAATCCAATTAAATATATGCAATTTTCTATATATATTTTCAGATTTATCGTGCATAAGAAAAACCAGATCAAAAAATGAAAATGAAAAAGAACAATTAAATAACAAACAAAAAAGGTGAAAATACGATGTTGTGGTCCATATTCAGTCCCCATAATCTTCTTTCTGGAGGCATTTGGCTCTCTTCATCACAAGTCTCTTAAAATTAGCCTGAATCACCTCATTGTTGAAAAGAACCATATCCATTAGACTTAATCATCATATAATTTTGTTGCTATGTATAATGTTCTCTTGGTTCTTCTCACATCACTTAGCATCAGAGTTCATGTAAGTTTCTCCAGGCCTTTCTGAAATCATCCTGCTGATCTTTTAGAACATTTTTTTATATGACTATAGATACTTTTAACTTCTTCATCTGAAAAGTGCCTGTTCATATTCTTTGACCATCTATCAATTGACAAATGACCTGTATTCTTATAAATTTGACTCAGTTCTCTATTTTAGAAATGAGGCCTTTGTAGCAGAAACACAGGCTATAATATTTGTTTTCCTCCTTTCTGCTTTCCTTCTAATTTTTGTTTGATAGCTTTGTTTATGTGAAATATTTTAATTCAATGTAATCAAAATATTCATTTTGCATTTCATAATATATTATATCTCTTATTTGATCACAATTCTCTATAGATCCAGCAGCTAAACTGTTCTTTGCTGTCTTAATGTGCTTATAGTATTACCCTTTATGTTTAAACCATATAATCATTTCAACCTTTATCTTAGTATACATTATGAGTTGTTGGTCTCTGCTTAGTTTCTCACATACTGTTTTCCAGTTTTTTGCAGCCGTTTTTGCAAATAGTTGAGTTCTTATCCCAGAAGCTGAAATCTTTGGATTTATCAAATAGTAGATTACTATAATCATTTATTACTGTATCTTATATACCTCATCTATTCCACAGATCCACCACTCTATTTCTTAGCCAGTATCAAATAGTTTTGTTGATTGTTGCTTTATAATATAGTTTTGAATCTGGTATGACTAGGCCACCCTCCTTAGAATTTTTTTTCATTAATTCTGTTGATATTCTTGAACAATTGTTCTTCTAGATGGATTTTATTATTTTTTCTAGCTTTATAAAATAAATTTTGACATTTTGATTGATATGACACTAAATAAGTAGATTAATTTGGGTAAGATTGTTATTTTATTATATTAGCTCAGCCTACCCATGAACAACTGATATTTTTCCAAATTATTTAGATCTGACTTTATTTGTAGAAAACTGTTTTCTGATGATGTTTATATAGTTTCTTGATTTGTCTTAGCTAATAGACTCCCAAATATTTTATATTGTCTACATTATTTTAATGGAATTTCTCTTTCTATCTTTTCTTGCTGAGCTTTATTGGTAATACACAGAAATACTGGCAATTTGGCATTTATTTTTTATATTCTGCTACTTTGTTAAAGTTCTTAATTATTTCAAGTAATTTTTAGTTGATTCTCTAGGATTCTCTAAGTATGCCATCATATCATCTGTAAACAAGAATAGTTTTGTTTCCTTATTTCCTAGTCTAATTTCTTCAATTTCTTTTTCTTCTCTTATTGTTAAAACTAACATTTCTAGTGAAAATATTGAATGATAATGTTGATCATTGGCATCCTTGTTTCACCCTTAGTTATATTGTGAAGTCTTCCAGCTTATCCCTATTACAGATAATGCCTCTATTGGTTTTAGCTACATACTAATGATTTTTGAGGAAAGCTCCATTTATTCCTTACTCATTTATGTTTTTAATAGGAATGGGTGCTATATTTTATAAAAAGCTTTGTCTGTAGCTACTGAGATAATCATATGATTTATGTTCATTTTGTTATTGATAATGACAATTATGTTAATAGTTTTGTTAATATTGAACCCACTATGTATTCCTGGTATAATTCCCACTTGGTTATAGTGTATTATCTTCTTGATAAATTACTGCAATCTCTTTGCTAATATTTTATTTAAATTTTTTGTATTAATGTTTATTAGGAAAATTGATCTATATTAATTTTCTTCCTCTGTTTTGGCTCTTCCTAGTTTAGGTATCAATGTCATATTTGTGTCTACAAAAGGAATTTGGTAGAACTTCTTTACCTATTTTTCCAAATAGTTTATATACTCTTAGATTTTATTGTTCCTTAAATGTTTGGTTGAATTTACTTGTAAATTCATCTGGTCCTGGAGATTTTTTTCTTAAGGAGTTCACTGATGGTTTCTTCAATTTATTTTATCTAAGTGGAGTTATTTAAATAGTTTATTTCCTTTTCTGTTAATCTGGGCGATTTATATTTTTTGTAAATATTCATCCATTTCACTTAGAGTGTCAGATTTTTGAGCATACACTTGGGCAAAATAGCTCCTAATTATTGCTTTAATTTTGTCTTCATAAATAGTGAATTTTCTCTTTTCATTTTTGATTCTGGTAATTTGGATTTTTCTTTCTTTTTAAAATTAAATTAACCAAAGCTTTATCTATTTTAGTGGGTTTTTTCTATAAAACTATCTCTTAATTCTATTTATTAGTTCATTAGTTTCTTTCTTTCAATTTTATTAATTTCTTCTTTAATTTTCAGAATTTTTGATATTTAATTGGGGGTTTTACTCTTGTTCTTTTTCTAGCTTTTTAAAAAATTGTATGCCCGATTCATTGTTCTGTTCTTTCCTCATCTTATTTAAATAAACAACTAGGTATATAAAATTTCCCCTAAATACTACTTGGGCTGCATCCCATAGATTTTATTTTGTCTGATTATTGTCATTCTCTTTGATGAATTTATTGTTTTATGATTTTTGATCCACTTATTCTTTATGATTAGATTATTGTTTGCAATTTTTAATCTATCTTTCCATGGCCTTTTATTATATGATTTTGATTGTATCATGATCTGAAAAATGATACATTTAATATTTCTGCCTTTCTGCATTTGATTATGAGGTTTTTATGCCCTAACATATGGTTAGTTTTGTGTATGTGCTCTTTACCACAGGGGAAAAGGTATATTCTTTTCTCTTCCCATTCAGTTTTCTCCAGAGGTCTATCATATCTAACTTTTCTAAAATTCTGTTCATCTCCTTAACTTCTTTCTTGTTTATTTTGTGGTTAGACTTTTCAAGTTTTGAAAGGGTGAAGTCAATGTCTTCCATTAGTATAATCTTCCTGTCTATATGTTCTTGTGACACATTTCTAAAAATTTGCATGTTATAATCGTTGGTGCATATCTGTTTAGTATTGATATTATTTCTTTGTCCATGGTATCTTTTAGCAAAATGTAATTTCCTTGTTTGTCTCTTTTAATTATACTTATTTTTGCTTTTGCTTTGTCTAAGATCATGATTGCTCTCCTTGCTTTTTGTACATCAGCTGAAGCATAACATATTCTGCTTTAGCCTTTTACCTTTACTTTGTGTTTCTTTACTTCAAATGTATTTCTTATAAACAGCATCTTTTAGGATTCTGGGTTTTTATCTATGCTGCTATTTGCTTTCATTTTATGGGAGGGTTTATCCTATTCCCATTCACAGTTATGATTACTAACTGTATTTCCCTCCATCCTATTTAATACCTTTCTATGTTTTTCTCTCTTTTTACTCTGTCCTTCATCACCATTGTTTTGCTTCTGACCCCTACTTCCCCTAATCTTCCCTCCTTTCTATCAACCACCCCTCCCTTTTCTCTTCCTACTTTTCTAAAGGGTAAATAGATTTATTTACCCAACTGTTATTCCTTCTTTGAGACAAATCTGGTGAGAGTAAGATTCAATCAATGCTCACCTCCTTTCTTTCTTTCCCTCTACTATAGATGACCTTTCATGGCTCTTCATAGGACATAATTTATCCCATTCTGCCTCCCCCTTTCCTCTTCTTTGAATATATTTTTTAGTTTACTCAACATCGAAGACAACTTATACCCACACCTTCTAAATGTACTTTCTAAATACACTGATAGAGATGCAGTTCATAAGCATTAGAAGTATCGTTTCCTCATGTACAGATATAAACAGTTTAACCTTATTGAATATCATGTTTTTTTTCCTTTCCTGCTTACCTATTTATGCCTCTCTTTTAAATCTTGTATTTGAAGATCACATTTGCTGTTCAGCTCTAGGCTTTTCTTCAAGAAACTTTGAAATTCCTCTATTTCATTGAATTTTCATCAGGAGTAACTAAAAGATTATATTCAATTTTGCTACATAGTCAATTCTTTGTTGTATTTCAAGTTTCTTTTTTCTTCTGGAATATCATATTCCAAGTCCTCTGATCCTTTAATGTAGAAGCTACTAAATCCTATGTAATTCTAAATATGGCTTCTTGATATATGAATTGTTTCTTTTTGGCTGCTTTTTGGCTTCTGAAATTTGGCTACAATATACCTGGGAGTTTTCATTTTGTAATATCTTTCAGAAGGTAATCAGTGGATTTTTTCAATGACTATTTTACTTTCTGGTTCTAGAATATCAGGATAGTTTTCCTTGGTACTTTCTTGAAAGATGCTATCCGGGCTCCTTGTTTGATCATGGCTTTCAGAGAGTCCAATAATTCTTAAATTATCTCTCAATGTATTTTCCAGGTCATTTATTTTTCCAAAGAGGCATTTTACATTTTCTATTTTTTCATTCTTTTGATTTTGTTTGACTGATTCCAGATATCTCATAGAACCATTAGTTTCCACTTGCCCAATTCTAATTTTTAAGGAATGATATTCTTCATTTAGCTTTTGTACCTCCTTTTCCATTTGGCCAATTCTATCTTTTAAGAAGCTGTTTCCTTCAGTTAATTTTTGTGCTTCCTTTTCCAAGATATTGTATAACATTCATTTTTCCCCCAATTTTTCTTCTATCTCTCTCACTTGATTTGTAACATTCTTTTTCAGCTCTTCTGACCTTTTGGTCTTGAAAGTAATTCATATTTCCTTTTTAGGCTTCATTTTGCTATTGTAGTCATCATCTGAATTTTTGTTTTGATCTTCCCTGTTGCCATGGTAGCTTTCTATGGTCAGGACTCTTTTTTGTGTTTTGCTCATATATTGAAGTTGGTCTGTGCTCCTGGGATACAGGGGGTTACTGTCCCAAGCGTCTTGCACTGGGGCCAGGAGCATGGTCACTGACTATCTGTGTCAGGCCTCTGGGACTGGCAGTTTGCCTGCTGCTAGGGCTGGAGGACTAATACCTAACTTGCTGTGCCACTGTTTTGCTGAGCCAGAACCACAGAGTCAGCTGCTGATCTACCCTATGGCTAAGAGCCTCCTGATGGCTTGCCTGGACACTGCCTATACTGGGCTGTGCTCCTCTTCTACCCAAATGAGATAGACTTTTCTAAGTTATCATGAACTGGAAAATTGTTCCACTCCACCTTTTTGTGCGTTCTGCCACTCTAGAAATCTTTTAGAGGCTTGATTTAACATTATTTCTGAGGGAAACTGGGGAGAATTAAGGCAACTTCCTGACTTTTCCTTCCATCTTGGCTTTATCTGTTATTAGCATTATTGCTCAAGGTCAGTCACATTTGAGCAGGAAATAACAGAGTCAGAATTTGAATTTAGGTCCTTTGACCAAATCCAAGTCAACAAACATTTATGGAACATTTACTATGTTTCAGACACTGTACTTAGGACTAGAGATACAAACAGAAAGATCTTCAGGAGCTTACATTTCATTGGGAGAAGACAATACAAACAGGGAGAGCTGAAAAGCAAGAGAGGCTATTGTCATGGTGGCTAAGGACAGAGAATGTGGAATGGCCAGTCTGGGTCCTCTCCCTGAGAGGAGGTTAAGGAAAGAACTCACCATTGACAGAAGGGGTCATACAATAATAGATTTAGAAAGCATCTGAGACATGGTGACACAGTTAGAAAATGAGAGGTGACTAATTTGGGCCCTTCCGAAATGGAAGCTCTTGGGACAACTCACCAGTAGGAGAAGGGGCTTACAAGAACAGAGTGAGTAGATGGTGAAACATGATGGCATGATTCTTTTTTAATGTCCTGTCCCTCTGGCCAAAAATTCATCACCCTTCAGCCAGATATAGTGATGGAACTTTTCTGAGCATGACTGGTCTGGTCCTTAGTGACAAGATATAGAATTGCGTCACTGGAAATATTGGTAGAAAATAACGATAGTAAAGCTGAAATTTTACATAGGACGTTAAGGCTTACATATATGTATATATATGTTACTGTTGTCCAGTTATTTTTGGTCATATCTAACTCTCCATGACCCATTTGGGTTTTTCTTGGAAAAGATGCTAGAGAGATTAGCCATTTCCTTCTCCATATCATTTCACAAATGAGAAAGAATTGAGTGACTTGCCTAGGTTCACACAGTTAGTAAGTACCTGAGACTGGATTTAAATTCATCAAAATGAATCTACCTAGACTCCAGGTTAAATGCAAATCATTCCCATTTAAAAATTAGTATTCTTAGGGCTTAGCTGTTTAGTGATAGGACATCAGTCTTGTGCTTTCTGTTGTTGGACCGAGGCCTTCTCCATGTCCTCCTTTGCTGTATGGCAGCTAGGCTGATCACTAAAACTTAATGGACACTCCAGGAACCCAGTAGGAGAGGAAGAAATGGTTTGAGACATGAGAATTATTCTCAGCTGATGGCCCCCACTCCACAGCCAAGAATCCTCGAGAGCCAGACGTTGTGTGTTCCTGGAGAGTCATTTCAGGCCCACTGCATCAGCTTCTCCCATCCTCCATAGATGCCTCTGTCTCATCTCTCCCTCATGGGTCAGTGAATCAAAGAACTAAATCAAGAGAAAATCGGCTGCAGCCAGCAGGAGGCCTGGAGGACATGGGGAGGGGACTCTGTCAAGGCCATTAAACACAGAACTAATAGTGAGAATGCCAACCAGCTAATCAGGAGAGAAGAGCCAAGCTGTACCCAGCCAGCCACCTTTTTTTCTTCACCTGTCTGTCCTTTGTTATGTTAGGTTGTTCTCTGCTAACACATGTAACATGTTTGCTGTGTCTGGACATACCTGGAGCACACACATATCTGTTGAACTGCTCACGAAGGGGATTTGTAATATCATTGCATTTGACCCAGATATGTGCTTCTGCCTGAAGAGGAACCCAGGACTGCCCCCCCCAAGCTAACTTAGACAAGCATAGAATAGGTAAAGAAGTAGATGATTCTTAGAGGACATAGCCTAACTCCAACCTACAGTGATACTGCCTCCCCTTTAGTCCCAGGGGGCTGGAGCAGGCAAAGAGTGATTGAGCAATGTTGGGGAGTTGCCACTTTCCTTGGAGCTGGCTTCATAGGGACCAGTGCCTTTCGACACTTGTAAAAGCATCATGATAATATAACTAATAGAAGATACCCTTATGCAGTCCTAGACCTCCAGAGAGCTTTGGAGATACAAATCCCACAGTGATGGAACCTCTGCCTTGGAACCTGACTGCCTTGATTGGTGGCGAGTCAGGAAGCTTCCATTTATGTGACTTGTTGTACCTAGCTAGTTCCATGCCTCAGAATTATGCCATTCCCACCTCAAACCTTGTAATCTGTCATTTGTATCCATATCCCCAGCACTTAGCATAATGTCTAGCACAAAGTGAGTTCCTAATAAGTGATTTTGAGTCATCATCCATTCATTTATGCATATTACACTCCAGCCAAAATAACTTACTGTTAGTCACATATTCTACTTTTTGTCTTTGTGTGTTTTCAAGCTACTCCACCTGACTAGGATGTACTTCCATTTTTCTCTCCCTCTCAGAATCCCTTTCTTTTTGCCCAGTCATCTAATCCTATGTGACCCCATGAATTTTAATCCATGGGATTTTCCTGTTAAAGATATTAGAGTGGTTCTCTATTTCCTTCTCCAGTGTATTCCCATTTTATAGAAGAGGAACTGAGACAAATAGAGTTAAATGACTTGTCCAGGCTCATATCTGAGAATGGATTTGAAGTCAGATCATCCTGACTCCAGGCTAGTGCTCTATTTACTGCACCATTTAAATGCCCTTAGATCCCTAATTACTATCAAAGCTTAGCTCAAGTACTGCATCTTATGTGATGCCTTTCTTGATTTCTCTTTCCCCTGGGGTTAGTATTTCTTCACCCCAAATTAATTTGCATTAACTTGTGTATATTTTGTATAGACTTATATGTGTACCTGTTATCTGCCTGAAGAATAGAAATTACTTAAAGGGAGAGATATCTAACTCAGTATTAGGCATATAGTAGGTGCTTAATAAATGTTTGTGAATTGATTAAATGCCTTACAGATAAAATAGCCTTTTTATAGGCTCTAAATGTCTTTATATCTCTACGCCAGAATATGAGAAGTCTGAAGTAGATAGAACGCGTCTAAGCTGGGCCTACTTCTGCAGTCAGAACCCATGTACCACTGTGACCCGAGCAGCTTCTTGGAGCTGATCAAGGCTGAATGTGGATTTGGAGTGTGGATTTGGTGCTTCCATAGTGTTGGTGGTGGTCAAGTGTTGGCTGAACGTCAGTAGGATGTAAGGGCATCCTCACATGACACTTCGTGTTTTTTCTTACTAAAATCTCAAAGTATTTTTTTTTTTACTTTCAAATTCCCAGTGAGCATTTTAGATGAAGCCCTGATTGGGGGAGAAATTGTGGGCCGGGGTGAAGGGATGTAGTTGGAGAGGAGGTCTTTGGGCCAGTGTGTTAATTTCCTTCAGGTTATCTTCTGAAGATGAAAACACGTGCAATAGGTAGAAATTTTGGACAGTCCTATTTAGGTGGGCGGGGAGAAAAGAGAATCCTGACAATTGGAGCTGTCCAGCAGTGAAATCGGCTGCCTGAGAAGGCAGGAGGCACTCCCTGACTCCCTCCCCACCCCCAACCTCCCCAACCTGTAACCCCTTCCCCACCTGACTTTCTTCAAAGAAAATGGCCTTCAGATAGGCTAGATGATACTTATCAGGCCTATTATAGAGAGGATTCTTGGACCCGGATGAGGTACCTTCCCGTTCTGTGACCCAGAGTAAGCTCAGAGAGCATCCCTCAGCGCTTTGTGCATTTCTATAACCTCCCATCTATCTCCAGCCCCTTCTCTCCATCTCACCTAAAGTGAGTAGAGGCTGGGCCAGGCCGGTGTTAGGGCTGGGCGGGGCCTCCCATTCTGCACGGTTGCGCTTGTAGCCAAGCTGCGGCAGACATGGCTTTTTTGTTTTTGGTTAAAAAGCCTCATTGGAGCGTTATGGAATCGGAATGGGAAGGGTAATTGAGCTGAAAGTCATTCTCTTCCTGCGGCCTGCACGATAGACAGGAGCGATTGAAGCCCCTTCCTCCACAAGCTCCAGAATCTTGATAAAAGAGTCCCTGGTAACCAGCTAGTGCTGAGGATGCAGAGGGGAATAAAAGAGAGACAGAGGCAGAGACAGAAACAGAGACACAGAAAGACAGAGAAAGAGAGACAGACAGACAAAGACAGAGATAGACAGAAAAAATAGGGAGAGACACACAAGACACAGAGAGAGATAGAGACAGAGGCAGAGAAGAAAAAGGAGAATGAGAAAAGATTAAAAAGAAAAGAAGAGAGCCTGAAAGACAGAGACAGATAGAGTAAGCGCCAGGAGCCCCCAATTTCATCCTCTTCCTCCCTCCCTTGGATTGTGTTTTCACCCCTTTATCTTCCTTCTAAGTTTTTCCCTTCCAAACTCAGTGGCCCATCAGCCATGTCTACCAGACATTTCTGGAGCTCAAAGAAAAGTTAGACATCAAGCAGTCTAATAAACAGAAATCCACAGAATATGTAGATGGAAGGTGCAAAACCAGAATTCAAACCAAGAACTTTGGATTCTAAATATCCATTTTCTAGGATAATTGTACTTCATCTGGGGGCCAAGAAGCCTTGCTTAGCTGAGCAATAGGGCATATACCACTCTAAATGTTCTACATGGTAGCCATTCTCCATCATTTTGACTTCTTTGTAGGGGGTGAGTAGCCATCTTAACAAGGTATCTCTTATTTATCTTTCCCAAGCTGCCTTTCATCCATGCCTTCTATGCTTTTCCCCCATCCTACCCATTCTTGATCCTCCTTTTTGCATAGGATCAGATGACTAAGGATTGAAAAAGAATCAGGTCTGTGACCTGAGTACTTGGACGAAGAGCATAACTGAGACATCTAATGTGTGAAACTGCCCAAAGCACCAGAATCAAGGTAGCTTTGTACTTTTAACCCTTTTTCAGAGACTTTACTTCTCTGCTTTGTCTCCCTATCATCCTCACCCCAACATCTCAATTTAGCCATACATATCAACAATCACACCCTCTTCTAACTTCATGAGGAGGAGAAACAGATGGATTCTAGAATGAGTCACTCCCACTGGATCACCTGAGTTGTAATCTCCCTAGCCATTCATCAGAACACAGTTCATCTGGGACTATAATGTCTCAGTAAATCCTAGGACTGTTCAGACCCACCTTTGGCTCTGATTTCCTTTCTCAGAAAGCTGAATCTCAGTAATAGGTGCAGGAAAAGGAGGACCTGGATTCAAATTCTGACTTGGTCTTCATTTCCTCATGATTCAAATAAAGAAGCTGGACTGGACCCCTTAGTTTCTTTCCAGTTCTAAATATATAAATGCCTGATCTTCTGCGAGGTAATAGGCAGTAACAGTTGCTTAGTCTCTTTCTGTGATTAGTTCTACAAAAAGCTGGGGACAAGCGTCAGAATAGGAATGACATTCTGAACACCACTAGCTTTCTGCTACATAGGACAAGAAGGGACACCTTCTCATATTTCAGGTACAGGAGGTTAAAGGGAAAAAAAGCTTAGCCCCAATTCCCATCTTCCACTTCCTCCCCCTCTCCGCTCCCGCTTCCACAACTAAGATACATACACCATGCAGCTCTCCAGTCTCCCGAACCCCCAAGCACTGGTTATTAATTGCAGTTTGGGCTGAGCTGAATGAGTCCCATTAATATGTGCTCTGGTAGCTCCGGTGAGCCCTGTTGTGTGGAGGAGATGTGGCTTATCTCCCTCGGCCAGGCTTCCCTTCCAGAGGATTCCATTGGCATGTAACGAGTCTGGACACGGTGACTTGTGGGACTCGTTAGCCTTCTCCCAGGAGGGGAGAGAGAACCAGAAGCTGGAGCAAACATATGGAGTATTTGGCAGAAACTTGCCCACCTCATTCTTCCACCCCTGCCCCTGGGCTCTTTAAATGACCTTCCTAAGGACCCATGCCAGAACCAGTCTATAAGGAAAAAAGGCCCCATCTCCACAGCAAGGGAATTTACTAAGTTGTGGGAATAGAAGGTGAGAGAAAAGAAAAGAGGGAGAAATCTGAAATATAGCTCCATAGCACAAACTTAATTTTCATTGAAATGTATCTTCATCCCTTCTGGTATAAAGTCTCTGAATATTATTATAGAAAGGACCATTTCCCATCATCTTCATCATCACTGCTCTTAGATAAGCATCATCAAAAAATGGTTTTGAATTGTGTTTCCAGTAGTAGGAATCTATTCACACTCACCATTCTTTCATTTATTCATTTTTGCCAATTCTGATCCAGTCTTAATGGTGTTCGTGTGCACTGCCCAAAGACAGAGACCAGCATCCTGTGGCATTATACATGACAAATCTTATGGACTTGCTAGAGAACTGAACTCATGATTTTGATCAGGTTCTAAGCAAGTATATAATACACAAGGATTCTTCTATATCAATTCTCTCTCAGCATGTATGTTTTCTTCTTTCTCTGAGTTCATTCTGATTTATGAGTGTCTGGATATTTTCCCTTCTTGCTTGGAGTTGCTGTTTCTTTACATTGGTTTATATGTTACAGCAAATAGCTTTTGTTACATCAACAAATGTTTGTGTGTTACCTTGTTCCTCTGACTCCGGGATACCTGGGTTTCTCTCATCCAGTGTGCTGATGGAAGTGGTCTTTTGTTAGGTATGATCAACTTTAGTTCCAAAGCTGGTGAATAATACTTCCTTGTTCCAGTGGTTAAGAAGGGGTGCTGAGACCAAATTGTTGGTTTAGTCCCTGTGTAAAACAATTAACTTTACTCTGTTCCCATATCTCTTCCTTGACTATCAAATTATAGGGGATTCAGTAATGAGTGTTATTGGTATAATATAATTCCTCCTTACTACTAAACACCTAAATAACAACTAAAAAGATGTCTGATCATTGACCTCCATGAATGGAGAACCATGATGCTTTTTTATTTGTATTATATGTGTAAATAGCATTCACTTAATTAGAAGACAGTTCCAGGTAAGTTACTTCTCAGCAGATCTCAGAGAGGAGCAAGCCTATCATCTTGATCCCTTGGGATACTGTGGCTATGTATGGAAAAGAGATAGCAATCATTTTGGAGGAAGGGAATGGGGAAAACAGAGCCCTTTGGGTAACTCAAGGCTTGAGTAATTGAGTCATCTTGACCAGTGAGGTGGTGCTATGGCAAGACCTTATCTAAGAGAAGCCAGGTCTAGAATCCCACCCCCTCCTCTCCTTCGCAGAAAGCTCATAGAAAGGAGGCCTTAATTGATGGACTCATTTCTCTGTAGCTGTCACGTGTCATCAGTTCATTACAGCTCCATCTGCCTATGAGTGAAGATGCTCTTGTGCCAGCTTCCCAGGCTGTGTATGAGAGTGGAAGTCAGAGAGAGGAGCAGCTGGGATCTGAGGCCCTCAACAATTATCTTAGAGAGTCCAATCAGGGTAATAGGCCTTTTTGTAGGGAAACTCAGCAACTCGGGTGGCGTGGGGGCAGCCACTAAACCACTGGCCCAGAAGGTTGGGCAATGAAAAACAAGGGTGGGACTCATCTGAGGTCTTAGATGCTCTTTCCTATCAATAGCCCTGAGTGCCTGAGACTCAGCAACAGAAATCCAAAATCTACCCTTGGGGTCAGAGAATAATTTAGAATAATAATAAAGAATAATTAATAGTGGGATACTGACTTGTACTGAACTGTTTCTATCTAAACTCCTTTGAAAATATGAGGGGAAGATGATAATGTAAAAATACATTATTGCATTGGATCCTCACAAAAACTCTGTGAAGTAGGTGACCCCCTCCCTGTTTTACCAATAAGGAAACCCCACAGAAATTAAGTGATCTACCTAGGGTCACACAGCTAATAATGTCTGAGGTAGGATTTGAACTTGGATATTTCTGACTTCCAAGGCTAGTATTTTAGAACTCTTTAGAGAGTCCCTTCTGATGCTGTGTGTGTGTATGTGTGTGTGCACGTGCGTGCACATTTATACACATGTGTGGTGAGAAGCAGAAAGTAAGGTCTTTTGCCTTTCCGATCTCAGCATTATTTTTAAGCCTATCTTAAAGTATAGATTAGAGCCTACATGGGACTATTAAATTTAATTAATCAATCCATCAAGACGTAATTACTATACACTTCCAACTTAGTTGGGGAAACTGGATGGTACATGTGAAACAGTAACAAGCATAAAACAGAACATGACCAGGTGCCAAGTGCTTCTGTGCAGGTGATAAGGTCTACAGGACTGCTGGGGAGGGATGGGAGATATGGGGTCAGGAGGAGGAGAGAGGACAGAGCAAAAGGCTTCTCAGTGAGTAATTGGAGAGGTCCAGAACTCAAGCTGCTTCTTGAGGGACTGGAGTGATTGTCTAGGAAGAAAAGGTGGAAAGGGCCATTTCTGGACTTTGAGAAGCAACAGGAGCATAGGAACATGGGAATGTGCCAAGTGCAGAAGATGATGGAGAGATCCGTGTGACTAGAAAGGAGAGCCCATGGAAGAAGGCAGTGCAAAATAATGGTTCGCAGCCAAGAAGATGGCATCCCAGTCAGCCGAGCATTTAGTCATTTAGGTGTTGCAGTTGAAATTATATTATGCATTATGTGAAGGTCCCCCAGCTGAGAATATAGTGTGCAGAGGGCCTCAGAACTGCTCTTGTTGGAGTAAATGAGTATATCTGAAAGGATCAATCTCAGGAGAGCTACAAAAAGATTGTTTGTGGAAATATTGTTGAACAAGGTCAGTGCCAAATAGACCATCCGGCTTGTGAGGCTGGGCAGTGATTTAGAACACTCAGTGGCCTTATCAACCTATGGAGAAATACAAATGCTATCTGCTGGGCTCCTGCTCATGGCTGGTGCTCCTCAGCCTACCAAACAGTGAATGCAGGGCCCCTGCCATTACATAGAGACCAGAGAATCCACAAAAACAGACTCTTTGGTTTAAGAACTAGGCAAGTCAGAAGGAGCTCTAGGATTAAGCCAAAGCTGAGAATTAAGAGAACTGTGGGAGCTCAGTCTAGAAGGATTTCTGAGAAGTCCATTAATCCATCCCTCTGCCTTCATGGGGAGCTCATGTAGCCCATCCCCCACAGGTGAAAATAGATCTCCAGCCTAACAATACCAAAGGAGCTCTCCTTACATTTTCAAATAGTCTTTAGTTGAGAAAATTCTTTCCTGGACCTCACCCAAATCATGTTCTTCTTAAGGAAGAAATCCCTTTGTTCTCTTGTTTATGGGGGATGATTCACACAGGAAAGGGGGATGGTTCCTTTAGGAAAAGGGGTGATTTCCTTGGGAATGGTGAAGCAAAGAATTAGTTGTTAAAGTAAACAACTACTTATTAAGGATCTGTCAGCTGCTTGCACAAACCTGTGTTCGATGCTGAGGGTACAGTGAGATACAACTGAGGCAAATGCTATTTTCAATGAACCTTCTATCTAAAGGGGGGAAGGGAAAGCCCAGGACTAAACAGAGATAAAGGTAAAGTGGAGATAAAGATAGTGTATCAGAATAGAGGATGTTTTCCAGCTACAGGGGAATAAGGAAGTGAAGAAGGGATATCAATAGATTTGACTGGAGCTGATGTGGGTTTGATCTGTTCCAGACTTTGGAGAAAAACATAATTCAGGACACAGAAATGGAAAAAGGAAGGACAAGAATGGTGGGGATAGAGAGTACTCCAGTTTGACTGGAAGATCAAATACATGAAGAGAAATAGAAGATGATAAGATAGGATAAGGATAAAGAGCATAGCTCTTTGAAGTTTGCAGAATTCTTTATCTGCTTGGTCAGAGGAAGAAAAAGCATGATCATTTATGTAGCACCTACTATGTTCCAGAAACAGATGAGCAGGAGCCCAGCAGATAGCATTTGTATTTCTCAATAGGTTGATAAAACCACTGAGTTCTAAATCACTGCCCGGCCTCACAAACTGGATGGCCTATTTGGTACTGACCTTGTTCAGCATTGCATAACACACTTTACAAGTATCTCATTTGAGATTCATAACAATGTTATAAGGTAAGTACTATTATTATTCTCATTTTACAGAAGAAGAAACTAAGAAAGAGAGCGGTTAAGGGACTTGGCCAAGATCACAGAGCTAATAAGTATCTGAGACCAAATTTGCACTCAGATCTTCCTGGCTTGATCAGCACCATGTCCATTATATTATCTGGCTGCCTCACATATAATCTTCACAAAAATTCTGTGAGGCAGATACTACCATTATCCCCACTTGACCAATGAGGAAATTAAGACTGAGAGGTTAAATGACATGCCTAGGATAACACATGTAAGTCCATAAGGCAGGATTTGAACTCTGGTGTTTTTGACACACCTAACACTAAAATCAGGTTGGACAGGTAAATTAGAGTCAGATTGTGGAAAATTTCGATTGCCACAGTCAATAATTTATATTTTATCCAGTTGTAATGGGGAGCCATTGAATAGATGGGTGATATCATAGTGAGTGAGCAGTTAGTTAAGCAACAGGTGGAGAATGGGTTGGAGAAGGGAGAGAGACTAGGATCAAGTAGACTCAGGTAATTGATTATGAAAATAATGAGGTGAAGAGAGATGAAAACTTAAATCAGTGGCATTTTCACTGGGAACAAGAATGATTAGTTTGAGAGCCTTTGAAACCCCTTGAGTGTGAAGGGGAAGGGGAAGATCATTGAGTCAAAGATAGATCTTTGGAATAGCACAAGGAAAATAAAGGCAGGACCTTGGCTAAAGAAGGTGGATTAGTTGTTGCTGTCAATGGACTTGCTCTTTTCAGCAATGATACACTGAATGACTATTTTATGCTGAATCCCTGCCAGAATCAATATTCTTGAGCTTCCAAGGGTATGCTGGATAATATTCAGGATATTTTATTATTGTTGAATCATTTCCAGTTCTGTCTGACTATTTGTGACCCCATTTGGGGTTTTCTTGGCAAAAAATACTGGAGTGGTTTGCCATTTCCTTCTCCAGCTCAGGATATTTAAAATCTGTAAAAAATACCACACTATGTGGGAAGCATGGAGATAATTAATTATTCAAGGACTATTTCCAATGCAGAATAAAAGAAACTCAGTTTCCTGTTTTTCTAGAACCCTAAAATGTTAAAACTTAAGTAGCTATTGCCATTAAATATAATGACTTCATTTTAGAGAAGAAGCTACAACCAAGAAAGAAATTACTTGCCTAGAGTCATGTGGCTACAGTTATGAAGTAGAACTAGACTATAGGTCTTAGGGCTTCTCAGGCTCCACACTGGACATAAAGGTTTTATTGGTTTCTGTTGCCATTCTAAACCTCTATTAGGTTGCAGCATAACTTCATCATTCATTATCCAAAACTTTCTTCTTTTAAGTTTAGGAGCATGGAGTTCTGATTTTCTCTGTGTTTTCTAAAATTTGACCAAATTTGTCACATCTATACTTTAAGAAAGTATACAATTCATCTTTTCTTAATGTAATTTTTTTTAAATGATTTCTGAAAATTTTAAACTTCTGAAGTTTCCATTGGTATTTCCTTTTAAACTCATGGTTTTCTTTCCTTGTTCCTACCAAAATATAATGGATAAAGAGGCCTCAGCTAGAGACCTGGATTTAAGTGCTGGTTTTGCCACATACTGTGTGACCTTGGACAAATCGCCTCTGTTCTGTGGTCCTCAGTTTCCTCATCTGTAAAAAAGGAATAATCAAACATGCCCCTCCTCCATCATTGGGTGCCTTAGAGCGCCTTTGTAAGCTGTGAAAATTTTTGTGATTATTATTACTATTGCTTATTCTGCTATCTTTACCAATTTAGTTATACAATGTTAAAACTGTTCATATGATTTCTCAAAATGTGGCAGTGTATGGAAATTGCTTCCTTGTTTCAGAGCGGGGGTCCTGTCTTATTTCTACCCCAGACCACATTGGCTCATGTCCAGTGGATTTCCAATTCATTGTAAATCATATATAATTGTCTAATATGAGAGATTAATTTCCCATATAAATGATATCTTAATTGTTTTAATGTGAGGATGTGTTTGTGTATGTGTATATGTGTGTGTGCGCATTATATTACCTGATGGGGATTGCTGAATTGCCAGCTGCTAATTAAAGCCTTGGACTGCTGGTCTTAGACATCTAACTGTATGAATCCCATGTCTGATGTTCAATGAGTGGGTGACTTTCAGTGCGTAAGCCACTGAATTATTCTGTGCCTCAGTTTCCCTATCTGCAAATAAAAGAATTGAATTAGATGATCCCCAAAGTCCCTTGCAGTTCAAAATGCTATAAAGAAATTTGGGACACAGTGGTTCTTAATTTATGGGTTCTAGAGCATAAACTAATATGACAATAGGGATATCTGAGCTAATTCTTGCATCCCTGATTGGCTTTTTCCTGCCCCAGCTCTAATTCCAGTTCTTGTCTCCAAGTCTGTTTATCTGAACTTTTCCACTGCTTCTCAGTAACCCCCATCCAATCTTTTTTGGTCCTGCAGTTGTTGCGTTAACCCAATTCAGTCTTTTGGAGTTGACACATATAAACCAAATCCCTTTAGTTAAAAGTCTCCCAGCCCAATCTTTCTTAAGTTACCTGTGACTTATAGGGTTCAAAAGAATTCCATTCAATTTATTTGTTGACCCAGCAGGTACCCTTATCCTCAGTAGCAGATGCTCCCCATTTTCCTGAAAATTGTTTGTTTATGGAGCCCACCATCCTTTGTGTGAGCATCTGACATGGCCAGGACTCAGCGGTTTGGGCATCTAGTTAATGTTCGGCGGCATCTTCCTAGAAAATTCTATAGGCTTTTGATATAGATCCTCGGCCCCTCCAAGATTAAGCTCCTTCATTTCTCCTCTGTTATCCAAAAGAAAAGAAATTTGCCTATTAAATATGGAGAATTCTAAGGTTTTCTGAGAATCTCTGCAAAATTCAATAATGAGTCACAAGAGCCTGACTATGGCTTTGCTATAGAATCCTTTACAACTCCAATCATTCACAATTGAGTTGTTCAGTGGCAGTGGCCTAAAAACACAGAGGCAATGTGCAATAAGGGGAAAGACACTGGGCTATGGTTTGGAAGCTCTGGGTTTGAGTTTGACTTCTGACACTCACTACTTAGTGTCTTGAACTGGGTCACTCAATCTCTCTCTTCTTCAGTTTTGTCATCTGTAAAATGGGCATAATAATGTTTGTATCACAAGACTGTCATGAACAAAAACAACTTGTGAACTGTAAAATGCTGGATAAAAATGAGTTGTAATTTATTTTTCAAATTCAGAAGTCAGATCTGGTAGAACTACCAAAGTGGAGAAGAAGTGAGGTAAATTTATTAATCATCTATAGATTGCAGTTATCCCTATCAAATCCCATCAAAATTACTAACCAATAATTGATATTTGTTAGAAAGAGACAGAGACTTTCTCTTTCATAAAGAGAGAAGACAAAGATGTGTGTCTGTGTGTGTGAGAGAGAGACAGAGTGAAAAAGAGACTGAGAGAAAGAGATAGAGAAAGGGAGGGAGGGAGAAAAAAGAAAGAGGGAAAGAGATAAAAGAGGGGAAGAGAGATAGAGATAAGAAAGTCAGAAAAGAGAGGGGAAAGAAGAGAAGAGAAAAGAGGGGAAAGGAGGAAGGGAAGAAGGAGAGAGAGAAAGAGACAGACAAAAAGAGAAAGAGAGGTGAGGGGAGAAGGAAGGAGGAGAGGAGAGGGAGAGGAAGGCAAATTTTTAGTTAAGATTTTACCAGATAATTTTTTGGGGGGAGGACAGTGCTATTATTGACCTTGCACTTTGAAAGGAAACTGCACTAAGGACTCCAGGCTATTCTGGAAGGTCAAGCAGGCATGAGGCAATATTTGGAATAAAAAAAGTAGTTTCCAGATAACCTGTTAGCTCTTGGGAAGCTCACTTCTCAAGGGACTTTCTCAGCAAAACCTGATTGAAGAGCTTCTAAGGATTAGACAAAGTAACAACCAAGGGAACTTTTTACTATCGAGACTCTTTGGGGAAGTGTTAGTATATGGGTAATTTCTTTGTCTAATCTTCCCTCCAACTGTCTCCTCTTCTGTGCTCACTGGTCTTTACGTATTTTACAACTCAGAGCTAAGAATTTATGGAACAAGAGGAAAGCAGTAGGGCTAAAGGAAAGAGAATATTATTAACCTCTCTTTGGATCCACAAATTATGTCACTTGTGTCTCCCTCACCTCTTCACCCATTAATCACAGACAAGTTACTCAGCCTCCTTTGTCCTCAATGAGTATTGATGATTTCTTCTCTCACTCACTCAATCCCAGTCCATTCCCTGCCTCAACTCCTTCCTATATTACCTATTAAATTCAATCCAGCAAACTTTCTTTAGCCACTAGGTCAAGTAAAGTCAACGTGTGTTTATTAAGCATCACGTATGTGCAAGAAACTGTTCAAAGCCAAAAGAATATAAAAAGGGCAAAAATAATCCCTGCCTTCAAGGAACTCACAGTCTACTTGGGGAGATAAGCAACTATGTACAAACAAGATCTATACAGTCTGAATTGAAGGTAACCTAAGAAACAAGTACTAACATTCTAGAAGATCAAGGTCAGCTTTTTGCAGAAGATTGCATTTTAAGCCAGACTTGAAGGAAATCAAATAAGCCAAGAGGTGGAGAAGAGGGAGAGTGGGGATATTCCAAGCAGGAGGTACAGCTAGAGAATATGCCCAGAGTTGGGAGATGTAAGTATTGTGGTCCAGTGTTACTGGATACTACATGGAGTACATAGAGGAGAATAAAATGTAGGAAGAGTAGACATTATGGAGGGCCATAAAGGCCAAACAGAGGGTTTTATGTTAGATCCTGGAGGTGAAGGGCAAGCATTGGAGTTTATTGAACGAAAGTGTTTGTGACATGGTTACACTTGTGCTTTAGGAAGATCACTGAATGGAGTGGACTAGAATGATGAGAGCTTTGAGATCTGGAGACCAGCCAGCAACCTTTTACAATAATCCAGGTGTGAGCTGATGAGGGCCTGTACCAGGTGTTGCCAGTTATTAGACACCAGGGATAGAAATATAAAAATGAAATCTCTGCCCTCAAAGATTTTACCTTCTACTAGATAGAATCCAAATTTACATAGAGAAGCAGATACCAGATTATACACCATAAAGACAAAGTGCACATTTTATGCTATAATTAGGGGAATCTCAGGACTTCTGTAGGGAATGATATGACCTCAAGGTTCAGATATTCTATTCAGATATTCAGATATCCCCAAATATACAGGCTGGGGAAGGGGAAAGGAGGTAAGGGAAGCAAAAATATTCCAGGAATGGAGGACACAGTGCAAAGTGCATCCACAGAGATGAAATTTTATGTTTGGGGAAGAGCAAATAAGTCAGTTTTGGCTAAAATTCTGCAATAGGAAGCAAATCTGGCAAAGTGCGTTAGAACCAGAGTTTGGAGGCCAAGTAATTTCTGTTTTATCCTAGAGGAAAAAGAAACTACTGTGAAATGGGGCAGATCTGTTCCAGTGATTATCAGAGTTCAAGAACATGACTTTTAAGAGTGACCTGGAGAATGGAATGGGGAGAGGTGTGTTAGAGGAAAGGAGAATCATTTGGTGGCTGTTCTAGTAGTAAAAGTAAGGGGAGGTGATAAAGGCTTGAAATAGAGTGATAGTAGTAACGGTGGTTAGAATATATGTTGGAAAGGTAGAATCCACAAGACTTGGCTGCTGATTGGATGTGGTTGATTCGGGTGTATTGAGGGAGAGTGAGGAATCAAGGATGAGTCCAAGGTTATGAACTTGGGTGACTGAAAGAATGATGGTACCCTTGACCGACCTAAAATAGGTAAAATAAAAAGTGAGATTAAGAGGAAAGATAATAACTGTTTTTAAGGGTCTTAAGTTTGAGATGGAAGGGTACATCCAGATTGGAGATGTTCAGTGAGACTTGGAAGATGTGGAATTGAAAATAAAGATTCATTCCCTACCCCAACTCCTACATATATACATATATAAACTTGGGGGTCATCTGAGTACAAATGGCATTGTGTATACTCAGAGAGGTAGGCAGTGTGGCATAGTGGACAAAGAGCTGACTTCAAGGCCAAATATGTGGCATGGTAGACAGAGATGACCTCAGGGTCAAAAATGAAAGCCTAGATCTGAGTTCCTCCTCTGGCCTACATTAGAAGCATTATTGTGGACAATCATTTAATTCTCTAGCACTCCAGATAGCTTTCTTTTTTTTCTCTTTATTTTTTATTAAAGTTTATATTTTCAAAACATATGCATGGATAATTTTTTAACATTGACCCTTGCAAAACCTTGTGTTCCAAATTGTCCCCTCCTTCCCCCACCCCCTCACCTAGATGGCAAGTAATCCAATATATGTTAAACATGTTAAAATTTATGTTAAATCCAATATATGTAAGAATATTTATATAATTATCTTGCTGCACAAGAAAAATCAGATCAAAAAATAAAGAAAATGAATAAGAAAACAAAATGCAAGCAGACAGCAACAAAAAGTGAGAATGTTATGTTGTGATCCACATTCAGTTCCCACAGTCCTGTCTCGGAGTGTAGATGGCTTTCTTCATTACAAGAGCACTAGAACTGGCCTCAATCATCTCATTGTTGGAAAGAGTCACATCCAGATAACTTTCTAAGACTAAAAATTACATTGGTAATTCCAATGGTCTTCGGATGGAGAGAACCATCTGCACTCAAAGAGGACCGTGGGGACTGACTATGGATTACAACATAGCATTTTTTTAAATTAAAGCTTTTTATTTACAAAGCATATGCATGCATAATTTTTCCAACATTGATCCTTGCAAAACCTTCTATTCCAACTTTTCCCCTCCTTCCCCCCATCCCCTCCCCTAGCTGGCAGGTAGTCCAATACATGTTAAATATGTTGAAATACATGTTAGATTCAATATTTGTATACATATTTCTACAGTAATCTTATTGCACAAGAAAAGTTAGATCAAGAAGGAAGAAAAAGAAAAACTGAGGAAGAAAACAAAATGCAAACAACAACAGTGAGAACAGCATAGCATTTTCACTTTGTTATTTGCATTTTATTTTTTTCTCATGTTTTTCTTTTTTTTTTTTGATCTGATTTTTCTTGTGCAGCATGACAATTGTGTAAATATGTATAGAAGAATTACACATGTTTAACATATATTGGCTTACCATCTAGGGGAGGAGAAAAATAAGAATACAAAGTTTTACAAGGGTGAACATTGAAAATTATGTATATATTTTGAAAATAAAAAAGCTTTAAAAAAATAAAATAAAAATTACATTGATAGAAGTAGTTTTCCTTATCTGGCAGTTGCTTATATCAGTGAAATCATGGGTATGTTCCCTATCCCTATCTCTGAGCAGAAATTGTATTAGAATCCATGGGAACTGATAAAGTCAGAGGAAGACTATGCAAAAAACAGAAATGAGCCTAGAACAGAACCCAAAAGTATTAGGGTTTGAGAATATAAGTCAGACAGATGATACTGCTTTTAGTGTTCATGGTACATAGAAGGGTTGTTCAAATATGGATTCACAGAATTTTAGATTCATAGAATGTTAGCATTGAAAAATCTAGCCCAGTGGCTCTCTTCAACAATGAGTTGATTTGAACCAATTCCAATTGTCCAATAATGAAGAGAGCCATCTATACCCAGAGAGAAGACTGGGACCTGAGTGTGGACCACAACATAGCATTTTTACTCTTTTTGTTATTGTTTGCTTGCATTTTTGTTTTCCTTCTCAGGTTTTTTTCTTTCTTTCTAGATCCAATTTTTCTTGTGCAGGAAGATCATTGTGTAAATATGTATATATATGTTGGGTTTAACATATATTTT
Organism: Antechinus flavipes; assembly: GCF_016432865.1. NCBI lineage: Eukaryota > Metazoa > Chordata > Mammalia > Dasyuromorphia > Dasyuridae > Antechinus > Antechinus flavipes. Next base: position 638,674,172 of record NC_067399.1, on the reverse strand, counting down.
AAATATATATTATATATTTAATATCTGGGGAGGGGGTGGGAGGAAGGAGGGGAAAAATTGAAACAGAAGATTTTGCAAGGGTCAGTGTTGAAAAAATTACCCATGCATATGTTTTATAAATAAAAATATAATAATAATAATAATAGAAAAAACTAATCCAATTCACTCATTTTACAGTCGAGGAAAGAAACTGTGGCCCAGATCATCTGGCAAGTTACTCTGGCAGAGTCACTATTCCATCCTGCCTTGGGAGCCCCTAATTTTTCAGTCTTATTGTAATAACTCATTACTCTCCTTCATGTATTCTACAGTTCAGTCAAATTGGACTTCTTAAAGGCCCTTATAAAATTGTCCACCCACTACCTCTACATTGGCTAATAGTCTACACTCGTTTCTTTCAAGACTGAATTCAAGTAGTACCACTTTTTATGTGCACTCCTTCCTGATCCCAGCCATTCACTCACACACTCCCATCTCCATGGGTTGTTTGTGCTGTCGCTTTCCAAATTACCTTGTATCTATTTTGTACATGCCTATATATATACATGTTTTCTTTCTGATGGATGTAATCTGCCTGTATTACATTATAACATAACATTACAAAGTAATATACATTACAAAGTAACACATTTCTGAGTGTCTCACTTCTGTTTTTTTTCCCTCCATTTGCCTGACACAGTAGGTTATTAATCAGAAAATCAGTAACCATTTAGTAAAGTGCCTACTATGTGACAGATAGTGTGCTAAGTACTGGGGATACAAAAAGAAGCAACAGATCATCTCCGCCCTCAAGAAGCTCACAATCAGGTGGGAGAGATAGCACACATACACACGCAAAAAAAAAAAAAAATGCAAACAAGATATACAATCGGGATAAATAGGAAATAATTACCAGTAAGAAGGCACTAGAATGAAGAGGAGTTGGGAAAGACTTCTTGCAGAAGGTGAGATTTTAGTTGGGACTTAAAGGAAACCATAAAAGTTAGTAGCTGAAGCAGAAGAGAGCAAGCATTCCAAGCATGAGGGACAGTCAATGCAAATGACCAGAAAAAGATGAAGTGTCTTGTTTGTGGAACAATCAGGAGGCTATAGTCACTGGATAGAAAGGGAATCAGGTATAAAAAGACTGGAAAGGTAGGAGGGGTCTAGATTTATTAATAAATTAGTTATAATTTATTAATGAATGCTTCTATTAATTGAATATGAAATCCTTTTTTTAATGCTGGCACTTGGAAGTTGAACTGACCCCCAGTTTATAATACAGTGTTATAACAGGGCTATTCTGTATTTCTGTAGACTTGGTCAAATAGGAAAGAAGACCCTCTTCTATTGCAGCTTGGCTAGGAGTTACTTTGTCAATAATACACAAGTAGAGCTGAATTCCTTCATGTATTTATCCCTTGCCCCAAGGAAGCAATAATTAAGCCAGGTGAATGGCTAAATAGCCTTTTATCACCTAAAAATGTTTTATAAGCAGTTCTCCACACATAACAGGGAACCAGACATGATGCAGCGTGTCTTTTATGAGATGTTTGTCAGTCTCAAATAGGCTAGGTTGGAGGGTAGTTAAGAGAGGACAGAGACACAAAACTCAGCATTGTGCTGTAAGATACAAGAGCTCTCCACAAGCTCCTTCCAGTCCTAGTTGGGAAGAAAAGACGTGAAATTTTATCAAGCAATAAAAGACAATATATTAATAGGACCCTAGATCTAATATGGGAAGGTATCTCCAAGGTTCTTTAGTCTACTACTACCCTTCTTACAGCTGAGCAAACTGAAACCCAGGGGGGTTAAGGACTTGCCCATGATCACACAGCCTTCAGAGGCACAATTTCTGCCCCAGACCCAATTTCCTTTATACTAAATTTATACTGCAAGCAATTGTTCTCTCAACTGAGTATTTCAAAGAAAAGCCCAGTGAGAACTGGAATAGTCAGGGAAGGTTATTTCAGAACAAGTGATAGACATGGCATAGGTTGGTGTGGGTTAGAATCCACTCAAACCCATAAACACCAGTAAATATATTTGTTTTACCAAGACAATCAGAAAAGCCCCATTTCTTCAAAGCAAATGACATTTAATTATCTATCCAAAAAAAAAGGTAATGTGGCAAAAAAGAAATTCCACATCTGTTTAGAATTATGTTCTTCCATAAGTTAGCATCACACTACCAAGGAAGGTTACACATGAGAAACATATGTGTTCTCTTTACATTTATATAGATGTATGACTGTGGAAGCCATAAAAGTTCTGGGTAAAAAAGTAAATGATAAATATAAAGCAAGTTGTGATATACACAAAGAAAATTATAAATGTCAAGGCACTATATCAAGTTCAAATTGTTTTTTTTTTTCTTTTTTGAAAGGCACTAATTAAAAGGATTCCAGACCCTGAGTCTAGGTAGCTAAGTGGCCCTGCAGCAGATAGAGTCCCAGGTCTGGAGTCTGGAAGACTCATCTTCCTGAATTCAAATCTGGCCACAGACACTTACTAGTAAGTGACCTTGGGCAAGTCACTTAACCCTATGTGCCTCAGTTTCCTCAACTGTAGAATGGGGATAAAAATAGCACCTGTCTCTGACACAGCTGTGTAATCTGTGAGGTCCAAGTCATTTCTGCATAGTGCCAAATTGCTTTCCAGATAGTTGAATCAGTATGCAACTTCCCCCGTAGTACATTAGTGTTTTAATTTTCCTACATCTCTTCCAACATTTGTCATTTTCTTTTCTATCATATTAACCAATCTGACAGGTATGAGGTAGTAGTTCAGAGCTGTATTAATTTGCATTTCTCTCATCAGTAATGATTTAGAGCTTTTCCCCATATTTCTATAGATAGCTTTGATTACTTTGTCTGAAAATTGCCTGTTCACATCCTTTGACCATTTATCAATTGAGGAATGGCTCTTATTTCTATAAATTTGACTCAATTTTCTCTCTGTTTGAGAAGTGAAATTTTTATCAGAGAAACTGACTATAAAATATATTTTTCTACCAACTTCTCCATCTCTTCTCTTATTCCCTTCCCTTCCTACTTTCCAGTATGGTGAAATAGATTTCTATATCCAACTGAGTATGTATATTATTCCCTCACTGAGTGAATTCTGATGAGAGTAAGGTCCATGTGCTTCCCTTTCTGCTTCCTCCACTTCTTCCTCCACTGTAAAATCTCTTTAAGACCTCTTTTTATGTCACATCATTTGTTACATTCTATCTTTTTTCCTGTTCTCCCAATACCTAATTTTTTTTTAGATAATTCAGCTCATTCAGCTCATACTTCTGCTTTCTATGTATATTGCATCTAATTACCCTAATAATGAGAAAGTTTTTAAGAATTATAAATATCATTTTCTCATGTAGAAATATAAGCAGTTTAGCCTTATCAAATCCCTTATGATTTCTTTTTCCTGTTTATTTATTTATTTATTGGTAATTCTTTTGCATTTAATGTTGGAAATTCAAATTTTCTATTCACTTCTGGTTATTTTGATCAGGAATGCTTAAAAATCTTCTATTTCATTGAATGTTCATTTTACCCTGAAGGATTATACTCAGTTTTAGAGGGTAGGTAGTTCATGTTTGTAATCCCAGCTCTTTGGCCCTGTGGAATATCATATTCTAAGCCCTCTGACCCTTTAGTCTAGAAGCTGCTAAATCTTGAATTATTCTCATTATGGTCCCATAACATTTAAATGGTTTCTTTTTGACTACTTGCAGTATTTTCCCCTTACTTTTAGAAGTATGGAATGTTTCTATAACATTCCTGGGAACTTTCATTTTGGGATTTCTTTCAGGAGGTGATCAGTGGATTCTTTTACTTTCTGTTTTATTCTCTGGTTTTAGAGTATCAAGGAAGTTTTCCTTTATAATTTCTTGAAAGGTAATGTCTAGGGTCTTTTTTCTGATCATGATTTTCAGGTACTCCATTAATTCTTAAATTCTCCCTCTAGGATCTATTTCAGATCAGTTATTTTTCCAATGATATTCAAATTTCTCTTATTTTTTCATTATTTTGATTTTATGTAATTTTTTCTTGATATCTCATAAAGTCAGTAATTTCCACTTGCCCAAGTCTAACTTTTAAGAAATTATTTTCTTCACTGGACTTTAGTACCTCATTTTCCATTTAGCCAATTCTACTTTTTAGGGAATTCTCTTCAGTGAATCTTTATATATCTTTTTCCATTTCTTCTATGCATTGTCTGTGTGTGTGTGTGTGTGTGTGTGTGTGTGTGTGTGTGTGTCCGTGTGTCCTTTTACCCTATCCATTCATTAACCATTTGGGCTATTCTATTTTTTAAGATTTTGCTTTCTTTGGTATTTTTTTTTTTTGCTTTCTTTACCAAGCTGTTGACTCTTTTTCTCATGATTTTCTTGCATCACTCTCATTTCTCTTCCCAAACTTTCCTCTATCTCTCTCACTTAATTTTAAAAATCCTTTCTGAACTCTTCCATGGCCTAAGACCAATTCATATTTTATTTTGAGGCTTTAGATGCAGGAATTTTGACTGATTGTCTTCTTCTGAGTGTGTGTTTTGATCTTCCTTTTCACCACAGTAATTTTCTCTGGTCAGAATTTTTTTTTGCTTCTGTTTGCTCATTTTCCAATCTATTTCTTGACTTTTGATTCTATGCTAAAGTGAGGCTCTTCTTTCCAAGTGAGGGGGCATTGTCCCAAGCTCTGGATTTTTCATGCAATTGTTTTCGGAGGTAATTCTGAGGACTTGTAAGTTTTTGGCTCTTCCAAGATGGTTTGATCTGGGAGAGGGCTGTTTACTACTTGCCTGCATACCTGCCAGTGTGCACTGGTTTGTGAGTGACCACATGCCCTCTTTTCAACACTGAACTGTGACCAGAATTCCTACTCTCCAGTGGTCTAAGTTCTGTTGTGCTTGTACTCCTCTTCACATTGAGACTAAGACCCAGGCCTGCAACCCAGATGCAAGTACAGACAGTGCAGCAGAGTCCTGCCCCTGATATCAGCAAAGAAACTGCTGTAAAATCTCCTGACTCATAATTTCCAATTCCTTTATTAAGGAAGATCAAAATACCATTGGAATTACATTGTCTGAGAGGTCTGGAAATCACCATTGTTGTCTGTGATTCACATACCCAGAGGTCTGATTCTGATTTGATTGGGGTACACTCTACTTTTACCCTGGTGCAACAGACTCTTCCTGATGATCTTCAAAGTTGTCTCAGCTGAAAATTTATTTTGTTCCATCTTTTTTTGTGAATTCTGCTGTTCTAGAATTTGTTTAGAGTCATTATTTAAAGGTATTTGGAGGGGTTTAGGGGAAAACTCCGGAAAATCCCTGCCTTTCCTCTGCCATCTTGACTCTAGTCCTGCATTCTATTTTTATAAAAATCCAAGTTATATCTTGATGTGATGAGCTGGGAATTTGTGCCTACTCCCATACTTCTCCCTAAAGATTTCCTCCCATCCCAAACTCTTACTGAGTCCCACCCAAAACTTCCAATAGACTATCTATGGGCAAGTGGCCAATTCCTCTGGGGGAGGGAGAGCACTGCCACCCTCTCCACCAGTTCCTATAGTGTAAGAACAGCTTGACTCTCCAATTGAATAATATTGTGGAAATAATGGGATTTCTCCTATAATCATCGTTTATGTTTCTGAGCCAAATCATAATGAGAAAGTCATTATAAGTAATAAACACAGCAGAGAGCCTGGGACATGATCTGTCATGGGTCTGACTGACGGGATGGGGTGGGAGGGAGGAATCCCATTTGAGTTTTCTGTTAGCCAGCAGAATAGTGACATCTCCCCCCCTCCTTTTTTCCCCTCCCCAAGAAAGCCAGGGTGAAGGAGAGAACATTAAGACAAGGGATTTTTTTTCGGGTGTCATTGGAGATGAGGACAATGCAGACAGTAATAGCTTGCCTCTTGCAAGCATCTCTTTATATTTCTTTAAATACTGAGCCATTATCAAGGTAATTTCCACATCCTAGCCCTTCTCACTTGACATGCCCTGGAGGAGGCAGATAATGAGTGAAATGCACACATCTCTCTGGGTGGTAGCAGCCTCCAACTCTGTTGTATGTCCTCCCAACAGTTTCTTTTCTTTTCTTCTGACCCCCACCCAACCCTATATATCCATCCCAATTGGAGGCTAGTAAGAGCCCAAGTCAGGGGAAGGATTATTATAGCACTTAGCAAAGTACCTGGAAGATAGAAGGCATCCCATAAACACATGCTGCTTGATTGGACTCCAGGCTTCTTTGAAATGTGACCCAGGAAGGAGATAATTCTATCTACCATTTTATACATGAGGCAACACCCAGAGGGCAAGTGACCAGCTTCAGATAAAACAGCAAAACAGAGAGTGAAGGCAGGGATGTGTTCATCCTCCATTTTCCCATGGACAAGGAGAGCCTTTATTACATGGCAGAGTAGAAAGGTGGGGAACTCATGAGTTAATCTCTGGCTCCAGCAAGTGTTATCCTCTAGTTCCATTACTTCCCCCATCTGCAAGTGTATATTAGGAACTTGTCACCAATTCCCACAGAGGAGTTGTGAAGATGGCAGCAAGGATGACTGCAAAGTGCTCTGAGGATTTTCAGTTCATAAAATTTTCACCACCACCATCATTACTATTCTCAGATAAGTCTCATATTATTGAATCACAGCTAATACACTTAACCAAGTATATTAACATTGTCTGTTGTTGAAATAAGAATCTTCCAGTATAATATAGGAGGCTAACAATACTGACTCTTACACTTATGCCAGTGTAGATGCTATTGTATGAATAACTTCACTATGTCAATCATGGGCAGCTGCTGGGAATGGATTCAAGAAGACTCATTTACTTGAGTTCAAATCTTGCCTCAAACACTTAGTAACTGTGTGATCCTGGGCAAGTTACTTGACCCTGTTTGCCTCAGTTTCCTCATTTGTAAAATGAGCTGGAGAAGGAAATGGCCAATAGCTCCAGCATCTTTGCTAAGAAAACCTCAGATGGGGTCACCAAGGATCAAGCACGACTTAAAATGACAGAACAACAAATATGAGTCATTGCTGGCTCGTTGCTGACTCATGCACAGTACAGCATATATTATCAATAGTCCCTAGGTTTAGATTTTGAAAGAGGAGATTGTACAGCTTCGTAATTGTTCTGTAGTATAAATCTAAGCAAGTCACTTTTCTTTTCATAATTTCTCTGTCACCTCGGTATAGAGTTTCTGGTCATATCTCCTTCTATACCCCCTTACCCCTTGCCAACCCCAGCCTGGGCTACTAATAATAGCTGACATTTCTGGAGCATTTAAATTTTTGTGAGGCATTTTCTCTATATTATCTCATTTAAGTCTCACAACAACCTTGTAAGTTGGATGCTATCATTAGTATTTTCCCCATTTTACTGATGAAGAAACTGAGTCTTTGAGAGGTAGAATCCATAAAGAACTTGGGAGTTCCCAGGGAGAATGGAGCTGTAGATCTCTTACCGAAGATTAGGAAGGAAACAAGTATTTTAAAGTATCTACTATATGCTGGGCATTGTGCTAAGCACTTTGCAAAAATTATTCTATCTAATCCTCATGACAACTTTGGGAGGCAGGTTCTTATCCCCATTTTATAGATGAGAAAACGGAGGCAGACAGAAGACAGGATTACAAAGCTCATAAGAGCTGCATTTGAAGTCAGATGTTCCTTACTCCTGCCCTGGCTCTCTATCGACTATCCACTTAACTATGAGATAGGGGCTTACTCCCTTTGGCTTTTTCTGCAGTGGGGCTCATCAGCCACTGGTTCCCTATTAATATTTTTAAATTGTTCCACTTCATAAAAGATAAGCTTCCCACCTCTCACCCTACTGGGCTGACAAACCCCCTCTAGTGGAAAGAAAGAGAAAGGATTGTGCTTTTGCTTCCTTGGTTCTCTGATTCCTAGAATCTCCCAAGAGGTTAGGTCCTCTCAGACTGCGTCAGGTTCCCTGGATACCCAAGTGAGTATCCCATCTTCCTTAGTCACAAACCTTTCCAGGCCTGGCTTCTTTTATTCCACAATTTAAAAATACCCCCTTATTTATTATTGTGTGTGGATCCCTGTGCTGATGCTCAAGGAGATGCAGTGTTTGCTCCTTTTTCTTGGATATGGAGTTCACCTGATCTACTCAGAGTACTGACTAGGATTCATCTTAGCCCTTCATTTCTCCTTCTGCCTACAAATTGCTGGAAACAAACTTTTATTCAGAATAGGAATAATGGAAGTCTGTAACATGCTTTCAGAAATCCATGTGTTCAGGCCCCCCTGGGGAAAGGAAGGAAATGGGTTGCCTTAGCTCCCTGAGCTCTCCTGCCCATTCCATGGCTCTTCCTCTGTTCTCTACCTTTATCTCTTTCTTTCTTGCTTGCTCCTTGTTTGTGGCTTTGTTTGTTAGACACATGTCAAGCTTGATGAAGTAAATGATGCAAAACCAGAATTCTAACAGCTCTCTTTATCTCTCTTTTCAAAACCCAATTTGTCCCTGCTGTCTCCTGAGGGCTGTACTACAAACTCAGTCACTCTTGAGGATTGTGAGTGTGTACATATGTACACACACACACACACACACACACGTGCATGCCACAAATTTTCTCTTCTTTCCTCTTTTCTTCCCTTTTCTATTCATTCTCATTTTGTCTCCCCCTAACTCTTACCCTGCCCACTTATCTTATATTAGCTCTTTTTACTTTTTTCTTCTATCTCTCCCTCCCTCATTCCTTTCTCTCTTTCTTTCTCCTCCTCTCTCCCTCTCTCCCCCTCTCTCTGTCTGTCTGTCTCTCTTTATGTCTGTTTGTCTCCCTGAATCTCACTCTCTCTGTCTCTGTCTTTCTCTTTCTCTCACTCATTCTCTTTGTTTGTCTTTGTCTCTTCTCTCCCTGTCTCTGTCTCTCTGTTTCTCTATCTCTGTTTGTCTCTGTCTCTCTGTGTGTCTCTGTGTCTCTCCCTCTGTCTTTGTCTCACTCTTTCTGATTTTTAATTTTCTCCATCTTTTCCCTTCCCATCCCCACCCTTACTAAACCTCTCCCCATCCCTCCTTGGGGACAGACTGTATTTGTGCTTGCCTTCCTGTTAAATGGTGAAAGAGCAGGTGTGCACACTGATGGAGAGGCTGGCAAGGTTGGCAAGGGTATCCAGGGAGAGAGCTGGCTTCCTAACCCTTTCCTTGCCATCTGGGTTAGTTATATTTTCCCCATTTTAACAAGAAACTCCTGGAGGTGCTAGAGGCTACAGAGAAAAGAGCCAACTTCTCCCCTCACCCCAGGTGGGGGCCAGCCAGACAATCAATTACCAGGGACCTATTACTCTATCTTCTTCCCTAGGGTGTGCATGTTCTCTCCAGATTCCCAATATTCCATTTGGGAAGAGCTGAGGTTGACTCATAATGTCACCTCTGATGCATTTCACTCATTGTTCCCCAGTCATTCCAAGGCAAGTGATTACCCACTTCTACTTGAAGATCTTCAATGATGGAACATTCACAGGTGGGATGGCACAATGAGAACAATCAGAGAACTGGGGTCCTGATGCTACCTGAATGATCTTATTTACATCATTTAATTTCTGTTGCCTCAGTTTCTGAATGTCTAAAATGAAAGTTGGTCTGATAATCTAGAATTTCTTTTCCAGCATTTTACCTATGATCCTATGGAACCTCCTTGAGCAGCTCAGACCACTTGTGGCTGGCTCTGATGTCAGGATTTTTTTTATGTCTCTATCACCTTCTCCCCAGTGCTCTCACTTCTATTGTCTGAAGCCCAGGGGAACAAATCAAAGCCCTTTTCTTCATGATTGTCCTTCATATACATGGAAGACAAAAGTTGTATGTCCCTCTGTCTTCCCTTCTTCAGGATAAGCACATGGTTTTTTGAATCTCTCCTTGTGTCTGAGATGATTCAAGTGTCTTTTGCATCCTGAAAGCACTTCAAAAGGCAGAGCCTGGAATTGAATACTTCACATGTGGTGATTATGGCAGCATTGCAGGACTATGGGGTCTCACTTATTCCATTCTTTTTCTATTTACCAACCTATGTACATGAAAAACAATGTGGATAGAAAGCTGGTCCCAGAATCAAAGAATAATTACTTGTCTGATATATTATAGAGGGAATTCTCTCATCTATGAGGTAAACCAGATGGCTACTGAGGTCTCTTCCAATCTCAGACTCTGTGATTTGGTCAATCAGAAAGTTCTGGGTTCAGATCCTACTTCTGATTCATACAGATTGAATGATACTAAGTAAGTTATTCAATTTTTTAGTGCTCCAAACAGTTCTCTGAGACTATAAGTAGCAGAACAGATGCTGGAATGTATTAACAGAGGGAATTCCCTCACTGGGAGTTCCTTGTGCCAATTAAATTGTGGGCTCAGTTAAAAAAAAATAAGAACAGAAAAATAAATCCCATTAGTTTTGGTGGATCCAATGTTATGCTATCACCTTTAATTAAGATTCTAATCCATTAAAAATCCTATTTTTTCCTCTATAAATGGTTGTCCTGTAGTATTTGCTTCTTTATGCATGTATAACACTGGTTTTAAAAAAACACACAAAAAACTTTATAGTTGCCATTCTTAAATTTTATTTTACTGGATCTTAATTCTGTCAAACAATTATCCATTTTCCGACTTTGTGTCATCCATCAATTTATCAAGCATGACATCTCTGCCTTCTTCTAGGTCAAACAGAATGGAGGCAGGAACTGAATCTTGTGGTGCTCTACTAAAGACATCCTCTTTGACATCAAACCAATAATCCTAATTCTTGGATCTTTTCACTGAATTGTTTCTGAAATCCACGTAACATTAATCCGGCTTAGCCATGGATGGACTTCATCCATTCATCCATATGCCGCATTTGTCCATAACAACATCATTAGGGATATATTGTTCAATACCTCTCAGAAATACAAGTATACTATATCTATGACATTGTACTCATTTTTCACTCTAGTAACTGGCAAAAAGGGAAAGGACGTCATTCTAGAGTACATTGTGATTGATGAATCTGGTCTAACTTTCATTGACCACAAATTCCTTTTCTACACACTCAAAAGTCAGCTTTGTTCCATTACACATGGGCCCAGCCTGGTATATGTCCCTAGAGACCAATGAGGAAGGTATAGGCTAAGGGTAGGCTGTCTCTGCCACTGGAAAAAAAAACAAGTCATGTGCCCTATTTGGGGTGAGTCTATAAAGTTAGATTTCTATGTTGAAGAAAAAGTTTGAGATTCTCAGAGACCCAGAGATCTCAGGGCAGAAATAGGAAGGCAAGGGCTCAGCTACTGAACAGAAAGTTATGTCTCCCATAACCATTACCAGATTTGGTTGATCATTATAGAACTATGCAATCCTTAATGGCCACACTTTAAACTATATATATAAGCCTGTGCCTGGGTTATTTATTGGATTCTTAGCTTCTCTATCCAGATCAAGAAATCACAAAATTGAGATGATTTCCTCAACATTACATAGCAAGTTTTACCAGGGCTATTCCAAGATCCCTGGTCTCCTGTATATCTCACTTTTGCTAGACTAGAGTTCTCCCAAATGTCTACCCAAGGTTCTTTGGCACTTAGTTCCACTGTCTCCCTTTGAGTGTATGACAATATCCCAACAGTCCCCCAGTTTTTGCCATTTCAAGACTTTCCTCTTTTTTCTTAGTTCCTTCAAAGCAACCCTCCACCTCAGTTTGGCATTTTCTTCTCAGATTGTGGAGAAGAGAAAGGACAGGAGGAAATGTAAAGGGGCCACAGCTTCATAGAAAAGGCCCCATTTGGCTTTCTCTTTTCCCAGAATTGTCAGTGAAGCAAATTTTCATTCAGCTCATCACCCCCTTGGAAATAGGCAGTCATCAGACACTTATGGATCTTTCAAGCCCCTTTCTCTCCCTAATAATCCCTCCTCTTGGGGTGGTATTGATTCCCAGCCGCCAGCTGCCTCTTGGTATTCCAGGACCCAGTTTGGTCTGGATAAATCGCTGTGCTGTCATTTTCACTTGGCAATTACCCGCTCTGATTCCTCTCCTCCTGAGCCTTTGCACCAGCCCATACCACCACTTGTCTATTGACAAAATACTCCAGTCCCAGAAAGGCTGGGCCAAGAATCTGGGGGATAAGCAAGCAGTGGCAAGTGAGTAGGAGCTTCCACTTTGTAGGAAGAAGGGGGCCCTTGATGTAGTCCTATGGATTATCCCCGGAGGGAAGGAGGCAAGTGCCTAGGACTGCAGGCTGATACCTGGATGGCTTTGAGGAAATGCTTCAGAATTTGTGCACGATATTGCACAAAGCTTGTGGTGCTTCTTGAATGTATAAACAAGCCTCACTGGAAATCTGCAAACCTTTTCACCTTTCCAGCTCCAAGTTCAACTCTGCTTCCTCCCCCAACTATAGCTATTTTCAAAATTTTAAGTCTACTTCTCCCACTGGTTAGTTAAGCAACCTTAAATAAATTCACTTAATTTCTTTGGCCCTCAGTTTCTTCATATATAAAACAGGAAATTATATTTGATGGCTTTAAAGGTCCCATCTAGCTCTAAAAATTAATTTGAAAAATAAGATCCAAGATTCTGTGACTCTTAGCTCTTATTCCCTTTCCTAACCTGACCTTAGATGGACTTAAAGATCTTTATTTAAAAGGTACTTACTTCTTTTTATGGTGGGGCTCTGTTACCCCCTGGGTCCTTCAGCTGCTCCACATCTCTGCCTTCAAGTTCCTGAATGATTAAGGCTCCATGCCTCACCAGTAGCCCCCCTGCCTTGAACAGCCTCCTTCTGTATCCCAGGGAGAGAAGTCATTGAGTCACCCGCCCAGGCAAGAGGCCGAGATAGGGGCCAAGAGACAGATAATGCCATCCAGGGCCAGACCACTGATACCTGGCGTGAAATTGAAAAGCCCTCAGCCTCTGCCTGCCTTCCCTCCCTCTCTGCATCAGCTTCTACACTCTGGTGCCCCTTGAACACAGAGAGCTAAAAGGATGGAGAATGAAATCCAGACCTGAGTTAAAGGGAAAGACATCCTTCCCAGAGCCCCCCAGGCCTACTCCCAAGACAGGGGCAAAAAAGCACATGGGGCCAGTTCTTTTCCTTGTGTACTGTCCCTTCTTCTTCCCTAAGCCCAGAACCATTCCACTCACACCTGGTGGTCTCTGCCATCTCAATGGCTTAGATTTTCTGGGACATCTTACAGAGCTGATATTTTCTCCATGGCTCCCAAGCCTCTCCTGAAGCCAGAGGAAAGTCTCATAAAGAAAAAAAAATGTATATGTATATAAGGAATGAGGGGAAGTCTATATGTATAGTTTTGGAGACCAAAGGAACAGCTGTATCAGACATAAAATGGAGATGTATCAGACAAGGAGGTACTTCTGCCTCACTGAGGTTTTTGGTACTCTGCCTTTTCTTCCTCCTCTGGCATCCTATTTTCATCTGCTTCTTTGTAAAATACTGTGGGCTAATGGAAAGGAACACTAAACCTGGAGTTCAAAGATCTATCTCATTCTCTAGCTAAGAGACCTTAGGCAGGTCCTTGCATCTTGCTATGTTTCCTCATCTGTAAATTTCTTTTCCTTATAGATGAAAAAATAAATTCATTTTGGCTTTTCCCCACCAACTTCTGTGTTTTATTTTATTTTATTGTTACATTTTAAGCTCCACACTGTCTCTCTCCCCACAATACACTAGGTCACCATATGACATAGATAGATAGTAGACAGACAGAACATAGATAGATTGATCAATAAATGATAGATAGATGCACAGGTAGTAAAGATAGATAGACAGACAGATAGATGTAAGACCATATGATGTATGCTTCAATTTATCAATTTCTTTCTCCAGAGGTGGATAGCATCTTATAGGTCCTTTGTACTTGATTTGAGTATTTATAATACTCAGAATAACTTAGTAGTTCACAGTTGTTATTTGAATAATATTGCTGTCATTATACATACTCTCTTGGTTCTGCTCATTTCGCTCTTTGATAGTTCATGTAAATCTTTCTATGTTTTTCTAAAAATCAACCAGTTCTTCATTTCTTATAGCACAATAGTATTCCATCACAATCTTATGCCATAGCTTATTTCCAAATTGATGGGCATCCTCTCAATTTCCAGTTATTTGTCACCCCAAAGAGAGCTGCTATCGATATTTTAGAACATATAGCTTCTTTTCCTTTTTTTCCTGATCATTTTGAGAAACAGATCTACTAGAGATATTGCTTGGTCAAAAAGTATACCCAATTTTATTATTCTTTGGTTATAATTCTAGATTCCTCTCCAAAATGCTATCTTCTGGTATGTTTTTGGCAAATGAAAATGCAGGCTGATAGTATATATTCATTTCTATTGACATACATCGTAATATTGTTCAAGTCAGGATTCTGACTTGGAGTTCTTGACTTATTGGCCACCAAAGAACTGTGAACTAAAAGGATAACTTTTAAAAATTCTCCTAAAGTCATTGGGTATATGAATAAGTTGGGAACCAATAAAATTAGATGTACCCAACTTATGAAACCAAACCTGAAATGGAGACAGAGGAAAAAACTAAGGAAGATGAGAGAAGGAAGAAGAAGAAAGAAGAAGAAAGAAGAAGAAGAAGAAGAAGAAGAAGAAGAAGAAGAAGAAGAAGAAGAAGAAGAAGAAGAGAAGAAGAAGAAGAAGAAGAAGGAAGAAGAAGAAGAAGAGAGAAGAAGAAGAAGAAGGAAGAAGAAGAAGAAGAAGAAGAAGGAAGAGAAGAAGAAGAAGAAAGAAGAAGAAGAAGGAAGGAAGGAAGGAAGGAAGGAAGGAAGGAAGGAAGGAAGGAAGGAAGGAAGATGTAAATCAATGGGAAATCACATTGTATTTCCAAAACCTTTAACCATCTCCTTCTGTAAGAGGACAGCCATGTCTTTGTTCAGAGTGGAAGATGAGGAAGCAGGTCTTGGCTTTTAATCAAAGTTACATTAGATGAAGCTTTTATTATTCACCCAGCTTTATTACAGCTATTTTTACGCTGGGGTTAGAAGTTAATATTTCTGGTTTTTACTGAACTCTGGCCGGCACAAGACTGCTATAGACAGAATCAGAACTACTCCAGAATGGAGAGAAAATGGGGGGAAAATCAAATCAAATAAACTCAACTCACCCAGTGGACCGAAAGAGTGGACGAAAAACAACCTTAATAACATAGGGGAAGGTTTCAGAAGTGGGAGTGAGATGGTGAAATCAGGCCTAATCAGGCGAGCCAGAAGGGGGTCCAATCACCTTCTGGGTATCCAAGAAGGAAAGGGACATAGTGGATAGGAAAAGATAGGGGTTCCTTGATGGAGGCAAGCTAGGGGCTGGCCAGGCAATCAGTGTTCTGTGAACAGAGCTCTCCATGGTAGCTACTCCCTTATTCATACATGCCTTCCCTTTTCTCCTCTGACTAAAGGTTTAGGCTTTTGAAGGTGGATAAGCTGGCTGGGGGTTAACTCCTCGGTGGCTGAAATTGAGTACAGAAATAGCTGTGATCTATACTGTGTGTGTGTGTGTGTGTGTGTGTGTGTGTGTGTGTGTGTTTTCCTCCTCCCTTGTATTTGATGACAATGCTACTATAATGTGACTGAAAAAAATTCCTACATGATATGAATTACCAGATAAGACCCACATGTAGAAGATCTCTGATATGTCTAAGCTGGGAAGAAAGGAGCAATATAGTGGATTTTTCAGTCTTTTCTCTATCCCAACATGGCTCAGGATCTTCCATTGGCTTGTATGGTGTCATTATTGCTTACCCAATAAGCAATGGCCAGTGGAATTGAGTATTGTGGATAAGGTCAAGGTGTGTCAGTCTGGGGCTAAGGTCAGAGTATCTGTCTATGGACGGGGTTTGTGGGTTAGTGGTTCAGTTGGTGACTAGTCTTGAGGTCATTTGTAGTAAGTCCATGGCTTCATCCTATAGTTGATATAAGGAGATCAGCCTCTGACTACATTTAGATACATCAACAGTATTTTGTGGCTAGAATTAAGTATGATGATGAAATTGCCCTCTCCTTCAAATTAGAAGAAATTAATATCTTTTTACTATTCCTATGGGAAGTACTATGAGCAAAGACTTGGGATGGTAACTCTTTGGAGCAAAGAACCAGTATCTCAAGAATCCAGGGAAGTGAGTGAAATCAAAAGCAAAACTGAGACAGGGATGGAGTAAAGATATTATGGACTCAGAAACCCTCAACCTCTCCAAATTTTACATTTGACTAGGACTTGTCGTTCTATGGAAGGAAGTACTTGGTTGGAAGCCAGAACTGGTTGAAAAGTCATCTAAATTCACGTTTATATGGGTACAAACATATATGTAGGTTGATGTCTGGGGGATTTGGAGTATCCTAAAGATCAATAAAAACCAAGAACAGTATAAGAAAAAGATTTTTTACAATCCATCTCACTCTGAAATATATGAAATATTAGAAAATATAGATCTTCATTTTATACCTCAACAACGATACTGTATGAAGATGTATTCTGATGGAAGTGGACTTCTTTGACAAAGAGACCTAACTCAGTTTCAATTGATCAATGATGAACAGAATCAGCTACACCCAAAGAAAGAACACTGGGAAATGAATGTAAACTATGTGCATTTTTGTTTTTCTTCCCCGGGTGATTTTTACTTTCTGAAACCAATTATCCCTGTGCAATAAGAGAACTGTGTGGTTCTGCATACATATATTGTATCTAGTATATACTGAAACATATTTAACATATATAGGACTGCTTGCCATCTAGGGGAGGAGGTGGAGGGAGGGAGGGGAAAAATCGGAACAGAAGTGAATGCAAGGGATAATGTTTTTTTTTTTGTTTTTTTTTGTTTTTTTTTAAATTTTTTATTTAATAATTACATTATATTGACACTCGTTTCTGTTCCGATTTTTTCCTCCTCCCTCCCTCCACCCCCTCCCCTAGATGGCAAGCAGTCCTTTATATGTTGGATATGTTGCAGTATAAGGGGATAATGTTGTAAAAAATTACCCTGGCATGGGTTCTGTCAATAAAAAGTTATTATAAAATATAAATAAATAAATAAAAGAAAATACAGATCTTATAGGTTCTTAGCTAAGGAAAACTCAAGTCATTTCTGGGCTCTGGAAGTTTCAATGGCTCCCTATGGCTCCCTATTGCCTTTAGGATAAAATATAGATTCTAATCTGCCTCCAGCCTGGCTTACTTCCACTCACGGAGTCTTTGCTTTAGTCAAACCAAACTGACTTTCTGTTGTTGCCTGCTCAATTCTGTTTCCTATTTCTAAACTTTGTATGGACTGTTCCCATGCTTTCTCATCTCTGTTTTTGGTAACTTCTCTTCAAGGCTCAACTTAAATGTCATCTCCTTTGAAGAGACCTTTATTACTTCTTCCACTTTGTATGTACTATGTACATGCACTGTACTTCCCTATGAATGAGTTATACAGTTAGGTCTTGATTAGTGTGAATAATGAATTCCTTAAAGTGGTTGCTATTATTTGAATTTGAACTATTTGAAATTATAGAAAATATTATGATTTGTCCCAGCCCAATGAAAATAAGCAGCACAAATGTGAATAACTTAACTACTTCATGGGATTCATTATTCACACTAATTGAGAGTTAGTTATTTCTCTCTCTCTTGTCCCTCATCCCTCTCTCACCAGTATAAGTTGCTTGAAGGCATGGATGCCTCACCTTTTGTTTTCATATCCCATTGCTTAGCACATAGAAGTCAATTACTAATCCCTCGTGGACTGATTTTCTTTTATGTAGCCTGATGTAGGGAAGGGAGGTTTAACTATTGTCTTTCTGCCTATTTGGGGGGTATTTCTTCCTGAGAGGTGCAATCTGAAACTAGATTGGGGGTCAGCTTGTAATTTGGGGACATTCTCTCTGCTTTCTCTCCTCACTAGCAGACAGTAGCTACTTTCTATGATACCCTGTATGTCGCTGCCGAATGAGATCCTCACGTCCACTGTACAAGTTATTGGGGTCTTTGCTATTATCCCAGTATCAGCAAATGCAATAACTTGAAAAAGACCCCAATTTTTACTCTGACCTTTCCTGGAGCCCAGAGTTCACCCTATTTGGCCACTTAACCTGTTTGTTCTGAGCTAAAGGCTGGCAGACAGAGAGAGAAAAGGCAGGTGTTAGAGAAAGAGTGGGAACATGGATATAGAAGGATAGAATCCAACCTCTGGATTTCAAAGAAAAGATAGAAAAGCAAGTGCTTGTAAGAACTGTTGAAGAGAAAAGTGGGGGAACAGTATCCTAATGGAGAGGTCAGTGACCTTTTGAAAAAACTATTTAATTATTCTTATCTTACCTTGGATTTCATTAAAAATGGACACAATACATTTTTCCCTCTTATTTATCTCACAATTCCACTGTTCCCTCCCATCCATCCATCCATCTGACTAAGTTCCTCTTGGGGCCTGACCTTTTTGTAGTATAGTATAGAATTCAAAACTTGTCCTGAAGAACCTTAAGAACTAGAGAGATTTTGTAATAATAATTATAATAATAGTAACATATCTTATACCAGTTTATGATTTATAAATTGCTTTCCCATAACACATATTTGTTCTTCCCAGTGCCTGAGAGGGAAAACTAGGTGATACAGTGGATAGAGCACTGGCCTTGGAGTCAGGAGGATATATGTTCAACTCTGACCTTGACACTTATTTGTGTGACCCTGGGCAAGCCACTTAACCCTGATTGTGTCAGTTCCTTATTTATAAACATGAGCCAGAGGAGGAAATGGCAAAGCACTTCAATTTTTTTAGGGTTAGGGTAAGAGTCAGGTTAGGGTTGGTTAGGGTTAGGGTTAGGAAAACCCCAATTGGGGTCACAGACAGTTAGACATGATTGAAGTGATTCAACAATGCAACAAAGTGACTGAAGATGGGCATTATTTTTTTACAAATAAGGAAATTGAGGCTTAGAGGAGAACCAGAACTCAAACCCAAATCTTTGGGGTTTGAAGATCCTGTCATTGCTTGATATTCAGTTTCTTCCTTGCCTTCACCACAGGTGGAGAAAAGTGAGGCACAAAAGAACTTTTTAAAAGTTTCATGGCGGATTGATGATAGGCTAAAACTCAGGCTCGGCAACCTTGGCCTCTTGTCACTGGTGATGGCTCAGCTTTTTTCCATAGAAAACCCTGTGGAAGAACTTTGAGGGCTTTAAGCTATGAAGGGGATTAGGAATGGATGACACAGTGGGAAAAAAAGTTCCATGGTGAAGTGGGAAAAGGGAGACACCTGGAGTTAAACAGGTTAGTATATTGCAAGGTCCCTAACCTTCATTTGTATCATGTCCCCCTTTATCAGTCTATTGGAATCTATGGACTTCTCAGAATTATGTTTTTTAATGATAAACTATATATAATTACAAGGGAAACCAATGATATTAAAATAATTATCAACAATTCTTTTGGACATGACTCTCTTCGACAATGAATTGATTCAGACCAGTTCCAATTGTTCAGTAATGAAGAGAACCATCTACACTCGGGGAGAGGATTGTGGTAACTAAGTGTGGACCACAACATAGCATTTTCACTCTTTCTGTAGTTGTTTGCTTGCATTTTTGTTTTCCTTCTTAGGTTTTTTTTTCTTTCTAGATCTGATTTTTCTTGTGCAGCAAGATAACTGAATGACATGTATACATATATTGGACTTAACATATATTTTAACATATATTGGAATACCTGCCATCTAGGGGAGCGGGTGGAAGGAAGGAGAGGAGAATTTGGAAGAGAAGGTTTTGCAAGGGTCAGTGTTGAAAAATTTCCCATGCATATGTTTTGTAAATAAAAAGCCATAATAAAAAATAAATAAAAAAGAAGGATTTAAACTAAAAAAAATAAAATAATATAATTATCAAAACAAAGTTGTGACATAGTAACATATTGCTTCTTCATCAACACATTGTTTCAAAACAACACATTTAAAATATAAGAAAGTTAAGTTAAAATTGATTTTTAAGACAATATAAAGGCTACCATTGCTTAACTTGAGTAAGAATATTCAGCTGTGGTGTAGTCTTTGAGGAGATGATGTTCAGGTCATGCTCGACATCCAGTTGATTTTTCACTACAACAGGATGTGAAAAGATCTGATTTCTAGTGGCGACCAAATAGCAGGGTCTGCTAAAACTACTGTGACTTGTTGTCAGGATTCATAATTGGAGGAAATGCTAAATTTCAGGTAGAGGTTAGGGAAAGTAAGAGTTCGTTTCCCATCCAAGTTCATGGAGCCCAGCTTAAGAACTCCTAGTCTATGGCTAGGGTTAATTAAGGCTTTGGTTTGGGATCGGTGTTGGGAGGTGCATACCTCCTTCCTCCTCCCACCTGATGGAAGAAAAAGGAAAGATCCCAAGCTAAATGGGAAAACTGGCAGCCACTCTACAAGGCCTGTCAGATGCGTGGTGAAGGAGTGCATTTCTTGGCTGTAATAGATTTGGGCCCAGCAGTTGGTTCTAAATGCCTCTTGCCCTGACGTTCGAAAGGAGCATTGAGGGCAGCAGGAGGGCTGGGAACGGGGGAGGTAACTTCAAGGATGGGGGCCACAGCCTGCCTGTGCCTGCCACTTGCCTGTATAAATACATGTTTACCCGACAGCCATACTCTTCACATCACATGCTGTCACCCTGGCAGCTGCTCTTGCTGGAGATCCGGGGCCTTCCTGGGATTTGCATACCATAGTCTATAAGCAGCCAGGAGCAGGGACAGCAGAAAGGAGCTGTGAACGAGTGGATAAGGACAAGGGACTTATTTTCTTTTCTGGTGCCATTTTAAAACATATTCCCTTCCCTAATTCTGCAGATTCTTGGTTAAAAGCAAAAGATGTAAGCTCAGAAAGTGGGGATGGGAAGAAGGGAGATGCTGGCTGAGTAGGAGACAAGGAGTTAAATCAAGTCACTTAGCACTGGACACAGGGAAGACATTAAACTCTGATGAAAGTGGGAAACCAGGCAAAAGAAAACACAAGTGACTAAGGTTTAAGACCACGGTCAGTGTTTATTCTCTCTAACCCTCCCCAATTTAATTAGTTGCCAAATCCTGTCACTCTGTCAGTTCTTTCACTTTCTCTCATGCCCATTATCTGCTTTCCACTCACATTGTCATCACCCTGGCTACCCTCATCTCTCAGCTGAAGGAACTAGAGATGTTTAATCTGGAGAAGAAAACTCTGAAAAGGAGGCAGCTATGAGATCTGTCTTCAGTTATTTGAAGGATCATCATGTGGAGGGAGCGGTTAGATGTGTCCTGATTGACCCTTGAGGTTAGAATCAGGAGCAAAGTATAGAAATTGAAGAATAACAAATTTGGGCTACATGTCAGGAAAAACTTCCTCATAAATAGAAATGTTCACAAATAAAATAGGCTGCCTTAAGGGGTGGTGCCTTTCCCTCCTTGGAGTTTTCAAGTAGAGATTGGATGTTCACGTGTTTGATATGTTTCCATGGGAATTCTTCTCATGTATGAGTTGGGCTAGATGGCTGCTGAGACCCCTTTCAGTTCTCTCTTTTTTTGATTCCCACCTGAATTCTCTTTTTAAATTGTCTTCTAATTGATCTTCTTGTGTCTGTTCTCCCTTCTCCAGTGACCAAGACAACTTGTATAATGAATGCACGGTTCTAATTGTCTAATTTTCTGCTCAAAAGCTTTTTTGTTTCCCCATTGCCTAGAAGAAGAAATGTAAATTCTTTAGCTTAATTTTAAAGTACTTCTACCATTTGGATTCAATATCATATCCAGCTCCACATCACTTGCCTTCCTTTCATTCATTCATGCTCCATTCCAGTCACACTGAATGACTGATCTCATCCTATCCTCCCCTGTCTCTGTGGATTGGTGTGAGCCATCCTCAATAACCTGAATGTTCTCTCTGTATAGCTCCCTCAAATGTAATCCTTCTTCCCCTCATGTATCACCTTTTTAAATATGTCTTTCCTCCTTCTTCTACTGGACAAAAGTGTTCCCTCAATCCCTAAATATAATATTAGCATTGTGTCTTAATCTTCTCTTTGTTCTCATTGGGTCTCTTTTTTATCATATCTGTTGAAGTATATGTCTTACTCTTCCCTAGTAGACTACAAGCTCTCTGAGAGTAAGGACTGTCTTGTTCGTCTCTCCACGTAGCATAATACTGTTTACATCATAGCTATTTATAAATGTTTCTAGAATTAAATTAATTAAGAATGAACTTGAAGAGACACTAGAAGAGAGTGTTATGGTGGTCTTTTCACAATTATTTCCTAAAGTATTGATGATAACTATTTCAGAAGTCTAAATATTTTAAAAATAAATGTTGATCTGACAAACTATTGGGTTTCAAGGTATACTATAAAGAATTTGGTGATTTTGATTCACTTAGTTTTGGTTTATTCAGGTCTTTTGAATCACTCTCTATATATAGAATGTGAGCTCCTTGAGGGAAGAAACTGTTTCAGTTCTATCTTCACCTGCCCACTGAGTAATACAATGTAGTACACTAACCACAGGCTTAGTAAATCCTCACACTTTGATTGACCCACGTAGTATAATTGAACAAAACTTCCATGAACCTCTCCTTAAGAGATCCAAGCCTGTGCTAGCCTTCTTCTTGTCTCTGCACTTGGGAAGTGTCAGCAAGACTCCAATCACCATAATTGATTGCTTGTGTGAGAAAGACAGTAAATAATTGTCCCACAACTTCTGAAAGTGAGCATAATTAGTATAGTTAACAATCTTGAATGATGAATTGGTTCATTCAGTACTGGTGTGAAGGGATGAGGAGAAGGGAAAGGGACTTGAAGTCTCCCCAGAGATGAGCTTTGCGTTGTTATTGACTTCATCACTCCTAATATACTACTATCCGATCTCCTATATGAGTTTAGGTTGAGCTTTGTGATGGAATATGGGTTTCTCAGGTCCAAATGGAAAGTGTGTGTGTGTGTGTGTGTGTGTGTGTATGCACTTTCACGTGCATGCATGCACATACCTGTATATTTCTTTGGTGGACTGCAGATGCCTGTATATTCTCTTGGTGAACTGCAGAATTTCGTTTTATTGAAGTAGACTCAAGGAGAGAAGAAAGGAGTAGATCTGGCTTCACAGTGACTTTCATTGGTCCTATCTCAGGACTCAGTTGCCAGTGATGTAAAAGAGATGAAAATGGGCTGATTAATTCATCTTCTGAGAGAATAAAAGAACTGAATTGGAGAATTCTGGGACTAGAAACGTCTCAGAAAAGTCATTTAGAAGGCTTCTGGAGAGGATACCATGAAACTTCCTTGATACCAATAACCTTCCTTTCCTGGGCCATTCTTCTTCCAAATAAAACTGAATTCCATCCTTTTTTTTAGCTCCTCATCACAAGGATTGTCTAGAAATGTCTAGATGTCTTTTAAGATGTCTGCCAAAATGGAAGCTGGAGACCAGCATGATACTGGTGATAATAATAGTCTCACTCATGTGGGATCAACAGTTTACAAAGCACTTTTCCTCCCACAATCACCCAGCGAAGTAGGAAACAGAAACTTCTTCATCTATTCCTCTTCAGATTGTTTTCTATTTACTTATCTCAGTACATTTTGTGTTTTCAGGAGATTATAAGCTCCTAGAAGTCAGGGATTTGTCTTTGAATCCTCAGGACTTAGAACAGTGTCTGGTCCATAGTATTTGCTTAATAAATGGAATTCTGTGTTACATTATATTGAATTGAATTGAAGTATAAGATCAGAATAGATGATCTCTAAGGTCACATTTAGTTCTAATACTCTATTTTCAGACTATTATATTCATTTTTGATTAATAAAAAACTGAGTTTCAGAATAGCTGATTGATTTATCCAAGTCACACAACTAATAAATGTCAGGTAAGAGAAGGAATGAGAAAGACAGGACTTAGAATTAGAGGACTTCAATTCAAATCTTATTTCTGTTGCTTTGTGACCTTGGCTACCTCTCTGAGTCTCAGCTTCTTTTTCTGTGAAATGCAGAAGTAAGAGTAGGGTGGTAACCGAGTCTTGAAGCCAGCTATTCTGACTCTAGGTCTGGTGTAGTTTCCATTATTTGGTGATGTAACTTGATCAGGAAGGGCAGAAAAAAATCCAAATGATCGAAGTGTACTCAAGAAGTGACCTCACTCAACTGCACCTCTAATTAAAATAGTTGTTGTTGTAATAGTTATATTGTCATTTTTAGTCATAACTAGCTCTCTGTAACTCCTATTGCAATATTCTTAACAAAGATACTAGAATGGTTTGCCATTTTCTTCTTCAGCTTATTTTACAGATAAACTGAGGCATGCAGAGTTAAGTGACTTGCCCAGGATCACATGGCTTCAGATCTTCCTGACTCCAGGCTGACACTCTATCCACTGAACTAACTAGCCAAGATAGTATCCTTATCCTAAGAAACTTGATTTGCTTAATCTGTAAAATAACAGATCCATGAATTTCTGACAATAATACTTGTTTTCTTCCTTCCTCCCCCAAACTCTTAAATTTCTTCTTCACCTGAGCCTCTTCTTAGGGACTTATCATTCATTTATTGTTTCAACTCTTAGTCATTTCTTTTATGATTTTGCTTATGTAAACATAAGCAAATGAGATGAGGATAATCCCAACCCCATGTCAGTACTATGGACATTTCCTCACTTCCCAGCCACAATCCTTCCTTAACCAGGATTCCCAAATCTACAATGGAGAGAGAGTATCTGGGTAACTCTTCAGATCAGGGGCTATTTAGTATAGACTTCTTCTGTCAGAAATACATATCTTCCAATCTCTTCCAGGCAGCTAATGTATCCATAGAGTTCTCACTTCCTCTGTCCCTGATAAATCCCACAAAGACAAAATGCCCTAGTTATACAATCGGTCATTCAGCAAGTATTTATTACGTCTCCTATGAGAAACAGTGCTAAGCCCTAGATAAAAGTGTCACAATCCCTTCCCTCAAGGAACTTACATGCCATTGTAAGGAAACTGTATATATACAGAGTCATATATGGAAATATGAGCTAAGTATATAGAAACAGATTCCTATCTTCTAAAGCCCGTGCATATGGCAACTGTACATCCCTAATATTCTAGGCTAGTGTCAATTTCAAGGAAGAAAAAGTACTCATTTTTTAAAAGGCTTTGAAAAAGCAATGTCCTTTATCTGGCCATGTGTCCTGATTTGGGGGTTTGGAAAACACAATCATCATACCAATGAGGTATTGTGCCTGGGAAATGGTTGTGGTGAGAGAGTGAATCCTGCAGGATAGGAGGAGGAATTGCTTCCAGAGCCAAGGGCAGATCACTACTCTAGGAAGGTGGGGAGGAAATGAAGGTACCTCAGAAAGGAAACAGGAAAAAGAACAGAAAGAGAAAGAACAAGGCTCTTTTTGTTAGAAGAATGGTCCTAGATCCAGAACAGAGAGACAACTGCCTCCCATTCCAACCAGCCAAAAAGACATGCTAGAATATACACACGGATCACACATATTTGCAAGCTACAGTACAAACGAGCATCGAACCTAATGATTCGTGATTATTATTTGAAGGGTCCTACTGTTACAGATTTATTTGTCATTTCTTGTAATAACACCAACGGTAATGAATTCATTTGTATTAATGTGAGTGTCACGCGGACTTCCGTTGAAATTCCGCATTAATTAATGTACCATTAAAACAAAGTGTCGCCCAATTAATATCAAACGGAGGTAAAGCTGCCAGTGTCCCTATCATCAGGGTTTCATTTGTAATTCATGATATTAACACCAGGCTTAAAGAAAGTTATTTGCAATTCCCACTGGTGGCCTCCCCACCTTTCCCAGGGATGCAGCATCAGGTGGGGATGAGCTATAGACTGCATTGATAAGGACTTAACAAAGAAAATAAAGGAAAAAGGAAAGATGAACCCAATTAAGATAAGAAAGACTGACTTATTCTCCCATTTCCAGGGTGGTCCTTACCCACTGACCATCCTAACTGCCATATACTATTCCAGGAGGGTGATGAACACAGGAACATAAGATCTAGAGCTGAATATGACCATACACATGTCATCTAATCCCTTCATTTTATGGATGAAGAAATTGGGGTTATGAGAGACTAAATGACTTATTCAAACTTAACCAGTAACACTATAAAGTTATTGAGAATATGGAAGGATTCTTTATGGACATAGTGAACCTAAGACAGGAGAAGAAGATGTCTTTCTGGGAAAGGGTAGCTTTGTCTATAGATAAGAGCAATGTTGTTTTCAGCAATCCAGACCAATTTTGTGTTTATGGCAAGTATCTTAAACAAGAAAAGGGGGGCAAACTCTTTTATTCAATGATATTTTCTTCTTCCAATTACATGTAAGGATAGCTTTCAATATACATTTTAGTAAGATTTTGAGTTCCACATTTTTTTCTACCTCCCTTCCTTACCTCCTCCCTCCCCAAGACAGTTAGCAATCTGATATAGATTATATATGTACAATTATTTTAAACATATTTCCATTTTAATCATGCTGTGAAAGGAAAATCAGGACAAAAGGAGAGGGGAACAAACCTTGAACTCAGCACACTATAGTACAAAGAAAACAGACCCCAAAATGTGACCTGGGTAAAACATTTTATCTCTTACAGTCTGTATGACTTTGGACAAATCCTTTTACCTCCCAGAAACTCAGTTTCCTCATCTGTAAAATGAGAGATTAAACTAGGTAGATTCAGCTGTCTTTCCTAGTTCTTAAGCTATGATCCTCGGATCTTATTGAAGTTTTTGGAAATGTGTTGAGTGGTTAATCAGTCAGCAGACATTAAGCATTTGTTAAGTACCTATTATGTTCTGGAGAACATCTCCAGTCATCTTGATCTATATCTTGTCACTGGATAGTTCTCTAAGAGAAACTGAGATTGATGACTTTGCAAAGCCCTCCCTCACTTAAATTCAACTCACTTGCATTTCATGGCATTATTTCCCTGATATTTTGGTCTTCTTTGAGAATGAAAGACAAAAAACAACAGGTTTGTGTCAGGGACACACAAAGGCAAGATACAATTCTGCTCTCAAGGAGTTCATAGTCTGATGGGGAAACAACATACAAACAACTATGTACAAACGAGGCACATACGGGGAAAATTGGAGATAATCAACATAGGGAAGGCACTACAATTAAGAGGGATCAGGAAAGACTTTCTACAAAAGGGAAGATTTTTAGCTGGAGATTGAAGGAAACAGGGAAGCCAGGGAGTAGAGAAAAGGATAGAGAGAAGTCCAGATATAAGAGAAACAGTCAGTGAAAATGTCTGTAGATGGGAGGTGAAGTTTCTTTTTTTAGAAACAGCAAGGAGGCCAGTGTCACTGGATTCCAAAGTGTGTGTGTGTGTGTGTGTGTGTGTGTGTGTGTGTGTGTGTGTGTGTGTAGGGTGTGAGAAGACTAGAAAGATGGGTGGAGGGGACAGATATAAAGGACTTTGGATGCCAAAGGATTTTCTATTTGATCCTGAGAGTGATAGGGAGCCACTTGATTTTATTGAGTAGGGGAGTGAAACTCTGCTCTTAGGTAGTTCACTTTTGCAACTGAGGAGGATGCATTGGAATGAGGAGATACTTACAGCAGGGAGAAAAATCAAAGGTTATTACAATAGACTAGGTCTGAGGAGATGAGGGCACCGGGGTGGTAGCAGTGTCAGAGGAGAGAGAGGAGTTTATAGGAGAGATTTTATGAAGGCAAAATCAATAGGCTTTAACAACAGGCTGGATATGGGAAGGGGTAAGAAGAGAGAATGCAGAGTCAGGGATGGAACCTAGATTCTTAGTCTGGGTGAAGGTGATAATAGTACCCTCAAAAGTAATAGGGAAACTTAGCAGTAGGAAGGATTTGGGGGGAAAGATAATGAGTATTGTGGATGCCTCCATTTCCAAAGGCTGATCATGATCAGCCCAATCCCTCAGACCTCAATTATGATCAATTGAACAGACACAATATCCCATGGCTCCACACACTTATGATTACCTTAGCCCCTGCAGTTGCCTTATAGGCCACCCTCCCTTCCCCTGCCCCTCTCCTCTGGTTATTTTCTTGCCCAGTGGGATTTCACGGACTCCAAAATGCTTGCAAGAATGCTTACTCAGTTCAGAGGGAGTTGGCTCAAGAACACAGGATTCCAGAATCATGTGACCAAATGACCAGCTGGAGTCAGTAATAATAATAACAATAACAATAATAACTAGCAATCACATAGTATACACCATGCCAGGAAGTGTGCTAAGTACTTTACAAATATTATCTCATTTGATCCTCACAGCAAGCCTTGGAGGTAGGAGAATTACCTTTTTTTTGGTTCTGTGTTGACCCACTAAATGATCACATTTTGATTTCTGGTGACTAGTAATAACTCCTTTATGTAGCGCTTTAAGATTTAAAACATTTTCCTCGTAGTCACCCTGTGGGACAGATAATACAAGTCTTACTGTCCCTAGTGAGAAGAAAAGAGAAGGCTAAATGACTTGTCCATGGTCCCACAACTCACAGAGATAAATGCCAAGATATAAACCCAGTCTCCTGTTCCTGATCCATTGTTCTTTAAAAATGAAAAGATTTCCTTGATGCTTTTTTTTTTACATTAGGTCATCGTCTAATACCCTGACATCCCACCCCCATAGAACCCATCCTTTATAGGAAAGCCAAACAAACTGACTCATTAAACATGGCTGACAGCACTTCCTTGCTGCACTCTGTCAGATACCCATGGTCAGCATTCCTGTTCTCCCTTCTTACGGAAATGAAAGAATACAGCCCAAAGCTCTTTGAACTTGCCTTTTGTCAATATAATCATGTCACATAGTTCATCTCCAAGAAGGACAGAGTAAGAAAAAAGAGAATTGGAAACATGGCCCTGAGAGGAAAGCGATTCTCAAGTGCTCCCTGCCCCTACAGGCCTACAGAACTTATCACTAACTTTCCTCAGTGGTCTGGATTGTATCTCCAAAGAGAGGGTCATATTTCAAAGGGAAATGTGCTCCCTGGAAGATGCAAAAAAAGAACAACATAAATGGTGAAATGCTGCAAAATACAGTTCTTGAAATGCTGCAAAATATAATTCCTATAGCAGTGAATGCTCAATAGTGTCTTGTAATGGTATATAGAGCAGAAATGTTTTCAAAGAACAGAACCAGAGGAAATGGACCGGCATTATAGTAACTGTGGCTTCAGTTAGATCAAAGGGAAGACTTCCTAATGACAACTCCCAAAAGAACTGGACAAGGTGCTCAGTGAACACTGGAAGAATCTGAAGGAAAAAATGTTTTGCCAAAAGTCACGCAGTTAGTAACACAGCTTAGACAAAAGCCTGGGCCTCTTGACTTCCATATGAGCCATTCACGCAGCAATTTGATAAGGTGCTAAGATCTTAAGGCCTGACCATCAAGATCAGCCTTCTTCTAACCAGTCCAGAGACGATAGATTTGCAGTTCTTTGAAAAGGTTGAAAAGAAAGGATTCATTTGTCATTCCCCCTCTCACTGTTGAGAGCCAGTGCTAGTTATTATTGGTAGTAACAATAGTAATGACAATTGATAATGATGATAATAATAATCAACATTTGTATAGTGCTTTAAGGTTTGCAAAACACTTTAAAGAGATAATCTTACTTGATCCTCACAACAATCCCAGGAGAAAGGAGCTATTATTATAGCTATTTTACAAATAAAGAAATTGAGACTGAGGGGAGTTATATGACTTTCCCAGGGTTACATCATTACTATGTGTCTCAGGCCAAAGTTCAACTCAAGTTATCCTGATCCTTGGCCTTTCTATCCACTGTACCACCTAACTACCTCTTTCTTACCCCACAAAGGGAAATAAACCCATCAACAAGCATTAATCAGATGCTTACTATGTTCTGGGCACTGTTGAGCATCTAGTATACAAAGACAAAAATACAAAAGTGGAGAACTGAGGTTTGCCATGTCTGTAGAGCCCTGAATCCCTGGCCAGAACCAGTATGCCCTACTTCTCATATATAATGAGCCAGAATTTAGTCCCTTAGGGAAACATACCACTTTATCTGGATCTAAAGGGTCATTCGTAGAAAGTTGCCTTCCAGATCCAAGAGCCTTTATGAATCCTGGGTTACGCCATTTGAATTATTTGCTGTCCCTATAATTTTTCAAAGGATTGGAAATTTAACGTTTCAAGATGTCCTGGCCAGGTGTTAGGTTACTCGGGTGATATTATTTTCCATTGGGTTTCCATTTAACATGCCATGAAGTTTATAAGATCATAAATTTAAAGCTGGGAGGATCAGTCTCAATCTCTTGAACTATTGCTGGTGCCATTGCATCCTTCTTGGTGAAGTTTAAAAGGCAGACCACTCCCCCATTGCTATAAAGACAGTCTGAAATGGGAGTGTGGAGGCCTTACACGTGGATGACATGACTAATGGTGGTTGT
Source organism: Antechinus flavipes (assembly GCF_016432865.1). NCBI lineage: Eukaryota > Metazoa > Chordata > Mammalia > Dasyuromorphia > Dasyuridae > Antechinus > Antechinus flavipes. The sequence continues at coordinate 638,643,763 of NC_067399.1, read as the reverse complement.
AAGTTTGATCATTCATTCCCAAAATATAGCCAAGACCCCAGACCGAGTAAGCTGGTAGCAGTATTAATGTAACCCTCATTAACTATCTCTTGTCAAACTTGACAGACAATAACATCAAACTGGGTCGTTGACTTGCCCCAATTTCAAGGACATGTTATCATCTCAGTGATGGACATCTGACAAAAATGGTTCACTAATTGCTCTCTACTGGACCCTTCTATTACAATGGAAGTCCCTACCCTGTTTCTAAAAGACATTTTCCAGCTTAAAGTCTACTCTCTCACATTTTCCCTACTTAGGACCATCAGTTCATCTCATATTTCGGGATGCCCTCTTCATGATCTTTTCTATAGTCTGTCCATCCCAATATGATTGATAGACGAGGCACGGAGAAGCAACCTTCTTCCTCATCACTCAGATAATCAGCCATATTAGTTATGGCTCTCCATAAAGTCTCAGACTTAGAAGGGACATTGAGTCACACCTGGCCAACAATCCCACCCACAGTACCTTCAATAAGTCTTCATCCAACCTTTATTTGATGACTTCCAGTGAAAGAGAAATCATTAGCTTTCCAGGTAACCCATTTGACGTCTATTTACCTTAATTTGTTAGGGAGTTGTTCCTCTATCAAATCTGAATCTTCCCCTTTCAGCTTTGACCCATTCCTCCATTTTCTTTCCTCTATGTCCCAACAGAACAAGTGTAATCCTTCTTCCATGAGAAAGGCCATGACAGCCATCATATCTTTCCTTTGTTTGCCTTTTGTCAAGTAACCATGTCACGAATTCTATCCCTTAGAGAAGTGAAAAAGGGAAAATAGAAGAATAGTCCTGAGATGCCATTTCTTCTGCATACCTTAAAGCACCCAGTTTAGATTCAGAGGCCCTGGATTCATATATTTCCCTTGTGCTGTCCTAGTGGTATGGTATCACTTAACCTCCCCCAGCCTCAGTTTTCTGACTTGTAAAAGGAGGAGATTGAACTAGATGCCCTCTAAGATTCCTTTCAGGCTCTAGCTCTCTGATCCTATGAATCATTTCTTCTTCATCCATTCTGTGATATGTAGACTGTATTGGATGATTGTTGATATCCTTTCCAACTCAAAAATTCAGTGAAGACAGTCGTTTCAGCCATAGGTGTCAAATGCTCAAAACAAAGTCTGCATTTGTAAAAGACTTTGTTCCTCTTTCCAAAGTTTGGATGTGAAACAAAATTAGGAAGAAGAAGAGTCCCCAGGACAAGTAAAGCTGAATCACAGAGGAGATCCCAAAATCTAGGGTCTGAATGCTGTTCCTACCTCTTATTTTGTGTGTGAGCTGAGAGAATAGTTGTATTCTTTCATGGATTACCACATTTGTAAAATAAAGGGGGTTGGTCAAAATAGTCCTAAACTCCTATGTCTTTGGTGGCATATGGTTTTGTGATTGACAGAATTTATTTAAATCTTTGCATGATAAAGATTTGGTTTGTTCCTCCTACACTTCTTTATCAATTGGGAGAGATTTTGGAACAAAGAAAATATAAATAGCTTATAGCATATAGCACCTTTAATTTTTTAAAGTTCTTCATATCTGTTACTTTTCTTTATTCTTACAATAACCCTACAAGGTCAGTGGGATAAGTATTGTGCTTTCCTATAGGTGGAGAAACTGAGTCACTGAAAGGCTAATTTACTTTAAAAGTCAGATGGTGAATTAGGGACAAAGTCAAAAATAGAAGCTAGCTTTCCTAGATTCCGGATCTCTTTATTAGGTAATTTCTACTATCCCTACTGCCTTCTCTTACATTATTTTTTTTGTTTTTATTTTAAAGTTAGTTCTTTGCTATTTGCCTCCACCCTCAGATAGTAAGACAGGGAAATAGAGGCTGTAAAAGACAAAAGTCAACAAGTTTTCTTGACATTGAGGTTATGTCCTCATCTCCCACTTGAATTTTTTCTTGACATCTTCAAAATGAAGATAAAGAAATTGAGAGACAATTGGACCACCAAGAATCAAGGTTCTTAAAAAAAAAACCTCTGATTTATATGTATATACATATAATGTGTATATACATATAATGTATATACACACACATATATGCTAAAGTTAACGAAATGTTCTATCTCTGTGGCTAAATCAAGAATTAAACAGAATGTGTTTTAGGGGGAAGGGTCAGAGATTAAACCAGTGCAGGTGCCAGGGAAGTATCATCACCAGAGTGACCATTTGTAGTTCCTGCCTCAACTTGTCCCTCTCTATTCCCTTTGCACGTCTCCTCTAACCTTCAGCCAGCTGTTGGGCCAGATTGCCAGCCTTGATATGTGCCTTCTGTAATGGAGTCTTATGTGTATGTCTCTGCATCCTAATCACCTATATCTGTCTCCATGTGCCCAGCCCATGGTGATTTTGCCCAGACAGCTCAGATAGATGCTATGAGCATAAATTTGAGGATATTTGAGAAGGCATTTGGAACCTTTTGTAAAGGAACTGCTAAAAAATATACAAAGGATTCTGAAGATGATTTTTAAGGGTGTTTGAAGGTAGTGTCTTATCTTGAATGAGAACTCCCTGGCTAAGGGTTACTGAAAGTTCCCAGTAAACAGAAGACTGGGCATAAGATTGATTTCTTGGAGTATATCTAGTCTGATCCCTTCATTTTACAGATAAGGAAACTGAGGCCCAATATGTTAAATGATTTGTCTAAGATTTTCCAGCTAATAAGTAGTAGAGTGTGAATCTGAACTCAGGATCTTGGATTTCAAATTCTCTTTCCTCTGGATGACATTGATAGTCCTTTGAAAACTAACTTTTCAGTCACATATAACTTGGAAAGTAGGAAATCAATGAGAAGAGGTTTCAGAGAATCTGAACTACAACATGGCAGGAGAAATGAGCAAGTACGTCTTCTGAATCTTCCCATTCCTATATCCCCCATAATAGATGCAGCCAGATTGACTATATCTGTTAGTCCTTTCATCAGGCTTGGGGGACCGGGAAAGGAGCAGAAGAGTAGTAGTGATATTAATCCTAAATAGTTTTTCTAGTGTCTCAACTTCCTTCAGACACTGAGTTATATGTGGGAAACAGGACAAACTACTAAAGGTAAGTAATACGAAGCTTTCCCTCAGTTGAGCAAGAGGCAGGAGGAAGCAGAGACCATGGAGTATCAATGTATGGACATTTCTGGGCAGGCAAGGGAATGGAAGAGCTCATCCTACCTGACATCTATCTGTTTTCTAACTTTAATTTAATCATTTTACTAACTATATATCAAGCCCTTTTGTTTCTATGAAATCAGCCCCCTATAAACATGACCCTAGAAAAGCTCTGGTTGTCCTTCCCTAATTTTGTCTCTACCAGGTCAACTCTAGGAAGGCTGCTCTTCTAATCTCATAAATTCTCCCAGACCCAACACTCTATCTCAAAGATCCACATTCGCTTCCTTGGTGAGACTGGTTTTGATTCCTTGAGGCCTCCTGGAAGAAGGGAATCAGTTGCCTACGATAGATCATGGCCCATGGCAGGCATTGGTGCTTAATTCACACTGGAGGTGACAGTAAGAGGAGGATTCCTCCAAGGTCCCTTGCATCAGGTAGTGCCATGGTTTTTCCTCATCGTGTACCTGATGTCCACCAGATTCATTTGTGCATTAATGTGTCTAACTAATATTTATTGAATGTTCCCTATGGTATCAGCATTGTACTAGGTATGGGGGAATTTAGGGGAGACCCAAAGAAATATAAGATGTAATTCTTTCTGTTAGGTAGTTCACAGTGTCATTGAGGAAATAATTCAACAGACATCTATTAACAACCTCCTGCATGAAAAGCACAGTGTTAAGTGTTAAGAGAGAAGTGAAATAACACGCCATGTGAAGTTCTAGAAGAGAGAGTTCAGGTCCAGATGTAAAATCCAGGAAGGCTTCATGGAAGAGATGATATCTATGTTGGTCCTTGAAGGATGTCAACAAATAGAGATTGGCTGGAGGAAACAGGAAGCACATGAGGACAGTTCAACAATGGGCAAAATGTAGGAGAAGGGAAAGGAAGAGAACAGTTCTCAGCATGTGAGAGACCCTTTAAAGGTCAAGGACTTGAGTGCCAGATGTCAGATAAGGAGCCTTATTCAAATTAAGACTCCATAGATTTTCCCCTGTAAGTAACAAGAAGCTATTGCAAGTTTTATCTGACCAAAGCTACACTTTAGGAAGCTAAATCTAAAAGCTCAGAGCAGAATGGATGGGGGAGAAGTCTGGTTGTTGCAGTAATCCAGTCATAAAGTGATAAAGTCCTTTTTTGCCTAGATCAGTATTGGTAGAAAAAAGAGAGAAAATGTGGAAGTCATTGGGAAGGAAGAATCTACATGACTTAAGGCTTATTGGATTTTGTCTTCTGGTTGGAAGACAAAATCTTCACAACCTTGGGATATTATTCTCTCTCTCTCTCTTTCTTTCTTCCCTCCCTTCCTCCCTCCCTCCCTCCCTCCCTCTCTCCCTCTCACACACACACACACTCTCACACATCACACACACACAGTTGAGGAGACCAAGACACATGAAGATTAGGTGATATGTTAGGAGAGTCACAGTTTATCTATTTTTCTATGCCCCTCCATTTTGTTTGCCTTGCTTACCTGCCTTTATTATGGCTCAACATCTAAAAATATAAGTTTCTTTTGGCTAAGATAGAAAGTCATTTCCTCATTCCTCTGGGAATAGTAACACTTTTTCCATTGTAGAAAATCTATAGTCTTAAAGACTAGCATTAGTGCTCTCTTTTCCAGATAACTGAAATCCTGTAATTTTTGTACCTCATCCCTTTTCTGTACCAAGATGTATGACATTTTCAGGATGATTTCCTGGATTTTCCCCAGAGGCTTATAGAATCATAGACTTAGAGATAGATTACTTCTCCATCCAGACTTTTTATTTGGCTGATGAAGGAATTGAAGTTCTAGGTTAATGACTTGTCCATAGTCATATAGGTACTGTCTAAGAGAGCCAGACTCCAGTTCCAGATCCTCTAGTTATAGTTCTAAACATTTAGCTGTACCCCATTGGCTCTGTTTCTAATGAGTTCAGTCAGATATTCCAACCCCTGGCTAAGTTTACCAGCCTTCCCCCACTTCCCTGAGATTGCTCTGAGGTCTTCCATGCACCTCCATGGATTAGAAAATGGGGTAGTAGGGATCCTGTACTCCCTCGAGAAGAGGAACTGTTGCCTCTTGTAAGCTTCTCTGATGCTCCTGCATCTCGGCAGAACACCATCTGTCAGAAATTTATGACTAATGCATTTTAGAAAAGGCTTTATCATAAGATATTAAAGACTGTAACTGCATCTAGCATGTATTTCATAAATATTCATCATGCCTTTAGAGATGGTACCTCCAATGAACATGTCTCAGCTGTAGCTGTAGATCTCAGGGGGGATTTTATACAGAAATGGAGACATAGACGTAGACATACAGAAGAGGGGAGCAGGGTGCACCTTTAAAATGGAAGAATGTCTGTGGCTCCCTTCTTTTGTGTTTTCTCTCTCATATTCTTGTCTCTTCATTCTTTGTCACTTTATATTTTGTTTTTGATTCATTTTCTCTGAGCCTTTCTAATACTCCCTCTCCCTCTGTGAGTTTCCCCTTCCTTTCTATATTTTATCATTTCTGCTTCTTCGTTTCCTTTGGACAAGTTGCTTGATTCAAAAGAGGCATTGAAAAGAGAACTGGTTCCAATCAAAATCTGTCCCACCTCGACTTTGTGTGACTTTGAGAAGTCACTTTTGTTCTCTAGCTCTCAGTTTTCTCAGCTATAAAATGGGACCAACCTATACTACTTTATAAAGTCAAAATGATCAGATGATATAACCCCAAGAAAAGCAGAACATAAATGTAAGCAATGAGGACTAAATCAGATAATGTAAGGAAGAGTTAAATTTAGAATAGTATATTGTTATTATTAGTAATAATATCACTAATGAGAAATTTTTTGAGCTTGTCTCCTTGCCAATAAAATAGGACACACACACACACACACACAACACAGACACACACATACACACATATATTGCCATCTACTTCACAGGGTATCTCTAACAACAATATCACTAACATTCATATAGAATTTTAAAGTTTAAAAACATTTTACATTTCTGGTCTTATTTTAGCCTCTCAGTAATCCAGTGCTATATAAGTCCTAGATGAGGAAACTGAGTCTCATAGAAACTGAGGCATGGGAATAACCTGCTCAGGAGCACACAAGTAGTAAGTGAATCAGGTAGGATCCCAGTTCTTCTGGTCTCCAATCTGGCTCTTTCCTTCAAGCAGGGTTGTCTTTCTGTCAAAGGAGAAAATGATATGAATTATAAATTACTTAATAATGTGAGTCATTCCTGTTTTCTCCATTTAGTCTTCTCTCCATCATTTTCCATTTCTCTCCTTCCTTTTCACCTATATTCCACTCTTGCTCTCACTGTTGGTTATTTCTCCTGCTCTCTACCAATCTCTCTCATTTCTTACTGTCACCTCCTCTTCTTTTCTTTCTTTACTCCTCCCCTCCTTCCTCCCAGCCACCCTTTATCTCCTTCTAGTTGCCTTTCTCTTTAAGGAGCTCTCCCTCTCTCTCTTTCACCCTCATACCCTCTCTCCCTCCCTACAAAGTGTTTGTCCCTATTTCTAATGCTCTACTGAACACACCAAGTCCCTTCCTCCAAAACCCAGAGTATAATGCCGTTCACACTGCATGTGAGAAGTATGGTTATTTATCATTATTATTAACGAATAAGATTCCTAGCACAGCAGAACTTTCCAGTAGTCTATTCCCTTGTCACCTCAGGAATAAAGCAAAAAAAAAGATTTATTTTTCTCTCAAATGCATAAGGTGGCCCACTTTAAAGCAGGCCCTGAAGAACAGTAGTGTTTTATAAGATCATAGAATTTCATAGGTAGAAAAGACCAACCCAACCTTTCAGAGGAATCACTCTCACAGTATTTCTACTAAGTGATCCATCTAACCTTTGTTTAAATGCCCCCCAATGGTAGGGATCCCAATACCCCCTTGAGACATTTTATTCCATTTTTGGATTGCTTTCTATTCATTTTTAGGAGTTTTTTCCCCTTTGATTAAGCCAAATTCTGTTCCCCTTAATTTATACCCAACAGTCCTAATTGTTACCTCTCAGACTGAGCAAGTCAAATCCCTTTTCCTCTCATCAACCATTGGAATACTTGAATGTAGTTATCTTACCTTTCAATTTTCTCCAGAGTAAATAATATGTTCTGTTTTGTTTTCTAGCCAATGCTGAAGTAAGGCATACTTTCAAGATTTTTTACCATCTTGGTCTCCCAAGGAGGCAACTAGATGGTGCAGTGGTTAGAGTGATGGACGTGGGAGTCAGGAAGACAAGCTTGAATCCTAGCTTCACCCCATTTCTCAGTCCCAGCTCAAGCCTTAAGGACTTCCCCAGCTGTAAAATGGGTCTATAATAGTACTACCTCACTGTGACAATATATGTGAATAGCTTTATGAACCTCAAAGTGCTAGATGAATGCTATTGTTATCATTACCTTTTCATGAGCACACTCTAGCTTATCTATGTCCCTCCTGGTTTTCTCAGTGGCCTTTCTCATTTGGTGCTATTCAGTCATGTCTGACTTTCCAAAGACCCATCTGAGGTTTTCTCCGCAAAAATTCTGGAATGGTTTGCCATTTCCTTCTCCAGCTTATTTTACAGATGAGGAAACTGAGGCAAATAGGAAGGGGAGTCTTTTGGACCCAGCACTCTATGCACTATGTTGCCACCTAGCCCTGCTTACTAGCAGCTCTTAAATATCAGGTGTTTTTAATCAAAGGTACTACTACAGTGACTTCTGTGTATAACATTTCACCCTCTCCTTCCATTCCTTTGCCTGAAAAGCTGTCCTTACTCCCCTCTACCTCATAAAATCCCCAGCTTTATCAAGGCTCAACTCCAGTGCTTCCTTCTACAAAAATCCTATCCTGATTCCCCCCAGCTGCCCCACCTCCAAAATTGTTATATTTATTATACACACACACACACACACACACACACACACACACACACACACACATTGTATTTTTCAGTTGATTGGGATGTAAGCTCCTTGGAAACAAAGATTGGTGTTTTTTTTCTATTTTTATCCCCAGGGACTAACAATGTGTCTGGGCCATAGTAAGTGCTTAAATGGATGATTCTTGAATGAATAAATGAGTGAATGAACTAAAAGAGTAACTTAATAAAGCAGGATACTCAGAGCCTGCTTTATCTGGGATTGTGTTAGAAAGACTGAGGTAGACTTTGACCTCAGATCCTCAACTGTAGCCAATAAGGATCTGAAGCTACTGTCAGTACCAAGAACCGCAATGGCTATGTAGATGGAAGATGCTAAGGAGGATGGGAAAGGGGGTTTGGGGAGGAGGAGAGAAGAGATTTTCCCAGCCGCAGAGGATCATCTGGCCCACTTTTCATGACAGTGATTTGCCCTGGAGCCTTCCAAGATAGAGTCTCAGTGACCCCAGGACAAATACCAGAGAGTAGAGAGTAGCCCCCAGCCTTCATATGATGGTCTCCCTGACCTTGGATAGGAAGATAGGGGTCAGTCTAGCCCATGCATCTCTTCCTGGCTCATCTGGTTGACTGTGAGAAGTACAATAATCAAAGGGTCTGATTCACTGCCCTCCCTCTCCCTCACACTTCATCACCACCATGCATACTGATAATTGCCAGAGACCTGAGAGGATTTGCATGTTAAAAGGGGTGTCTGGGGACACTTGAAAAGGAACCGCACAGCCATTCTTCTGGGGTGATTTTATTCTTCTCCCTATGATTATATCCAGGTCTTGAGTCTGCCTGGCTACCAACCACTTCATTAGCAGTCTTTCTGACTCAGAGTTGAGTTCTCTGCCTCCTGGCCACCCAAGGCAGAGCAAGTCTGTTCTGGCAAATGCTACAAAACAGGCCCTGATTAATTGTTTTATTGAATGGCTATACTTAAGAAAGTGCTGATAATACAGATGAAATGTAAACATGGGTCCTGTGTACTTTCTGGAGAATTCATTGTTAAACATTTGCCAGCACACTTCTGTTTCTGGAGATTGTAAGTGAATGCTTTATGGGGAAAAATGACATTTGAGTTAGGCTTTGAAGAATGAGTTGTTACTGTCCATTTATCTCAGTCATGGCCAACTCTTTGAGACCCCAGTTGGGATTTTCTTGCCAAAGATACTGGAGTGATAATGCCATTTCCTTCTCCAGCTCAATTTATAGATGAGGAAACTGAGACAAATAGCATTAAGTGACTTGCCTGGAGTTACATATCTAGAAAGTGTTTGAGGTCAGATTTGAACTCAGGAAAATGAGTCCTTCTGATTTCAAGCTTTATCCACTGTATCACCACCTAGCTCCAATCCCAGTCTTCCCCTCTCAGTTTTGCAACTTCAGCTTTTCCTTCTGTACACATTTCCCCCCTCACCTTCCTATAAGCTTGTTGAGATCCTCCTCCTACTATGAAAATTTCTCTTCTCTTGTCTCTTTATTACCTTATCTAGTCACCATCCTGACTCCTCTCATTCATGAACAAATGTCACCAAAAACTTGTTTATCCCTAATTCAGATCTTCCTGACTTCAAGCCACCTTGGGGCCATCTATTCCAATTTCCATCCCTTTTAATCTGAGAACCAGAGCACTGGAGTGACCTATCCATTGCCACACAGGTACCAGCTCAGAAAGGGCAGCCAAACTCAGATTATCTAACTCCAGATTTAATTATCTTTCCTTCACTCTATGCTGGAACTCCTGACTATTATTTCTGTCAGTACTACCAGCATTATTTCATGTTTTAGACCTCAGTGCCATCATTTTCTCATCCATCCCTCTTTATCTCCTCCTAGATCTAATCAAATATTAAAGAACTCCAAATTCTGCTTCCATGATATCTTTGTCCATAGTCCCTCACTGCCATGACCCTCATTATCATTCACCAGGATCACTATAGTCAGTTCTGAACAGGGTTCTTCCCCCAGGGGATTAGTTAATGGATTTCTGCAATGGCCTTACAAATCAAGAGGAGCCATTTCTCAACCCTTCTCCATAGTAGGTCCTCAGAATGTAAAATGATTAGTCAGATTATTTTTTTCCTCCTCATCTCACACTAGTCCTGGTTCCTTTAAAGCACATGAGTAAGTCTTTGCCTGACTAGTTTAGAAATCTTTTCCAAGTTACATGGAAAGAGGGTTCATATGACCAAGGGTTCATAATGGGAGTCAGTGAACTTGTTTTTTTTTTAATCTGATTGCTATATTTCAATATAGTTTCTTTTATAATCCTATGTATTTTATTTTATGCATTTAAAAATGAAAGAAATGAGCAGAGAAAAATTAAGTCACAAAGTTAATAATTGTCAGTTAGGATTTGAACTCAGATTCTCTGACTCTGCAGAGATTGCTTGTTCCACTATACCATTCTACTTTTTCTACAATCCAGAAAAATCAATAACAGACCCTCAGCTAGAATTTTTCCTTCTTGATCCCATTTTCCTGAAGCTTTGACTTAACCTCTCTGATAATTGAAAAGCCAATATGACACCAAGAATAGCAGGTTACATACCCTTCCATCCTCAAAGCACTGCACCTCATGAGATCTGATATTTTCACAGTCATTTCCAGTCTCCTACATTTTAAGAATTCTAGACAGATTCTATGTTTAGTCGGATGCTGAGTGATCAGGAATGCCATTTATCAGCAACGTAGGGGGTTGACACTGCTCTGAAATCTAAACATGTCCATCTTGACTTATGGGGCTACGTTCATATGGCATGAACTGTGTGTTGATGAAGTGTTTTGCATTGAATTCTGGGGGGCTGATTTCTGGTACTGGCCAGAGATCAAGTGGCTCAGCTTGCTTAGGGAAAGGAAGATGGTAAGAGAAAATAGTAGTGTGGATAGGGGAACTCTTTTCATGACATTATTCAAGACCAGAACTAGGGACTTGTCCATGGTACACAATGGAGGCACAATTAGGAAGACTTTGAAATTTTACTTTTTAATCAATGCATAGTTTAAATGGCAGAACGTTCTATTCTCCATGCCATAAAGGTTGTTATTTTTGAGATTAAGGCAAGCCCCAAGTGCTACTGTGAAGCCTCAGGTGAATAATAATAGACAAAAGCAATTTTCAACGCTTTCTTAAGGGAAATAAATGGCTTACAAGGTAGCTGGGTGAGAGAATGGCTAGGGGTGGAGGCTTGGGTTCTATTTCTGCTTCAAACACTTGCTAGCTAAGTGATCCTTAGCATAGCACTTAAACTCTTTTAGCCTCAGTTTCCTTATTTGTCAAATTATAATAATAATAAAATCTTCCCAGGGTTATTGTGAGGATAAAATCAGTTTAATAGATCTAAGTGCTTCACAAACAAAAACTCCATATAAATGTCATAGATTTGGTTTTTATACCAACTCTATCTTCAATGCACCCTTTCTATACTGCTTTTACTACTGCTACAACCACCAACACCAATAGTGAATTCCACCTCCATGTGTATGTATAAGGAGGAAGAAAGGAAAAAAGCATTTATTAAGCATCTATTATATACCAGATGCTATACCAAGTACTTTACAAATATTATCTTATTTTATTTTCACAACACCCTTATGAGATAGGGGATATCAAACTGGGGAATGAAGGAAACTTACTGAAGATGGACAATGTGAGAAGTAGCATTTTACAAGTGAGGAAACTGAGGTTAAATGAGTAGACCAGGGTCACACAGCTAGTAAGTATCTGAGACCATATTTAAACCCAGGTTGAATATTTTATTCACTGTACCTGATATAGCTGTACCTTTATATGTGTACATGTACGTATATGCATATGTGTATATATTTTTGCAGGTATACCTCCACCGTGTGTCACGAGCAGTTTCCCAGTTCTGGCTCTGAATGATGTAACAAAAACAGCTATTCTATAGATAGTACTACTGGAACCCTTCTCTTACCCAAGCTGAGCTATTGTCTCTCTGGCCAGTGTTATTACCCAGAGTAGCAGAGTAGAACTTCAGCCCTTAAATGTAAGCTCCACATTGGTAGGGATCGTTTCAATATTTGCACCTTTATTCTTAGTGCCTGGCATATAGGAGGCTTTTAATAAAAATGAATTGTTTTATCTATCTATTCTAATTTATAGTCTTTTTCTAGTTTATAACTAATTTATATAGTCTTTTTCTAGTTTTATAATTTATCTAGTTTATACTTTCTTATACTTTTTCTGTTTTCTATTTAGTATATTTCATGTATACTTTCTCGTATCTGAGTTTGCATCCTTTGTAGCTGTACTTGTCCTGGACTCACTCAGCATCTTCTGCCACGTTGGTTCTCAAACTTTTGTTTTCAGTATCTTTATCCTACTAAAAATTATTGAGGATCTCTCCAAAGCGTTTTTGTTTATCTGGATTATATTTATAGACATTTTCCATATTGGAAATAAGAACTATTTTTGAATTTGTAGACTCTCTAAAAGGGTTTCAGAGATCCCCAGGATTCTCTAGACCATACTTTGAGAACCACTGCTTCAAAGGGTCCAGTTGGATCAGGAAGCCTGAGCTGCTTCCAAAGACCTCTTCTCCAAAAGACCTTTCCCTTTCCCCTGTAACGACACCCTCCTGCCTGTGTTTTTTCCTTGTACTAGAATTGTCTCGTCCCATTAAGCTTCTTGAGAAGAGGGACTATCTTGCTTTTCTGTCTTTATCCCTAGAGCTTAGTGTAGTATTTTGTACATAATAAATGCTTAATTCATTCTTTTTGGTTCTCTTCTATGCCATTCTATTTCCCACCACACACTGAATGATGCAGGCAAACTGGGCTTCTTGGTACTCTTCACATGCTCCATCTTCAGCCATTGCCTGGGCTGCCCTCACTCCTTGCCTCCATCTTCTTCCAGTTTCCTTCATTCTCCAGTTTGAGCATCAGCTTTTGCATGAAAACCTTTCTGGCTATTACCTTTGCATTGTTCCCTATCCCAAGGTTACATTGTATTTGCAGTGTTTGTATGTATATACACATATATGTATCTAGTATAAAAACAGTTATGCATAAAAATGTACATGCAGATTTACATATATATTTGTGTGTTTGTATGCATGTGTACACATCAGTGTATGTGTATACTGCCATTTCCATTACAGTGTAAATTCCCTGAGGGAGTGACCATTCAATGTTGTATTTTGGGTTTTTTTGCCAGTGACCAACACAATGCTAAGCACTCAGAAGGCACTTAATAAATGTTCCCCTTCCCAACAGCCCTAGAAGGCAGATAGTACAAGTACTTTTTTTTCCCATTTTCTAGATAAGTAAAATAAGGCCCAGAGAAACAAAAGTCCTTGTAGTGTCACACATAGGACTGTTTGGGTAAGTCCCTTTCACAGTTAATTTTTTTTGTGTGGCACATTTCATTGTCCTTCCTACCTCAGTTAAAATCACTCAGTTAAAAATTTTTATTTTTATTTTCAAAACACATGCATAGATAATTTTTCAACACTGATCCTTGCAAAACCTTGTGTTCCAAATTTTTTCCTCCTTCTCCCCACCCCCTCCCTAGATGGCAGGTAATCCAATACATGTTAAATATGTTAAAATAAATGTTAAATCCAATATATGTATACATAATTATACAATTATCTCACCCAAGAAAAATCAGTTCAAAGAGGAAAAAAATATGAGAAAGAAAATAAAATAATAAAATTAAAGCAAACAACAACAAAAGAAGTGAAAGTGCTGTGTTGTGATCCATACTCAGTCCCCACAGTCCTCTCTCTGGGTGTAGATGGCTCTTCATCACAAGGTCTGATTCACCTCATTGTTGAAGAGAGCTACTGTGTAGAGGGCTGAAACTCTGAAAAATGTATGTTTGAATCAGACAACCAAGTACTTGAGGTTAATTACCTATTCGATGTGAGACAATGACTCTATTAGCATATGTTTGGATAAATGGCTCTTCTCACTTTTGGGTGCTTGCTGAATGTTTGGTGTTAAGATAATCATAGTCAAGGGTTGGAGGGCAGAGAGAAAGAGGGACCAGAGAGTCACTTTGTGGCAGGACTGGAAGGAGAGAGGCTGGTGAGTCTGGACTCAAGAATCCAAGAGACATCTTTGGCAAGCCTTGTGGCAGTCTGCCTGCCTCTTTCACTTCTCCCCCTATAGACCAAGGATTTTGATTTATCCTGACTCTGGCTGACCCTGAAGCCCTCCAGAGAGCTAGCTGGTACTCTACAGCCGTGTCCATCAGAAATGATCATCATATAATCTTGTTGTTGTATACAGTGATCTCCTGGTTCTGCTCATTTCACTCAGCATCAGTTCATGTAAGTCTCTTATTGATCATTTCTTATAAAACAATAATATTCCATAACATTCCTATACCATAATTTATTCAGCCATTCTCCAGCATCCACTCAGTTTCCAGTTTCTAGCCACTACACACAGGGCTGCCATAAACATTTTTGCACATAACTCACTTAAAATTAGTAACAATTAGCTGCACCTCCGTCTTGGTTTCATTAATCTTTTCACCAGGGTTTGGGTGGATTTATAAGCATTGTTTTAGAAGTGTGTAAGTGTGAGATGTGTGTATTTCTAAGGCAACTATGGCACTGGGAAAGTGCATTAAATTTGGAGTTAGAAAACCTGGCTTCAGATGCTGTATAATCTACTTTCTAGCTGTGTGACCATGGCAAACTACTTAGCTGTCTGGGACCTATTTTTGTCATCATATAATAAATAAGCTACCTTGACACCCAAACTGTAGGATCTGATGAGTAATTTATATAATTTGTAAACCAATGAGAACTCCAGAAATATCTGTTACTAATTTCCCATTAGCCAGTTCTTCTAGAAAGACAGAACAGAGAGAGAGCCCTTCTTGAGGCTAGATTCAAGTCCCACCTATAGTATATAACAGTTGTGTGACCCTGAACTAATCACTTTACCCCTCATAGCTCTAGGCAGTTAAAGCTCTAAGATGGAGAGAAGGTGCCATTCTTCACTGATAGATAAAGGGAAGAAAATCCTAATTCTTATTTTTCTCGAAGACTTTGGATGGAGGAGCTTCAACTTTGTTACCATCTTCTGAGTGTGTGTTTTGATCTTCCTTGTCGCCATAATAACTTTCAATGGTCAGAAACTTTTTCTGTTGTTTGCTCACTTTCCTAGCCTATTACTCGACTTTTGATTCTTTTTTTAAAGTAGGTTTCTGTTTCCAGGGTGAAGGGTAGACTGTCCCAAGCTGCAGGGGTTTTGTGCATCTGTTTTCAGAGATCCTTTTAGGAATCTGACCCCAAGCATTCTTCTGCCCTGAAGCTGTTAGGAGTCTCATAGTTGTAAGCTCTAGTGTGCTAAAGGAAGAGTCCTGCTTTGCTGATGCTGGGCCCACAGAGGTTGGGGTTGGGCTGTACTGGTACGACCTGTGCTGGAACTACATGCCAGTCTCCCACCTTCGTGCCACAGAGTCTTTCAGCTGAGCTTCCCAGTCCTCCCTAGTGTCTCCTGGCAGAGAGGTCCAGAAGGCTTCTGATTCAGAGGTCCCATCTCATTTATGCTGGGCTGGGGCCAGAGCTGGGGCTGGGGCTGGGGCTACACTGGCACAGCCTGCATTGCAATTGTGTGTTGGGCTCACCTCCTGGTTCCACAGACATTTTCTGCTGAACTTCTAGGTCTTCTTTGGTATCTCTTGGATGAGAGGTCTAGAAGTCACTGCTGTTAATTCAGAGGTCGGGCTGAGTCTGGGTCTGGGGTTTGCACTGGGTCTGAGCTGGGGCTGGGGTTATACTAGCACAGTCTGCACTGGGACTGGACTCTGACTCCCACCCTGCTGCCAGAGACCTTTTCTGCTGAACTTCTTAGTTTCCTTCAGCTGAAAAATGTTCCACTCCATCCTTTTGGGTGTTCTAATGCTCTAAAATTTGTTTAAAAGCATTATTTAGAGGAATTTAAGGCAGTTTAAGGGAGAGATTGGAAAATTCTGTCATCTTGGTTCTGTCTCCCCCTGGTACTTGGAAATTCCTTGTACCCATAATACCACAGATTATAGTCCCTATCTCTACCATGTATATGTGTATGTATGTGTATGTGTATACACATGTATACATACACACACACACACACACACACACACACACACACATAAATGGCTGAGTCAGAAGCAGATGCCGGGGTACCAGAGCTTAGCAAAATGAAAATGGCATGGGGCGGGGGGGGGAGGCTCCATGTACCACTGATGAATCCTTGAGGGAGATGGCAGCAGCTTCAGTCTGGAACACCGGGGATGGACCGGTCCTACTTTGTGGAAGATCTGCCCACACCTCTGGCCTTCCCACCTCTGTTCCTACCCTCAACCCCTCCATACCCCAAGCTTGCATCCATCAAAAGAACCTGGAGAATACTGGAAAGCATTTTGCAAAGGGTCTCCAATAGAGAAGATACCATTCCTTAATAACTGTGGTCAAGACAGCCAGGCCCTGGCTTGGATTTAACCACACAGTCACTCTGTTCTTTGCCTCTGAATGGCCAAATCCTTGGGTTGCCAGGAGCCACTCTGAAACCAACCTCTGTGTTTAATCTCACGGCACTGCTCTTGCCAATCTGACTTTTTATCCTTTAAGAGCAAAAATTTTAGAGATGAAAACCTTTATTGCTATGTTCCCTATTGGGACATTTCTCCCCCTCCCCCAAAGTCCCTCTGTCTCTGCCTAAGCTGGAGGCCCAGGTCCTGAGAACAATGCCTCAAAGTAATAATTGGGTGATTCCTAATGAAATTAGTGGCTCTCCCACACTGTCAAGGGGCCTAAACAGTCAGGTCTTTAGAATTTTCCTAGCTCCAGTCAGCTCTGAGGGCAGAAGCCAAATATGAAATTTGTCCCTTAGCACTTGAGCCTCCTGCCAGAAATTTCCCAATCTTGGGGACCCTGGCCAGGGTGCCTGAGTGGGATGACTGCTCAAGTAGAAGAAGACAATAAACACCAGAGGTTCTGGGCCACACCTCTGACCCAACATTGAAGAAGGAGATGAGCAGGGGCTTGTCACCTCTGTGGAGGTCTCTAGACCCCTTTTCAAAATCACATTTTATTGCCTACATTCAAAAAGAAAATGCTAATTTTCACTTGCCCAATGAAAAATAAAGATGGTATTATTTTTCTCCATCCAACATCAGGGACTCCCTAAAATCTATTTTCTGACTCCTTGTGGGTACATGGATGTCAGGTTAAGAAGCCATGGTTTATAGGAAGGTGGTTAATAATTTGCTGTGTGAACATCCCTGTCCTGATCCTCAACCTCATCTGGGAAGGAGGAGGATGTAGAATTTATTCTAGGCCTCGTCTTGTAGACTGTGGATCTGAGTTCAAATTCTCTCATGAGCTTCCTCCCTCTGTGATACTTGGGACAAAACACTTAACCTCCTGAGCCCTCAGACCAGCTGTTCTCTGTGGTTCTGTCCATCTCTACATTTATGATCCTAGGGCCCAGACCTCTGTCTGAGGGGCACAGAGGTCATCTAAACTAGCATCATTTGGGTAGCTAGGGACATGATTCTGTCTTCATTTTCTCATAAAGAATAAGACGAAATTTTTCCATAATTAAAGAAATGAATGTGCCAAATCTCTATCTCTAATGTTTGATCATCAAAGTCTCCCAGGGACATGGGTCAAATGGAGAGGGGATGAGGAAGTGGAGAGCATCCTGTTGCTTCTGACCTCTCACCTCCTAGAAAATTACAGGTGCCCGGTTTCCCTCGTTCTGCTCCCGGAAGTGGTCCAATCTTGACTGATGAGCAATGCCAAGAAACAGGGGCTTGAGGATGAATATGGAACTCCGGGGCAAGCATGACGATCACTGTTTCGGGGACTGTTACGGCTACCAGGAGGCCATCATAAAAAAATAGATATGGCATTTTAAAGTCTTTTGAACCCACTCAGAATAAAAATGACAAAGCCTTTGGTTTGGTTGGTTGAAGGGATGAAGCTAATGGGCTTTGGGGGAATAGTCACTGATAGATGCAGCTGTTCTGTTCACTCCAACTCATCCTTTATTTGCTTTTCTCCTTTCCCCAGAACACCCCGGTGGGAACACCCATCTTCATTGTGAACGCCACAGACCCTGACCTGGGAGCAGGGGGCAGCGTCCTTTACTCCTTCCAGCCACCTTCGGAGTTTTTTGCCATCGACAGTGCCCGGGGCATCGTCACTGTGATTCGTGAACTGGATTACGAGGTCACTCAAGCCTATCAGCTTGTGGTCAATGCCACGGTGAGTTGCGGAGGGATGGGGGCTTGTGACTCTCCCTGTCCTGGTAGTTGCCTACCTGCCCCGTCCTCCCTGGAGTAGAATGGCAGAACAGGGTAACAAAAGGTTCTCTCTGAGTGGACACAGGGATTCGGCTCCCTCTGGGAGGTGTGTTCACACTGCGCTGGGAGGTGCCTTCACACTGCTGAACAACCACTTTTATTCTCATCTGTGCAAAATGGAGATGTCAGGTGTAAGATGCGTCCTGACCCCATTTAAAATACGTGTTCTACTATAGTAAAACTTTGGGGGCAGGAAACTGTTCTGTCGTCAGCTTTTCTATTTTTAAAACTTGACCGCAGTCCCTAAAGTAGAGACTTAGAGATAGGGGAGCTGAAGGACCGAGTTGCCTCCTTGCCCACCCACCTTCATTTTCACCAGAGCACAGGTGTTGCCTCTCGGTCCCTGAGAAGTTAGTTTTCAGCGGCTCAGGCCAGCAGCAGAAGGAGCCAGGCTCGTCCCTATCGGCCCTCCAGGACTCATTTGCTCATCTCGCAAAAACTGCCACCTGGTGCACTCTTCTTGGCAATCTGGGCATGGAGGGAGAGAAGTGGTGGGGAGCCTCGGGCTGGAGGAGGGAGCTGCACACACACACACACACACACACACACACACACACACGCCCCCAAGCTAAGTTTGCTGGGGGCCAGGTGAGAAGAGAGAGGAGGGAGATGGGAACCTGAGATGGGATCAAAATCAGACCCACGGGCTTTTATAGTCCAGAGGCTAAAAACACAAAAACTGTCCTCTGCCCTCGCTTTGATAGAACTGGAAAATTAGTCGGTTTGGAAAGAATTACAGGATGCTAAGAAAGGAAACATCGTGGTCTGGTGGAAAGAGCACTTGCTGCGTCTCTGATACCCATGTGGTCCTGAATAAGTCACTTGCCTCCTTGAACCTCGCTGTTTTCGTGTATAAAATGATGGGTTTGAATTGGAGAACGGCGTCTTCCACCTCTCCAGTTGATATTCCTTGACCCCACAAATATTTTTTTAAAAACAAGAAGAGAAATTACTATATTCCTTCTCCTCCCCATACAAATTCCAAGTCTCTTTCTGCCTTCACTATAAATTCTGAACATTAGCCAATCCTCCGTGCGCCTTTTTCTTGTCCGTGCCCACCCAAGGCTCCCCTTGCTTCCCCACCCCCAGAGACCAGCCTAGCATCCTCTCCCATCCCCTGCCCCAGAGCCAGTCTCGTAACTCCATGAGCACACGTGCCCCCCACACACACCGTACACTTGCTGGGTAATGTTCACCTTGTGTTAAGGTAATTCAGGGCAATAGCAGTACATCGAGTGGGCGGGTGGGAGCCTGTGTGACCACAGGTTATCAAGAGGCTCGTGCCCAAGCTGTGATGGTGAATACATGGCGAATGCAGCTAAATTACCGCTAATCTCCTGGCAATCAGGCCGCGTGTCCTTGAAGCTGCAAGAGGAAGGGGGGGCCCAGCAACTCCCACTGACGGTTATTCTCTGCTGTGGTGATGTCTTTCTCTGCCCTCTCCAGGAGCAGGGAGGTTGTGTTATTGAGTCACTTTAGAGATGGCATTATACCCTGTGCCCCTGGCATCTCTCCGAGGGAAGCTCATTTTAGTACCTAGTGTCTAGTAGAGAGGGAAGGGGACGGCACTAGAGCAGACCAGCCCAAGCGTCCTTCTGAGAACACGCTGCCTACTCGATGTCTACACTGGCAGCAGTGTCTGTCCCTCTGGGGGTCCAGCCAGCACTCTTGGGGACCCGGTCCCTCGGATCCCATCAGCCACCAGAGTCCTGCGTGTGCTGAAGGACATCAGAGCAGCTGGAGTCGGGGTGGTGCTGGGAAGGCAGGCCACCTGTCTGAATCAGTCATTCAGCCCACACCAAGGAATATAGTGGCCAAATGCCAGAACCCTCAGGTGAAAGAAAAAATATTGCAAGCGGCTAGAAAAACCCAATTCAAGTATCAAGGAGCCACAATAAGGATCACCCAGGATCTGGCAGCATCCACATTAAAAGATCGAAGGGCGTGGAATATGGTATTCCGAAAGGCTAAGGAACTTGGTATGCAACCAAAAATAACTTACCCAGCAAGAATGAGCATCTTTTTCCAGGGAAGAAGATGGACATTCAACGAAGTAAGCGAATTTCATCTATTTCTGATGAAAAAACCAGAACTTAACAAAAAGTTTGATCTACAAATATAGAACTCAAGAGAAATCTAAAAAGGTAAAGATTAATCTTGGGAACTATATTTTGACTATATAGATGTATAAAGAATCCGCCGTGGACCAAGCTGTACCAGGCCCGGCGTTCCAAAGAACCACCCAGATCCTAGAGTTAGCACTTTGTCCAGGAAAATAACAGATGCACATCAAAGGGGAAACCCCACTGGCTATATACTCTTACCAGGGAGAAATCAAAACATAGTAAACCCCTATTTCCAGGTAAGAAGCAACGCTCATTTCCTGGTACCTTGCATCCTGTATCTCGGGAGCCCAGTCCTAATGACCTCATGACCATGTGGGGCCATGGCTGTAACCACCAACCAGAAGTAGTGACTAAGGTAGAATTTTGTAGAGAGGGGGCTCCTTGTCTACCTCTCACCTAAGCATCTCCCTTTATACAGTTCTTCTTCATCCTCCTCCTGGGCTCTGGTCCCCAGCCCATCATCATTCCTGTTCTTCTGGCTCCATCTTTGTCAGCCCAAGCCGCTCCTTGCTTTTTCATGGAATATTGTGAGGATTCGGTCTCCCACTCTATTCCTGCCCCATTGCAGATCTATAGTGGAATCCCCAAGACTAAAATGAGAACTATATATGCATAACATAATAATGTGTTAGTATTAATTTAACAATAATATGACTTAACATAATAATAAATATGTGTGTATATATATACATACATTTTTATAGAGAAATAGAAATATGTATTCATGTATATAAATACATGTTTATAGAGAAATATTCATATATATATATATCCATACTTCTATAAGTAAAGGTATGCACATAGATATATCGCATAGTCCTAGAGAGGTAGAGAGGTAGTGTAGTGAAGGGCTTCTTAAACTTTGTCCACTCCCAACTCCTTTTCCCCCAAGAAATTGTAAGTGACCCTGGGTATGTAGGCAAACAAATCAAATATTTGCTGATAATAAATCATAATTTCATGACCCTCCCACATTCAATTATGAGACCTGCTATGGTCTTGTAAAGCTATTGTGAGCAATATATACAGCTCCAAGCCTATTGTCAAGAAAACTAGAATTCAAATCTAGCCTCGAGCACTGAGTGACCCTAGGCAAGTCACTTAATCCTGTTTGCCTCAGTTTTCTCATCTGTAAAATAAGCTGGAGAAGGAAATGCCAAACCATCTGATAGCTCTGCCAAGAAAGCCCCAAATGGAGTCATGAAGGATCAGAAATGACTCAGTAACAATAAAGTCCTAGAGGACAGTATAGGAGACTATTTGCTTCATGCGTAACTTTCCATCTTCCACCTCCGGGCAAAGTGTTATTAAGTGTTTTCATATCTCACATATCCCCCCCTCCAGTATTTCTCCCTCTCCCTTCCCAGCCATCCCATACAGCAATGAATCTTTTTAAAAGAATAAAAAAATCAGAGAAAGTGATCAAAACATTAAACTGGCCATACCTGGCCATTATTGGCAATGTGGCACATCTGCAGACAGCTCCCTCTCTATCCTTCCCTGCCCTCTGCTCCAACCCCTGCAAAGGACTGGGAGAAATTGTCTTTTGAGAAGCATTTTGAAGGTTGCCAGTGGTTCAGGTTTGTTACGAAAGCCGTCCAAGAAAAACCCAATAGGATCTGATGCAAGAGCACTCTATGCTGGAGCCAGGGAACTGGGGTTCAAACCCCATCTTTGGCGCACACTACCTGTATAATTTGGGCAAGTCCCTTGTACATTTTGATCCCAGTTTCCTCATCTCAAAATAAGGGGGTGGTCTAGTGTGGTCCTTTCTATCTCTAAGGAAAAAAAAAACTACTTCCCAAAGAGATGAGTCCTAGGGAAGTCAGCTGGTCCCGCCTCCCCTCATCTTATAGATGAAAACTCTAAAGTCAGAGAAGGAGAGCATTTATCTATGACACAAAAGTAGTACAGAACAAAGCCAAGATATGAACTGGACCTTCTGATTTCCCTGCCAACAGTTATCTCTTCATCATGCTGCAATGCTTTGGAAAAAACTAAGATGGGCTTCCAGCATCCTTTTTTGGCAAACTTTAAAATCAGTCAGATCACCAGCTCTCTAAGAGACTTTAGACCTCACCTGCTTGGAGGCAGTAGACTGGACCACAAGACCTTTCCGGCTTCTTCACAATAGAGAATCTTTGAAAAGTTGCCGACCCTGAGCCTCCCACTGTGGACTCCACAGGAGAAATTAACCAGCAATGGCAGGATGCTCCAGCTGTTCATTATTTCTGCAGGTTTCTAAAATCACAAGTGGGATTAGAGAGTTCAGAAAAGCTTAAAAGACTTTTATTTGATTTCTGAGCAGAATGGGCCCTAGGATCATTCTTTGATCCCCAAAGAAGAGATATGACTTGTCTAAGATCATCCAGTTAGACCAGTGGGGGCAGGATCCCTCATTTGCCAGCAAAGGCAGATTTAGGCTCAATGTAAGAAGAAAGTTCCTGACTATTGGAACTATCCAAAGTGCAACACAGGCAGTCTCAGAAGATCATGGATTTTCCTTCATGAGAGTCAGAAATGTTCAACTATAAGTTCCTCAAGAGCAGGGACTGTCTTCTGCCTCTGTGTATGTTTAGCACTTAGCATAGCACCTGGAACACAGTAGGTGCTTAATAAATGTTTATGAATTGATTGATTGATTACTTGTCTGAAACTTAACCTCCCTTCCTAACTTCCCCACTTTTGTCAAGAGCTCCACTATCCTTCCAGTTGCTTAAATTTTCAATCTAAGAGGCAGCCTTAGCTCTGCATTCTTCCTCCCTTCACAGTCACATTTCTCTAGTGCTGACTTTTTATGGGGACTACAGCAGTCATTTCCTAATGAGTCTCTCTGCATGTAGATTTTCTCTTCTCTAACCCATTATTCATACAGTTGCCACGTTGATATTCCTAAAGCATAAATCTAGCCATCTCACTCTCCTTCTCCACAAGTTTCAGTGGCTCCCTATTGACTCTAAGATAAAATGTAAACTCGTTTGTTTGGTATTTAAAACCCTTCACAGTATGACTCTAAATGATTTTCTCAGATTGGTTTTCCATTATTTCCTTTCACACATTCAACTTTCTGGTCAAAGGAGAGCATTTTTAGTTCCTTATACATAACATTCTATCTCCCACCCTTCTATTTTTGCTTAATCTGTCCCAATCCCTTCACTCTATTTGGAATGCTCTTATTCTTCACCTTTGCCTTTTGAAATTAATAATTCCCTTCCACATTCATTTCTAATGCCAGCTTTTACATGAGGCCTTTCCTCATCTCTCTAATTGTTATTACTCCTCCTTCCCACCAAAAATCACGAAGGAGACCTGGAACTCATCTACTGAGGGGGCCCAGACTAGTGACTTTCTTGAGCTCAGGAGTTCTGAGCTCAGGGTCCTTTGACAATTGACTAGATTAAGTTTAGCACTGATTATATCAGGCCCACAAAAGTAGGAGAACACCATGTTGCCTCAGGAGAGGTGAAACAGCCCAAGTTAGGGAATGGGATCCAAGTAAAGCTTCCCCTTCTAGCCAGGGTAAGATAAAGAGACCCAACTCTTCAAAAAAGAAAATGATTCCACTGCCCTAAAATTGCCTGTATGTGTTCTGTATTTATATCTCTGTATATCTTCTGTATTTATCTCTCTTTGTACATGCTGTTCTCCTGAAGAATGTAAGCCCTTTGAGAACAGACTGCTTTCATTTAGTTTAATTAGTTTTATTTAGTTTAATAAATACTTGAATTAAACCAAATTAAAATTCTGAGGGTGTTCTTAGATCTCAATCCCATGTGAACAGAGAGGCCTATTTTCAGAGGAGACCACTTGGGGAATTAGGAAAATGCTTAGGACAGGTCAAAAGTATTCTTAGAGCGGATATTTTATTTAATATTATCCCTGGCATATGTGTACATGAATGTTAGTGTATATGTGTATACTCTACTGATTTAAGAATGTTATGTGTTCCTTTTTTAATTTTTTAATTTTTTCTCTGATTTTTTTAAGGACCAAGACAAGACCAAACCCCTGTCCACTCTAGCCAACTTGGCCATCATCATCACAGATGTGCAGGACATGGACCCCATTTTCGTTAACCTACCCTACAGCACAAACATCTATGAACATTCTCCTCCGGTGAGTTCTTTGGTCAGACGCACTTTGCTCACTTCCAAGCGATCCCCAGTGACAAGCTTCCCTTGAGGAAGGAAAGAAAGAGAATGAGGGTTTTCTAATCTAAGCCACTGGTTATACTTTCTTCCTCCAATTTGGAGTGCCCCCTTTGGGGGGGAGGAGTAGGAAGCAGTAAGGCACAGAGGAATTGAATTGGAAGTTAGTTGACCTTAGAATCAAAGATTTAGAATTAGAAAGGACCTTAAAGATCACAGAGTTCAACTTCTTTTTTAAAATTTTATTTTATTTTATTTTCAGACAACGATCCAAGTTTTCTCCCTTGTCCTCATTAAGAAATCAAGAGAAAGAAAACTCCCGTTACAATCATGTATAATCAAGAAAAACAATGACCATGTCCAAAAACAAAACAATCTCAGACTGCACTCTGAGTCCATTGCTCTCTCTCAGGAGGCGGACAACCTATGTCATCATGAACCCTCTGGAATTATAGTTGGTCATTATGCGGATCAGAGTTTTCATAGTCTTTCAAGTAATTTTGTCTTTACGATGTTGTTGTGACTATAGAAACTTCTCTTGATCCTACTTACCTCCCTCTGCATCAGTTCATACAAGTCTTCCCAAGCTTATCTGAAACGTGCTCTTCATTGTTTCTAGCAACAAAAGAGTATCCCATGTGTTTAATATAACTTATTCAATGAATCCCCACTTGAAGAGCATTCCATGAGTTTCTGATTCTTTGCTACCATTAAAAAAAACTGCCAAAATATTGTTCTTCACATGTAATTCCCTCTTTTTAACAAATGTGGAGCCTTAGACACCAAGAAGTCAAATAATTTTCCCTTGGAGTCAAGTGCTAACTCAGCTTCTTATGACTTGCATTTAGCTAGGAATATCACCTCAACCCGACACCACTCCCAAGCCTCAGCTTTCTGCTGTAAGGTTAATTCTTGTGCTACCTTTGAGATTAGAACCTTATAGTCCCTTAGTTACTGCCTTGGTCACCCCCACCCCAACAACTATAGGCTTAGCAAAAAGGTGATAAGAAAGTGTAACCTAAAGACCCACGTGTGCAAAATGTTTGTAGCACCTTTTTGTGGCAAAGAATTGGGAAATGAGTAGATGCCCATCAATTGGGGAATGGCTGAATAAGTTATGGTATGTGAAAATAAGGGAATATTCTTGTTCTATAAAAAATGAAAAACAAGCTGATTTTAGAAAGACCTGGAAAGATTTACATGAACTGATGCTGAATGAAACAAGCAGAACCAGGAATTCGTTGTATACAGTCATAGCAAGATTGTGGGATGGTCAACTTATCAACTATGGTTCAGTGATCCAAGACTATCCAATTAAACTTTGGATGGAAAACACCATCGGCATTCAGAGAGAGAACCATGGAGACTGAATGTAAATCAGCACATTTGGCCAGACGCACTTTGCTCACTTCCAAGCTATCCCCAGTGACAAGCTTCCCTTGAGGAAGGAAAGAAAGAGAATGAGGGTTCACTTTTTTTTTCTTTTTCTTCTGTTTTATTTATCTCTCATGGTTTTTCCTTTTTGTTCTGATTTTTCTCTCCCAACATGATTCTAAGGATATATGTAATTTTAAAAGTGAATTAACATATGTAACCAAAATTAATTAATTGAAAAAAGGAAATTTAATTTTTTTTAAAGAAAAAGGAAAAAAAATGTAACCTAAAACAGAGATGTCCCTTGACTCACAAAAGTTATGGTGAACTCTTCATACCTTTTGAAAAGGAAAGTGGACTTAGGATCATAGCCTTTGTTTATCTGACAAAAGGTTGGAAATGATGGTGATAACAAGAGGGAACTGACAAGGAATTATAGCAATAGTGAAAAGAATAATGTCATATTAGTAGTGCATCCAGTGGAAATTCACTTATAGTAAATTCACTTATTAGAAAGCTAGTCTTGCAAGTCACAAAGATCTGGTTAGCTCAAGTCCATCCTTGGATGATTACTCTGCTGTGGGTTTTCAGGTAAGTTCTTCTCTCAGCCTTAGTTTCTTCATCTGTAAAATAGGATAATAATAGCACCTACTTCACAGAATTGCTGTGGAGATAACATATGAAGCACTTTACAAACGTCAGATACTACATCAATGCTAGCTTTTATTATTAATATTACCATTACTAAGATAGATCTATGATATTAGTGACATGGATTCTTTGCATGATCATCTCCGTTTTTTCTCATCCAATGAAATTCTTGTCCATATCTTTATGACATTCAGTCCTGGAGGATCCATGCAACCCTTTGGAAACTTTTCTTTTCTTCTTTTACTATTTCATGGTACCCAGGTAGAACTTGAGCGTCCAGACTGTTATCTTTCACTCTCAGCATGTGAGAGACCTGCTGCCCCTCTTTTTGCTCACACATGTCCTCAGTGGAATCTTTTATGACCCTTCTTGAGCACAGATGGCCATTAAGCTGCAGGTAATTTATGATCCTCGTGCCTTATCACTGCTCTTTGGGTCACTTATCATTTTGATTCTTCTGAGGTCATAGTGTTGCTCAAACCTTGATATCCCATTGACTTGCCTGGGATTAGACAGAGGATGGGGATGGCAGGGGTTATAACCAATTCCATATTCTCCATGGCACCTAAATTATTACAATCATATGGCTTTGCCAAGAGAATGCACTTTTTAAATTTATTTTTGCTGAGGTAATTGGGATTGAGTGACTTACCCAGGATCACACAACTAGGAAGTGGTAAGTGTCTGAGTCCAGATTTGAACTCAGATCCTCCTGACTTCAGGGCTCATGCTCTATCTGCTGCACCACCTAGTTGCCCCTAGAATGCAGATTTTAAGAAGAGATTTTGCTTCAATAACTTAGCCTCATTGAAAGCTGGGTAATTTTCCAAATGTAATCAAACCTGGTCAACTCTGCTGAGATCAGCTCATTGTTCACCCACAGTACTTGCCCAAGTTCTAAATCCCAGTTCTTTGTAACTTTGGGAAAATTACTTAACTCTCTGAACTTCAGGTATTTTCCAGCTCCATGTTCAGGTCATAAATGACATTATACTAATCTAGGGCTAAAGTACTTTATATACATTATCTCATTTCATCCTCTCAATAGCCCTGAAGTAGAGAGTACAAATAACAGTTATCTTCACTTTGCACACAGGAAAACTGATACTCAACCTAGTTAACTGTCACCCAGAGAATAGATTTTGTGATCAGGGTCTCAAACCTAGGTCTTTTGATGCCAAATCCAATTCTTTTTCAACTAGACCACATTGTCTTCTAATTTTAAGAAAAATGGTTTATTCTCTCTTCTGGTAACTGAAACTTTGTTCCCAAATCCCTCAGTTACCCTGAATGGTTCTGGGTTTAGAATGGAGGAATTAACCAATCAGATCCTTTAAGGAATATGTGTTTGGGGTGGAAAATATTCTGATCTCATCACAATAGGACTCTAAAAGTCATTCCCATTCTGATATTTCCATTGAGGTTAGCAGTATCATTCAGGGCCTTCATCTATATTTCTAACCTCATTTCCCACTGCTTTTCAAAACTCACAATTCTTTCTAATTACATTAAACTTCCCATCATTTTCCCATCTTCTCTCTCACTTATGACATCCCAATCCACTTGGAGGCCTATCCTTCCCACCTTCAGAATTCCTGTCTGCTGAGATTTGGTGAGTCTTGAAAGCATAATTTAATTGCCACTTTCTCCATGAAATCTCCTTGACCATTTCATCCCCCTTCTCTTGACCCCCCTCTCCTCATCCCTTCCTCTACTGACTTCCTCTAGCATCCATTAGCCTGCACCACACAATTGAACACTTAATTCCTGCTTTGTGTTGTTCATTATTCTTTCAGTAAGTTAGATTCACTCCTTACCTAGATTGGATGGTCTGTAATTTTGGTCTTTTGTTATCTTCCTTAATGCATTTCAGGACATTGAGTATATATTAAGCATTTGTGAGAGGTGGCAGGAGGGGTCAGTCGCATGATTTCTTTGGAAGAGGAATTCCCAATATGGAAACACTGATCCAGAAACTGATATTCTCAAAGAGTGGCCTTGGTCACTGAGAACCTGAGTGACTTGTTCAAGGTCACACAATCAGTGTAAGTTAGGAGCAAGACTTGGAGCACTGGGTTCCGTTTTAGCTGCTCTAGTTTAAGAAGGAAAATGGTCAAGTGCAAAATGCCCAGATGAAGCTACTAGAAAGGTGATGAACTTTGGTCATGTCACATGGGGAGTGGTTAAAGGTTGGAGAAGACAAGACTCAGAAGAGATATGATCATGATTTTCAGATCTCTGATGGGCACTTGAGTGGAAGAACAATTATATTTGTTCTTGTTGACCCCAAGGGAAGAAGAAAAGAAAGGAAGGAATGAAAGAGGGAAGGAAGGAAGGAGGGAGGGAGGGAAGAAGGAAGGAAGGAAGGAAAGAGGCAGGGAGGGAGGGAAGGAAGGAGGGAGAGAGGGAAGAAAGGATAAAATGGAGGTGGGGAGGAAAGAGGGAGGGGAAAACAAGGATTTATTAAGCAACAACTATGTGCCAAGCATTGTGCTGAGAACTTTATTATCTTCTTTGGTCCTTACAACAACTCTGGTAAGAGTGCTATTATTAGTCTCATTTTATAGTTGAGGAACTCAGGCTTGAGCTCAGGTCTTTATTAAGCATTATACCATTTAGGGTAGAGCTCAGAAGCAAGGGGTAGAAGTTACCAAGAGACAAATATAGGCTAAATGTCAAAGAAGAAACTTGTCGATAATTGAAGCTTTCCGAAGTGGCCAGGCTGTCCTGGGAGATGACAGCTCTCCCACCCAAAGGTCTTCAAGCAGAGACTGAGTAGCCATTCTCCAGGTGTTTGTGGTAAAGATTATTTTTGTGGATGTTTTGGACTAGATGGCTACAAAATAATCTCTTCCCAATTCTGTGATTCCTGACTCAGAGATAGCCTCCTATCCTCCAAACCACATGGACTTCTTAAAGTTTTCATATAATCTGGTTTTGTAAAATAAATTTTATTTTACAGAAGCCAAACTTCACAATGCATCTCCCCCATTCCTTCCAGAGACAATCCTTTGTAACAAAGAACTTTTAAAGGAAGGTATGGGGCGAGCAACAGTTCAAGAAAACTAGTCAGTATTTTTTTTTTATGTCTAACATCATTAAATGCACTATTGCATACCCATAGTTCCCCATGTCTAGAAAGAAGCTGAGGATAGGAGTTGAGGAGAAGAAGGAAAAGAAAGAGATAGAGAAGGAGGAGGGGGAGGAAGAAGGTGGTAGGGGAAGGGGGAGAAAAAAGAAGCAGGAAGTGGAAGAGAGAGAAGATATTTTTTCAAACTTTTTTTGGTCCAAACTTGGTCATAATCTAGAAGCATTCAGTCTTGGTTGAATAAATGTCGCTAATTGATTCTGCTATGTTTGTTGGAGAGGCAGGGTAATATGGTGGATAGAGGATACTTCTCACAGCAGTGAAATCACAAATCACTACCACCACCCCCCAAAAAAAGTTTTGCTATATAAGACAGTGTGATGGAGAAGGAGTGCTGGGCTTGAAATTCAGAGATAATTGAATTTAAATCCCACCTCAGACAGTAGCTGTATGAAAAGGAACAAACATTTACTCTGGACCTCAGTGTTCTCATCTGGAAAATGACCATAATAATGGTAAGAATCAAATGAGATAAGATATGTAAAGCACTTTGCAAACATTAACCTGCTGCTATAAATATCAGCTCTTTTTACTTATTCCCTTATTCCACCTCCTCCCCTTCAACAGAGAAAGAGAAATGGAGAGAGTGGGGAGAGGGAGGGAGGGAGAGAAAAAGAGAGAGAGAGAGAGGCAGAGACAAAGACAGAAAAAGAGACAGAGACAGACAGACAGAGAGAGAGAGAGAGAGAGAGAGAGAGAGAGAGAGAGAGAGACAGACAGAGAGAGAGAGAGAGAGAGAGAGAGAGAGAGAGAGAGAGAGAGAGAGATTGAGAGAAATAGACTCAGCAAAGTCAAGCTAGAATTCTTTTAGCAATATTCATAATTAGAATGGGATTAGGAGCAGGGGTGCATTCATTCTTGGCTTTTGATATCCCTCCTCCAAGTGATTGATGGGATCTTTTTATCTTAACAAAGGATCATTAAGAGAAAGTTTTCATAGCCCACCATTTACTGTCAACTGTATTCCTTGACTGTGATTCTACCATCATGTCCCTGGTGACCTTCACTTTTTAGCTTTCCTTTATGTGATATCTTTTCCCATTAGATGTAAGCTCCTTAAGGACAGGTTCATTTTTATTTTGTATATTTGGATACCCAGTGCTTAGCACAATCTCCAAACACATAGTAGGTGCTTCATAAATGTTTCTGCCATTCCCAAGGGATCAGCCCTGGTCCTCAATGTTAGACATCTATAGTTCTGTTCTAATCCTGGTCATGATTCCCACATGGCTCTTTGGGTAAGTGATGAACAAGTCAAAGAACTTCTTCCACTAACTCTGGCTGATACATTGAAGGCGTTTTCGATGCTCCCCAAGCAGCCATTTCTGGTTCCCTGGGCAGCTGGAAGTACAGTTTTAGTGTCTCTTAGAATGTCGTTTACTCCCAGAAAACCAATGTTTCCTCTCCCTGTCTCCATTTGCAAAAAAGGTATTTCAATTCCACATCTCCTTTCTAGCCCCAGATTTTTCCATTTAAGTCAGTCAATCACCTGGCATTTATTAAGTGACTACATGTGTCCAGGCACTGTGCTAAATGCTGGAGATATAAAGAATGCCAAAAAATGAGTTTCTGGTCATATAGAGAAGGTTAAAAAAAAGTCTCTTAGAAAGTCCCAATTTCTTTGGCAATTTTCTTAAAGCCTGATTTACTCATCATCATCATCATCATCATCATCATCGACATTATCAGAATATTAATGAACATATAGCACTTTGTATAATCCCATTTTACTTAAGCATTTCCATTGCCTTCTTTCACTCTTCCATAACCCTTTTAAAGTTCAGAGCCCTGAATTAGACACGCTCCTATCCCCAAGTCAGACAAGTACAAAAAAGGACAATTACCCACCCTTTGTCCTCTCTATAAGAGAGTAGGACACTGTATTTCCATCCTAGCCACAGTTACCAAGAAGGCGTCATGGGCCTTTCTGCCACTGTCTCTTATGTTCCCTTTTTATCTGTGGCTCCCAGCATGTCTATGTTTCTCTATCTATGTATCAGGTGAGAATGCCTAATCTAAAGTGTATATATTACCTAATAAAATCCTTCTTATTTGGGATTATTGCATCAAATTTTAATTTCCTCACTCGAGCAGCAGCATGTCAGCCTGCCCGTCAGCACAGGGGTGATAGAAGGCAAAAGGAGCGGATAGACGGCAGCAAATTCCTGCCAGCTGATTCTATCAGCCCTTTGACTGGAATTGACTGGAATGAAGGAGTGCGAAATAGGATTTTCTGCCTCTGAATCTGCTGTAGCAGCTCTCAGAAGCCCCCGCTGGCTCTCTTGCCCCATCCCTCTCCCTCCTCCATTTTAAGGGACTCCTCCCACCCCGTCACAGGACTGTAGATTCACCTTTCAAGTCCTTAATCCCATAATAGAAGCAGGAAAGAGAAGAGAGTAGATAGGAAGAATGTTCTCATAGTTATGGGTATAGAAGATGAGTATAGATGAAGTGTGGAAGAAGAGGAAATAGGTCCCAAAAGAGAGAACTCCCCTATTTTCTAAAAACCCTCCCAAACCTTGCTGCAGTTCTTAAGGATGCCCGGATTTGATAGAGAGGAATCTTAAACATTGCCCTCTCTTCCACAAATATCTAAGTACTGACAGTATGGAGAAGGGGCTGTAGAAAGACAAAAACTAAGCAGCCCCTGCTCTCTGAGAGCTTATAGTCCAGTGAGAGGAGGATGCGATGTGCAAAAGCACGACACAGAGGAATCTGAAGAAGAGATTTCTGGCCAGCAGAAGGGTCAGGGAAGGCTCCACGCAGAAAGATCCATTTGAACTGAAAGCAAGAGAAGGAGGAAGGTTGGCAGTGATAGGTGAGCACCTTTGAGGAATAGGGATACATAATTTGGGGAAATGTAGAGGTAAGAACCAGTACTTTGAATGTGGGAACCTGCAGGCTGCCCATTTGATTTGGAATATAGAGCATTTAAAGGGACAAAAAGAGGGAGGAAGGAATGAAGGAATGGATGGAGTAAAGAAGAAAGAAAGGAGATGGAGGTAAGACGAAAAGTAAAGAAGGAGGAAGAGAAAGAAAACAAACAGAAGAAAGAAGGAAGAGAAATAAAAAAGCAGGGGAGAAAAAAGAAAGAATGAAAGAGAGAGGGAAGCAAGAAGAGGAAAGAAAGGGGGAAAATAGAAGAAAGAAAAGAAAAATAGCTGGAAAGATAGGTCAGAGAGAATTCCAAATGCATCACCATTAACCTCCTGTGGCATTTATTACTCCCTCCATAGCTATTTTCTCTCTCTCTCTCTCTCTCTCTCTCTCTCTCTCTCTCTCTCTCTCTCTTTCTTTCTCTTTCTCTTTCTCTCTCTTTCTCTCTCTTCTCTCTCTCTCTTTCTCTTTCTCTCTCTTCTCTCTCTTCTCTCTTCTCTCTCTCTCTCTCTCTTCTCTCTCTCTCTCTCTCTCTCTCTCTTCTCTCTCTCTCTCTCTCTCTCTCTCTCTCTCTCTCTCTCTCTCACACACACACACACACATACTTTCTGTCTCTGACTCTCTCTGTCTCTCTCTCTCTATCCCCTCCCCATCAGCTCTCATAGTTTCACTCATGTCACTTTTATCCAGATGATTCCCAGATAAGCATTTCTAGTATCTCTTCCAAAGTCCACCTTGCATTTCTAGCTACTTTTTGGACATTACAACTTCATAATCACCAACATTAGATCCATTTGACAAAGGAGAAAGCTGAGGCCAGGAAAGAGTTAGTGACTTGCCAAGGACAGTTCTTTCTGTCCCCAAGTCCAGTGCTCTATCCACTCTGCCACCCATCTGCTTCTCATTGGGTATTTGTGATTCCATCTCAGAATCAACATGGCCAAAGCAGACTCATTATCTTCCCCTAAAACCTCTCTCTCCCCTTCCCAATTTTCCTATGACCATCAAGAGTGCTGCCATCTTTCCAATCCTTCAAACTTACAATCTTGGGATCATCTTCCATTCCTCCCTTGCTCCTTGTCCCCCATAGCAGATCTTGTTTCTACCCCCACAGTCTCTCGTATAGATATCCCTTTTTCTCCACTCACACAGTCACCATCAATACAGATCCTCAACACTTCTCATGCGGACTATTACAATAGCCTTCTAACTGGTCTTCCTGATGGGGTGTAGGGGTTGAACCCCAAAAATATATTGGGGATTTGAGTGGGTGTTGTGAGGTGCCTCCAAAAAATTGTAGACTTAGACCATCTCCAACTCAAGAGGCAAAGATTTATGGCACCGTTGGCAGCAGGCTAAGTCCCAAAGGGTAGTTTAGCTATAGCTTGGCCTTCTGATTGGATACAGTAACCGCGGGGTCAGAATAATTTTGTTAATGCAAGGAATACCTACTGCAACAAAAGCCCACTTAAGGACAAGATAATGCTTCCAATGCCCTTTCCTGCTTGTCTCAGGGAGTAGCTTGGTCTCCCAGTTGAATGCAGTAATTCAAGTTACTTTACAATCACTTTACTTCTTGGGGTTCCATTTCTTCACCTGTCAAGCGACAAGGGTCCTTTTAAATTCAACAAAGGCCCTCTCCTATCAGTGTCCCTCACTATGGCCCACTTAATTACCAAGGACCCGCTCTTTTACTGGGGTCTTCTTCCCCCCCATCATCCCCGTCACAGGCATTTTCCCATCCCAGTGCCTTTTCTACTCACTGCCAATTATTCAACAAATGAATGGTTCCCTTTGAGGGAGCATTGAAGGAACTAGGGATATTTAGCCTAGAGGACCATCCAGGATCAAATACAAAATCCTATTTAACATTTAAAGTCCTTTCCTATAGTTCCAGTGTTCTACTTCGTTCCAGGCGCTCTGTGATATAGTTCCATCTGCCCACTTGCTATTTTTCACACACAAGAGTCCTTTAGGACCTCCGTGCATCCCCCTTGCTTGGAATGGCCTTCCTCTTCACCCTCTCTCTAAACTTCCTAGCCTACTTGGCAACTCCCTTCAGAGCCTACTTTCTGCAGGTCTTTTCCAAGCCCGTGCTAGTGTCTTCTCACTGAAATTACCTTCTTGTGCCCACTTTGCTATATACATTCCAATTTTCCATGTGAACTATCTGAAGACAAGGGCTGTTTTTGCCTTTCTTTGTGCCCCCAGCATTCAGCACAGTGCCCAGCACATAGTAACTATTTAATAAATGCTTGTTGACTGATTGCCATCTAGAAACACATTTTAAAAGATTACCCATACCTTGAACATTTCCAGGAGCATCCATCTTCCCAGAAGACATTCATCATCCAGTCTGTTTATTTAGTATGAGAGGACTGGGCTGAGTATATTCCCAGCATGCTAAGCCCTAGGACAGGGGATCTGGACTCCCTGGAAATCTCCAAACCATAATCAGAGTCCTCCACCTCAATCTGTTTCTGCTTCTCATCTTTTCTCTGGTTATGACCCTGTAGGGCCCCCTGGGCTGTAGCCTATTCCGGGAGCCAGCAGAGCATATTGTCCAGCCCCATAATCAGAGAAGGCCTTCCCTTCTCCCTGCCTTTAGAAATAAATTTCAGTATATTGAAGAAATAATAATTTAGAAACTGAAACAAGTACTTTGTGTTCCCAGGAGCACCCACTCCTCCCAGTTAATTCCTTCCTATAATATCTCTAGCCTGTCTGTCTGTACCTGTATTAAAAGCTCAAGGTTTTATTAAAAATGGATTTATTTACCAAAAAAAAAGGAAAGAAACCCCAAACTTTGTCAGAGACCATCAGATCCTACTTGCTGAGGCACGGGTGTAGTTCTCATCACAAGCTTTAGTTCTTACCCTCTAATTGTCCTTTCCTAGTTGAAATAGCCACCTGCTTTCCTGGATTTCCTGGCCACACTAAGAGCAGTGTGGAACCCTACAATCTAAGAGTCAAGAGCCTGAGGTCTAGCCCTAGCTCCTCCCAGCCATGTGGGTTTGCGCTAATCTTCTTGGGGTTCCATTTCTTCACCTATCAAACAAGTGACATTAGACTAGATCGGAGGTGTCAAATTTAGACTATTCAGGCAAACCCCCCGGGTGTGGCCAGAACCACATTTATGTGCAAATTGGGAAACATTTACTCAAATATATAAAAACAAAATATAGCATTTCTTGTTATTCAGTCACATCCAACTCTTTGCGACCCCATTTGGGGTTTTCTTGGCACATATACTGGAGTGGTTCACCATTTCCTTCTCTAGCTCATTTTACAGATAAGGAAACTGA
Source organism: Antechinus flavipes (assembly GCF_016432865.1). Classification (NCBI taxonomy): domain Eukaryota; kingdom Metazoa; phylum Chordata; class Mammalia; order Dasyuromorphia; family Dasyuridae; genus Antechinus; species Antechinus flavipes. The sequence goes on along the minus strand of NC_067399.1, from coordinate 638,607,751 downwards.
GGCAAAGATGGTATAGTAACTGACTCAGGCTCACACAGCTAGTAACTGTGGGAGACTAGATTTGAACTCACACAGATAAATCTCCTCAACTCTAGAGTGGTCTAAACACTATGATACCACCTTACAATACAAAACAGATCATTTAAATTTGTGGTTTTCTAAGTTGCCTGTTTCTGTTTGAGATTGATGTAACTATACTAGATGGCTGGGTCCTGAAAGGTGCTGGGTTAAACTTAATTTAAGAATGGGCTTTTTTACAGGGAGTGAGGATATTTAGAAGCTCTTCAAAGTCTTCTGTGACTAATGCATCTTCTGCTCACCACCAGACATCATTTGTTGTCCTCTACCCATTCGCTTTCTGACACATAATCCTATGACCTGTCCCATGACTTTAGTAAGTGATATAGACTGAAGCTTCCTCTCTTCCCCTATCAGGAAGAAGCCCAACCTGCTATTATATCAGACATAACCAAGTCCCAGACTATCCTGCTTGGATAGCGTGATTGTGAGGATGGAATTCTTTATCAGCCTCCATTGTCTGTCCCTTAAATCTCTGAGCATCTTTAAACAACCTTTCCAATATTGATCAGCATGTCTTTAGCTAGGACTGGTCTACCAGCTATTCCATCTTGATCCCTCCCTCTGAGCTACCAAATTCTTTTCTGATATTTCCCTCCTTCTTTGAGAAACCCCCAAGGTTGTATTTCCCCTATAAAGATCTGCTTAGAATGAAGAGCTTTGTTAACTCCCTTCCAAGACTAAGCCCACTATGGGGTATTTTCTCTCTTTCTCATAGTGTCTTTCTCCTTCATATAGCTAAGTCTGGTTAGACTCCTGTATGGATTTAACCTGCCAATCAATGGCCTTATGGCATATTTCTTTAATGGATTCTTCCAAACTCCTTTCCTTGGTAACCATTTTCTCTCTATCTGTTCTGCATTTGCCATTCCTGGTACCTATTTTACCTCTTCGTTTTGTCTGTAACTCCTTCTCCTAAATAAACTTACCTTTTGGGAAAGAGAATGGTCATTGTGAATTTGTCACATGTTTATTTCAAACTAGGAATTGCTACCCTGACCTCATCATCAGTAGGTGTTTAATAAATATTATATAGAAATCATGCAAGATTATATTTGTGTATTATATTATGTAATATTCATATATAATATGTATTTTATTACATATATACATTTATATAACAATTATATATTATATTAATTATTCAAGTGACTCTCTGAGTTTGTTGCGCTGTGGTTACTATGTACACAAATAAACTGAAAGGCCAGGACCCTGTTCTCAAGGACTATTCCCCAGCCCCAACCCCTCTAAAATTAACATTTTTAAAATGGGACAGTGTGGTTTTCCTTGTGACCTTCAGGTCTTGCCCTTCTTCTGAAGTCACCTGGTAGAAATAGCTGATGGTCTCCTCTTTGTTATCCAACTCTCAGGGACTAATGAAAAATAACCTGAATTGGGCAGGATAGAATTCTTCTAGTTGGGAACAAGGCTTTGTTCACAGGCAGAAGGGAAAAATTGGAAAACAATGGCTGTTTGCACTTTCTCAGAGGGAGGACAAGAGAAGGATCTCTGATCCTAGATACTTGGCCCCGTGGACTGATTAGGTACTTACAGGCCGACCTGGCCTGGTTGATGAACTCCTACCAGACAACTGGATTCCTTGCCTCTCTACATACTCAGCATTCTATCTCCTACCTGAGTGCCTTTGTATAAGCTTCTCCCCATCCTCCAAATGTTTTTTCTCCATACCTCTACTTCTTGGAACCATCAGCTTTATTGAAGGTTCTCCTCAAATGTCAGTTCCTAATGGAATCTTTCCTCATCTTCTAATCATTAACCCTCCCCCAAATCATTTTTATATCTTATAATTACATAACTGTCTGCCTGCTGCCCTTCTACCACTCGCCTCAGCCCAAGTAGTTCATAAGCTACTAGAGGGCAAATATTGCTTCCTTTTTGTCATTGTATGCATAAATGCTTTATAAGTGAAATAGTTTCATCCTTTGGGCTTGAAATCCCTACTATCCAATCAGTGATTGACATACAGTAGGTGCTTAATAGATACTTAAAGATTTATTGATTGAAAATTTTTGAATTAAAGAAAGTCAATGGGAAGATGACTCTTTGTGTATTATAAGAGGGGAGGAAAGACTTATTGAAAAATACCAGATCTGATTTCAATTTTGATAAATATAATCTATTGAACTCTAAGGGTTCCTTTCTTTATAAACTTGGGTTAAACCATTAGCTATTTAATTTTATCTTCCCATGAAGCCTAAAAGGAAGAAGAGAGCCAAAAGAAATAGTGAGAGGGAAACTGCCCAAGAGATATACAAGATGGCTTAGGAATGGGATTGTCTAGACAAGCTTGAATCAAAGAATAGGAACTAGGGAGTTGGATGTCCCATAAGTCATGTCAACCAAGATACTCAATGACTGGACTTTGACTAAGCACAGAATCTAGTCTCTCTAAAGTCATCCTTTTTGTGTGCTTTTTTGAAATATGGGGGAGGGGGCTTTTGGATTTTGTTTTCCTTATTTTTTTAAATTGTTAATACAAGTTCCTTTTGAAGTGTCTCACTTTGTTGCAACTAAACTAAATGTTAAAGAAATTTTTTTCACAATTTTATAAGAAGAAACAAGTTTAACTCAATACCACCAAGGTGAGAATTGGAGGAGGCAGTTGATAGCAAGACTGGATCATCTCTCAAATCATGGAAAAGTTGGTGAAATTGAGACAGAAAGAAAATAAGAATCAAGTTGAATTCAACCATGGACATTAGATTCCTTCCAATGTTGATGATGGGGTTCAAGGATCATTTATTTCTAATGGAAAGGAATTTTAGAAATCACCCAAACCAAGGATTCTTTTCCATTTCTCCATGAATCCTTTGGGTAACAGGAAGCCTATATGTCCCTTCTCAGAATAATGTTTTTAAATGTATAAGTGAAAATAAATAGGACTATAATTAAATATATTTAAATAAAGGTATTACAATATTTTTAGAAAACAATAAGTTTGTACATCCCCAAACTAAGAACCCCTGTTCTAGTCCAATCTCTTTATTTCACAGTTGAAAAATGAAGTCATTTGACCAGAGTCACAAAGGCAGAAAACAGCAGAGCTTAGGTTCAACTGTCAGGTTTGGGGGATCCAAATCCAAAGCCAGAGAGGGTCTCTAAATTGATTTTTTCAGAAGTTTCTGTTTTTTGGTAATTTGGCCTCCCCTTTTAACTGACACATCACTCAGGACGTAAGGACTGATGTTAAGGCAAGTTGGTATCATCAGTCTGCAAATTCAGTCAGAACAATGGGAGGAGGAAGCCTGAAGGGTGAGCTGGATATTGGATAGGAACACTCTGTTCCAACCTTCGACTGATAGATGATGACATTGGCACAAGGCTGCCAGGGCCTCCTGGGTGCCCTTATTAGTTATGCAAATACTTCTGCTGACACTCTCCCTGAGGGAGAAAGGATGCCTCCTGGCCCGTTCCCATAAACCAATATAAACATAGGAGCGAAGCATTATAAATGCAGTGCACAGGGCATTGATTGTGGAATAGGAAGACGGATGTGTATGATATCTGGGGAGAGCGCGAAGGCTAGCGGGGAGAGATGGGGGATTCAGCCATCAGGGCCGGCACACGTGGATCCCCACTGGCTCTTCCCAAATCATTGCCTTCTTGACCATGGGGCCAGATTGATTGAGCCCTGTGGTCACTGCTCTTGCAGCTGCCCCACTGCCAGTGACTTGAGTCAGGAGATGTCGGGTCCTACAGTCCAAACAACACACCCATCCCTCGACGATGTCCCTGACCGCCTCACTTCTTCTTAAATGCTCATAAGGACTGAACACTCGCCACCTCGCAAAGCACTCCCTCCTTTTTATATCTGAACTGGGCAGTGTGGCACAGCACACAGGATACTAGATTTGGAGTCACAGGACCTGAGTTCAAATTCCAGCTCGGTTATTTATTACTTGTATGATTGTAAGCAAGTCACCTCAGGCATCTGGGATGTAAAATGGATGAGTTGGATAAGGTGACCTTTAAGGTCCCTTTCAGCTCTGTGTTAGAGAACGTTTCTTTAATTTGCTCTCTAGTAACTTCTGCTCATTGAACCTAGTTCTGGTTGTTTATCACACCCATTTAGTCTTCTCTTCATTAAGCTAAGAATCCCCTTTTCTATTCCTCATGCAGATAGAGTGCTTCTTGAATTAAGTTGAATTGCTTTGAATATGACATGCATTCCAGACCCTTCACCATCTTCCAGACACACACTAGTTTCTTCTTAATGTCATTTTCAAAGTTATTATGGCTTTCCAGGTGCAGGCTGACCAATAAAAAGTATAGTAAGTTTATTATCTCCCTTAAGAGAAAGACCGTACTTCTCTTCATATTGTTGTTATTCAGTCATTTCAGCCATGTCTGATTCTTTGTGACCCTATTTGAGGGTATTCTTGGCAAAAAACATTGAAGTGATTTGGCCTTTCCTTCTCCAGCTCATTTTACACATGAGGAAACTGAGGCAAACATAGTCAACAAGTGAGGCCAGATTTAAACTCAGGAAGATGTATCTTCCTGACTCCAAATCCATTGCTTTATTCACTATGGCACAAGCTGATTGTTCCTTCTATTAATATAGCCTTAAGTTATATTAAGCTTTGAATGGCCACACCACCCTGTTAGTTCACATTGAATTCATAGTCAACTGAAGTCCCTCCAAATTTCACACATAAATAACTGTCTCAGTCTTCCAAGTTGACTTTTTAAAAACTAAATTCTATTTATTACCATTAGATTTAATTTCATTAGATTTATTCTAGCCTATCAAAAATCTTTTTTTGAATCTCAGTTCTGTCTTTTCCACTAGCTTTTCTAGTTTTGCCTCATCAGCATATTGGACACACTCTGATGAAACCATTGAATTAGATGGAACCAAGTAAGAATCCCTGTCACTTGCTCCAGATCCTCAAGTTTAATGTTGATCCTTTGATCACTCTTTGGGTGTGGCCATTCAACTAGCTGTGATTTTTACTAAATTGAAAAGTTTAGAAAAAGCCCATATTTTTTACTTTTGCCATAAAAGTATCTCGAGGAGACTTTGTCATATGCCTTGCTGAAATCAATTTACTGTGCCTGTGGTATTTTTTCATTTAACAAATCTAGTAACTCTCTCAGAAAAAGAATTAAAATTAGTTTGACATAAAATGCTCCTTATGAATCTGCGTTGGTTCCTAGTGATCACAAAAATCTTTTCTAAATGTTCTCATACTATCTACTTGATGACATCTGTACTTTTGCCAAAGATTGAAGTTAAGTTCATTGATTGGTAGTGTCTGCCATCTACCTTTTTCTCATTTTGAAAATCGGAGCTGTGTTTTCCTTTCTTTTCTACTAGAACACTTCAACTATGATTACTCAAAGATCTCATGGAGTAGTTTGATGATTGCACCTTTTAGTTTTACTCTTTTACTTTACTCTTTCCTTACTTTATTCATACTTATCTTACTCTAGAATTGAACCAATTTACAAGCACCTAAATGCTTTTTTAACATTCCTTCATTTATCTTAGACCTCAATTCCATTTTATCTAGCTTTTATTCTATCCTTCTTGCAAACAACAAACTTGGACAGACTTTGAAGGATTGAAGACCCTGGTGTGCTATGGTCCATGCAGTTATGAAGAGTCAGACATGACTGACCAACAAGTTCTGTCTTTTTCATTTTGAAGGCAATTCTTTCTGGTAAAGAAGATAAAACAAAACAGGAGTAAAGTGGTTCTGCCTTCTTTCAATTCAACCAGCCTTTATTATGCTTCTTCTGGCTTCTCTTCACACTATCTTCCTCTAGCCATGAACCTAATCCCCATCTCACTCTTCTTGCTCTAAATATAGGTGAGGTTTAAAAATCCCTTTTGTTATACTTAATACTTTTCACACAGCTTGACTCCTTCTGGGCTTCAACCTTCCTGACACTGTTCGTGTAGGTTTGTAGCATTCTTTTTAAGATTCAACTTTGTTTGCACTCTACCCTTCCCATCTTTTATACATTGTTCTAAATGGCTTTTTCTAATTTTTTTGTCAGATACCCCCATCTCTTAGATGCTGTAGTCCATTTTTTAGACTAGCAGTATTCTATTTTGGTTATTTTTGGTAAAATATTATTTGATAGAAAAATTTTCTTTACTTCTATATATCCTGGTAAAAGCTCAAGAAGGTTCTATGGCCTACATGAGACTCCATAAAGATTTGCTGGAATATACAACAGTAGACCACAAATGTTTCCTCTTATAATCTGCAATTCTATCTCTACTGGGTGACTTATTTGACTATAAAAAATGAGAGGTGGGGATGGATGTTGGTGAGTCAGTCTAATATGGTAGAAAGAATCCTAGCTTCAATGTTAGGAGAGTTCTGGATTTGAATCCAGCATCTGATACCATTTGTGTGACCATGGACAAATCATCTGAACTCTAAGTTTCCATTTTCTTATTTATGATATTCAGTATCTAATAACCACCTTTCCATTGCCTTTACCATCAGCTAGAGTGGGATGTATGTGTGTATGTGAAGAGTTTTGTATAGTTTAAAGGCTGGATTTGTCAGTTATTGTTATTTTTAGGGTTAGTCTCCTCCAGAAGACCTTTACCCAATGACATTAGGACCTGAACTGCCCAGAGCAGGCAGGGAGCAAAAGTAATCTGTGCATTCTGCTAATTGGTCCAGCATCATGAGGATTTTACCAGCTCCTGCTGGGAGAGGTCCTTCCCTCCAAGTGTGGGTGATGGGAAGGACAGCTAACAAAGGGGGACACAAAGCTCCAGTGGTGCTAATGATGTTTTTGTCTGGCAGGGCACAACAGTGCGCATGATCACAGCGGTTGACCAAGATAAGGGCCGGCCTCGAGGAATTGGCTACACCATAGTCTCAGGTAAGCCTGCATTTGTAGGGAGGAACTCCTCTCTCTTACTAGTAAATAATTTGAATTACTGGAAAACTATGGTCTTTCTAACTTCCACTTTGACTGAATTCTGAGCAAAAATGGGTTGAGTTGGCTGTCTGTAAAGAGCAGTCATTGTGGTATTGCCTCCTCAGGGCTGTGACGGAGTGAGCTCTTCTAGGGAAAAGCAACTGCTAAAATTTACAATTCCGAAATCTGCGAACAGATATTTGACTTACTGTTTTGTTAATTGTCTGGACTTAAGAAAATGATGGAGATGATAATGCAGATGAAAATCAAAAGTGCATCTTGCATCCTTTCTTTGGAAAACCTATGTTAAATATCTACTAGCACCTCTTTGATTCAGGGTATGTGATCCCAAAGAGAACAAATGACCAGAATAAGATGGCTCTTAGGAGGATGCAACAACTAGGGAAGAGGAGTGGGGATAACAAGATGGTGGCCAACTGAAGCAAAGATTTTGGGGAGTGGAATCCCACAGCTTGGTGAAGTCACTCTGTGCCATCAATTGAGTTGATCCATTGATTTCATTTGGTTTTGATTTTTCATATGAGGGAGTGTTTTTGGGCTGGGTGGACTGCTGATAACTATGGATCCAAAGAGAGACTACAGGTATATTTTCTAGGGGCAGAGAGATTGATGATGCTAGATGTCCAGTTTTAACTGTCACCATCCAGTAAAGGTGCTGAGTTCTTAACCTTCCCCACCCCTATTAGTGAATCCCTGCATCAGTGTCAATTCACCTATTTGTTCCATGACAGCCTCTAACTGACTCTGCCCAAAGAGCTGGATTATTTGCTTGGATAATTTTGATTCAGGGAGATGACTATCTCCCGCCTTCTCCTCTACTAGCATCCTTATATAAAAATATCTGTGGCAGCCAAGGGCCTAAGAATACCATGTCTGGGGGCAGCTAGATGGCAGAGTGGATAGAGCATCAGCTCTGATGTCAGGAGGACCTGAGTTCAAATCAGACCTCAGACACTTAACATTTCCTAGCTGTGTGACCCTGGGCAAGTCACATAACTCTAATTGCCTCAGCAGAAAAAAAAGAATAAAAATTTTTTTAAAAGAATACCATGCCTGATGTGGATCTCCAAGCTACAGGGACAGCCTATTCCTACATCATCCTATTCTCTCAGATACCTACAGGTAGAGGAGGGAATCTGTCTCAAGTCTCTTGGGATCCATGGAGTCTGAAGCATGAGGAGTTCCTCATACCTCAATGTGTCTCTACCTGTTGGGTACTAGCCTAGTTGGAATTCTACGTTTAAATTCCAGTTCAATTCAATCTTTATTAAAATGTCTCCTTTGGGTAAAAAGACAAAAATGAAAACAACTAAACAATATACATGATGATGACCATAACATCATATGAAAGTACAAAAAATCAAAATTGAATGCTATAAATAGAAAAAAAAACCAAGGTTGGCCCAGAAAAAGAGATAGCAGAATACAATTCTCTCTCTTTTTTGCAAATGTGGGAGATGATGGATGTGGAACCCTCCACATATTGTAAGACTTGGTTTATGGGTAGATTACTTTTGATGAACTGCCTTCTTCTGTTAGAAGAGATGGGGCAGAAGGGAAGAATATATTAGGAAATTGTATCATAAAACAAAAACTAGCGTTTTTAAAAATGAAAACATCTCATATCCTTAGGGATTTTGCATGTTCCCCCCAGGATTGGGACAAATGTTTTCCTGCTGTGTGTTGGAAACATCAATGTTAATTTCTTTGTGAGTTCGGTGCCTCTGAGTCCCCTCTGAGGCACCAGCCATCCTGCTGAAGGATCAAAGACTATCTGAGGAATCTCTGGGTCCTCACTAGGGGACCAGAGGGAGTCATGGGACGAGAAATAGCGAAGCCAAATCGAGGAAGTCCCAGGCCCCAACCTCAGCTGGTAGGGGATATTGAGGGACTAAAGAGGGAAGCAAACCCTTTTTGTTTTCCTCAATTACCAAACTAAGAGCTGCCCAGGGCAAGGTGACATGTGGCTAGAATCTAAGGAAGCGCTATATGTTAAAAAGGATGCCGTATGGAGTGGGGGAGAGGGCGGGCAGGGAACTGCATGGAGCTGGGTACAAAGCTTTGTGACACTGATGATGTGTTAGCAGTGTCAGAAAGAAAAATCATAGGATTTATCAAAAGCTCTGGGCTGCTTTCCTCCTTTCCTGCCTGGCTGTTATACAACAGAGAGCATCCTATGTCTTCTCTCCATAGCCAGGGATTTGTAGGTCAACTTGATGGGTGGAGAGGACCAGTGGGTGCATGAGTTAACCATAAGAGAATGGAAAATCATAGATTGACATGTATTAAGTACCCACTATGTGCAAGACACTGTGCTAAACACTGGCTTCTGGCCCTTGAGGAAACAGTGATGCCTTATTACCAAGCCTGTCTCAACCTGGATCAAAGGACCTTCATTAATTCAGTGAGCATTTATGAAGTGCCTACTATGTGCTCAGAACTTTAATAAACACTGGAGATTCAAAGGGCTTAGAATCACAGGTTTACAGTTGACCTTAGAGGTCATCCAGTTCAGTCTTCACAATTTACAGATGGGGAACTGAAGCCCAGAGAGTTTAAATAATATCCCTAAGGTCACACAGGAAATTGGATCAGAGGCAAGATCTGAACCCAGGACCTGTCCTGGTTCCAGTCGATATACTTTTTGCTATCCCAGGTTCCTGTCCTCCTCCTCTGAGGACTGCTGACACACTGTAAGGAAGCTGAAATTTGGGTCATTTCAGTATGCAGCTGAGGGTAATGGTTAAACCCCAGGACTCCTGCCCCACCCCAATCCTGAATCTAGCCGAGAGCAGCCCTTTGATGAGGGATGCTTCTAATTTTCCCATTGATCATACCCACTTCTCAGCTCCTCTTATTATCCCAGCTCACACTGGTCTCTTCCTTCTCAGACTTCCTCTCACAGGGGCAGGCAATGCTAAACTATTCAGCATTTGATAAGGATACAACGGGGCAGCTATGTGGTGCAGTAGATAGGATCCGTGGCTTGGAAGCAGAATTATCCGTCTTCATGAGTTCAAATCTGGCCTTCAAATACTTAGTAGCTGCGTGAGTTTGGGCAAATCACTTTAACTTGATTTGCCTCAGTTTTCTCATCTGTAAAATGTGCTGGAAAAGAAAATAACAAAGCACTCCAGTATCTTCAAAAGAAAATCCCCAATGGGATCACAAGGAGTGGGAAATTACCTGAACAACAATAGAGATGTATTAGATCAAATCACTCATTTTTTTTTGCTTTAAGGAAATGCATAGGTGAAGAAACTCCTTTTGTCCATGAACATGAGTCTTTTCTTTGAAATTTATATTCTCAGAGTTGCTTTGAGTGAGGTATCAAGCACTTTCCCCTTGCCACAAGCCCACAACAGTACTGAGTAATGCCCCAACTTGATTAAAATGTAATTGGGAAATATTTAATAAAATTTAAAATAAAACCTAGATGATATCATGTTTTAAAACTGCAAAGGATGAGAATCCTTGTGCATAGATTCATTCCCCTCTTTTCTTTTCTTTTTTAAACTGATTACTCCAAGTTTATTTATACCCATCAAAAAGTGTGACACTTGTCTTTTTGTTTTGTTTTGTTTTTCTCAATAGTATTTTAATTTTCCAAATACATGTAAAGATAGTTTTCAACATTTGTTTTTGTAAGACATTTTGTTCCATATTTTTCTTCCTCCCTCCCTTACTTCTCCCCCCTCAAGACAACAAGCAATCTGATATAGGTTAAACCTGTGCAATCTTTTCAAATATTTTTCCATATTTCCATATCTGTCATGTTGTGCAGGAAAAATGAGACCCAAGGGGGAAAAATACAAGAAAGTAAAAGCAAACAAAAAGGTGGAAATACTATTCTTTGATCCACATTCAGTTTTCATATTTCTCTCTCTGAATGCAGATGAAATTTTCCATTACAAGTCTATTGTTTGATCTTGTGATGGGAAGAGCCATCTATACCCAGAGAGAAGACTGGGACAGAGGGGGAATCACAACATAGCATTTTCATTCTTTTTATTGTTTGCTTGCATTTTGTTTTCTTTCTCATTTTTTTTCCTTTTTGATCTGATTTTTCTTGTGCAGCAAGATAATTGTATAAATGTGTATACATATATTGGATTTAACATTTATTTTAACATATTTAACACATGTTGGATTACTTGCCATCTAGAGGAGGAGATGAGGGGAAGGAGGAGAAAATATGGAACACAAGATTTTGCAAGGGTCAACTTTGAAAAAAATCCATGTGTATGTTTTGAAAATAAAAAGCTTTTAAAAATAAAATAAAATAAGTCTATTGGAATTGCCTTGAATTACTGCATTGCTGAGAAGAGCCAAGTCCACACAATTGATTATTGCATAATCTTATTGTTATTATGTACAGTGTTCTGGTTCTGCTCACTTCACTCAGCATCAGTACATGTAAGTCTCTCCAGGCTTTTCTGAAATCATTTCTTACAGAACAATAATATCCCTTTACCTTCAGATACCATAACTTATTCAGCCATTCCCCAATTGATGGATATCCACTCAATTTCCAATTCCTTGCCACCACCACAAAAAAAGAGCTGCTACAACCTCTTTTGCACATGTGTCCTTCGCTCTCTTTTATGATCTTTTTGGGATTCAGGCCCAAGAATGACACAGCTGGATCAAAGGATATGCAGTTTTAAAGCCTTTTGCATGCTCCTCTTTTCTCTTTGAGTTTGAGCACTGAGAGGTTAAGGGTCACATAACCAATAAAGGGAGGACTTGAACCCAGATCTTCAAAGTGCATCATGCAGCCTCCCTTCTTGTGTGAATGATCTAAAATTATATCATCTCTAGTTCTACCTCTTCAATTAGACTGTCTATTCCTTCAGAGAAAGGTCTGTGTCTTCTCTTTATCTTGTTTCACTCACAGTGCCTATTATACAATTGAGCCAGAGGCAGTCCATAGAGAATTGCCCCGTGGCATTTGATCTTGCTTCTTGGTCCTGAGCTGCCTCATCCTAAGGCTAAGATGGGGAGGGAAACATGCAGAAAGGAAGGAAGGAATTGGGGTTTGGATTCAATATCTGCTTTCTTTACCAGTGTAGGAATGGTATAAACCAAATAGGGTCTGTTATATATCTCTAAATCCCACTCCCTGGCTCACCCAGAGCATTTCTATGACATTTCTGGGTGGTTGGGTATCACTTTTGCAGAAGAGACAATCTAGAAAATCAGAATCTTAGGGTTGGCAGAGACCCCAGAGGCCCCTTGTCTAACCCAACATCGAACCAGGATTGTCCTTTATGGCATCCCCAACAAATGGTCCCCCCAGTCTCCATTGGAAACTTCTAGGGATGGAAAACTCCCTCTCAAGCAGGTCTTTCCATTTGGGTTAGTCCTCTCTTGTGGTTAGAAAGTTGAGAAATCTCTTGATGTTGACCTAAAATCTGTCTCCCTGGCCCTAGTTCTACCTTCTGAAACCAGGCAAAATGAGTAGTATACAACTACAAGGCAATTGCCTGAATATTTAAAGATTTCAATCAAGTCTCCACTTTTAGATAAACCTCCAAGAATTCTTTGAACTTCTCCCTGTCTAGGATGCTTTCAAATCTTCTTGCCATCCTGATCATCATCCTCTGGGCAAGCACCAACTTATCTCTTCTGAAATGAGGTGTCTGCCACTGAACCCAGTACAATTATCCCTTCCATATCATGACTTTTTTCATCGTAGTTTCAATATATCACGGGTTGGCATGAGAATTAAATGGAAATTTTGGGGGGGAGGATGGGATTTTGGAAGCCATATATGACACACTAAGGCCGAAAGATGACATAGAGCCTGTAACTAAATGCTTACCAAATTTTACAATAAGATACTGTAAATTCCCCATAAAAGAAAATGAAAAAATTCAGACCTTCTCTGAAGAGAAAGCCAAAAACTTTTATGCTGATTTTCCAGATCACAGAACGCCATCCCCCTAACCCAAATGATATGGGAGGGATACTTATACAGAAGAGAAGTGACTTCACCTTGTGAACATATTATGTATAGATGAGTCATTTTTACCATGGGAGTTGATTAACAGGGATTTATTAAGTCCCCTTTTCTCACCAAATGTTTCAAGTAAACAGAATTTGCTTTCAATACCTTTTCTTTCCCTTGAGACATTAGCTGTCCCCATCACCTGGAGGCATCCAACTCGCCCCCTCAGCTACTGTGTAAAGGGGAGATTGTAGGATTGATAAGAATGGTCAATAGTGAATCTCAACCTATTCCCAAGAGTGCCAGAACCTGGTTCCAGAAGTCAAGACTTGGCCCTTTCCAAAAGGAGAAAAATGATAGAACTTTTCTCCCTGGCTTCCAGGCTTGAGAGGACCAGTTTGTCAGCAAAGACAGTAAATGACTCTACAGCCCAAAGCAGTAACTAAGGCCACCTGGGAGGTTCCTAGCTCTTTATCTAAGGATCCCAAAAGCTGTTGAGACAATCACTATCTGTCAGTACAAAATAGGTCAGAACCTTAGAATGTACGCTATGCTACGTCTTCCCTTAGACTTTGTAAATTGGATAATATTATAATTAATTGCATTATGAAAAGGTTTAAGGGCAGACCCAAGCAGTGATGGTTAATGAACTAGAATCACTCTGAAAGGTCTCCAATAAAGTGCCACGTGGCTCTGCCCTCATTTTGGTCTCAAATTGTTGAGCCCGTTGTTGCCTCAAATTGTTGGTCTTGGAAATGTTGAAACATTTTTATCAGTGCCTTGGAAGAAGGCAATGACATATGTATCAGATTTTCAGATGACACAAAGCTGAAGGATAACTAACATAGAAGAGAAAATCAGGAAAGAAAAGAATTATCAAATTGTTAGAATCACGGGGTTCCTCTGGGAAGATAAAATCAAACAGGAATAATCTGAAAAATAATTATATGATTACAAGGGATGGAGCTGTGCATCCACTGGATGGGTCTGAGGGGCATACAGTTTGCACAAAGATGATCTGGTGGTGTTGGTGGGCCACAGCTTCAGTGGGATGAATCAGTAAGGCACGATTTCATTAATCACAAAAACTAACACCATCCGAGGCTACTCACCAAAACTGTTGCCCTAGACAAGGAAGTTGTAGCTCGGTTATACTGTGTCCTACTTGGGCCACATATGGACTGTGATGTTCAGTTCTATGTACCATATTTGAATAAGGACATTGACAAATTAGCACAGGAGGATGATGGAGCTAGAAATAATTCTATACAAAAATTAGGTTAGCCTGTTTTTGTGTCACAGACGCCTTGGACAGTCTGGAGAAGGCTGCTGAGCTCTTCTCAAAATAATGTTTTTTAAAATTCATCCTATAGGTCTTAACACTTTTCAACAATGAGATGATTTAGGCCAGTTCCAGTAGACATGATGGAGAGAGCCATCTGCATCCAGAAAGAGTTTATGGGGACTGAGATCACAACATAGTTTTTTTTTTTCACCTTTTTGTTATTATTTGCTTGCTTTTTTCTCTTTCTCATTGTTTTTCCTTTTTGATCTGATTTTTCTTGTGCAACATGATAAATGTGGAAATATATTTAGAAGAATTGCATATGTTTAACCTATATTGGATTACTTGCTGTCAGGGGGGGATGTGGGGAGAGAGGGAGAAAAATTTGGAACACAAGATTTTGCAAGAGTAAATGTTGAGGGGCAGCTAGGCTAGAGTACCAGGTCTGAAGTTAGGAGGACTCGAGTTCAAATCTAATCTCTGGCACTTAATACTTCCTAGCTGTGTAACCCTGGGCAAGTCACTTAACTCCAATTGCCTCAAAAAAAAAAAAAGAGTGAATGTTGAAAACTATCTTTGCATGGATTTTGAACATAAAAAGCTATTATTAAAAATTAAAAGAAAAAATAAAATACATCATATAAAAGACATGGGCTAATAATAGCTAATATTTATATAGAACCCACTAGGTGCCAGGTGCCATGTTAAGCACTTTATAATTATCATCTCATTTGATCCTCCCTGGGAATTGGTGCTATTATTATCCCCATTTTTTGCAGATGAGGAAACTGAGATAGAAGTTACGTGCCCAGGATCATAAAGCTAGTAAGTGTCTGGAGCCATATTTTAAATAAGATCTTTGTGACTTCAGGACCAGCACTTTATCCATGGTGCCATTTAGTTGCCTTCAAAGGAAACCAATACAGTGAAATATAGTGTTTATCTACATATGTATGTACACATATATGTGTGTGTATATTTTTTAAGTTCATGAGCCCTAAGAGAGGAATCAAGTATGAAGCAACCCCCCCAAAAGGAGGTGCAATAGCTGCCTTAAATATTTGCAGGTCTCTCATGTGGAAGAGGAGAGAGATTGTTCTGCTTGATCCCAGAGGGCAGGAATAGCTGCAATCAGTGGAGGCAGAGAAGCAGATTTCAGCTTATATAAGGGAAAATGTTCTGACGAGCGCCGCTCAGAAGGGTTGGGGGGGACGGGGGCGCAGGGGGAGAATCTGACTTGAGAGAGTGTGGGTTCCCGTCACTGGAGAACTTCTGACGAAGCTCTAGAGGCTGTTCATGCTTCAGGCACGGCTTGGAATAGGTGACCTCTGAACTCCCTTTGAGTCTGAGTTTCTCTGGCTTTATGATTGAAACCGGCTTCACCTCCTGCGTCACTCTGTGCTCCATCCCCCACTGGGGCCCCAGCAGCAGGTGGGATTTATATCCTCCAATGAGCAGGTCTTCCCTTTACTAATGACCCTTCTGGTTTGCCAAGTACAAAGAGCCAGCTTCACAGTTTTATCAGGTAAGTTATGGCCCGATTTCCATCATTTTGTTCTCGGCCTGTCACAGCCAAACTGAGACTGAGGGATGACAAGGTGATTTTCCATGGGAGGGACCTGGCTCAGATCCCACCGTTCTCCCAGCAGCCGGCCCCTGTCTCCACCGTGAGCCAGCAACTTCCATTCCTCCAAGGCCAAAAAAAGAGAAGCTGGCATGGGAGATAAACTGAGGCAGACCTTAGTTTCCTCCTTTGTAAAATGAGGGGATTCGACTAGATGATGTCTAGGGTCTCTGCAGTCTCCTCACGTGGTAAGTAATAATTTCTAACATTTACCGACAGCTTTAAGATTTGCAAAGCAAAGTGCTTTCTTATATGTTAACCCTTTTCATCTTCATAACCACCCTACAAGGCAGGTCCCTATTTTACTGATGAGGAAATTGAAGCACAGAGAAGTTAAGTGACTGGTTTAGAGTCACATAGCTAAGAAATATCTGAAGCAGAATTTGAACTCGGGTCTTCCTTTCTCCAAGTTTGTACTCTATCTAACATGCCATTTCGTGTCATTATGGAATGATCCTGAAGTCCTTCACTGCCTTGCTCTCTGTCCCCTGTAGATGCTCTTCAGCTTATATATGTTCTTCCAAAAACATATCTGAGATGTCACAGTCTCATGGTGATGATCAGCTCCTCTAGTCCCAAGTAATAATAACAATAGCACCTACCTTTATAGATCATGGTTGGTATAAGGAGACATTTGGTTCCTTTGCACTTCTTGCCCAGCCCTAGCATTTTGCTGCATAAGTGATCATGGGGTGATGGGACATAACATACAGGGATCATATTTGACATTAGTAATAGAAACCCAACTCAGTAACTTGGACCTAGCCCTCAAAAGCCAGCTTCTGGAGCAGAGTATCCTAAAGCCCATGGCCAGAGCCAACAGGACAGGATTATTTTCCTTACCCCGACCCTTCTTCTCTGAGCCAGGCAAAGACCCCATCCTCCCGGGAAGGATTTCCCAGCACCCCTACCATCTCTGTTGCATTCATTTTCTAATTCCTTTTCTTCTTTTCATCTATGTTTAGATCCAACATGATCCAAAAGATTTCCCTAGACTCCATTCAGGGTCTTTCTTACTCAGTCCAGTTTGCTACAGTAAACAAGTATTTAATTTCTCCTATGAACAATACGTACACTATGCTGTGTTTTTGTTCAGTTTTCAATTGTGTCTAATTCTCTCTGACCCTGTCTGGGGTTTTCTTAGCAAAATACTAGAATGGTTTGCCATTTTCTTCTCCATCTCATTTTACAAACGAAGAAACAGAGGCAAAGAGGGTTTAGTGACTTGCCCAGGATCACTCAGCTAGTAAGTGTCTTAGGCTGGATTTGAACTCAGGTCTTTTTTATTCCCAGTGCCACAAGTGGTAGGGACAAAAAAAAATATGAGATGGCCTGCCACTAGGAAGCTTATTTAATAACTTAGCCTAGCTACTTCTGTAAAAATGGTTTATCTGTAGCCTGAAGAATTCAACTTGGGATTTGGATCATATTTAATTCAACTCAGAAAGAATTTATTAAACATATACTATGTGCAAGACAGTGGGCTAGGTGATAGAAATTCAAAGACAAAAAGAACAGTACCTGCCCTCAGAGTACTTACATTCTTCTACAAAGATGCAGTACAGCTAAGGGAGCGCAATGTGTCTCAGCCCCCTCAATAAGCTAACCCTCAGGAATCTCCAGGCAGATTCACTCCAACCATCTCCTATTTCAGACATGAAGATCCCTATTTTCCAAACAGAGAAACCAAGCTGTTTAAGGCAGATTTGGCTTGAGAGGACCTGGTTTAGATCTCAACTCTGTCACTTTCTAAGGTTTGAGCTTAGTCAAATTTCTTCACCATGCTGGACCTCAGTTTCCTCAATGATAAAATAGGGTTGCAGAAGGTTGGACTAGATGGATTCAAAGGTCCCTTCCAGTTCTAAATCTGTGAATCTTTGATTCTAAAGAAAAACGTTGCCAACTAAGACCACAAATCCTTGACTCCTAGCTGGAAGAAAGGAGGTTGAGTGATCATTCCTGACCTATTACTAAAGGGATTACAGAATTATAGATTTAAAATGGAAAGGATCTTAAAAGTCATTTAAACAACTCCTTTTTTTTACAAATAGGAAAAGTGGGACGAGAGTTAAATGTGAGATTTAGGGAGTAAGTAGGGATTTTTTAACTCACTTTCTCTGACTCCAAATCTCACACACTTTCCTCTTAGACTTGGCCCCAAGAAGCCAGGCTCTGGTACAAAGTATCCCAGAGCCTTGGGCTACAGTCAACAGGACAGGATTTTTCCCCTTCCCTGTACTACATTGTCTCAATATTTCCTCACCAATGGACCTTCCTACCACCACTCCCCAAGAATCATATTCCTTGCAAACAAATCAAGCACAAGGAGAAAAATGAGCATGGAGTGTGAATTGACAAGCACAGACTCACAGACCAACATGCTACTACATATGCCAATAACTTAATCATTGCCCCTGGATATAGCCTGGTGGGGGGCAGCTATCATAGTAGACAATCATGCAGAATACATCAAAGCCACCAGTGATTAAGCTGTTTTGCATTTTTCTTCCCCTTAAAAGATGAAAACCCAAGGAAAAGCATAACTGCCTGAAAAATCTCATTCACGAACGCTGTCCGTGGTATCTGAATATCGCAGTCAATTTCTAGGAGCCCCCGAAGCCTGCCATGAAATCCTACCACGATGATAGGCTGCTGAAGCAAGAGTTGACACTTAAAAAGTCTTGGAAATGCCCACTGAGGTCAACTAATCCAACCCTTTTATTTTACAGATGAGTACAATGCAGCCCAGAAAGGTTAAGCTTATTGCCCAAAGTTACACAGGAAACAAGTGACAGGGTTGAGCATTTGAACTAAGATTCAGACTCCCAATCGTGTGTACCTCCCTGCCTCCATGTTAGAACCTAAAATTTGACTGGTGAAATAAGGTCATTTCTAGGAATCCATGAATGCTGAGAGGAGTTTTTGATCAAGGATGGGATAGAATTAACATTTAATGAAAGAAACTAATTCCAGAAGAGATCGTCAGGTCAGCTTGGAGCTGAAAGACACTGGAGTTGGAGACTTGCTAGTGAGCATTGGTATTTATGGGTTGCGCTTGGTTCCACTCTCATCTGACTTGGGTTTTATTGGCACTCCCTTCTAGACATTGTGTTCCCTGTCTTGGACATTTACTTAAATGCACTGAGATCTTCAGAGAAAGAGCTTCATTCAGAGAATGGTTTCTTTAGCATGAGAAACCTCAGTTTCTTAGCCTGGAAAAGTAGACAGCTTGTGAGCCTTGGAGTCCAGAAGACCTAAATGCAAATCTGCTCTCCCTATATGTGGACATTTTCCTCCCTCCTCCTCCCAGACCACTGAACCTTCAGAGATTCCATGTCTCTCTCAGCTTGAAAACTCCAGTCCTGAAGCCCAAAATGCCCTGATTAGAAATGCATCACAGGTGCCCACCTCGATCTTCCCAGGCCATGGAACTAGAGAGGAGTCCTTTGTCTCTACTACCTGAAAGAAGGGCATCAAGGAGTATAATTAGTTAATGCTTTGAATGTGAAACCTAATGAGATCCCATCCCAGATTCCCAGCTCCTCTTTTCAGTCAGCTCCCCAGCTGGCTGCTCGATGAAACCTGCTCCTGAGTAGACCCCAGCCAGCACTAATCTGAAATAAAAGTTTTTATTTATATAGCCTGATACCTGGCACAAAGTTAAATCATACAAGAGAAAAAGCAATAAAAGAGAGAGATTAAGTATAAGGCACCGTCTTAGGCCTGCCCTCTTGCAATATGGTTACAAAGATATTAAGCCTGAACTCACCCATGATCCTGCCCTCTCCCCTCTGTGTCTTCTGGCTTTGCTGGGAGGTGGGGGGATATGTTGGTCGATGCTAAAGCTCATCATGGCAGGGGACGGGAGGATGAGGGAAAGGAAGAGAGAAAGGAAGAAGGGAGAGAAAAAAGAATGGGAAGAACAGTAAGAGGAAGAAGAGAAAGAGAGGGAGGAGAGGAGAATTGGGAAACCGAGGATGAGAAAAAGAAGAGAGAAGGGAAGAGATGGGAGAAGTGAGGAAGAGACAGACAGACAGATAAACAGAGAGAGACAGACAGAGAGGGAGGGAGAGAGAGAAGGAGAAAGAGGAAAGGAGAGAGAGGAAGGGAGGGAAAGGAAGGGAGGGAGAAAAGGAGAGAGAGACAATAGGAGAGGGGGTAGAGAGAGAGAGGAAGAGAGGAAGATGGACGGGGGCAAGGAGGGGGGAAGGAGGGAGAGAGATTATAAAAGAGAGAAGCTAAACTACAGGGACATTTATTCTGATTCCTTCCCCAAAAGGGGATGGAGGAACTGAGTAAAGATTTTGCATCTCTGACACCCCATTTCTCCCACACCCCAAAATAGCAGCTCCCCAAAATGACAGATTTTCAGAGAAAATATTAAATGCTGAGCTCTATCACTTGTAGGGGAGAAATAAATTGAGTAGTTAATCAGCCTATCATAACCCACCACAAAGCTCACATCCCCCTCAGAAATATTAACTCCATGAGCAGCCATCTCTTGAATATACCTATGCTATGGCACTATGGGAGATCTGCAGAATTCTAATTTGTTGCCCCTACCCCATAATAGAAAACCTCACATTTGAAATAGGGAGACAAGTCATAAGCACATAAAAATGTGATTAGTTTTAAGAGACAGGGATCAAATGAGAGGGACAGACAATAAGGTCTATAGCAATTCAGAGGCATGAACGACCACTGGGGATAGAAGTAGCTTGAGAAAAATGCACAGAAGGGATATCACAATCAATCCACAAGCATTTATTTAGCAGCTACTGTGTGCCAAGTACCATGATAAGCCTGGGAGTACAAACACAAAAATGAAACCGTCCCTGCTCTCAGGAAGCTTATATTCTATCAGAGAAGACATATGCACAAATAATATGTAAAGAACAAAAGCAAGGTAATCTTTAAATAGGAATAAGATTTCCATAGAGGAGAAAGACCATTGAAGTTATCTAATCCCAATCCCTCATTTGACAAATGGGGAAGGGGGAAAGATGCAGGACACAGTCTCAGAGATGGGAAAGGGTCTGGTGAAGGGCTGGGTAAGCAATGGCAAAGAGAACAAGGAGAAAAGTCTGGGATAGAGAAAAGTCCTGGTGCTCTGGTCACTGTACCACCTACCTGCCCCTGGCGTTAAACTGTGGAAGCTCTTGAACATCAGATTAAAAAAATACCTATCCCTGGTCTTCTCACAGCTCCCAGGTGAAGATTTAGATTGAGCCAGGTACAAGTATTAGAATGGTAGCTCTCTGAAGGAAGGAATCAGTTCATTTGTCTTTGTACCTCTAGTGCCTAGGCAAGGGCCTTGCACAAATCAGCATTTGTTGAATGGAATTGAAATGAACCCAGGATAGTTCAGCATCCCAATGGAGTCCTTGAACACAAAAAAGGCCCACTTTGTAGTCATGTCTTTCCCCTGAATCAATTAACTGGTTGGCCCCCATTCAAATATTTGGTCAATATTCCAGAAATGGAGATTTCAGAAAGAGATTGAATGAACAAGATAGTTACAGACATTGATTGAACTGAATAAATATTCCCACACAGAATGAATTTATTGTATCAAGCTATATTCTTTTTTACCTCTTCCCACCCCCATCCTTCCCCCAAAAAAAGGCATCTTATGAGCCAACTAAATGATCTCTGACTTTCCTAACTACAATCCCTAAACTTCCTAGATTTAGTACCATTATTTAGCCATGTCCCATGTCATTTAGCTCAAAGAGAAGTCTAAGATGGGGGCAACTTTGTATTAGCCTCTCTGCAGATAGAAAGTGATTTTAAAAGGAAGGGTACCTCATTTTTTCATTGAGAATTGAATTATTTAAATGATCTTGTCATAGCCAAAGAGATTTAGCTGAGACATAAGGAAGCACTTCCTAGTTGAAAAAAAAGGAGATTCTCCTTAGAAATGTTTACTCATCAGAGAAATGTTTATTAATCAAATAACAAATATTATGAATACTATCTATATTTAGGGTTCTAATAATATATGGACCATATGGTCCATAATTCATTTGGGAGATGCCATGATTCTTTAATGAATCTGAATCTCACTGATGTGGATATTTGTTCAAAAGGACATTTGTACTTTTTAATAACAAATTCTTTTTCTTATTTTGTGAGACAATTGGGGTTAAGCCCAGGATAAGACAGCTAGTAAGGGTAAAATGTCTGAGGCCAGATTTGAACTAGGTCCTCCTGACTTCAGGACTGGTGCTGTATTTATTGTACTGTCCCCCTCCATCTACATTTTCTTACTCTTGGGTAACTCTGTTCTTGCCCTCCAATAAATCCTCCAGATGGTGCCCACCTAACTGGGAGCCTTCCTCTAATGAATATCTGTTGATTTGAGATGGATAGCAATGGCACGGTGAGACTGGTCATCCCTCATTCTAGATATACTCCTATCTCATCTCCTTTTCAGGGGAAGCATCTCTGAAACATCCTTTATGCTGCCTCTTTTAGGCAAGGCTTCTCTAGGCACAGTGGATAAAGTAGCTTCAGATATTAGCGGGGTGATCCTGAGTAAGTCACTTAAACCTGTGTGCCTCAGTTTCCTCATCTGTAAAATGATCTGGAGAATAAAATGGCAAACCAATGCAATAGCTTTGCTAAGAAAATACCAAATGGGGTCACGAAGAGTCAGACATGACTGAACATAACAACTCATTGGAAGCATATTAAGTGTTCTCCTACCCACCTTCCTCCTCTCCATTACTCTTTGGGGAACCCATAGCTATAATTCTTCAGTCTGGTTTCTCATGACTCACAACCAAACAGTATCACTGGAATTATGTTCTGATTTTGAAGATGGACCTTTTTTCCAGATTAAAAACTTGAAGTCAATAAAAGTACTGCAGAATTTCCCAAAGACAATCCAGCCTATTCTTCATCCTGTTCAGCTCTAGACCAAATTCATTGTTCATTAAATCCCCCAGACAGCAACGGATCAGTTCCAAACTGGGCAGCTGGAGAGAGCTAGAAGAAGTCAGGGATTCTGGATGAAGGATAAATAGCTGTGCGAGACTTCCTCATCTGTAAAATGGGAAAAGCAGCATCTGCTTACATCCTCCATCCATTTCTTGAGGATAAATCATAGAGTCTTAGAATAATTCAAGAGAATGTTAGAGATCATCTGGTCCAACCTTTTCATCTTCTAGATGAAGAAACTGAGATTCAGGGAAGAGAACGATTTGTCTAAAATCTCCCAGGTAGGAAAATGAATGGATGCCCATCAATTGGAGAATGGCTGGGTAAATTGTGGTATATGAATGTTATGGAATATTATTGTTCTGTGAGAAATGACCAACAGGATGAATACAGAGAGGCTTGGAGAGACCTACATGGACTGATGCTAAGTGAGATGAGCAGAACCAGGAGATCATTATACACTTCAACAACGACATTGTATGAGGATGTATTCTGATGGAAGTGGATTTCTATGACAAAGAGACCTAACTGAGTTCCAATGGATAAATGTTGGACAGAAACAGCTACACCCAAAGAAGGAACACTGGGAAACGAATGTGAACTATTTGCATTTTTGATTTTCTTCCTGAGTTATTTTTTACCTTCTAAATCCAATTCTCCCTGTGCAACAGGAGAACTGTTTGGTTCTGCAAATATGTATTATATCTAGGATATACTGCAACATATCTAACATATATAGGACTGCTTGCCATCTTGGGGGGGGGGAGGGAGGGAGGGGAAAAAACGAAACATAAGTGAGTGCAAGGGATAATGTTGTAAAAAATTACCCTGGCATGGATTCTGTCAATACAAAGTTATTATTAAATAAAATAAAATTAAAAAAAAATCTCCCAGGTAACAAGTACCAGAGCCTGGGTTAGACCTTACTTCTTTTGACTTCAAGTCCAGTATTTTTTTCACTTCCCCCATGCCAGTGACTCACACTTGGAAGGGAGCTCAGAGATAATCTACCCAATTTTCTGCAAGAACCATCACCATACAAATAGTCATTTAACATGTATTTGAAGACCTCCAGTGATGGGGAACTCATTGCCTACATGATACAGTGGGTAGAGCACTGGGCCTGGAATCAGGAAGTTGTGATTTAGTCATTTCATTTGTTCTGACTTTTCATAAGCCCATTTGTGATTTTCTTAGCAAAGATACTGAAGTGGTTTGCCATTTCTTTCTCCAGCTCATTTTACAGATGAGGAAACTGAAACAAACAGGGTAAAGTGACTTGGCCAGGGTCACACAGCTAGTAAATGTCTGAAGCCACATTTGAAAGCAGATCTTCCAGATTCCAGTCCTGGTGCTCTGGTCACTGTACCACCTACCTGCCCCTGAAGTCAGGAAAAGATCCAAGTTCAAATCCAGCCTCATACCACTTTTAAACTACGATTCTAGACAAATCATTTAATTCTATCTGCTTTGGTTTCATTCTCTATAAAATGGGATAATAATAGTACCTACATCCTAAAGTTGTTGTGAGGAGAAAATGAGATACTTGTAAAGTACTTTGAAAACCTTGAAATGCTGTATATGTGCTTTCTATTATTACTATTACATTTCATGTACAACATATCACATAGCACTCCATAAATTTAAACATATCAATATAAGGTTTTCTTACACTTAAAACTTGGTTCACTTTGAAGAAAAGATGGGAAAGAGCAGTTAACAGGGGGAAAAGGGAAAAGCATAAACAAAGGCAGGGAGGTAATATTTAAAATGGCATATTAGAGGGATACAAATTAAAGAGAAAGAACCTTATTGATGAGTAGGGGACCCAGTAACTATCCTCCCGAATGTATGATTAACTGAATCAGGGAAGGAGAGAATCTATGTTCCTTGAACTGCCTGAAAGGCCAGGGGCCCTTCACCATTTTTGTGTCATGGACCCTTAACTTGTGAATGGCAAAGATAGAATTGAGTCACAAGTTATGGGTGTCTAGGAGATCAGGATTTTGAGAAGATTCATTAATGCAAGTACTAAAGTCATTAGGTAGGGAAAACAGGGGTTGAGCAGAAAAGAAAGGTACTCATTGATGAAGGAATTTGTCTAATGACAGCAGTTTGGAGGTTGCCCAGGGAGGGTCTGGAAAAAAACAGACAGGAAGAAACAACCTAGTTCCTCTTCCTGCCCCTATCTGTGTATGAGGGGGGCGGGGGGATGGGAGAAGAGGAAAGGGGGAAAAGAGGAACAGCCAGTACTGGTCTTCAGAGAGCAGTGAACGATGTGATATCTTTAGAAGAAAGCCAGGTTTCAGTGGGTGCCAGAAGGTAAAAAGAGGGAGAAAGACTTAGAAGGAAGTAGATGGAGCTTGTTAACAATACACTGGACAGATGACCTTTAGAGACCCTCACAATTCTTTTTCTCTGATTTTTTTAGATTCCATCCTAGAATGGTAATTCCCTAAATGACCTCCTAGAATTGGGAGTGTTTTATGCCCTTTTTAACAGCCAGATAGAATACGCAAAGGCTTTTGTCTTCTTTAGAAGAGACCCAGCTGCCTCGAATCATGGTTGTGCTTTTCTGCCTTTGGTTCCTTTCTGTAAAATGGGATGGGTCACTGACTCTCCAGGGGGTGAAATGCCACAAGGTCAATCCTAAGCTCTGTCTCTCTTTCAAAGGATGGTAGTGAATGAAAGGATTTGTTTGAATTTATAATTAAAAGAGATTCAGACTGGAATAGAGACCTTTTATGCACCCCCCCCCAACCATTCCCCCATCCATCCTTAGCATCTGGAATACCTGAGCTTCAGAGAGAAAAGCATTTCTGTAAATGTTGCCTTATTACAAGAAAATCTCCTATGGAGCACAGTCTGTTTCCTTTCCCCAAGATGAGCCACTTTATAGCCATGTCTGGAGACCAGTGATTTAGATCCTGTCCAAAGGAGGAGGAGGAATGGAAAAACCTGAAATAAACTCCCTAAATTTCCAACACTCCCTCACTTCTTCCTCTGAATCAGACATGTACTTTTATAGTTATTCCCATCCAAGAAGTTCTGGGAAGTTCCCACAGTCTCAGAGAATTTAGGAGTGTGTAGAATATTATCCAGGGAATTAAAAGATAAAAAATTGTCCTTTGCATATATTCAGAATGTGAGGATACCACTGCTTTATCAGTTACCCTTTGAAGGTTGAGGTATATTTTGAGTGCCTCCAGAGAGATGAGTAAGGGTAGTATGGGGCTAGTATATAAAGTGTTAGATTTGGAATCAGTAAGAAATGGGCTACCACTGACATTTACCATATAATCAGTTAACCTCTGCCTGTCTCAATTTCCTCATCTGTAAAATTGGGATAATAATATCCAAAACACCTCACTTTGTGGTTGTATGTGATCATGTATGTGAAATTTTGGGCAAAAACCTTTAAATCCTTTATAAAGAGTTATTATCTCAAGCCCCCAGCGGTTTGAGCATGATGTTCTTTTTCATGAACTGTCCAATCTGTAACTTTAAAAGTAGCAATAACTCCTCACTTTGAAAAAGGGACAAGTGAAGTATAGAATGACAAAACAGTGAGTATTTTACAAAGAAGAACATATTCTTCTTCTTTATCAACCCACATTCTTCTTCTTCTCATTGTAGCCACAGAAAGTCAAAAAGCCTGCCCTGATTAAGGGCAGTTCTGCTTATAACTTTGAACGGATCTTTGTTTTGGTTTGTTGACTTGGAAAGGAGCATAATGAAATAGAAACAGATTTGGAATTGGGAGCCCTGTGTTCAAATCCCAGGTCTTACATTTAATGTTTCTTTTTCTTCTTTTTTCTTCTTCTTTCTTCTTCTTCTTCTTCATCATCTTCTTCTTCTTCTTTGTCCTTCTTTCTTGAAGAAGACAGTGACATCAGGGAGGTGACACCATAATATATAAGTGGGATGGATTTAAATTGAGAGTTGTGCAAAATCAGCAGCCTTACTCTCTCCTCCAGAGCCAGACAGAGATTCTAATTATTGGAGATGCCCTGGTATAATGAAAGAGTCTTGGCTTTTTCAAGTTAAGATCTTCAAACAGGTCTCAGTTTGACTAAGGCATCACCCATTCAGTGATTAAGACTAAGAAAGAATTGAGGCAAAGAATGGCTTCTTTTATTTAATCAAAAAAATATCATTCTGGGAAAGGAAGACCCTCATGGCTTTAAGAACACCATCTAACCATTTGGAACCTCATACCTCAGGCTGTGTGACCCCTAAAATCCCTTCCAGTGAAATAGAATATGGATAAATGTAAAGTCTTCTGTGTAGGCTCAAAAAATCAACTTCACAAATATAAAATGCAGGACAGACAGCTCTGAAAGTGGTTCATCTGAAAAATATCTGGTGATTCGAGCGAATTATAAACTAGATTTGAGCCAACAGTGAATGGCACACTGTATTTGAGAACACTAATGCAGTCTCAGGCAGCATTAACAGAGATATGATTAGGGAAGTCAGTGTTTTTTTCTCCTCTGCCTTCATTGAGATACATTTGGAGTCTTGGATTCTTTTCTAGGCTCCATGTTTAGAATGGCCATTGATTAGCTGAAAAGCATCCAGAGAAGGGCAAACAGGATGCTGAAGAAGCTCAAGGTCAGGAAGATCAGTTAAAGAAACAGGGAATGTTTAATCTGAAGCAGAGAAAGCTTGGGATGAGGAAGTGGGAGTGCTCAAACATATTAGGACTATTGGTGAGAAAAGATATTAGACTGAACTGGGAACAGTGGAGATGTTTCAAAGAGGGAATTTAAGCTTGATGCAGGAAGAACTGCACTGATGATTGATTGCCATTCAAAGATGGACTGGTCTGTTTCAGGAATTCAGCATATTCAGATATCACGGGATATCTGAATGATCACTTGATAGGTATCTTGTAGAAGGGATTTTTGTTCAGGCAAGGGTTCGAGTAGCTGGCGTCCTGACATCTCTCCCAACTTGGAGATTCTGTGGGTGACATTTGAGGAAGTTTCTTTGGCCAGGAAACCCACCCTGCTTCTCCTCATGCCCAGCAGCCCTTCTCTCTGCCAACCAGAGTTCCCTTGGCAAATTGGCGATACTCAGCCACCGAGGTTAAGGCTTTGTTTGAAGGACAGATAATTAATCCTGCAAAGTAATCCACGTCACCCGTTTTGGCGGATTTATGGAGATAGCCTCTGTCCCGGGGACTCTGCCTCATCATCTTTCATTTCCCAGGCAAAGCGAGTGACTTGTTATATAACAGGCCTCTCTCAGATAAGACTTTTCATTTAGGGGAGTTCTCTAGGCTAAGGGAGATTGATATCCATTGGGCAAGGGCTGGAACCAGCAGCAAAATTGGGGTCAGGGTGGAGGGAACAAAGTCACAGGGAGGGAAGAGACCAAGGGTGGGGGCCAGTTGCCCTTGGCACTGTCTGAATTCTGACTTGGTTGGTCCCTGCTTTGCCTTCCTTACCTGGATGCAGAGAAATGGTTTTTCCTTTTTTTTTTAGTTAAAGATTTTTATTTCCAAAATATATGCATGGATAATTTTCAACATTCACCCTTGTAAAATCTTGTGTTCCAATTTTTTCCCTCCTTTCCTCCCACCTCCTTGTCTAGACAGCAAGTAACCCAATATATGTTAAACGTGCAATTCTTCTATACATATTTCCACAATTATGGTGCATAAGAAAAATCAGATCAAAAAGGGAAAAAATGAGAAAGAAAACAAAATGCAAGCAAATAACAAAAAGAGTGAGAATGCTATATTGTGTTACACACTCAGTTCCCACAGTCCTCTCTCTGGGTGCAGCTGGCTCTCTTCATCACAAAACCATTAGAACTGGCTTGAATCATCTCCTTGTTGAAGAGCCACATCCATCAGAATTGATCATCATATAACCTTCTTGTTGTTGTGTATAATGATCTCCTGGTTCTGCTCATTTCACTTAACATCAGTTCATGTAAGTCTCAGGGAGTGGGTTTTTCAAAACCTCAGTGTTGTCCTCTATGAAAATTCTTGAGCTGGATAATAATTATTATGATTTAGAATTAATAGTAATTGCTGAAATATATAGTTTACAAAGCACTGGCACGTGTCTCATTTGAACCTCCCTAACAACCGTCCTTTGAGAGATACTGCTGGTATAGTCATCCAGCTTTTATAAATGGAAAAAAAATGAGGTTGATATTGATCACACGGCTTCCCTATAGTCACACAGATAATTATTATCAGAGGCAGGGTTGAACTCTGACACCAACACTAGCCCTGTGCTAGCCTAATTTGTGGCTGGGCCCTCCCCTGGAATTGATAGATGAATGAAATGGGGCTATGGTACCTGGCACACAGTAAGACTTTAATAAATGCTCATTGTTTAATAGAAAGCAAGAGAATAATAATTATTATTGTTGCTGTTGCTATTATTATTATATTTATAAAATGCTTAAAACAGTGCCTGACAAAAGAATGTAAATATTAGCTATAACAATGTTAATAATAAATAATAGCAATGACTATTATTATCATTATTATTATTATTTTCTTGATTTCTAGCAGTCAGACAAACAATGGATGGAAGAATAACTCCCTTAGCAAGGCTCAGGGAGGACCCAAGATCCTTGTTCCCATGGGTCCCCTGACCTTTGCCAAATTGGGTGGACACCAAAGGGCAGAGGTACTATCTGCCCCCAGGGCTCTGGCATCTAGCCCAATCTATCTGGTCAGAAGGTCTGCTGGTAGAGATTGAGTTTCTAATTGCTAAAAACCCAACTGTGTCAAGTGGGTGAGCCCTCAGACCAGGTCCCAAATTGGCCCAGTTTTTTATAATCCTGTACCTGCCTTAAATTGGGGGTGAGAGAAGGGAGAGGTCTGGTGAGGCTGCCCCTGCCCCGTGTCAGGGAGCTGGAATTTGTAGATAATTTGGACTCCCCCCGACAGACAGCAGAATCTTCTTGCTGACAGAGCAGCCAGCATTAGGGAGCCACTGGACTTTAGAGGAAAGCTGGACTTGGCCTGGGCAGGAGATGTGGGTAGGGATGGGGTCCAGGAAGGGAGGATGGGGTTGAAGTTCCAGGTCATACAACATGTCAGTCCAAAGCTGCTTAATAGACAAAGGAGATTTGGGAGGTGGGTGGTGCCCCGGCTGCTACCCACGGTGCTGAAAAATGTACGAAGTGGCCCTTGAAGGCTAATTTTCAAAGCAGGCAGGAGTTTGTTCTGAGCCATTTCCAAGGTTGGCAGGAATATCTATCCCCTGGATCCTGTTTAACCCATCACACCTCTCCCGGACCAATGTGCCCACATCATGATAATTAAACAGCAGATATAGCTTCATATATTCAGTAACGAGGGCATAAACATTCCACCAGCAAGAAGAGGACTGTCATTTTATTAGGAGGCATTTAACCAAAGGGTCAAAGGCCCTGAGCCTCTTGAGCACACATCTGGAAGAGGGGATGCTTCTCTTGGAAGATGGCCTGAAAAGGATTTCAGTCTCATTTTCTGGCCCAGCTGTTGTTCTCCTTCCCTTCTCCCTTAAGGCAGCTTCCAAGGCCCCCCCTTCCAGTGGGGACCCATTCTTATTCCGGCCCATCTCTCCTCCCCTGCTGATTCCTGGCATCCCTCATCCTTCATGCTCCCTTCCCCAGAGGCCTGGAGCTCAAGCTCACCTGTTGGCTGAAGGCTGAGCTTCCCCTCTACCACAACTGCTGAAACCCTTACCCGTCTGCACCCTGGAATGGAGCAAGGCCGAGGAAGGGCCCCTTCCCCAAAATGGAGAGAAGCCGTTAGACCCCGAGACACCCGCCTGAGAAGGGTTCCCCAGTGGAGGGGGCACTAGCAAGCATCCAGGATGAACCTGGCCCTATGGTAGGCTAGAACAGGCAGCCCCCTGCCTCCAGAAAATGACACTTTAAGGGTGATTCTTCCATTCATTGCCACACATCCAGCCAAGACACGATCCTCTCCAGCTTTACTTTCCTGTCCAGTGGGAGGACTGAATGGAATGACCTCTAAGGTACTTTCCATCTTTAGGTCTAGGGAGCCACATGCACAGTGAGAGCAGTGACAATCTGCATGAACCCTGCCAAAGCTTCTAGAGAACAAACAGGATCCTTTCCCCAGATTGGCTCCCCAGCCTATCCTAATTAAAGCTCTATGTCATCACGAGGCTGAGAGAAGAAGGGAAAGCTGGGGGGAGGGCCTGCAACAGCTGGTATATTGTCCTGTGGGCCGTACCCCAGCCATCATCCCAATCCATCCTGCTTGGCCCGGGAGAGGAATCGGATGGGGCCAACTCTTGCAATAGTTCTTGAGGGCCCAGAACAAACCTAAGTCCTGTTTCTGCAGAGATGTGTTCCTCCAGATCCTCGGGTGCTTCATTCTGAGCACCTGAAGTCAGTTCCCTTCTCCATAATTTGATTTTGCATTTGGGAATTGGCAAGGAGCAGAGATGGGAGGGAGGGAAGAGGTAGGGGCAGAGATAACCAGTACAGAGTAGGACTTGAGTCACACAGCCCAATCTAATAACCAGTCTTGCCAGGCACTCAGAAAAGCACTTAGATAATCTGGACTTGCGACCTTGCTGCCTACCTGTATCACCCTGGACAAGTCAACTTCCATTTTGGGAGCCTCCGTTTCTCATCTGTCCAGTGGGAATGCTTGTGAATCTTTCTAAGCACTATATGAACCATCCATCAGTAAGTATCAATTAAATGCCTACTCATCCCAGGAAGCATCACATGGAGAGAGATCCGGTCTCAGAGTCTGGATGAGCCACGTTCGGGTCCCATTCTGATATAACTGATTGTGTGACTCCGGTCATCGCTTAATCTCTCTCTGCTATAGGAAGCTAGACAAGATGTCGGGCAGTATTGGGAGAGGGAGTATGGACACTAAGTTCCAATGCCAATAGGGTGAGTCCCCAGTAGCAAGATCAATGGGCTGCCCAAGGTGAATTGGCCCAGGCAAGAAAGAGTCTGGGTTAAGGCTAGCTGGCCAGTCAGCGGTGGGGTCAGGGCTGGAAGGGCCCCTTACTTCTAATCTTATGGGGAGCTCTGTAGGAAAACCTAGACTAATTTTAGAGAGCATGAAAATGTTACTCTGAGATATCCCTAATAGAACCAGAGATATCCCATAGACTTCTCTGGGAAAAGGGAAACCTAGACTAATTTGAGACTAACCCTAGCCTAATTTAGAGAGCATAGAAATGTTACCCCAAGATATCCCTAATAGAATCATATCCCTAATAGAATCACAGATAGCATATATAGTTCTCAAGGAATAAATTTAGACTAAAGCCAGACTAATTTAGAGAGCATGGAAATCTTTCCTGAGATATCTCTAATAGAACCACAGTTATCCCATATAGTTCTCTAGGAATAGGAAAACTTAAACTAAATCTAGCCTAATTTAGAGAGCATGGAAATGTTACCCCAAGATATCCCTAATAGAATCATATCCCTAATAGAATCACAGATAGCATATATAGTTCTCAAGGAATAAATTTAGACTAAAGCCAGACTAATTTAGAGAGCATGGAAATCTTTCCTGAGATAGCTCTAATAGAACCACAGTTATCCCATATAGTTCTCTAGGAATAGGAAAACTTAAACTAAATCTAGACTAATTTAGAGAGTATGGAAATGTTACCCTGAGATATTCCTCTGAGAGTAGGAAAAACTAGACTAAATTTAGACTAAATTTAAACTGAAAGCATGAAAATATTACCCTGAGATATCCCTAATAGAATCACAGATAGCCCATAGAGTTCTCTGAGAACAGGAAAACCTAGGCTAAATTAAGACTAAACCTAGACTAATTTAGAAACATGGAAATCTTATCCTGAGATATCCCTAAAGTAACTACAGATAGCAGATACAGTTCTCTGGGAATAGGGAAACCTAGACTAAAAAAAAGAAGAAAAAAGAAGAAAGAAGAAGAAAGAGGAGGAAGAGAAAAAGGAGGAAGAGGAGGAGAAGGAAGAGAAGGAAGAAGAAGGAGGAGGAGGAGGAAGAGGAGGAGGAGGAGGAGGAGGAGGAAAAGGAGGAGGAGGAGGAGAAGGAGAAGGAGAAGAATTATTTAATAAGAGTGAGCTATATGTTTGGTGGTACTGACTGGGATAGTAGAAAAGGCTTCCCCTCACTCTGTGGTCTGACTGGCCATTAGGCCCCAGCCTGCCTAGGATCAGCCCTTTACAAGGGGTGCTCCGGGAGGCTGGGGGTGACACACTCAAGGTGAAGAGCAGTGTCATGGTTTAGGCACTGATGGACTATTTCTATGATGATAACTGTGTCTGTGGCTGACTCCCTGAACCTCGTCTGACCACATCTATTTCTGAGCTGAGGAGCCCTGACGGAGCACAATTTGATTCATAAATTACCCGGCACAAGGTGTGTGTGATGGGCTCCCCTTCCACAGTTTGTGAAAGTCATCCGCTGTTCTTCTGCAGGTCGGGGTAGAGGCGGGAGTGGCTGGCACAAGCCACTAAGGAGACTGGCACCAGAGAAGGAAAGAACAGCCAGCATCAGCATTTCCAAAGAACTGGAGCCTGAGAAAGTAGAGGGAGGGAAAGAAGAGAAAATCTGCCCAAGGAAGTAGAATATTGAGAATCAAGGAAAGTCTCTTATTCTCTTATTGATCCTCACAACAACCTTTGGAGGGCAATGCAGTTATTATCCACATTTTATATGGATAGGACAGGCAGAAGGGAAATGACTCATCTGAGTTACATCGCTAATAAGGGTCTGAGGCTGGATTTGAATTCAGGGCTCCTTGATTCCAAGTACCAAATCTCCATCCACTGTACCACTAACTCAATGAAATGTGCATTGAGATCATATTCTTTTATCTATCATCTGTCTATCTATCCATCCATCTATCCATCTTTCTAGCTAGCTAGCTATTCATCCATCCATCTATCATCTGCCTGTTTATTGTATCTATCTGTCTGTCCGTCTATCTACCTATCTGTCTGTCTGTCTATTTTGTCTATCCATCTTTCTAGTTATCTATCTATCCAGCCATTTATCCATCTGTCTATTCCATCCATCCATCCATCCATCTCTCCATTCATCCATCCTTTTATCTGACTGTCTAGCATACCAATAGAGAATTACTAGTATAATATATAATATATCATACATATAACATATACATATTTTATATCTTCTGTATGCAGGTTTCTCTCAATCAGCAGAGTTGGCAGTTTGCCATAAGGGGCATCTGTGGCTCCGTCCCCTCCCCCCGTGCTTTTCCCACAGACCTTGGCAGAGTAGACCCCTTGTCAGTTTGTGGACAGCTGGGAGATGGACGACTCCCTGTGCAGCCCCCGCCCCAACTCCTCTCCTTGAGTACTGGAACATTGTCCCCTTTGTTTTCTTAAATGTCTGCCCTCCCCCCCAGCCCCTCTACCTCTCCCCCGAAAGACAAGGCCTTTTAGATCATCAAAAATGAAATGATGCTTATGAGAGGTCTGAGATGACTTTATCAGTGCACGTAAATCACCGTGATCACACAGCTTCTCCAGAGTGCCAAGATTCTGGTGAATTATGGTGGGCACAGGGCTGAGCGGTAGGAGGGGGTGCTGTACATCGGAACAGCTCCCTGAGTGAATCCCAGCCTCGCCATCCTTAGCTCAAACCCCCGTCCATCCCAGACCCTGATCCTTAGAGAAAATGGGCCAAAACTAAAGGGAATCAGGCTCTGGTCAGTCCGGGTTGTCATGAAAAGGCCAGCAGAGCCTATGGCTTTGGGATTCCCCTGTGTTGGGGTGTGGGCCATCCCCTTCCCCAGAAATCCTCTGTCGCTTAGTAGGGGCCTGCTCTGCCCTGGTTCTCCAACTGATCATCCCCTGGGAAACTGCTGGGGTCGGGGCGAGGGAGGAAAATTGACTGTGTCAAAACAAGGGCAATTAGGTGGGTCCACACACGTCCCAAGGTTGGGGGGCAGGAATTCTTCCTTCTTCGGTCCACTAGTGTCCATCCTACCAAAGGCCAGACAGGAAGGGGTTAGTTCACCAGCACTAACCCACATGACATTTTACTATTATCATAATGAGTCCAGGTCCCTGGTTTGCCAGGGTCGTGCCCTTGCTTAGCCTCTGTGCCCACTGCAGAAACTTCCCTTCCTTAATTCACCTGGGTAGGGATGGAGGTGAAAGAAGTCTAATAGAGTTCCCCAAATCTAATAAAATAAGAAAAAATTTAAGGGAAAGGGAATAAGCATTTATTAATTACCTACTAGATACCAGGTACTGTGCTAATATAGTATCTCATTTGATCTTCAACGATCCCTGGAAAGCAGATGCTATTATTATCCCCATTTTACAGGTGAGGAAACTGAGGCAGGCAGAGGTTACATGACACATCCAGAGTCATTCCGGGATGAAGCCAGGACCACTGCTCTATCCACTAGGCTACCTGGTTCCCTCTTTTTCCTCTGGTGAAATATAGAGATGCTGAGAGTTCTGTTCTGTTCCTAATAGATCATAGATTTAAAGCTTGAAGGGACCTCAGAGGTCACCAGGTCCACCCCCCTCGTCTCACAGATGAGGAAATTCTACTCACAGCGGAGAAATGGCTTAGCCTGGGAGCGGTGATTCGAACCCTTTGCTCTTCATGCATTAAGTACCTTCTGTATCTGGCCCCATCCTTGCTTTCCCACAACCACCATATAAGCCAGTGCTTATTATCATCCCCATTTTACAGATGAGAAAGCTGAGGCTCAAGAATTAAGTGATTTTTTTCCATGTTATACAACTAATAGAACCCAGATTTTCTGACTTGAGCCACGCACTCCTTGTCAACACTCTCTCAAAATAGAAAACAGGGGCAGCTAGATGAGAGAACACGGCCTGAGTCAGGAGGACCTGAATTCAGACCCATCCTCAGAAACTTAACACGTCTGAACTGTGTGACCCTGGGCAAGTCCCTTAACGCCAATTGTGCTGCCAAAATAATAAGATAATAAGAAGATGCAACAGTAGAAGGTGCTCAGTTTGTATAGGCAGTCTCTTGTCTTTAACTTTGCCACTGGATCTCTGGATTTGTGCTCAGAAGCACTAGATCCGAGTCCCCGCTGCCGGTCACGGCCTCCTTGGCTTTGGGCAGCTTCCGTGCTCTCCCTGAGAGAAATCTCCCCGTCTCTAAAATGAGGGAGGTCCCAACCCCAGAACCTCTGAGATCACTGCCCATCTCACTTCCTCCTCCAGCGGGCCCCCCATCCCTCCTCTCCGACAGGCAAAATCCCAGGGTCCGAGTCCCCTTGGCCAGTCAGTGCTCCCTGCCACCCCCAGCCTGCAATGGTTGTCTGCTCCTCAGGGAAAAATTGAACGAGAGAAAGGTGACTCTGGGTGGTGAGTGAGTGTGAGTGTTGTGTGTGAAGGGGGTGGGGGTGAGTGAGGGGGGGTGTATTTGTGTGTGTGTGTGTGCTCTGCAAACTTACAGGCTCACCCCTGACGCTTCCTGCCTCCCACTGATCCTTCCCTGATGTGTGGCTTGTCTCTTCGGGCAGACCCTCAGCCCTTGGGTTCCAGGCCCAGGGTGTGTCCGGTGAGGGTGTGTGCTCAGGGTGTGCCCGGGGTGTGCCCGGGGTATGCCTGGGGTGTGCTCAGGGTGTGTCTGGGGTGTGCCCGGGGTGTGCCAGGGTGTGCCTGGGATGTGCTCAGGGTGTGTCTGGGGTGTGCCCGGGGTGTGCCTGGGGTGTGCCAGGGTGTGCCCGAGGTGTGCCCGGGGAGGGTGTGTGTGCTCAGGGTGTGCCCGGGGTGTGCCCAAGGTGTGCCTGGGGTGTGCTCAGGGTGTGTCTGGGGTGTGCCCGGGGTGTGCCTGGGGTGTGCCAGGGTGTGTCTGGGGTGTGCCAGGGTGTGCCCGGGGTCCCAGTGCCCAGCACAGTGGCCCTGTGTGATGGGCATCCAACGTGTGCTTTAGGATGACTTTGGTGTTGGTGACCCAGAGAAAGAGCCCTTTGTGAAGGCGATTGAGCACCGGTATATTCCTATCTGTTTAGAAGGCAAGACTCCCAGGGTCACGTCATATAAACGGGGGCATTCTCATCTCTGCAATAGATAATAACAACGCCCGAACACGCGCCGCCGTTATTGTTTGGGGACGGGAGTTCCGGCTGACCCCTGGGCCGACTGTGTGCATCTACTTGTCATCAAGTCTCCAAGGTCACCGTCTGAGCCCGAGTCATCCCAGCCTCACAGCTCCGGCCGTACCTGGTCACTTGGGCTAACAGCATCCTGTAAAGTGGGGTCAGTTATTAACAAATTAGCCGGCCAGGCCTGTTAGTAGTTCCATTACAAAAGATAATCGTTTGTTAGCTTAACTACAGCCCTGCTGGGCTCCACAAGGGTGATCATTTCAGGAAAACGCTGAGGAAGGCTGGCCTCAGACCAGGAAATATAAGGCCGTGTCCCTCACATATATTTGTGGAAATTCCAAAGGCTTTATCTGGAGGAGAGGCAGAAAGGAAACAATAATTA
Source organism: Antechinus flavipes (assembly GCF_016432865.1). Lineage (NCBI taxonomy): Eukaryota > Metazoa > Chordata > Mammalia > Dasyuromorphia > Dasyuridae > Antechinus > Antechinus flavipes. The sequence goes on along the minus strand of NC_067399.1, from coordinate 638,570,480 downwards.
ATATATAAGTATATTCATTTAAAACAATAATATTACATAATTATAGCAATTATAATTAATTAGAGGAGAATTCCTTTAACTTATTTAAGCAAATAATTATAATTCACAAATAAGCTCTATTAGAACAGCCCATAACTTCATCTGGGAAGCAGAGCATGGGATTCTGTTTTCAGACTTTGTTTATATTTGTGTTTATTTAGGTTTTGATTTTGCTTTTTGGCACCTGGATCTTTCTATCCAGTCTAGCCTGGAAGTTCAGGGTCTACTCTCAAGATCAGCCCAACTGCTGTTTAGCATTTGCTCCATTTTTTCCTTGGAAGGGGCTGTTCCTCCTCAGACAGCCTGGTGTCCTCCCCACTCCCAGGGGCTCATCTTGTGGGGGCCGGATTTAGAGCAGACCCTTTATGGGTCTTAGCCTATCTCAGAATCCCCACGCTCAGTGAACCCCCCTAGCCTCTGCCTTCCCAATAACAAGGATTGTTTCTGACTTTGGGCTAGTTTCAATTTCCCACGACACTTTTTTTATTTTTGAGATGGGACGAGCTAGAGCTATGCTCTCAGGAGTATAAGAAACACCTGGTGTGAAAATCCTCTCCAGTACAGATCAACAACTCGTATAGCGTACGTCAAGTCAAAAAGAGTTGTCAGACCCGGGCCCAACAATCCTGAGTGCTGCCTGAACCAGATTTAAATGCATTTGGGAAATATTTAACAAAATAAATAAAAATGCATCAATACAAGCATCAGTGACATTACATTTTACAACTAATAGGCAACTAGTGCTGAATTCTTATGTATGGATCAATTATTACCCCCACCCCCAGCCCTATTTTAATTTGACCTCAGCTTTAGGAGTAACGGGTCTTCCTACACTCTATTCATTATAGACCACTGTCTCGGCTGCTAATATTAATAGTCTGTATGTATATAGAACGTGCAGGCTCATGAAACACTTATTTGTCCCTCACTATTATCCTATGAGGCAGACGGTGGAATGATTTCCATTTTATAGCAGAGGAAATTAAAACTCAGAAAAAGGTGTCCCTTGACCAGAAATGAACCTACTAAGTGCATCAGACAGCATCTGAACCACGAGTGTTCTCACTCGAGAAACAAAACACTCCTCACAACAGTCCTTTCGAACTGGGTTTCTGTTTGTTTTGGTGGACTTGGAGGGCGGGAACTCCTTTCCAGCACACTCAGAGAGCTTGAGGGGGAAAAGTCAGTGAAATTCTCAACCTCGGTCTCCAGCCCAAACCGAAAGAGTGGCTGTAACCCAAGCCTCCACACGCCATATGTTTCTCATGGAGTTATTGACTCCAGCACAGGCTGTGGGCAGCCTCAGTAGCTGGTCCTTTTGTCAGTGGGCAGCTAAATAACAATCTTTAATTTATAAGGCATCTTGCATTGAGCCCATATCTCAAACAGGCTTCCAGATTTAATTATACATTGACGGAATTATATGGCAAGCTAAATTATAGGCCCGTGCTGGGTGGTGTTGAGTCTGCAATTGAGCCAGGTAAAAATGCCTGGAAGGGTTCGGGTGGGGGAGTGTTTAATGGGATTGAGTTTGGCAGAGAGAAGGCGAATCCATGGCCCTTTGGAAAGCCATCTTAACCCTTTCAGGTCCATAGATATTGGGTACCAACAGCTTCAAGGTTTAAAATAGCCACAGAAAATCATAGAATAAAAGAGTTAAGAAGGACCTTCCAGGCCATTTAATCCATTTCAAACCTGAATTAGAATTTCCACCTCCAACAGCTATGACATGTGGTTGTCCAGTCTTTGTTTGGAGGCCTTCAGGATGGAAAAAAACACAAAATTTCTCAGGGTAGCCCACTTTCAGAGAGCTATTATTGCAACATGACTGCTCCCTAGGTCAAGCTGAAATCAGTCACTTCAATGACCTTCACCCAAACTTCTGTGCTCTGGAACCAGTCAACAAGCTTTTTATCAAGCATCTACTATATAACAGTCATGGTGGTAGGATTATAGAGAAAAAAAAAAAAACCAAAACATTTCTACCTTCAAAGAACTCATATTCTACTGGGGATGAATGACATGTTCATATGTAAATAAATACCCCAAAAGTTACAAAATAAATTCCAGAGATGCATTAATATCTGGGGGAAGAAATCGGGGAAGGCCTCGTGCTCAAGACAGAGCATGAGCAGGGCTTTATAGTGGTTGAGCTTGACATCAGTCATGGGGCGTTCAGAGAGGACAAAAACCTCCCTATGACATGTTCCCTGAGGCATCGGCAGATTCTTGACCAGAAAGAACCCGAGGTGGCTGGCCCAGGGGAAAGACTCTATGTTTAGATTCACAGAAAATTGTGGCTGAAGAAGAATTTGCACTTAGTAGGCTCTTTTCACTTAGATATTGACACAATAATAAGGCCGCAGGGACATGCTGTTGATTGAGTAGCTGTTGAGATAAATGAGTCAGGCTCTATCTGGGACTCAAGGCTGACTTCTGGCCATGGGAGTTTGAGGGAACTAGGTAATTTTAACTGGATGGGAGCAGCAGAAATCATGTCTTCTATCCCCTTGTCTCCTGCCCACCTGAGTCCTAGGAATAAACCCTGGAGAAGGTTAGTGTTTAAGAAAGCATGGGCCCTCAAAAATGAATTAAGGACCCATTTGTCAATAAGCTTCTTGAAGACTGTCTTGGGCCTGCCATTCTCTGTGCCTCCTTTTCCCCTTCTATGAAATGAAAGTGTTGAACCAGATGCTCTCTAAGGCTTCTTCCTGCTCAAAATCCTGTGTCATGGTGGACACCTGTAATCCTGGCTCTGAGGGAATCAGCTTAGGTTCCCTACTAAGTGAGATTTTAATATGGTGCAAGCTTGGGAACAGGGTATCTGAGGACCCCAGAAACAGGGCCTGTCAAAGCTCCTGTGCTAGTCAGAGTGGGACCAGGTCTGTCACAAGATAAGGAAATCTCTAAAAAGAGCCTCTGATTTTGCTGTTATTCCTTACAGCTTCAAGCACAGAGTTGGACACACAGTAAATAAAATGTGTCTGCTCTGGAGGATAATTCCAAAATTTTGCAGAGAAGAAAACAAAGAAGGAAGTAGAGATAAGTGGGACCTTTTACTAGATTGACCTTCTCCAAATAATGCTGTTAGGAAACCCTTCTCCTCCTCCAGCCCCGATCTTGCCCCTGTGACCAAACTCCAAGGGCCCAAGGAGAGCCCAGATCTCCCTCCATTCTCAAGGAGAGACCAAGAGCGAGGGAGCCCTTGGAACTGGCTCCTCTCCAAAGCAGAGGGAGGGGGAGACGAGAGGGAGAGGAATTGCTGTTAGCCCAGTAGAGCAGACAAACCAATTGAAAGCCATCAGCCCGTGTTGCCACACGCACTGTCAACCACTCACTAAACTGCTTTTAAACCAAGCCAGACCTCTTCACTGGGTCAAGAAGCTGACAGGGAGATAACAAGAGAACAAGGAATGGAGAAGAGATTTTCATGGAGATGGGAGGGGGAGGGATGGTGGAGAGGACCAGTGACAGGCCAAGTACATCTCTGGAAGTGGAAGGAGTGAGAAAGTCACGGTGGGAGCCTCAGGAAAGAGCTTGTTTCTCTGCCCTCCCCTCGTCTTCCAGCCTGTGTCAGAAGGAAGAGGTTTCCCTTTTCTTTCCATCTCTTCTCCAGAGCTCATCCTGACAGCTCCTAAGAAAACTTGGGACTCCCCTTACTTGGACTCATAGATCTGGACCTAGAAGAATAGAAAATGAGAGTCAACTCTTGTTTTCCAGATTAAAACACAAATAAATAAATTAACTGAGCACCAGAAACTGAGGGACTCACCAATATTCACACAGGTAACCATGACAAAAACAGAATTTCATCCCAGGTCTTTAGTCCAAACCCAGTATTCTACTCAATAGAATTTACTGTACCTGGTCCCATGATTCCTTTCCTCCCCAGAACATTTTGGATCCCTTCCCTCCCTCTAGGTACACTTAAGTCTCCCCCAACTTCAAATAAACAAGTCCATTCCATTCAATAAACATTTATTAAGCATCTATTAGGTGCCTGGCAAGTACTAAGCCCTGAAAACCAACAGACAAATAAAACCCCTCAAATTTGCTCAATCCTGGGCCTCCTTTAACTCTCTTGGGACTTCATTGCCAAACTCTGTCCCCAAGTGGACAAAACTCACGGCCTTTACTTCCCGGTCACCAGACTTCCGATGAGGAGAGTCATCATCACTGTGAATAGTATATCATTTTTGAAGTTTACAAAGCATTTTGCAACATCAGCCCGTTCAAAGCTCTCAAAAATCAGTAAAATAAACACTACAGATTTTACTAGCACTGTATTATAGAGAAGGGAACCTCGTCTCAGGGAAGTGACATGATTTGGCCAGGGTCACACAGCTAGAAAATGTCAATCCCCTGTCCTTCCAAACTCCAAGAAAAAATTTTTTTCTACCTCCTAAATCCCACGTTTTGCCTGATAATTTAATTTCTCTCCTCAAGCACTCTTCTAAAACTGCTCTCCATAATTCCTTGCCAAACCCCACAGTCTTTTCTCAGCCTCAGTTTACCTTGTCTTCTCCTCAAATACTTGATGTCACTAACCACCCCCTTCTCGAAAAAAAATTGTCTTTTCTCTAGAGGCAGCTAAATGGTGCAGTGGACAGAACACCACAGACCTGGACTCAGGAAATCTAGAATTTACATCTAGCCTCAGATACTTACCTGGGCAAGTCACTTAACTTCTGTCTGCCTCAATTTCCTCAACTGTAAAATAGGGGAGGGATAATATAATAGCCCCTATCTCCTAGAGGTTTAGTAATGATCAAATGAGACGTTTGTAAGTGCTTACCACAATGTCTGGAACATAGTAGGTGCTTAACAAATGCTTATTTCTTTCCTTTTCTTGTATTTTTTGTGACAAAGCACAATTCTAATTATAATACTAGGTCATATTGATGTTATGACTAGATCATAACATTACAGTTTATAAAGCACAACATCATTAGCCATGAATTGCTTGTATTTATCATCTCTGTTTTACAGATAAGGAACCTGAGATTCAGGGACTCATTCAAGATCACAGAGCTTGTAATCAACAGGGCTTGGGATTTTAACTCATATCTTCTCATTCCACATTCAATGTTCTTTGTCCTACACCAAAACCATTTTCCATTTTCCCTGACTCCAGTCTAAAATGTACATCCCCCTGCTCCTCCGACTGTTCCTTCTCTGCTTTCTTTTTCTCTTCGTATCACTCTATCTGTGCATAAAATGTGGAAAACAGGCTCTGACCTTGTCCCCATGAGTAAACAGATGCTGCCTCATGATTTCCCCTCTCCACTCTGTGCCAGTGACTGTCAAATCCGTGGCCCCGGCCCCAGCCGCATTCATTTTCACCCAGCCTCCAATTCCATATCTCCTGCTGCCCACAGGACATTCCCCTTAGACTATCTGCCATCACTTCAAACTTCAATACTATTTAGGAATTTATCTAAACCCTTCCAGAACAGTTTATATTTCCAACCTACACTCCCTCGAGCTGTAAAAATAAGCCTCATTGGTTTAATCTCCACTGTTTAAAGTAGGATTTTTTTTAATTCATTCAGAATTTGGCTCTTTCAAGTTTCAAATGGAGAGACTTTCTCTTTCTCATATTTCAGTGAATAAGATTATATTTTCCCTATCACCTTCTCTCTCTCTCTCTCTCTCTCTCTCTCTCTCTCTCTCTCTCTCTCTCTCTCTCTCTCTCTCTTTCTCTCTCTCTGCCTGTCTTTATCCCCTGCCACCCACACATACCCACTTATAACTATCTTCCTAGTTGTCTTGCCTACCTCAAGGGGCCTAAATGCCTCCTTGCCTCCCCTTCCCAAAATGAAGCACCAAGACCCTCCTTGCCTACATGCTTAGTCATGATTTTCTAGAATCCTTAGAGTTGGAACTGAATTTCCAGCAACTTCTCCCCATTCTTAATTCAGCAGAGCATTTTCCTTCCCAGCTATGAACCACCCCACCAGAGCATCAAGTATCCAAAAGGGAAGCTTCCCTTCTGCTCAAGGGTGGAGGCTGAGCAGGTGAGAGGCAGCAAAAGCAAGGTGACCTGCTGCCACTTCCAGTACCTACCCCCATGGGATTTGGGGAAAGAATGCCTTAGGCCGGGGCTCGGGCATATCTATGGTGTCACTTTCCAGGTTAGAAATAAAAACCAGCTTGGATTGCTACAGGGCCAGCTGCCCCTCGGGACAGAACTCCCAGGCATTGAGGCAGGGGGCTTCAATCTATCAAGCTATCCGATCTCGTCAGTCTCAAGAGGGCTGCTTACCCAGCAGATGAGGCTGTAATCTCACTCGAGCTCTCTGGCCAAGGTGCTGAATATGATTCATAGATCATAGGACCAGAGCTAGACCTGCAAGAGAGCTTAGAAGTCACAGAGTCCAACCTTTTCGTTTTAAGCATGAGGAAAATAGGGGCCATAGAAATTGTGGCTTCTACAAGGTCACATATCTATTAAGTGACAAATTAAGGGATTAAAACCCAGGTTCTGTGGCTGCAGTTCCAACATTTCAGCAAGGAGGTAAAGTGGAAAGAGCATCAGGTCTGGAGTCAGGAAGACCTGAATTCAAATCCAGCCTCAGACAGTGACCTTGGACAAGACACTCTGTGTCAGCCTCAATGTTCTCAAGTATAAAATGAGGTTAATTGTAACACCCAATTCATAGGGTTATTGTGAGGATGAAATGTGTATTTTTTCCATAATTCTTTGAATGTTGTCTCCTCCCTCCTTGAGGAAGGGAAGAGTGGTTTGCTCTTTCTTTCTGTCTTCAGCACTTAATATAGTACCTGAAAAATAATAAATGTTTAATAAATGCTTGTTTCTTTCCTACCATCCTTCTCTTCTGCCTCCCTTCTCTCCATTTTTTTCCTTTTTTCCTTTCTTCTTTCCTTCTTTCTTCCTTTCCTTCTTTCTGTATTTTTCCTTCCTTCTTTTCCTTTCTTTTTTCCTTCCTTCTTCCTTTCTTTCTCCCTCCCACTCCCTTCCACATTTCTTCCTTTATCCTTCCTTCCTTTTCTTCCTTTTTTCCTTCCTTCTTTCCCTCCCTCCTTCCTTCCTTCTTCTCTCCCTACCTCCTTTCCTTCTTTTTTCTTTTTTTTCCTTCCTTTCCTCCCTCTTTTTCTCCCTTCCTCCTTCTTCTCTCTCTTTCTTCTTTCCTTCTTTCCTTCCTTCTTTTTTCTTTCTTCTTTCCTCATTCTTTCTTTCTTTTTTCTTTCTATCCCTCTTTTCCTTTCTCCCTCTCTTTCTTCCTTTCCTTCTTTCTTCCCTTCCTTCTTTTTTCCTTTCTTCTTTCCTTCCTTCTTCCTTTCTTTCTCCCTCCCACTCTCCCTCCCTTCCATATTTCTTCCTTTATCCTTCCTTCCTTCTTTTCTTTCTTCCTTTCTTTCTCCCTCTCTTTCTCCTTTTTCTGTTCTTCCTTTCTTTGTTATATCCAATAGCTGTACCATGTTGTTTGCATATACAGAATCATATAATATCAGATCTAAAATGCACCATACAGATCATCTATTCTAACCCATTCATTTTACAAATGAAAAAACTGAAGGACAGAAGGAAGAAGCAGTTTGTCCACAGCTAGTGTCAGTCATAGGACTGGAACCCAGATCTCCTACTTCATGTTTTTTTTTTCTGCCATACCTGCAAATATGTTTTCTTTATCAGACCAGGTGGAGACATGGGGATAGTTTGATGGCAGCTCATCCCACTAATGGAAAAATCACTCAAAATTAATGTCACTATTGGGTAGGTAGCATCATCTTCATATACTAAGGATGGCGTTTTGTTTATATTTCTCTCTCCCTTCTTGTCTAGCCCTCAGATTATTACACAGGCTTTTTCAGACACTTTAAGCTAGACATGGTACACAACAAATTAGTCTCAGACTCCTGCCCACTGTTTCAGACACATCATGAGGGTGAACAGATCAAGGGCATTCAAACAACCAAATACACAAAGTAGACTGGGCAGAAAGCTTTCTCCTAGGCCCTACACATGGCTGGTGCTCATCTTCCCCAAGAATATAAACACTTTGAGGAAAGGGACTGTCTCCTTTTATCTGTATCTCTCCAGAGCCTCACACAGTTCCTGGCACATAATAAATGACTAATAAATGTTTTTTGATTAAGTGACTCGTTGATGGAAGTTTTATATTATTATGTTCATATTAAGGTTTGATCATATTTCAAGGTGGAAAGTTAGTTAAGAAAGTAAGCACCTCCCCTCCAAGGATATCTGTTACTTCTGCTCTTGACGTTCTGAGAAGGCTTCATGGAGAAAGGGGGATTTTAGAGTCTATTAGCAACATAAAATAGATGACTTGGAGAGACCCAGCACAATTCCATCCTCTTTCTCTCCCCTTCCTTAAAGAATCAAAAATAGTTTAGTGCAGGATAAATAAGACTTGCTATATGAGAAACCTCATTCCCAGTGAGGATTTCCACCCTCAAGTGAGAGGTTCCATCCTTCAATGTAATTCAGTATCACATACATTTAAGTCGATATTACATATCAAACACTGTGGTCTCTTCCCAGTCTGAGGAGGAATCAGAGAAAAGTCAGAGCCCCAAAGCATCCTCAAGTTGAGCTGTATTTGTTAGTCTTCTTTCAGGGGATTTCTTCTCCTTCTTGGCATGGAGCATTGGGTCTACTCTGTCGCCTCCCAGAGCCACGGGGGTGTTATTCACGCCAGTTCATTAGCCATGATAGAGTCTGTAGATGACAGCCCAGTGGGTGTGATGCAACGGCCAGGGAGTTAGTCCCTTTCTATTGGGCAGATGATTGTGGCTGTGGCTGGAGGGCAGGTGAATTATTCTGATTCTAAAGTGTAAGAATTACTGGTCGTATGTGAAGGATAGATGTAGGATGTGAAGGAGTGGGTATGGGGGAGTGTCTGGGGCAGGTGTATGAGTGGGGCTGTGGATGTTGACAGAGACAAGCAGAGGGGATGATGTGGATGCGTGGGGAGAGCTGAGGGAAAGCTGGGGCTGTGTGTCTTTAAGATGGGGGCTCCTGCCCTTTCTTCAGCTTAGAAGGTCAAGAATAAGGTCTGAGTCCAAGCCGTGTTAAAGCAAGGTTCCTGACCAGTTCTGCGAACATTGATTATACCAGTAAATCTCCCTCCAAGGGGCCCTGGAAGCGGGGGAAAGGGCCTTGTTTGTTCAGCTGGTATCCTGTTGTGCAATTTTATCACTAAATCTCAGTCTCATAGACAGGGAGTCACTCTTGGGCCTGCCCTCTAAGACAATTAATTAATTTGGGTTTTCTGGGGACTGGAGTCACTTAAAAGAGAAGATATGATACAAGGTTTTGGGAGGGGGTGGGAGAGGGCTATTGAAGATTTTGGGGGGGGACTTCTTAAGGTCTTAACTAGGAGACACTCTAGGTTCCCCTACTTGGAGAATTTAGCTGATGTTCCACTCAGCTTCTCATACATATTCTCCTATCTCAGTTGCCTCATCCTCAACTGCAGAGTTCCTGGATGAAGTTATGCACTGTGGGCAGTCTTTCTTTCCATTTCTTTCCCTTTTATTCCCTCCTGTAATACTGGTCATAGAAGGCTTCTAGGCCAGAGTTCCTTGAGGCTGCCCCTGACTTTGAGATTATTGGAGGATAGTCCTCAGCATCCCCATGAGTCCCCTTACAGGAAAGCAGACAGGGCTTCCTTTGATCCTAGCTCTCTCCATGACCCTTTAACTTAGATCGCTGTCTAAGGAGTAGCCACTTAGAAGAAAGATCAATATGTCCTGCCAGGTCTGAAGAAAATGGGTTTGGAACCATGGGTGGAATTTTCAAAGAAGCAAATTTAGGCTTGATCTAAAGAAAAATTTCTCAGTTATTAAAGGTGTTCGGTGGGCTATCTCAGGAGGAAGGGAGTTTCTCCCTTTTAGTAGAGATCTCTGGAGATCATAAAGAAGATTCTTGGGATAGTTAAATGGCATAATAGATAGAACACCAGCTCTGAAGTCGGAAGAACCTGAGTTCAAATCTATCCTCAGACACTTAACACTACCTTACTAGCTGTGTGACCCTGGGCAAGTCAAAACTCCAATTGCTTAGATAAAATAAATAAATGAATAAATAAATAAATGAGCTGGGAACTAAATAAAATAAATAAATGGATGGATGGATGAGTGGATAAATAAGTGAACAAATAAGTAAATGAATAAATAAACAAATAAATAAATAAGATTCTTGGTCAGGTACAGTTGGAAAATAATTTGTCTTTTTGGGTATTATGGGATTCTGTGACTTGTATGAACAAAGGGAAGAACAACAAAGTTCTGTGTGGTCTGTCAAGTGAGACTTTAAAGACTAGAAGGGACAAGTTGGGAAATAGTGAGAAATGAAGTTTATAGGCAAGATGGGACCCAATTATAGAGGGCCTGGAAGTCAAGCAGACTTAGCTAAATTTAATGGTAAAAGCATTAGGGAGCCACTAAAGGTTGTAGATCAGGAAAGTAACCTAATTACATTATTTTTTATAGGAAATAAGTTTTTCCCTGGCCAAATGAGCAGCAGAAATCACTTCCTTGTCCACAACTCTCCATCGATCTGAGTTCAATATGTTTTTGCTGATATTATATGGTCTCTTTTCCAGGTAACACCAACAGTATTTTTGCCCTGGACTACATCAGTGGGGCACTAACCCTGAATGGCGTGCTGGACCGGGAAAACCCTCTCTATAGCCACGGCTTCATCCTGACGGTAAAGGTAAGAAGAGCTGTTCCCTCGCCTGGGGTGACAATATCAGAGTCCCCTTTCAAATCCAGGACCAACCAGTGGATGAAGGGGAAATACCCTCCACCCTACTCCAGAACAGTGAAGATGGCCTAAGTCCCCTTTAGTTTCTCGGTCTGAATACAATCTCAGAATCACAGTATGATTTGGGCAAATCACCAAGCCTTTTTCTTCTTTTAAATTCCCAGAATTGTGATTTTATTTCTATAAGGAATCCGGATCAGAAGTCTTTCATCCAAAGTAGTCTGCTCTGAGATGTTTCCTTTAGTCACTGAGCCCCTCCACTGTGTGAAAGCGCCTGCTTGAGACCTTGGCAGCCGGGTGATCTCAGGAAGGACATTTCACTCGTCTCAGCCTCAGTTTCCTCACACATAAAAATGTAGATAAAAAGAATAGCACCTACCTCATCAAGGTGTTTTGAGGATGAAATGAGATTATATAAAAAGGAGTTTGCAAAACAGCACATTTTATATAAAGTCAACAAGCATTCATTAAGTACTTATTAAATGCTAAGTTATTAAAATTAGTATTATCGATATTATTTTGCCACACTACTCTCAACTCAAAATTTGCTGATTTTTTAAAATTTCTTTTGTGAGGCAATTGGGGTTAATTGACTTACCCAGAGTCACACAGTTAGAAATGGAAGGGAGTAAAGATGGACGTGATGTGCTTACCACCTTGGCATCTTGTCAACTCCATGCCCTTTCACACATCCCCAGGTCTGGGACACTCTGAGTTTGCATTTGAACTCAGGTCTTCCTGACTTCTATCTCTATCCACTGCACCATTTAGCCACCCCTATAATTTACTGATTTTTAAAAAAGTTTTAATATAGAAAAGTCTATTTGAAATTCACTAAAGTTAAGTTACAAACTTAGCACATGTCAACAAACATTCATTAGGTACTTACTAGATGCCAAGTTATTATATTTATTATTCTTACTATTATTTTGCCAAACTACTCTCAAGACATAACTTGCTGGGGTTTTAAATTTTTCTTTATGAGGCACTTGGGCTAAGTGACTTGCCCAGAGTCACACAGCTAGAAAGTATTACGTGTCTGAAGTTGCAATTGAACTCAGGTCTTCCTGGCTCTAGTGCCAGTGTTCTCTCCATGGCACCATGTAGCTGCCCGTATAATTTCTTAATTTTTTAAAAAGTTTAATATAGAAAAGTCTATTTGAAATTTACTAAAGTTAAGTTTTTCCAGCTGTGGTTTTGTATTATACGAAGCATTTAGTGACAAAATAGTAAAAAAGATTTTGACAAATTGCAATGTGATACACTTTTTCCAAATATTTTAATTTATGCAAATGTTTAAAAAATACATATTAAATGCACCTTTCAGATACTCTAAACTTTCTATAATCTCAATACCACAAAAGACATAGTACAGATTCCATAGATGAGAAAAAATCTACTTTGTCTTTATAGACGCTTTGCTCACCATTTACAGTTTTATTACATGAAATGTACGTATTGCCTTTAAAATCCTAACTTCTGAACCCCAAACTATTTACTGTTTTTTTTTAAAAAGGAAGCCAGCTCCTAGTGCAGGAGAAAAAGTACTAGATTTGGGCCTGGGAGACGAGTTCAGATACAGGCTGTACCACTGGGGGGCTGTGTAACATTGGCCTCCCAACTTCTCTCAGCCTTCCGTTCATCACCTCTAAGAGGAGAAGGGCCAGGATGTATGATCTCCTGTCTATACATGTGTGAACCTGAAATGATGATCATTTTTAAAGATTTTTTAAAAATTTTGAGTCTTTAGGAAGAGTGATTAAATAACAACAATAATAACTAGCATTTGTATAGTGATTTAAGGTTTACAAAGTGCCGTACAAATATTATCTCATTTGAGGAAAGAGATAAAGGAACATTAAAAGAGAAAGCTGGTATAAAAGGGTAACTGTAACATGGGCTACGGAGGAAAGGCTGGTGAGACCAGTAAAGTCCGCTCTCCAACATTTAAAACCCCTCACTGCCCAATCTATAGTATACTATATTTTCTGTCTTGTCTCTGTCTCTATCTGTCTCTCTCTCTGTCTGTCTCTGTCTCTCTCTTTTTCTCTCTTTCTCTTTCTCTCTCTCTGTCTTGGTCTCGATCTCTGTCTCTTCATCTCTCTCTGTCTCTGTCTGTGTGTGTGTGTGTGTGTGTCTCTCTCTCTGTCTTGGTCTCAGTCTCTGTCTCTCCATCTCTTTCTGTCTCTTTCTCTCTGTCTCTGTGTGTGTGTGTGTGTGTGTCTCTCTGTCTTGGTCTCAGTCTCTGTCTCTCCATCTCTTTCTGTCTCTTTCTCTTTATCTCTTTCTCTCTCTGTGATTCTATCTCTCTATTTACATATATGTGTGTGTGTGTGTGTGTACATGTGTACATAGCTGTCTCCCTTATGAGAATATGAGCCCCTTGGGGACCCTTCTTTGTGTCCTTGGTGTTTAATAGACGCTTGTTGACTGACTCATTGAATAAGAACTCGGCTAAACAATTCCTCTTAAGACATCGTAAGACTTTGTTGAAAGTCCTCTCACTCTATGAGCCGCTTCCCTAGGCATCCCACTCCTTTCTGGATAGCTCTAATTGTTAGGAAACCTGTTGGTATATTGGGCTTAAATATGCCATTCCCACTCAGTGCTTTGGGGGTCAAACAGAATGAGTCTGATCCCTTATCCATATGACAAAGGAGAGAGAGGGAAGGGGGAAGGGGAGCAAGCATTTATTAAGTGCCAGCTGTGTGCCACACAATGGACTAAATGCCTTACAAATATTATCTCGTTTGATTTTCGTAACAGCCCCGTGTAATTATCCCCGTTTTACAATTGAGGTAAGAGTCAGAGTTCAGTGTTGCCCAGAATCACACCTCAGTACGGCCAGAGGTCAGATTTAATTTTATGTCTTCCTGGCTCCGAGTCCAGAGCGCCGTCCATTTCCTCACAAATGCTCCGGCCCTCTCTACCCCGGGCCACAATCTCCAAATCCTTGGCGGTCCTGGTCGCTCCACCCTGGAAGCCCTGAACGCCCTAAGAGGTGCCCAGGAGGAGACACAACAGTCTGACCTAGACAGGAGGCACAGTGAGAGCTGCCTGACTGTCCTGCCCTCAACTCCAGACCTTTCTTAAAGGAGCCCAAAGGCAGATTAGTGGCGGGTTGGCCGCCTTATTGGACTGTTTATTCATACTCAGTCCAATCCAACTTAACAAATATGCCTTAGACACAATAACAAAGCCAAAAGCCACATACTTCTTACCTTCAGAGAGCTTGCAGTCCACTAAAACACTCAGTTTTTTTCAGACAAAATACTATCTACTTTGCCCCATTTCTACCTCTGAGCTCCTCTCAGTCAAGTGAATAGAGTGCTAAGTCTGGAGTCAGGGAGACCTAAATATGGCCTCTGACCCCTGCTAGTTGTGAGACTCTGGGCAGTCATCAGCCTCTGTTTGCCTCAGTTTCCTCATCTGTAGAATAGGATGTTTAAAGTTAGAGTTAGAGTTGGGGGCGCATTTAGGGTTAGGGTTAAAGTCAGAGGCACAATTAGCGTGAGAATTGGGATTAGAATCAAAGGCATATCTAGGCTCGGGTCGGGTTGGAGGCATTTTAATAAGTTGTTTGATCCTGTGGATCAAATGAGACAAAACTGTAAAGTTCTTAGCTCTGTCCCAAGTATGTAATAAACACTACACGAATGTTAGCTTTGCAAAGGAGACGAGGGGCTGGGCACAAGCCAGCCCGGGTAAGGTGCATGAGACGGCCCGAGGATCCGGAGCAAAGGCTCCGGGGGTCCGTGGTGAGTAGGGGCAGTAAGTCGAGGTGTGGAACAGCCCAACCCCCTCCCACTCACCCAACAACCTGTCCTCTGTTCACAACCTTCCTTTTAATTAAAATCAATATGGAGCCGGGTTTGTGGCTGGGAAAGCCATTTAGGAGTATGGATCCAGCCCAGGCTACGGGGGTCCCAGGAGTTGTTGTGAGAGGAGCCATTGATTGAGGAAAGCGGGTGGGGGAAGCAGGCAGGCGGGAAGCTCGGAGCTCAGAAAGTAACTGTGTTCTAGCAGGTTGGAAAGGACAACCAGCAAAATTACTACACTTAACCTCAGTCAACAAGGCCCTCTGCTAATAGCCAGAAGTCAATAAGACTCCTCTCTTCTCCCCTGCCCTTCCCCGCTCGCTCCCCCCTCTCCCAGCATAATAATGCCCTGACTATTTAACTCAATGAAGAAAGAAGCGTTTGCGTGGCTTGAAGGGAAGCGGAGGCTGAAAAAGAGCCTGGGTTTGGGGAAATCCCATGACTGCAAAAAATCCTCTCTGTGCCCGACCCTTCCCCAAGAGCTACAGGCCCCTGCCTTCCGCTGCAGCCCATTACCTCTTTCCTCGGGGTCACTCAATTCTTCCTGTTCTATGGTACCTGAAACATATAACAGGGTTCTTCCGTCGCTCCCTGACGCCTCACGGTGCTTAGCATGGTATGCGACTGTTAGACAAAAGCGGATTGCTGGTGTGTCCGTGCCTCAGTTTCCACATCTGTCATTTTGGAAAGCTCCCTTCCTTGATCCCAAACGGACCCTTATAGGTTTCCTCTCCCACCTTCTTCTCTCACCCTCCCTTCTTCCCCCCATGGCTAACATGCCTTTTCTCTGGCTCTCAGGGCACGGAGCTGTACGATGACCGAACCCCGTCAGACGCTTCCTGTGTCACCACCTTCAACATCCTTGTCATCGACATCAACGACAATGCCCCCGAGTTCAACAGCTCCGAGTACAGTGTGGCCATCACTGAGCTGGCCCAAGTGGGCTTCGCCCTCCCCCTCTTCATCCAGGTGGTGGACAAGGACGAGGTGAGTCCCGCGGAAGCGACCCCGACTGTCCCCCTCGCGAGCCGGGATCCCCCCGGCGCTGACAGTAGCAGGAGCGGGTTATTGGCTATTTCTGGGATTGAGGCTCCCCATAAGTAAAAGAGGGGTGCTATGAAGAGAAACACAGCCATGTGCGTGCAACTTTTAGAGGAAACACTATTCCTATATTCCGGGGGTGTTGCCATAACTGGAAGAGCAGAGTATTGTGAGAAAGAGCTTTTTATTTGCTTTAAAAATGCTTGGGAAATGGTGGGCTCTACTTGGAGTCAGAACCCTCTGTCTTTGTTCCAAAGAGGTCTCACCCTTCTTGAACCCTGGGGCGGGGGGTGGAGATGGGCACGAGGGACGAGCCGAGCTCCCTGGGTTGTCTCGGGCGGCTCCAGAACAAGCAGCTTCCTGGCTCAGAGCAGGACCGTTGCTCTTGCCGTGAGGTCCCAGAACTGGGGACCGCCGGGTTCTGCTCACTGGTTTTGGCCTCTCTTCCTGCCCTCGCCCCCTTCACCCCTTCCCGAGAGCCCGAGCCTTAGCTTCTGCCTGCCGCTGGCGCCCTTTGCCACCATTGTTAATGGGACTTTTGTTTATTACTCCGGCTCTGGGGCCATTCCACCGAGAGATTCCATTAGATTTTCCAGCCCTGAGGTGATGCTCTCCAATTACTTGTCTTGGGGGCTCCTGTTATTCTTGCTGGCTTTTTCCCTCTGCTCTCTCCTCCTCTCCCACCGTCTTGCCCTCTACAGCGCCTGATTATCAGTTCATCTCCCTGGCCCCCACCATTAACCCTTCCTTCCCACAATAGGGGCTTTACCCAAAGAGCTTTAGCCTCCCCTCCCAACATATCCCACGGGGAACCATGGCATCTCCGGAAGATGGCTCAGCACTGATAGGGTGGGCGCCCAAGAATGGCAGGCCCGGGATGCCTGAGCAAGGTCATCCAGCCCAGGTTAGATAAAGAACCGATGATCAGGCCCGTGAGCAGCTGCTGTTCACCCAGCAAATAGAGAACAAGACAGAGAGACTCAATCTCTATTTAAAAAGAAAAACAAACATGGTAATGGTCTGGGGACTGCGTTGTAGCCGAGAGAATGCGCCGGGTTTGGAATCAGAAACTAGGATTTGAATTTCCACTCTGAACAAATAAAGGAGACTCTGTGGGATTCGCTGTTAATAAGCCAGATGGCCCCGAAGGTCCTTCCAGCTCTCTTCTGGAGCGTTTACACAAATGGAGTCTGCAAAGCTCCCTCAGCGACCCATTGTCATCATCACCTATTGACCACCTGTTCTGCAGAAGCCCCTGCGCTTGGTCTCTTTGGGAGTGATGGAAACGAGTAAAAAACGGCTCCCTCCCACATGGAAGCTTTGAGGAGAAAGGACCCAGGCTGGCCAAACTAGAGTGACCTCAGGGAGGATGCTGTGGAGTCACCTCGGGTGGGGCTGAGCGAGATGAGTTCCATGGAGGTGACGGCGTCCTAGGGAGGGATCTTGGGATGGGCAAAGGTGCAAAGGCAGAAATTGCAGTTTGGTCCAGCAACTTAGCATCTCCTGGGTGGAGGTCCGTGTTAGACGCTAAGAATACTACGTTGAAAAATGGCCCAGTGCCTACCCTAGAGGAGTTTACAGGAAACCATACGGGTCAGATTTGGAGGCAATAAGCAAAAAAGCTTGGCTGAAGTTTTGGTTTTATTGGGAAGGAGAGAGATGAAATTTAGGGGCCAAATTGTGGGAAGCATTTGAATTCCAAGCCAGGGCAATTTAGCACAGCTTCTCCTCTCCTGAAAGGGGTGAAGCAAGAAGCCAGCTTCCTAAAACTAAGCTGTATCACCAGCGTCAGTGAAATCATCCCGCGGTCATGTTTAATGAGTTCCCCAGATCCAGTTGTTACTGGCATCTTCCTTGCACTCTCCCTCATCTCATATTCCCCTTGCTCGGGAAGGACAAGGTTTCTTCCCCCTGAATCCCAGGTTACCTCAGACCCTACAGAGAGATCACTGGCCTGTGCTCAATCTGTTCCCAACTGAGTCAATTCTTAATCTGAATTAATGCATGTGTGTATATATATATATATATATATATATATATATATATTTATCATAGCTTTTTATTTACAAGATAGATGCATGGGTAATTTTTCAGCCTTGACAATTACAAAATCTTCTGTTCCAACTTTTCCCCTCCTTCCCCCCATCCCCTCCCCAGATGGCAGGTAGACCAATAATGTATTTATTATATTAATCATATTATCATATAAACATTTTTAATATTAATATCAATTATATTAATTATATAAGCATTAATATACTTAATGTTTATATATTAATTTACTAAATTAATATCTATTAATATATAACCATTATGTTATATATTATATTATATATTATTCCATTAATATGTTTAGCTATTTTTGAGTTATATTTCTCTGTAACTGGTTTCCTTCGTATTCCTACGTATTTGATTTTATGCATGTACAAGCGTGCTCCTTAGAAAGAGTCGCTAGGCTTTCCCAGGCTGCCACAGGGGTCCAAAATGCATAGAAAGATCTCCTTTATCAATAGTCCCAGCAAGTCATCTCCACGCCTCTGTTTGACAGACCTCCAGCACAATGGAATCCATCACCTCCCAAGGCCGCTGCCATTTTGGAAAACCAGCTCTTTATGTGTATAGCAATTTACATATATTATCTCTTTGACCTTCACCCACTGAGCTCTATACCTCACTCATCTTCATTTTACAGACGAGGAAACTGAGCGTGGTTAAGATTAAGTGACTTGCCGAGGATCATAAGCTAGTAAGTGTCTGAAGGCAGATTTGAACTTGGTCCTGGGTTCTATCCACTGTTCCCCTTGAGCTCAAAGGGATGTCAGAAACCTTCTGGTCCGGTGCTTTCATTACCCAGAGAAACGGGTGAAGTGACCGGTCCAAGGTGACAAGGGGACAAACCTCGGGGATGAGAGTGGAAGCCTGAGTCTGGGGCCCGCCCACCATGTCGCACTCCTGCCTGGCTCCTTTCCCAAGCCCATCCTCCTGGAAGAGCGGGGGGCCCCCGGTTCGGGCTGCGCGAGTAACTTTCCTGCCCGTCTTCTCCCCTCCTGGGGCTAAAGCGGCAGCAGCAGGGAGCGGGGCGGGCAGAGAGGGAGCCCACTTACAGTCCATCCATACACTCTAAGTCAAGGAACCCCAAGGTAAAAGTGCCCATTACTCACTGCCGGGAGCCGCCCTGGCCT
The DNA here is from genome assembly GCF_016432865.1 of Antechinus flavipes. NCBI lineage: Eukaryota > Metazoa > Chordata > Mammalia > Dasyuromorphia > Dasyuridae > Antechinus > Antechinus flavipes. Next base: position 638,551,644 of record NC_067399.1, on the reverse strand, counting down.
TTGTCTTGGAGGAGAGCTAATGGTGGTGGTGGGCCGGACTCTGCACCCGCCGCCATCCCTAAGGTTCTCTCAATGTCAGTGTGAGGCTGGGGGAGGGGCCGCTAGCCCTTTCCTCCTTTCCCCAGCATCTTAATTTTCTTGGATGTGTTCTGCTTTGCCTCTTGGGCCCTCTCTGGGTCTGCTCTCCTGCCCGCTCCTGCCCCGCTGGGAACAGAACTATTCACAATAACATTCTTTCTCAGCGGAACCCCTGGCAGTAATTGTTGTTGCGCCTGGGTGGGGTCTGGGTTATTGCTCCTCTTACTTTTGTTTGCCTTAATTATCCTGGAATCCTGATAGTGAGCACAAGACTGGAAAGGTGCAGAGCGGCCCAGGAACAGAGCCTTGCGGGATTCTTAGTCCGGAGGCCCACCTTCAAAGTTTGCCTCGGATCCTAGAGTCAGCGGGTTGTCGTGGGCGAGGATGGGGCTGACATGACAGGCCCTGTGTCCCCTGGGACACTGAAACTGGGAAGGGGGGCTGTAATCGTTGGAACAGTGTAGATCAGCCTCATCCTACAGGATGGGAAACCGTGGATGGGCTGGGGTCTGCAGCTGTGGAGGGGAGAACCAGGAGAATCCACAGATCCATCTTTGTAACCATCAAACGGTTGATTCCATCCTGAATAGGGACCAGATTTTCATCTAAATTTCAATTCAAATTAGCACAGTTTTCTGTGCATATAAGATACTTAATGAATTAAAGTCAATTTATAGTGTGAAAAAAAATTGCCTCAGGTAACTTAGTGATTTTGTAACCCTAAGTAATTTGCTAATTTAGGCTATGTGAACCTCGTTTTTCTCATCTGTAAAATGTGTATAATGATAGCCCCTGCCTCATAGGGGTGTCGTGAGGATCACTGAGATGCCACGGACAAAGCATTTTGCAAACCTTAAAGCTGTGTGTAATTTTCTCTTATGGGTCTTGGGCAAGAATCAGGCAAGAATGGAGCAGGAGGGCCAGGCCAGGTGTGAGGGAGAGCCAGGAACAGATAGAAATATGAGAACTCTGTCCTAAAAATCTAGAACATGCGCCTGTTATCCATTGCTTGTTATTATTTCTTGACTGCCCTGTTCCATTAGCTGCTATAATTGAAACACGACTATTTGACCCCTACAAAACCTGGGAGGCAAGAGAAATATCTAAAGTTTATGTAAGAAATTTCCTTTCAGGATCTCAGCACATGCCCTCCCTACACAACACGTGTGTGAGCTTATGTTTATCCAGAAAGAGAAATAGAAGTGCATATATAATATACTATATATCATTACATATATAATATATGTGTATGTATAATATACTATATAATATAATATAATATAATAAAATAATATAATATAATATAATATAGTTCAATCTGCATTCAGAATCCGTAGTTCTTTCTCTGGGTGTGGAGAGCATTTCTGCCACAAGTCTTTAGGAATTATTTTGGATCACTGTATTGCTGAGAAGAGCTTAGTTTATCATAGTTAGATTTCGCTTTTATTCATTTTCTCCATCCTCCCCGCCATTGTCCTTCAGAATAGCATTAGGAGGCAAGGCAGGCGGTGTTGGATCATCACCCCCTCCATAGAGGGCCAGAGCTGAGGTTCCACAGTTGCCCCCACTCTGAGAATAGGAACCATGTCACAAAGATCTTCTGAGCTTTTCTAGTCCAGACCCAAGCTCCTCAAAAAACTGTCTCTAAATCAGTCAGGACAGAAAAGTGTTCTGAACTCCTCCACATCGCCAGGGAAAGAGATTTCACAGCCTCCCATTCTTTTTTAAATAACTTTTTATTGACAGAACCCATGCCAGGGTAATTTTTCACAACATTATCCCTTGCACTCACTTCTCACAGCCTCCCTTGACTGTTCCCATTGGGAAGATCTTCTTCCCATCTAACCTAAGTTTCTCTTATAACTTCATTCTTTTTCCTTTTGTTTATTCTTAATAAAGGCTGAAAACCCCTATTTTCTGACTGATGAATTTTTAAAAACCTGAAGGCTTTTCTGAAGTTATTTTTAACATCAGCAAAATTGTCCTAGCACCCCATGGAAATGATGGAAATTGTACATCCTATACTTCCAAAGGTCAAGGTCTAACAGAGTGTAAGGAGAGGGCCACGAAAAGGGGACATGAGCTGTTTCAGCCACTGATCTTGGCATTTTGGGGAACTATGCTCCAGTCTAATTCAGATGCCCACAAAGGCCAGATGGCTTAGTGCTTGGTCTTCACCAGGCATCCACCAACCCCAGGGAATCCATGGGTTTGTTTCAAGTTCATGAACTTCAATAGGGAAAATAGTCATTGTTGTGTTCACTCGCCTCCAAGTAAAATTTAGCATTTCCCTCAAATATTTGAAAATGTGATTCTGAGAAGGGACAAAAGGCTTCATGGGGCACTGCCAGAGGCATCTGTGACACAGATTATGCACAAAAGGCTCAGAATCCTTGGTTTAATGGAATGAAGACTGACCCCAAATTCAGAGACCTGCACTAATTGGGCATCTGTTTAAGTCACATTTCCCTCTCTGGGACTCAGTTTCTCCATCTAGAAAATGGAATAATTTCACTAGAATGATTTCTAAGGTCCCTTTATAAAAATATCTATAACATGAGGGAAACTATATGGTACAGTGGATAAAGCACCAGTTTCAACTTAGGAGAACCCAAGTTCAAATTTGGCCTCAGACACTTAGTACTTATTAGCTGTGTGATCAAGTCACTTAACTCCCATTGCTTTGGAAGGAAGGAAGGAAGGGAAGGAAGAAGGGAGGGAGAGAGGGAGGGAGGGAGAGAAGGAGGGAGAGAGAAAGAAAAAAGAAAAGAAAAGAAAAAGGAGGGAGGGAGAAAAAGAAAAAGGAATAAAGAAAAGAAAAGAAAATGTGATTCCAAAAGATTAAGAGAGAAAATATGATGGTATCATCATCCTCTAAGACCGACTCTTTGACCCTAACTTTTCACATATAAGCGACAGTAAAACTGCCTCAATTACCTTTTCATCCTTCCTCAGGAAGGAAGTCTGGTGCCATCCGGGACCCTCTGCATATTTTTCCTACCAGCCCAGGAACATGACTCCTTATTCCTGTCTTAATACCTTCTTCAAAAAGGTTCAGAGGCGCTTTCTAGCAGTGAGCCATTTGTAAAAACTCGGGGTGTAGAAGATCAGGCAGAATCAAGGAAGCAGAGGCAGGAGCGGAGAGAGGCGAGATCCCCAGCACAAAGAGAAATGTAGGCGAGGAGTAGCGGAACCTCAGGATTTAAAATGGAAGTGACCCTGGAGGTCATCCAGCCCAGGCCCAACTTGTGCAGATGAGAAGAGGATGGTCAAGTTGGCCGAGATCACCCGAGGGGGCTCGGGAGCCAAGTCCTGGAGCCATCTGGATGTTATAGGAGGTAATAGGAGGCCTGGAGAAGCCTTTGAAAATGTCCAAGCTCTTCTGTCTGTTCCTGTCCAGGAGCTGGGAATAGTCCCATCCATAGCCACATTGAGCCCTTTGACAGAATGTAAGTCCCTTCTAGGCAAGGACCGCTTTATTTTTGCCTTTCCATTAGCACCCAACACAGTCCTGGCACACTGAATCCTTGTTGATTGATTGATTGATTGATTGATTAGACCCTGTGCTCTCCAGCTCAAGGGTTCTAGGGCTCAGTCGTGGAGTTGGGCGATAAGGAAAGGTCACCCTGGAAGCTTCAGCCCGCGGAGAGGGCCCCTCCTGCCTCCATTGTGATGGAGAGGAAAAGGGCAGAGACAGAGGCTGGGGGGAGGGGAGCCTTCTCTTCTCCCAACCCAGAGGTTAACAGGGACACATCTGGCAGAAGCTAATTCACTACTATGGTGCTTCATGCTGAAGATGACACAATTCATTTGTTTGAGAGGCATAGGGAAACACAGACACACACTCCCCAGGGAGAGAGTGCGCCAAAAAAAATAAAATAAACAACCAGGAGTGGGGAAAATCCAAATCTAGAACCAAAGTGGTATCTATTGTTATCCACTTTCCACATTTTTCCCTTCCAAAAGTGCCCTTGCCCTGTCAGATACCCACTATATGTAACCTTATATTTATTTAAATGTATTTATCTTTATTCTACCATTAGTCAATCTGTCCATGCCCTTATTTCCTTGTCCCCAGATTTACCTCCCACAAGCACGTAACGTCAAGGTCACACACTGTATTCCTAGGTATCTTCCGTAACCCCACCACCACCATTGTTCTCCACCACATCATATCCAGTCCTAGTTCCTAGGCCTGAGGTAATACTTCTACCCCTAAGCAGAGTTTTTCTCTCATCAATTAGGAATATCCTTCAAAAATTGAAACCATTGTTGCTTCTTCTACCATCCTTTGTTAGACAAGAATGGGAGATGAGACCCCCCAAAAACCAGACTCATAATAACAAGTTATCAGCAATTATGGCAGGATTAGAATTCCCTTCCCTTTCTCCTCTGGGAAGTTGCTTAATTGAGCCCTCTAGTCACAAATGACTCCCTGTTCTATTCTTTGAAACTTTTGTGACAATTGCTAATCCTGGTGAAACACAGAGTTTTGGGCCCAGACTCCCATCTTCCCCATCTCTCATCTCCCACTCAGAGACTATCATCTCAATTGCCCAGGAAAACCCTGCTAGAAAGAGAATCCTCCTGCAAGGTGGTGGAAAGAGGGGGAAATCCTACAGTGAATTCCAAGGGTTTTTTAAGTCATTTTTCAGTATTTTGAACTATGTGAACTACTATTCCTCTATTAGTAAAGGTGGCCAAAAGCAGTCTGTCCTGCAGAGTGGGGCTGGGGAAGGAAATGCAGACTACACTGGTGTCTTTGCCAAGAAAACCCCCAGCTGGGTCACAAAGAGTCAGGCACGCTGGAAAAAAAAAAAACTGAGCAATAGCACCCTGCAGAAGGAGACGGTGAGCCCCCTGGAAAGTATACTGGTTCTAAAGTCAGAGAAAATAGCTTTAAAGTCCCCCCTGAAACCTTCCACTTCTAGGCCTCTGGGCAAGTACCTGAAATGCCCCAGGCCTTCTTTCCTTATGAGATCAGAGTACTTTACTGGTATCCATGAGCTTCTTGGGGTTTTTCCCAAAAATATTTTGATAACTGAACTTTGATGTAATTGTTTCTGTTGTAATCCGTTTATTTTGTTTTATGCATTTTAAAGCATAAAACATTTTATATAAAATACAAATTATATATGTAATATATAAAGCATATCCATTTTAAAGCATAATTGTGAGAAGGGGCCAATAAGACCCACCAGACACTGCCAAAAGGCATCCAGAGCAAAAATAGTTAAGAGAACATGGGTTAAATTCCCTCTGAGTCTGTGAGCTTCTCCGTGGCCCCATTCCACACTCCTTAGGGCAGTGAAAGGAATGCCTATAAATTACTTGTCCAAGCAGTCACTTGGTCTGGGGTAAAACTATAAGTCACAGAGAATACAGAGGGACAGGGAAAGGTGCAGAACATTTTGTTCAGTCATTGCAGTCCTGTCTGATTCTCTGTGACCCCTTTTGGGGTAGAGACACTGGAGTGGTTTGCCATTTCCTTCTCCAGCTCATTTTACAGATGGGGAAACTGAGGCAGACAGGATTTGGGGCTAGTAAGTGTCCAAGGCTGCATTTGAATTCAGGAAGATGAGCCTTCCTGACTCCAGGCCCAATGCTCTATCCACTTCACCATCCAGCTCCTCATCATGTCCACTCTGCTCAGAATGATGGGCAAGCAAAGCTAGAAGGATTTAGAGGTGTCCCTGGGACAACGTCCATATCTCAAGAATGTCTGGAGAGGTACTTGTACCACTCAGTGAGTCACCACTGCATCCCACCCCCACTGTTCCCCCTTTGCAATAATAATAATAACTGCTTTAAAAAAATCTGACCATTAAGCTCCTGCTGCAAAATGCCCTTGACCAGCACAGATGACCACCCTCTTTCCAGGGCAGAGTCTTAGGGACTTGCCCAGAGCCACACATTCAGAATGTGCAGGAAGCGGGACCCGGACCCTAATGCTGCATCCAGCTCGCTATCCATTAGGTGACACTGCCTCCTTCTAATTCTAGGCCTGGGAGGAGAGTGATGTAAATTCTCTGAGCCTCAGTTTTGTCATCTGTAATATAGGGAGCAATGTGACACAGTGGAGAGGGTCCTGGGCTTGGAGCGAGGAAGACCCACCTCTGACATTTTCTAGTGTGTGATCTGGGGCCATGTCTAAAGTCTCTTAACAAAGTGACTCACAATCTGTGCTGGCGCTCCAAGAATCCAGGGCATAACTTGCGTAATTGGACTCCCCACCTCCCAGTCTCGTGGTAAAGCGAGCTTATTAAGATCCAGGACCGAGCAGTGCCTTGTATACAGCAGACATTCAATAGATGCTCTTTGTGTTGGAAGCCCTTTGATCCCATAAGGGGCCGTAGACACAGGAGTTATTATTGGCAAGTGAGTGCCGGCCTTTGGCATCAGCTGACATTTCCAGGGTCTCTGCCCCCCACCACCACCGGAGCGCCCAAGGGACGGATGTGTCGACTTCAAAGGAAATTCCATCTCTGGGAGGGGAGCCAAGGACAGCTCCGCACACCAGCCAGTTCTTTCCTCCCATTAATTTCTCTCCGGTCGCCTTCACTGAAGTTCTTATTATGACAATGATAGTTGTTATTATATTTTATCAGAGGCGGTCTCCCGTTGAGCTACTTCCTCCCTGCCTTCCTAAGCTGCCCCGCTTCCCCCCAGGATTATGTGGTATTCTCTGTAGTATTTCAAACACCTCCTCATTTAGCCTTATCGGAAAGTTCAATTAGCAAGGCTTTTTACGCAAGGCTCTAGATCATTAGTTGAGGTAGGATGCCAGACAAACTTGGCAGCTATGGTGCCCACTTCTAGCTCTTTCCTGTGCCCAGACCCCCTGGCTCCCAGTCCCTCAACTGTACTCCCTACCTTTCTGGCTCTAAGCCAACCTCAACCTATTTAAATTAATCTTTCCCACTGATTTCTGGAGAAATTCTTCCACTTGCCACTCTGGTAGATCCTGTCCATGGTGCTTCTACTGATCCCCTTTCTCACCAGTGAGTCTCATCTATAGAACTGATGGTTTGCTCAACAGTTGCCTAAGGTTGCTGGGAGAAGAACACTTTGCAAAATATAAAGTGCTTTTTTTTTAATTTGATAATTTATTAATTATCAAAAATTATTAATAAATTATTGCTATTTTCTGAGTAAAGGTATGCTAATCAGATTTCCATAAAGTCATCTTATTTAAAAGCAGAGTGCCACAAAAAAAAACATAAAAAAGAAAAGGGAAGGACCCATTTTATTCCCTTCAGATCAGAGTCATTTCTTCTCTCTCTCCAGTGCTACACTACAAACTCAGGAGTCTGTGTTTCCAATCAGCCATTGGATTTCCTCTTGGGACAGCTTAGTTCCATCCTGTCAATGGGACAATCAATTTTATAAAGAAAAAAATCTGTACCCTAACCCTCAGACTGCCTCTCCAGGATCATCCAAGTGCCATTCAAAGTTGCCATGACAGAGAATGTGGATGGCTGAATACAATCCATCCCCGCTACTAAGATAATACAAAGCCTAGGCCTTCCTGATGGGAGATTTCAGAGTATCAAATTTCAGTGGTGCTTAGAATTCAGAATTCCATCTTTGTCCAAGGAAGCCGTATTGCTGACCCGAGAGGCAGAGAATCACAGAATTTTTGTGCTAGAAAAGAACTTAGAAATTATCTGGTTCAAACCCCTCATTTTAAAGATGAGGAAGCCAAGTCCCATAAGGCAAAGGGACACGTGGTGGAGAGACTGATAATGACATCCAATTCTCCTAACTCCCAATTGTCTTTCCCCAATTCCAGGGGTTCTGAGCCTTATTTGTGTCACAGACCCTTTCAGCAGTCTGCTGAAGTCTGTAGCCCTCTTCTCCAAATAATATTTTAAACCCATGAAATACAAAGAAAACCAATTTTATCAAAACATTGTTCCAATTTTTTTTTAATAAATTCATGGACCCCCCCAGGTAAGAATCTCAGCTACATCATAAGCAAAGGCAAATATTTATGCCTCTGCAAAAACTTCATGACCATATTCCATTCATACTTCTTAGTTGCCCACCTAGCCCACTCTTGAAGTTTGTGGCTTTCTATACTCCTTTGGAAATTTTCCCTAGGGCAATTACCCAATTTGCCATCTCCTAGTTGCACCACTGCTGGGGATAAATGGGTGTCATGTATATCCTGCTGCCTTTAAGGACTAGCTAAGTACTTCTCAGCTGGGAGTTATACTTGTGTCTATCACCCTATCACCGTGATCATGGGCTGTGAAATACCCTAATCAGCAAATAACATGAGTATACAAATCCCTGCTGGGACAGGTGACAAGGGCATGAAGGAGAATACTACCATCTCTTCTCCTCAGTCTCTTGGAGCTTCTCCCCAAACCAGTTTTTCTGGGATCTCACTGCCCCCATGTCAAAGGGGATTGTGGGTAGATGATGGGAAAGGAGACTGGATGCCCTTTAACATTATACATATTCTAATAGCAGAATTAAAATACCCAGATGTGTGACTGCTTCTCCCAAATGTGCCCCCTTTCTGATCATTCACAACATAAGGTAAAACCACATCTTTAGTATTCCCAATAGTTAACCTTGCAAATAAAAGCATTTAACAACCGTGTTGATGTGCTAACAGCCCCCAACAAGGAAAACGTCCAAATAAACAAACCATTAGGTTGCAATGAAGAGAGCCAACACAAACACATTCTGCTAATTTGCTAGTTGTGGATGGAGTCTGGAGAGGTTAATATCAACTTATTTTTCATGGCCACCAACTGGTTCCATCCTTGGGGACCTGGCCAATAATAATAGCTCAATTATACTTTCAATCCTGTCCAATTGATTTGGTCCTTCCTACAAGCCCATAAGATAAGAATTCTCTTTTCCCCATTTTATAGAGATGGAGTGATTCTGCCCAAGATCATATAACTACAGTAGGACTCCAATTCTGTCCAGCTGCTTCCCAGACTGGTACAACCATCTAGTCATTACTACTATCATTTCCTTCTTGTTGGTTTCTCCCACTAACATCCTCCTGAATACTCGGACACATATAAATTATGTGCATGTTCTATACATTCGGAGACACGTTGGAAGGGTTAGAATGGTAGGACAGGGTGATAGCTAGGGTTTCTAGGGGACCCAGAAAATCGAACAGAATTGAACAGGTGAGCTCTGTGTGTTGGATCATTAGTCTGCTAGATTCAAAGTACTGCCAAGGGGGTAAGTAGTACTCAAAGCCTATTGGCTCCTCATGGGGATCAGAAGAATTGGGAGCAGTTACCCGAATCTTGGTTTTCCATAGAAAGAAGGTCATGGATTACAGGAGCATAGACCTAGAGGTGAAAGTGACTTTAGCTGTCCCTTAGTCCAAACTTTAGTCAGTTTTACAGTTGAGGAAACTGAGGTAGATTGTGACTTTTCCAAGATTATACAGATCTTATATTCAAACTCAAAGCTTGTGTCTCCAAATCCAGGATCTGGAACACATATCGGTCACAGTTTTTAATCCTTCCAAGTTCCCCAGGGACATCTTCATCACTTGATATTCCCCAGAGGAAGGGAATTCCAGCAGCATTTTGGGTAAGACTGAAAGTGTTTGAGCCAGATCCTACCAATTTCCTCATTTTTCCAAGCTGGACCAGCCTGCTCCAATAAGAGGAGCTTTTTCAAGGAGAGTAGATTGATATTGTTGGCAAGAAAAAGATATTAGGAACTGGGAATAAGTGGATTGGGGAAAGAGAGAAAGAGAGTGGGATAGGGGATTCCACACATCTTGATATTAAATTGAATGTTTGCCAGTTAAATGCAAATAATATCAAAAATTGGAGCTTCATTTTAAGCAAGAATTCTTAACCTGGTATCTGGAAACTTTTTTAAAATATAGATATTAATAATAATACTTCAATATAATTAGATTTATTTATAGACCCATGTGTTTTATAGTATGTATCTAAAACTATTCCTCTGAGAAGTCCATGGGTTTCTTTAAACTGCTTAATGGGGTTCATAAAATAAAAAGAAATTAAGAACTCCTGTTCTAAAGTGAACAGCTGGGGCACTTTTAAAAGATTCCTCTCCTGTCTCATTCTTCTCCTTTCTATCATGGGTTCTACTCCTAGATCCTAGAATCATAGTGCGAAAAGGCTCATCCAATCTAGACTTCTTATTTTCTATATGAGGAAACTGAGGTCCAGAGCTCACAGTTAATAAGTAGCAGGGCTAGAATTTGAACTCAGAACTTCTGACTGCAAAATTAGCATTCTTCCCTCCATACTGGATTCCTCTCTTTTCTTCTTTCTTTCCTTGGCATTTAGTTGCCTTAGAATGCCCAACTCTGGGACAATGATCTTCATTCAGGTGTCCAGATCCCTTTAGGTGATCACTGGAACAGAACAGGGCAGTAGAAATCTGGTCACCTAAGTCCTAACATCCCTCACTGTTTTCTACAGGCCATGATATCCCTCAACTAAAACTGAGGAACAGAGAACAAGCAGTCTTCCAGACAGTAAATCCATGAGAAAACCTCATGTTGTTGCTCACTCATTTCAGTCATGTCCCATTCTTTGGGATCCCAGTTAGAGTTATCTTGGCAAAGATACTGGAGTGATTCACCATTTCCTTCTCCAGTTGAGGAAACTGAGGCAGGCAGGATTAGGTGACTTTCCCAGAACCACACAGTCATATTTGAATTCAGGACTTGCTGACTGTGCCACCTAGTTGCCTGATCCAAAGTTCTTGTCTATTCCCAATCTTCAGTGATAGGTTTCTGTTTCTCCCAGAAGGTGATACAAGGGGAGGGTACTCCTAGTTCCCTCCCCACCACCAAGGTTTAGCCAAGATGAACTCACCAGCGTTCCTAAAAAGGTTTGGAGTCCAGAGGAGAGAGTCCACAGTTGAATGCAAAGCAGTGTGATTAGTGGATAACAATCCCCCCTCCCGATTTTCATAAGGCGTTTAGATTTCTTTGCTTTGCAATATATTCCTCTCTCTGTGGGAACGGGGAAATAGTTTAGCATGGTAAATAGAGAGGGGCAGGCTACATGAGAACCAGAAACCCTTGGCTCCCTCTCTCTCTCCCTCCACTTCCCTGCTGGGCTTCCCCATCCACCAAAGGGAGAAGAGGAGCTGGCCAGAGTGCTGAAGGTCACTTACCCAAGCTGGAAGCCTCCTCATTGGCCAAGGCAGGGCTGACTTTTCCAGGCTCCTTCAGAAGCTGGCCAGCACCTTATTGGAACACAGACTAAGGGCAGACCCTTGTATTATTCACTATGAGGAGACCCAGAGGGAATAGCAAATTTGGTTCCTGCCTTCTGGGAACCATTGCTACACCTGGCATGGGCAGAGCAGGATATCAAAGAGACCTGCTCATCAGAGCCTGATACCAGTAATCAGACCTAAATAGCTGTCCTCCAACTGGGACTGTGATGCCCCTGACAAGGATGATCACTGAGTCTACATGATTGAAAAAAAAATTGAGAAATGTCCTCTGGGTATAGCCATGGGCACTGTGGGCAGAGCCTGGAGGTGGAGGGATGTCTGCTCCTGCAATTTCATTAGCCCAAAGCTCAGAGACGAGCAGCACATTTCTAGCACACTGCGGAGTACGATGCTTCCAATCCCTACCTGTGTAGGAAACCCCCGGTGCAACCCTGGCCTTCAGTGGATCTTGTAATTCAGCACTCCAAGCCTGGTGTAGCCCAAGCTGCTCCCCTCTGATGGGCAGAATGCTGAAATAATGGAATAATGCATCCCAAGGTCAGTCCTTCTACATTGGGGGGACATTTCACCTTGCCACGGATACATCCCCAAACCTGTTCTTCTGCTTACTCGTTAATGGCAAGGGGATGCTGGTTAAGACAACTGGACATTGCGGTCACATCCATTCAGCTCCCTGAGAAACATAGGAGAGGTAGTGCGGCTAATAAAAGGATGCTGAACTGAAAATCAGGAGAGGTGGGTTCAATCACTGCTTTTGCCTCAGTTTCCTCATCTGTAAAATGAGTATGGTAATATCTATAGTATGCGCCTCATTTGAATGCTTTAGGGACAAGGTAAAGTATCTTTTAAATCCTAAGGGATTATGTATATGTCAGATCTGATTACTATACTGTGTGTAGGGTATTAATGCATATAGCACCTACTATGTGCTGGGCACATGCTAAGTGCTTTATCATGATGATTTCATTTGATCCCCACAGTCACCCCAAGACATGGGTGCTGTTATTATCCCCATTTTACAGATGAGTAACCGGGCAAAAGGAGATTACATGACTTGCTCAGAATCACTCGGCTGGTGTCAGGGGTAGAATATGAACTTGGGTCCTCCTGATTTGTCCCCTGGACAGTATCATTTTTGAAGTGTAGGGTACAACTTGTTCTTTTTAAGCGCTGAGGGCCAGGGTCTTTGAGCTCTGCTACTTACCTTCTGTGAGCAAAGAGGAAGCCATTTCACCTCTGTGAGCATCAGTTTGCTCATCTGTAAGATAGGACCTCGTACCGGATCCCTCCGAGAACCCTGTGGGCTCTGGCTGTGGAGTCTCTGGGTCCTTTCTCTTTGTAAACTTCATGATTCCAGGTTACTTTGGGGCAGAAGGAGAAACCCTGCTTCCTACGTAGCATTTCTGTACGCCCTTTCCCAGCTTCATCCAGAGCAGGCAACTCATTGAGGGTCACCCAAGGACAGTGAAGCCGGAGAGCAGGTGGCTGGACAGGCTAGGGGCAAGCCTGCCACGCAGAGACCCTTGGGAGCCCCCGAGGGCTCATTTTCACTGGTGTAAGTGCCATAGGATGTGTCCGCGTGCTCCGGGGAAGGCCTGAGGAGCGCTCCCTCGGGGACTTCAGAATCTCCAGGCACGAGAGTAAGACAAGGACACCTGGGAGTGAGGAATCAGGCAGACTGGATTTGTCTGATTCTCCCGGGAGCCGGAGCATTTGGCTATATATAAGCAAATAGGATTCATAAATCAGGGAAATTGAGAGCTGAAAGACACCCCATTATCTAGTCACAGGTCAGAGGGTTTGGAGCTGGCTGGGGGTGGGGGATGGGCTTCAGGAGTCATCAGTCCCCCTCCCCCTCCCCTTGTATTCTTGCAGATGAGGAAACCGGCCCAGAGGGACTTTTGGGTCACACAGCCCTCCAGGGGTAGCTCCAAAGTCACATCTTCTTCCCATAGGACTTTCCACTAAGAAAAATGACACTCCCTGTAACTGAGCACTCAGGAGGAATTGTCTCATCTAGTCCTCAACATGAATAGGTACCATCAATTCCATTTGACATATGGGGAAACTGAGGCCCGGAGAAGCCTGTAGATTTCTGAGATGGGATTCAGACCCAAGTTAGCCGGCAGAGCCTCCGCCTGCCCTGCCCTCCTGCCTCCATCCAGATGGCCTCATTTACAAAGGATGAAACCAGGACTTAGGGGGTCAGGGGCCAGGCCAGGACCAGTAGCCAAGGTTCAGATTCCATTGTTCTCACCACAAACACAAGCCGCCTCCTTAAAAGCACCCCGAGTTTGGGCAGCTTGCCCCTATACATTCTGAGAACGTTTCCCAGGGGCCGAGGACCCCGGCGTGCCCGGGCAGGTGTCCCCGCTGCCCAGCGGCCCCTGCCCACCTTTTCCCTGCTCTATACCCAGCCCACGTCGGACATATAATACACACATACACCCGGCGAAATTGACGGCTCTCCAGTATTCTTTCCCCAAAGTGCCAGCTGCCAATCGGATTGAATTAGATTTCACAGGGGTTTTTGCAATACATGGAATTCACCAGCAAATTACTCTTAAAGAGGGAAAATCAATCATTTGGAGCAGAGATAAGCTGAAGGCAAGGCAGCCTCGGATTGATCCCGTCTGTGCAGGCGTGTGCGGAATTCTACAGATAACCTGGGGAGAAGAGGGAGGGGAGGGAGGGAAAAAGGCAAGGAGGCAGGAGAAAGAAGTAAGAGGAGGCAGAGGGGGGAAGGGAGGGAGCGCACACAAGGACAGAGGGGAGACACAGAGACACAGAGAGAGACAGAGAGAGAGAGGGGTGGGTTCAGGAGCACAAGAGCAGGGAAACGGACATGGGGGGTCGTAAGAACACAACTTTGTAAGAGGAAGAGAAATTAGAGGTCATCTAGAGCAGGGCTTCTCAAACTGTTTCTACTTACAACCCTCTTTTCGCCTGAGAAGTGTTTACATGATCCCAGGTATATAAGTATACAAATCAAATATTTACTGATAATAAATCATAATTTTGTGGCCCCTGCATTCAGTTATGGGACCCCTGAGGGCATGAACCATAGTTTAAGAAGTGAGATCTATACAACTAACTCATTTTTACAGATGAAGTCCAACACAATGAAGGGACTTGTCCAAGGTGACTCGGGCAATGTGAAACAGACCACTTCTGAAATCTGAAATTAGAGCTCTTAGCTCAGTACCACAGGGGAAAAGAAGGTAACAGAAGTGGCAGGCTGGAGGAGAAAGAAGCTTAGGAGAGGCAGGATTTCGTGCCCTGTACCACAAAAAAAGAGTCCTATTTTTTAAAATTTAGGAAGACCAAAAATTGAGATTTTTATGCAAACCAGAAGGTGATGGAGCAGAAGAAAGTGGTTTGAACTCTGCTGAAATTTTGAAGCTAATTAGTACCTATGTAGTTCTTTAAGGTTTGCAAAGTGCTTTACATCTTATTTGATTCTTACAATAACCCTATGAGATAAGTGCTATTATTACTATTTCTAGAAAATGGTAATTATTACTATTAGTAATACTAATAGTATTAGTAATACTAATAGCATTATTGCTATTTTATAGAAAATTGAGAGGGGTTTAGTGACTTTTCAGCGTCACACAGCCTCGGAAATGTCTGAGGCAGGTTTTAAGCTCTGAGCTTTCTTACTCCAAGCATGGTGTTCTTATCCAATATACCACCCGGCTGCCTACGTCCCCATCATTTTTTATGAAACAAGAGTGATTGACTTGGGTCTAGGAGGATTGAAATGTGGAGAACGAACGATAGGTGAGAATTCCTGGTCAGTCCTTCCCATTCCCAGTTTGGTCCTTTGACATGACAAGAGTCCCCAGAAAGGGTGGGGAGCCTCATGGGGAGCAAGAACAGCTGTGAAATAGCTTCTTCTGAAATCTCAGCATTTCTAAACTAGAAGGGTTCTTTGTGATCAATGAGTCTAACCTGTCTCTAAACAGGAATCCCCCCACCCAAAATACTTGGTAGATTGTCATCCAACCATCACTTGGAAATCTCTGGTGTTGAGAGACTCATTCCTACCCAGTGCAGCCTTTTTAGATATTAGGGATTGTTAGGAAATGTTGCATTACATAGAGCCAAAAGACTGCCCCTCCGCTCCTAGTTTTTTTTGGGGGGAGCGGGGAATGAGGAGGATAGGGACAGAGCAGCAGAGTCTCAACTTCTCCCCAAGGTGTAGTGAGAATGAAAATGGGGAGTGCCTCCCTAACCATGAGTACTCTGGACATCTGCTTGGTCTTAATTAAGTGAAGCGATGGATGATGGAGTGATAAAGAACACAGTAAGGGGGGTGTTTGATTTTCTGTCACTCAATAGCATAGATTAAACAGGGACCACAAGAAAGGAGGGAAAAACCATTCCTTCATAATCCACTGGGAGCCAGGAGCTGTTTGGGGTGACATGTCCCTCAATCTTGCCTAATTTCATGGCCAAGGGCTCTTTCCCTAAACCATGGTTAAGTCTTCTTGTGAACCTGAAAAGAGCCACTAACATTTCCTTTCCCTTGCTTTATTCTCACTGTCACACCACATTAGATATACACACACATGCACATATATATGCATGTTTACATATATACATGCACATGCACACACACACACACACATATATACACGTGTGTGTGTGTGTGTGTGTGTGTGTGTGTGTGTGTGTGTAGGGAAATGAAGATTCAGGTCCTTGGTGGGTAGCCATTTGAGAGCACTGTGCAGATATATACAGCCGCCCTTTCTCCAGTCCTTGGGCATACGTAATAGCAGCAGAGATTGTCTCCTAAGAGGAAATCCCCTGGAATTTTCCCTCTTGATGGAAATGTGCTATTGGCTGTGATTCCCCAGGGAGGCCACCAAGTCAAGGACAAGTGTATGCAGAGTTCAGAGGATGGGGATCAGAGCTCACGATCTATAGAATAAAGGGTTGAAATGGTCCCCGTCTTAGTGGACAGGGGAAGGCTCATGAGATTATTGTCGAGCCAGGAGTTCACGGGGCACCTGAATTTGCACTTGGGGAGGTGGGAGCTGATTCACTGCCGGGAGTAAAACTCGTGTCCTCTTCCTTCAAACCCAAGGCTCTCTTCCCTACTGCGATCCTAGCCCTCCACCCAGAGCACATAGATATTGTATGTTGGGGGTGGGCCGTTGGGATAGTGGTGCTGATCGGACAGTGGGCATGAGAAGGGGATGTGAACAAAGCTCACCTCAGGGGTTCCTAATCCAGAATGTGCACAAAGTAGAAAATAAACACCACTGGCCAGGAACTCTGGAGGAAAGATCCCCCCACCAAGGGGGATGGACCACATGACCTTCCGGGTCCCTTGTAACTCTGAAGGTCTTTGATTCCTGAAGGAGATGGCCTTGAGCTCTTGAGCAGAAAGATGACCAAGTGATTAGGGTAGAAGGAAAGGGACGATGACTAATCTATGGCTTTCATCCTGGCTCATCCTCACTTGCCAAAGGATCTTGTGTAGAGAGATGCCCTTTTCTGCACCTTTCTCTGCTTCCCTGAGAAATGACATTTTGTGGGATTTGAGTCTGGGAGGAAGCAGGGGCGGCAGGGGGGATGGCAGAAGTGCTGAGCAGCTTTGGCTCCTTGGGATCTGAGACTGTTTCCACAATTTCCAATTTCTGCTAGTGGGCAACCATCAATTGTAAGCAGGGGGCCAGGGCGTGGTTGCCTTCCCAACATCTGTCTCTCCTATGGAAGGCGGCTCCCTGGATGAATATTTGATTTTTCAGAGTCAGAGATACAGAGACAGAGATAGATGCAAAGAGACAGAGAATGAGAGAGACAGAAAGAGAGACAAAGAGAAAGAGACAGAGAGGAGATAAGTGCAGTAGCATGGAGAACACTTTATAAAGTGGGGAAAGTGAGGGCTTGGCCCCTTGTTTCTGCTCCCCTACTATTTGTCCCCCAATAAGCTGGGCTTTTAAAACCCTAACCAAAGACAGAGGGGAGAACCTGCCTCATAAACCGGGATAGGTGAGGACTGGTGGGGCAGAGGGAAGGATGGGAAAGCAAGCCTTGGAAAGCGGCCGCGCCTGTTCTTAATGCTACCAAGCCCCGTCCTCCCCCGCTTGTTGCAGGATCAGGGAGGCAGGAATAAAGAGTCGGGGGGAGGAGGAGGCTGGAGAAGTTGAAAGTTGCAAGGCAGCCCCTTCTGGCAGGCAGCTGATAACGGGGGACACGGGAGGATTGGCGTTCTGCCCTCCGCGGGGGGCACAAAGGCTTCAGTAACCAGGAGCAAAGCAAGCGGCATGGGAGCAGAAATCATCAGGGGGAGAATTATTTTATGTGCTGAGCTCCCCTCTCCCCCCTCCCCTCCCAAATAAATAAATAAATAAAGCCGAGCCTTCTCCGCCAGCCTCCCCATGGGGACTCGGGGCCCCGCCCCCCCAGAGGACACGTGGGGAGGTGCAGCCGCTGGTAATTGGCGATGGCAGCTATCACCAGCCCCATCAGATTTCCCAGCTGGAAAGGAATTTAATCCACCAGGCTCCTCTTGGCACATGCTGGGGCTCCTTTTGATGTTCTTCTCTGTCGCGCTTTCTGACAAAATGGCCCCTCGATAACTCTTCGAGGACCCCCTACCACCCTCAGAAAACCACCCCACAAGGAGCCGCCCGTGGCAGGCAGCCCAGGAAACGCGGGCGTGGGCCTCCGAGACAAGGCAGTGACCCCTTCTGTCACCCTTTGGGGGGAAGGGGGTAGATAGGCTCTTTTGATCAATGTAAGGTGTTTTTCTGTCCTTGTGTCTTTGAGGCAACAGGACCTTCTTCACCGTCCTCAACTTGTCTGGGGCTCATTTTCACAATCTGTGAAATGGGAGCATATTACCCATGTCCCTCTCTGCTCCACAAAAATTGTTAAAGAACCTTTGGCCATCTGATTCTCCCCCACGACTTCCAGCTGCTACCTCTATTCAGACGATTCTCGGCAGCACCATCCCTTTCTCTCTGGTTCAACCACATTGTCATTTTTAACTCCTGTTTTCTTACCTTCTCCTTCACTTTTGATCTACTAAGTCTTTGCATTTCATTTTGTTAAGTGTCCTTCTGATGTGCTTTCTCTCTTTGCATTTCCACAACTACCTGCAACCCCAGACCTTTGTCCCTTCCCTCCTGGGAGTTCCGAGCTGGTCTCTGTCTTGGGTCAGAGCCTGGGAAGAGATCTGTGTGATTTGAAAGTATTGGGGGGGATCCACTTCCCCCCCCCACCTTCCACATTTAAAAATTCGGCTTCCACAGAGGCGCTGACCACAGAGGCGTCAAACTCCTACCTGTAACACTTACAATTAGCACTTTGAAAGTCCCATTTCATCTCTCTCCACCTTGAGCACTCCTTCATCCCTTCGTAAACAGTTTTCGCCAGAAGTATTCATAAAACCAAAATCAATGGGGTTTTAAGGTTTGAAAAATGCTTCACAAACATCTCATTTTATCCTCACAACAATCCTGGGAGGTCGCTGTTATATTTTACACATGGGGAAACTGAGACCCGAAGTCATTGTACCTTGGAAATGTCTGAGGCTGAATTCGAGCTTGGATTTTCCTGACTTCGGTCTCATTATCCTATCCCTGCACCATCTAGCTGCTGTAGCCAAAAGTTGTTCCCTGATATTCGATCTTCTGATCATGAATTTCTCTGTTACGATGTCATGCGTTAGAGCCAGGAAGAGTTGAGTTCAAATTCAGCCTCCATCACTAGCTATGTGACCTTGGTCAAGTCAGATAATCTCTGCCTCAGATTCCTCCCTTGTTAAAGGGGGTTCCTAAGGATACTGCTCCCTCAGAAGCCTCTCCAGCTTAGAAGGACCTGCGAGAACCTCGGTCCCCAGCAGCTTTGCCTCTGCAGAGCAGGGTCACCTCTGTGTTTGTGTGAGGAAAACGAGGAGGAATTGACCACTGCCAATCCCTTTCTCAGATATTATTTCATTTGATCCTCACAACTGCCCTGCGAGGTGAAGGGCCCGATGAGATAACAAAAGGCAGACTCTGCTCACTCGAAAGCTCTGCGTTGTGACATACATAAGCAAATACAAAGGATATCAAAGTAATGCAACATCATTTAAGAAAGGAGAGGGCACGAAAAGCCGGCAAGAAGGAGGAAAAGGAGGCTCTCGCAGGACGGGGGACCCACGCCGTGCTAGGAAGGAAGCGAGGGATTCTACAAAGAGGGAAGGTGTCCGGAAATGGGAGGCAGTCGGGCCGGAACATTATTCATGGACATCCTCTAGCTGCCAACATGACTGGAATGGAGTGTAGGGAGGATGGTATAGATTAAGATGGAAGTGGGTGGGAGCCAGATTGTACAGGGCTTTCAATGGTGGGCAAAAAGGGACTGGCCCTGAGGTCTCTCCTGTCATACACACCTGGGGTTCCGAAGGGGACGAGCCGAAAGCAGACCTATAGTATAAGGCACTGGGGAGGAAAGAGACCACCTTAAGGGAGGGCTGGGGCATTGTCTGATCAACAGTTTTTATTTATTAGGCGTTTGCTATGAGCCAGACACCGTGCCCCGAGATGAGCACCTACCTCCAAAGTGGCCACAAGCCCCCCACTCCCTAGCCTGACCCCAGCCCCAGTGCCGCCTGTCTCAGCCCAGATGGGGACTTGCCGTTTGCTCATCCCACCTCGGCATCTCTGCTCAGCCTGCTCTCCCCACCTGCCGATCTGAGTGCGTCCTTCCTTTTCTCCACACTCAGCTCAAGACTCATCCCAGCCAGGGAGCTCCTGCTTAATGCTACCAAATTGTTTGATCTTGGTTTTCACTGGGTCAATTTGCATGTTATTAACATGACTGTCATAAGTATTCTTCATTCTTTGTGTGAATGTATGTACCCAATCCTCAAACTGAATGTCTAGTAACAGCATAGTCCTTTCCTTCCTTCCCTCCCTTTCTCTTCCTTCCATTCTTCCTACCTACCTTCCTTCCTTTTCCCTTTCCTTTGCTTCTTCCTGCCTTCCTTTGCTTCTTTCTTTCCCTTGCTCCCTTCTTTCTCTTTTCCTTCCTTTTTTCCTTTCTTTATTTGCTTTACCTATTTTCTTTTTCTTCCTTCCTTCTTTTCTTTTTTCCTTTTTCTCCTTTCTTTTTATCTTTTTTCTTTCTATATTTTCTTTTTTTCTTCCTTTCCCTTTATCTTTTCTTCCTTTTTTCTTTCTTTTCTTCCTTCTCTCCCTTTCCTTTCTTTTGCTAATTTATTTTTTCTTCTTCTTCTTCCCTTTTTTCTTTCTGTTTTCCTGCCCTTTTTCTCCCTCCTTTTCTTCCCTCCTTCTTCCTTTCTTCTTTCCTTCCTCCCTTTCTTCCTTCCTTCTTTCCTCCCTTTCTTTTTCTTTCTTCCTTTCTTTCTTTCTCTTTTCTTCCTTCCTTTCTTTCTCCCTCTCTCCCTCTTTGTCTCTCTCTCTCTCTCTCTCTCTTTCTCTCTCTTTTTCTCTTTCTCTTTCTCTTCCTCCACCTTTCTAGTTACTTGGAGAAACTCAATTAAAATTCTTCCTCTGACTTCATAGCCAAGTGACTCTGGATAAAATCTTGCCCTTTCCTTAGCCTCAGTTTCCTCATATGTAAAATGAGGTGATAAATATCAGCATTATCTATCTCATAGGGTTGTTGAGAGACTAAAATTAGATTATGTGTGTATATATATAAAGTGCCTTGCAGTTTTTTTTTTTTTGTTGAACAGTTTTACTCTGTCTTAGAATAAAAACCTTGCTTTAATGTTGCAAGGTACACTGCCAGTATGCCATGCTGCCAGTTATTAGGGTACAAAATACCCCAATCATTAACCCAAAAGGCTAGGAAAATGCACCGATTCATAACTTTACAACATATATCCCTGATATTATTTACAATTTCTCTTGCTTAAATAAGCCTGGGATATCTCAGGCAGTCTACATAGTTATTGCAACAGCACAACACTTGTCTTTATGTTCAAAAAACCCCAAAGTTGTTCAGTGTCGTGATTTATGAATCCTCAAAAAGGTTGTGTTGGTAACATGCAAACAAACAGTACTAAACAATATTATCTCAACCATGGCTGCCAAATACTGGACCTTAATAAGGAAACCAAATTATAAAATGCTTCCTTTGTAGTGATATTCAAAAGCTATAAAATTAAAATTAAGATAAGAATATCAACCACCTTGCAATACTCCCATTTTCTTTCCTACAGTGCAGTTCTACACTTCTTTATCTCTACTGAACATTTTGAGGACAGAGTTAACAAAATCAGCAAATTAGATAAAAAATATTTTAATCTTTGGATTCCTTTATTCCTGTGGCCTCCATAAAAACACCTGAATGGCCAGATTTCATTTTTTCCATTATAATTTAAATGTATCAAGAAGATTTATGAGTAATTTTAATTGAGTGCCTTGCAATATTGAAAAAAACAATATTATTATTGCAGTTACATGGTGAAGGCTTTTAAATGCGAGACTAAGAAGTGGTTATTTTATCTCATAGATAATATGAAGTACCACTGATGATTCACAGATAAGAAAGGGACATCGCCAGACTTGTGCTTTTGAAATATTATTTTGGCCACTCATGGAGAGAATAGATTCCAGAGGACATAGACTAGGAATAGGAAGAACAAGTAAGATGCTGTTGAAATAATCCAATGAAAGGGTTACTAGGGCCTGATCTGGGGCATGGTGGGGGAAAGATGCAAGAAGTGTGGTGGAAGCAAAGACTTGACAACTGATTGAATGTGGTGGGAGAGGGAAGAGCTAAAACAACCCTGATCTTTGAACTCAAGTGATGGGAAGAACAGTGACACCATTAAGGCAAATGGCAGAGTTTGAAAGGAAAGAGGATTGGATGGGAAGAGAACAAGTTCTGTTTTGGATAACTTGACTGAGATGTCCATCGGATATCCAGATGGAAACATGTGATTTGTGCTCTTAGAACATATGGAGAAATAGAAGGCTGGATATGAATTTTTTTTCAATTAAGATCTAAAAAATCACTAAGTCAGTGAGTTTAAGGGTAGAAGAGAGCAATCATTCCCAGAGAGATAGATAGTGATCCTTACAGTAAAGGAAAATGACAATAAATCAGATAAGCAGGAGGAGAACAGAGGAGAGAGGGAGATGACCTGAAGTCAAGGAAGAAGATGGCCATTCTGAAGGAGGCTGTCATCTATAGGGACAAAAGTAATAAAGATATCAGGATGAAGACAAGGAAGATGTGGCAGTCAAAAGATCATTGAAAGGAAGGAGGAAGAAAAATTTGGAACTCAAAATATTGTAAAAATGAATGTTAGACATTTTCTTAACATGTAACTGGAGAAAACAAATTATATTTAATAAAACAAATAAATATTTTTTAAAAGTCATTGATCACATCACATAGAACAGTGACATGGTGGAGCCAGAAATAAAGTTATTAGGGGTTATAAAGGTTTGAAGAAGCCAAAGTTTCCCCAAAAGCAACCTCCCCCCTTCTCAAATCCTACTATAGTGGTTTTTTCTGGATTGTTCATTTTCCCTCAGATCTATGTCTACATGTTCTATGCCCATCCTTCCCCAAACTACCCTAAAGAACTTGGAAGACTCCTTAAGAGCAGAGATAACAGCCTTTCTTCATCTTTCTGTCCCCAGAAACTAGTCTAGTTCCTTGTACACAGTAGATAATTCATGAAAAAGCAATAGTGTGGAACCTAGAAGATCTGGAGTTAAGTCCCAGTATTAAAATTTATTAGTTTTATAAACATCAGCAAGTTCTTGATCTTAAGATCATGCATTCAAAGCTGGAAGAGATCTGAGAAGCCATTGAGTGCAACCCTCTCATGTCATAGTGGAAGAAA
Organism: Antechinus flavipes; assembly: GCF_016432865.1. NCBI lineage: Eukaryota > Metazoa > Chordata > Mammalia > Dasyuromorphia > Dasyuridae > Antechinus > Antechinus flavipes. The sequence goes on along the minus strand of NC_067399.1, from coordinate 638,528,528 downwards.
AAGAGATCCAAGATCTCATAGAGAATGATAGAAGCAGAATTTGAACCCATTTCCTTTGATTCTAAAGCCAGGACTCCTTCCACTGAATCATCGTCCCTGGTTAATGGATGAAGTCTTGCTTTATCATGTGCAAAAATAGACAATGTCATTTGCTAGCCATCATTTCTAAATCATACTGCCCATACCTTTTTAGCTTCCTGTATTTTTTCCTGATCAGAATGTAAACTCCTTGGGGACTCACTTATATTTAGATTCTCCGGACTTAAAACGGTGTTTGGCACATCAAAGGGCTTAATAAATTCCCTTTCTGTCTGTCATCTATCTATCGATCTACTTGTTCGCATGTTGATCTGTCTATCATCTCTCTATCTGTATCCATGTGTCTGCATGCCAGTCTGTCTGTCCATCCATCTATCTGTCATTCTACATATCTAGATGGATATGGTGGATAGATAGATCTATCACATAACTTTTCAGTTACATTTTTCTCATCTGTAAATGAGAACGAGTGCTTGGACAAGCCATCTCATAGCATGTTGTAAGAGAAGCACTGTGAAAACCATTGATGTGTATCTATTTATATATATTTATATTTATATATATTTATATATAATTGTTACTATTCTGATTTGAATTTTAATTAGATGGAATGAGGGCATATCAGAGAGTTACAGTGGCAGCTCTGACTTAAAGTGGAAGAATCTGATCTTGATTGTTGACTTGGGAATTGGGAGGTCCTTTTCTGGGGTAAAGAATATTTCCTGGATTTTCTTTCCATTCTGATGTAAGCCACTGATCAGTAAGGTATATCCCCAAAGCTAGTTGCTGAGGGAATTGGGGTGTGGGCATAATCTCTGTCCTGCATCCTTGTTTAAGCTTTCCTTGTGAGTTGCTGTCTTGTCTCTCTGTTCTATTTATCTGACTCTGTCTCTGTCCTCTCTCTATTTCTCTGTCTCTTTGTCTTGTCTCTCTGTTGGCTTTGTCTCTTTGAGTTGACTCTGTCTCTCTATCTCTCCATTTTTCTGCCTTGTTTCTTTGTCTCTCTCTATTTCTCTCTGTGTCTTGTCTCTTTTGGTTTGTCTCTCTGACTTGACTCTATCTCTCTGTCTCTCTGCCTTGTTTATCTGTCTCTGTTTTGTCTCTTTCTCTGTCTCTTTGTATTGTCTCTCTTTTGGTTTTGTCTCTGACTTGACTCTGTCTCTGTTTCTCTGCCTTGTTTTTGTTTCTCTCTTGTCTCTTTTTCTCTGTGTGTCTTGTCTCTCTGTTGGTTTGTCTTGTCTCTCTGTCTTGTCTTTCTGTCTCTGCTTTGTTTCTCTCTGTGTCTCTGCCTTTCTGTCTTGTCGCTCTGTCTCTCTGTGTTTCTGTCTTGTTTCTCTGCTTTGTCTCTCTGTCTCTATCTCTGTGTCTTTGTCTTGCCTTTGTTTCTCTGTCTTGTTTTTGTTTCTCTGACTCTCTGTTTTGTCTCTGTCTTATCTCTCTGTTTCTCTTTTTTGTCTTTCTGTCTTCTCTTTCTCTTGTCTTTCTGAGTGTCTTGTCTCTATCTTCTCTCTCTAACCTGCTCTGTCTGCCTGTCTTGTCTCTCTCTCTTGACTCTCTGTCTGTCTCCTCCTCTCACCATTTTAATTTCATTCCCACTTGGAGCCCGTGCTAAGTAACTTAAGACCCAGTAAGAAGTACAGGATCAGGAAGGGGACCAGGTAATAAAATATCTTCTCTCAAGTATCTCCCCCTCCCTTATCTCTGCAAAGGGGTCTCCAGAGGCCTGGAGCATCTCCCATCCTTGTGGGGTGAAGGGATGGGAGTGTCTTGTCCACAGCTCACCCCCTCTGGAAGCGCCGCCAGGAAGGGGCTGGGCTTCAGGTCCAGGAGAGGGGAGAGAGGGAGATTCTCTGTCTCTGTCACCTGCTCAGAATTGTCACGCTCTGACAGCTTTAGCTATTAGTGACCCTTCGGGCATTTAATTGATCCCCTTCTAACAGGATGGAGTCTATAAGGGGTAAAATTGAAAATTCTCCTGTTAGGACCAGAGAGCTTTACCACGTGGTCTATACCAGGTCCCACTCTAAGAGGGGGAGAAAAAGAAGGGCTGCTAAGTAAGAGAATTTAAGAGAAGTGAGGGCTGCCACAACCATCTGCCATGGAAGAAAGTCCCCGAGGAAGGTCCTAGGGAGTTCAGCTTTGACATATACCACCAAGGGAGACCATCTATACCACATGGAGTATCCTATCAATTTGACAGTTTGATTCAACAAACATCGATTCATTGATAATAAGAGTAATAATGAAAATGTACATAGTGCTTTAAAATCCACTAAGTAGTTTCCTCACAACAACCCTTGAGAAAGCTATGGTACAAGTGTCTTTATGCCCACTTTAGAAATGAAGAAACTGAGGCTTACAGAGCTTCAATGTTTTGTGCAGTCACTCCTCTGACAAAAACAGAAACTAGATTAAGAAACAGTTCTCCTAAAACTGAATGCAGAGTTGTTTCTATATACCACGCTAGCATAGAAAGGGGATGGTGGATGGCTTTGTAAATAGAATAGAGGATCTGGGGTCAAGAGCTCAAATCCAGCCAAATCACTGAACCCCATTTGCTTCAGTTTCCCTCATCAATAAGCTGGAGAAGGAAATGGTCAACCACTCCGGCACCTCTGTCAAAAAAATCCCAAATGGGATCAGAAAGAGTCCTACATGATTGAAAAATGACTGAATGACACAAAGCATAGATGGAATTTTGGAAACCAGAAGGTGTTGTGAGGAAGGACAATGCTCCAGGTATAGGAGACCACCAGGCAAAGATCTGAGATGTGTGGGAAGATGGAGTGTTGACGTGTGAGAAACAGCAAAAAAGTCAGTATAACCTCCTGTTAAAGCAGTCTGCCAATTGACCACAAAGAAGCTCCCATGAGTCAAGGTCCTCACTTAGCTCATACAGCCCATGGGAAAGGGCTCTGGGCTCCTCGTTGGCTGCAGAGGCGTTCTTTTAGAAAGATGCTGGTAGACAGCCATACTGTTGTACACGATACCTCTGATGGGCGATGTACAAGTGTCACCACTGGTGACTAGTGCTCTTGTTATTGACATCAAGCAAACAGATGTAGTCACATTTCCTAGGTTCTCCAAGCTGAGGAGAGGACCATCTTACTATTTGATGACAATTTAGCCAATCTCAATTGGAAAGACCCTAAGACCCAAGTTAAATGATCAAGGTGAGGGTTTCCTTTCTTCCCCCTTTTAAAGTTCAGGTCAGTACTCCCATCCCCTAAAACAGGGGTCCTCAAACTTTTTAAATAGGGGGCCAGTTCACTGTCCCTCAGACTGTTGGAGGGCCGGACTATAGTAAAAACAAAAACTTTGTTTTGTGGGCCTTTAAATGAAGAAACTTCATAGCTCTGGGTGAGGGGGATAATCGTCCTCAGCTGCCGCATCTGGCCCACGGGCCATAGTTTGAGGACCCCTGCCCTAAACCATTTTAGAATAGAATCTATTAAGATAGACTTTGGGATCAGAGCACCCTCTCTGGAGTCAGGAAGACCTGAATTTAAATCTGGTCTCAGGTACTTGACACTTACTAGCTGTGATCCTGGAGATTGCCTCACCACAAAAAAGATGGATAGATAGATAGATAGATAGACAGACAGGCAGACAGATAGATAGACAGATAGACAGGCAGGCAGACAGACAGACAGACAGATACATAGACAGATAGATAGATAGATAGACAGACAGACAGACAAGACGGGCAAACAGACAGACAGATGGATGGACAGACGGACAGACGGACGGACAAATGGATGGATGGATGTTGAAATCTCTCCAATTCATCCTGAGATTGTTCCAGACCAATCTTGCCTGTTGTTACTTCCTAGCTTGTTACCCCTCTGCTCATGTTTCTTTGATCTCCAACCAAGCTACCAAACACTGTGCTCCATCCTCCCCAACATTTCTTCTGCCTAGGCCCATGCTCCCTGTAGCCCCAGCATCCCAGTCACCTGTGTCACTGTGTCATGGATTTCTTTGCCTTACATTTCTCCAGGGCCTCAACAGCATGTTTGAAGTCTATCTGGTGGGCAACAACTCCCACCACTTCATCGTCTCCCCCACTTCCATCCAAGGGAAGGCTGACATCCGAATGCGGGTGGCCCAGCCACTGGACTACGAGACTGTCTCCCGTTATGATTTTGATGTAAGTATCCTCCTCTCCTTTTTTGTTCCCCTTGGGTTGAGACGGGGAGGCAGATTCAGGCAAAGGAATAAGTGAACTCCATCTCTCCCTAATATTTCCAAGGACCTAGATGGAAACAGGCCTGATTTAGGCAGTTGAAAAGACTGGGACAGGGTAACCTATGCCAAGGGGAACAGGAGAATTTCTGCAAAGCCACGCCAGTGGGTGGTTCTTCACAGGGGTGGACATGAGAGGATCCTATTTCTGAGTAAATGGTAACAGCCCGTCACTAGAATTCAGGAGTTAGAAACCAGAGCAGCTCCAGGTCGACCCCAGAAAAATACTACCCAGTGGACAAATCCCTGACAACACATCAAGTTAAATAGCGGGTTAGGCAGCTGGATCTGATTTTCATGCATAGGTTGTATAGGAGGTGGCTGACTATGGAAGATGAGTTGAGAAAATAACTAAAAGGTCTTTTCTAAGTCCCCAAAAGTCTCACTATCTGGATACTCTCCACCATTAGCACTCGTTCAGGGTGAATATCATTTCTCCTTGTGCTTCTCACTCTCCTGGAAAAGACAAGAGGAAGAAGGGACGCAGAGGAATATTACAAGATGGAAAAATATGAAGGCAGAGGTTACCTGGAAGGGGAAGGGGAGATTGAGAGGGTGGGGTTTAAGTTCAGAATAGAAAGGGAAGTGAGGTTAGAAAGGACTTAAATCGCAGAGACTCCAAGAGCAGACTCCACATGCAGGAACTTGAGTATCCCCAGAGCGATCCGCACATGGCCCAATATAGGGTTAGGGGAGGACTCGCCATTGCTGTTTCCCTCCTGACCAATCAGCGAGTAGAGACAGAGGGGCCCACTTTCTCAAGCTTTGCTCAAGGTCAGAACCTCAGTTGCAAGAGCCACCCACCAAGCACAAGGTAGCCGCCATGAGGAGGAACACAAACCATCAGCATACGTCCTTCTCAGACTACGCCATAAGTGCCCACATGCTCACACTGGCCCAATCCACCATCAGTCCTTCCAGGCAGGGCCGGTAGCTCCGATGGCTTTCCAGAGAGGCCCCTAAAGTAGCTGTTGGAAGAAGGTCCATAAGCCATCACCCTTCTGGAGACCGGATGGGGCAGGTTCAGAGAGACCCCAGAAACAGGCAGATAGAAACTGAGAGCCGATCCCCTGGGCTGAGATGTCCCTCACCCAGTGGTAAGATGCCGGAGGACGGAGACAGGGTACACTGGCACTCACCCTCCCTCTCCCTCTTCTCCCTGCCCAGATGTTTGCCAACGAGAGCGTGCCAGACCACGTAGGCTATGCCAAAGTGAAGATCACCCTTATCAATGAGAATGACAACCGGCCCATCTTCAGCCAGCCGCTGTACAACGTCAGCCTGTATGAGAACGTAACCGTGGGGACGACGGTCCTGACCGTTCTGGTGAGTCCGCTGCCCTCCTCCTCCAAGTCAGTGATTTCCTCTACATTTCTACATTTAATGTTATTAAATATTAATAATTAATTAATAATGATTTTTTAATTTATATTGTGCTTTAAGATCTACGAAGCACTTTATAAATATATAACTTTATTCTTAAACTCTGGGGGAGAGTTCTTGTTATCCCTCTTTTTACAAATGAGGAAACTGAGGCAAATGGCTTCCCCAGAGCTTGCATGACTAGTAAATATCTCAGGCTGGATTTGAATCCAGGGCTTTCAGATTCTAGGGCCATTGCTGTCCACCGCACAATCTAGTTGCCTCGTCCGGCTGAATTTTACCCAGACACCTTGAGCATCCCTGGACAGCTCCAGTTCGGTATTATGTATTCAGTTAATATCTCTTGGTTGTTGGAGAACATCTGGGACCATGCAAAAGACCAAGGCTTCCCTGAACAAAACCAAGTAAATGGTATCCGAGGATCCAAGAGGAGACTCCTAAAGCCAGAAGGGGATGGAGGGCTCTGCCCAATCGGGAGAGGAGTTTCACCGCTATCCCTGGGAAATACCCCGCCTCCTCTGGAACAGGTGTCCTGCCTTGGCTAAGGGCACAGCTCCTAGGAGAGCAGAGGCAAGCGAGAGGCTTAAAGCCATCCAGACCGTGTCTCCTACTACTACAGCCCGTATGTCCTTGGCTCCATCTCTCTGGGTTCAGTTTCCTCATCTGTAAACTGAAGGAATTGGAACGTGGGGTCCTTGAGGTCCCCGGCAGCTCCAAATATGTGACCTTGCAGTGACTCTGACCTACATTCTCCTGGCTTGTACAAGCCCCCTCCACTTCTCTCCCCGGACCCCCAAATTCAGGTGCACACGAATGTTCCCCTTACCTTCCCCCAGACTCCCCACCCCCACTCCGGAGCAGAGGCAGGAGAACGCCTCTCTGGCTCATGGGGTCCCACACTTCTAAGTGTGTTTACTCTACAGACAGATGGTGTGAAACTGTATTGAGCCCCCGGGCGCTTCCCATCTGACAGTTATTAATATTTCAAACAGATGTTTAGCTAGTCAGGCTGTCAGACGCTAAACAATAAGTCTGGGGTTGCCATTGGCTGCTTCGCTTCCCCCTACCCCCTGGCTCTGCCAGACTTCACTGAGGCTTGCCCCTGCCATAAATCAGCCTGGGCAGGATGGCACCCAGGGCCTGCAGACCCGACATGGAACGCTGTGGTGTGAGGAGAGTCTGGGGAGGGCTCTTGGCGCACTCTGACGAACTCTGCTCAGCTCTGACGAACAAATTGTATTCACTCATTCATTCATTTAGCAAGAGGGTTTTAAGGGCCTACTGTGTGTCAGGAATGGTGCTAGATTCCAAGGACAAAAACTCCAAAAACCATCCCTGTTCTCAAGAAACTTACAATCCACCTGGAGGGAGCGGGGAGCAATTGCCCCCAGAAAGTTAACTTCAAAGTATCTATAGGAAAAAGAGTCTGACAGGAAAGCAAGAAGGTATTAAGGGCCTACTGTGTGCCAGGAATGGTGCTAGATTCCAAGGATAAAAACTCCAAAAACAGTCCTTGTTCTCAAGAAACTTACAATCCATTTGGAGGGACCAGAAAATTAGCATTTATAGGAAAAAGAGTCTGACAGGTAAGCTTGGCCACCATGTCATTTGATGAACATTTCCAAACAGTTCCCCATGTCCTTTGAGCATCCTCCCTATCAGAACCTCTGCCCGGGACACTAGGTCCCAAAAGGGGAGCTTTCATAGCCCCTTGCCCAGAACCAGACAACCATGTCACCTTCTGGACATTTCCAAACCATGCCATTGGGCACATTCTTACACACACACACACACACACACACACACACACACACACCACACACACTCACTCACTCACATCCCTCTTTTTCTGTCCCTTCCCCATTCTGGCTTCCCCTTCATATGTTGTGTCCCACCACCAGAATGTAATCTATGTAACAAGTGACTAAGAAATGCCTTATACCATTCATTCATTCTGAGCGGAAGGGTTCTGACAATTGTGGAGATGAGCGTGGAGTCCCTGTGGGACCTGGCCACGAAAGAGCCGGGGATGCTCGGAGGCGGGCAGAGAGCGCCTTCCAGGTGTGGGGACGGCACCGAGGTGGGAGGTGGGATGCTATACTGTGGGCAAAGGTAAGCGGGCCAACTTGGCTGTCACGGCGAGTGCATCAAGAAGAGTAGTGACCCAAGATCAGATGGGGAAGGACTTTAAATGTCAAAGTGAAGAGTTCTTATTGTTTTCCCAGAGGTGTTTGGGAAGCGCTGATGTTTATGCAAGGGATACGGTCAGACTCGTGCTTCCAGAATGACAATTTGGAACTGCACGAAGATGGAGAGGAGACAGGAGAGACTGATTACAGGAGGGCCAATTAGGAGGCTATTGTAAGAGTACAAGTGAACGATGATGAGGTCCTAACCTAGGACTGTGACGATGGGAGGGGAGGGAAGGGGACAGGTAGATGTGAGATAGATGATGATGGTAAAATCAACAAGGCTCGGCAGTTGATTGGGTGTGAGGCTAAGGAAAAGGGAAGACCAGAATAACTCTGAGTTTGGAACTTAGGTGGCCAGAGGACTTCCTCCAATGGGTCAGAGGTTCTGATCGCTTGACGTGGCCTGTCCCCTGGGAGACACCTGCAAAGGGAACGAGTGTCTTAATCATCTTATAACCTTGGGTCTTGCCAACCCCCAGATATCCCGAGACAGCCATGGGGAGCCCTTACTTTTTAGTGATCTGAGTATTTTTCCATCAGTCCAGACCTGTGATTTCATCAGCATGAGGAGCTCGGGCTCTCCTCGGGCATTTTATTTGTAGCTTATTATCTTAGCAAGGTCCAATTTATGTCAGTAATGGAGGCCCCCATTTTGACGCCAAGAGCTTTAGAGCATCCTGTAATTGAGTTAGAGCCATTTCGCTGCCCAGAACGGCCGTGACGATCCACGTGTAAAGGACCTGAGGGGTTTGGTGGAGTTCGAGTTCAATGTGACCCAATGGAATGACATGACAGTAAAAGCAGCTGACATGATCCATAGGAGCTCAGTGGTGAGAAAGGCGGAGGGAGGTCCCCGTCTTGCTCCACTTGGCTGCTAGCCAAGCCACCTCCCGACTGCTCTTTTCCATTCGAGACATTTTAGGAATCTCTTCAGGATGTCCACACGGGAAGATCTGTCTATTAGTAAGCAACAGAGGTGAGATTTGAACCCAGAGCCCCTGACTCCTGTGAGGAGTCTTCCATCATTCCGGACTGCCTCAGAGATGATTTCTGAGATCTGTTCTAATTCTCAGAATCTGTGAGTCTGTGACACTATCCCATGCTAGGAAGGACGGGTCTTACATCAAACCCTTGAGTGTTCTAGAGCTCTGTGTTCTAGAGAAGAAGAAGATTGGCCCCTGGAGAAAGGCAACTGTAGCTTATAAAGAAGAATAACAGCAATAAACTCTTATTAGGGCCTTATTAGCTTATTATTGGGTTCAGAGATTTGTGCCAGGCACCTGGAGAAGGATGGATAAGATTCATTAAGTAAGGATGGGTACGGAGAACATTTGTAGGAAATGTCAGGGTCTGCTCGCTGTCACCCTGGACTCTCCTCACCCAAAGCACAAAGTCAAGGTGATGAGGACTGATGGTGCGGTTGGTGAAGATCTGGGCAGTGGGGGAGCAGAGTGGTTAAAGGGCAGTCCCGGAATCAGGAAAACTCCTCTTCCTGAGGCCCTTACTAACTGTGTCACTCTGGGCAAGGCTCGCAACCGCTGCTCTCCTCGTCTCCCCCATTTGTAAAATGAGCTAGAGAAGGAAATGGCGAACCATCCCAGGGTCTTTGGGAAAACCCCAAGGTGGGTCATGAAGACTCAGACACGACTGAAAAGCAAGCAAATAGTGGAGATTTTGGCTAAAGCCAAGAGTGAATGTAAAGAAGTGATCCCGGACAGGTTTGGGAAGATGTCAGATTGTAAATGGCCTTGCATGCCCACAAAAGGAGTTTTAAGTTAAGTTAGTGGGCTATAGGGATTTTTTTAGCAGAAGCAATAATTCTCACAATTGGATGAAGGAGAGCTTGGACAGGGGAGATGGCAAAGTTGGGAAAGACTGTCAGTAGTCCAGGTAGCTAGTGACTAGGGTTTAGCCTAGCATGGTTGCAGTGGGAATTGAGAGAATGAGAAAGCTTAGGAGAGATGTTGACAGGGTGGAATTAACAACTAAATTCTTCTCAGATCAGTCTTCCTTTTTATAGAAGCAATGTGTTATTGTGGACAGAGTATAGGCCTTAACAGTCAAGAAGCCCTGAATCTGACCTCACCCACTTATTCACTTTATGACCCTAGGCTCAGAGCCTCAGTTTTCTCATCTGTAAAATGGAGATAATAAAAACATCTGCCTCATAGGATTGTTGTGATGAACAGAGGAAATCATATACACAAATGTCTCTGTGAACTTTAAAACACCATGTATCATCATCATCATCATCATTCCATTCCTCATCCCCTCCCCAGGTAGAGAAGTCGGATTATTAAGGTTAAGGAACTGACTTTCACTTGTTAGCACACTAACCACTAGAGAGTCATGACCCACCCCTAAGGTATCCCCTCTAGTTGCTCAGGAGCCCAGAATCTGCCTCGAGGCATAGAGATAGCTTATCTCCTAGAGCAGCGGTCCTCAAAGTGTAGTCCAAAGAATTGTTGGGGTTTCTGAAACCCTTTCAGTGTCTACAAATTCAAATTTATTTTTTATTTCTAATATAGTAAATAGCTATAAATATAACCCAGATCCTCGATAGTTTTTTAACAATATGAAGATACTGAGAACAAAAGGACCACTGTCCTAGAGGGATTGAAAGAATGAACCCCAGAAAAGCCAGAGTGCGCCCAATGTGAGTGAGAAGGCTCATTGAGTCAGAACAGAGGCGCACCCATCGCCAGGCACTGTGGCCACTTTTCCAAAGAAATCTCTTCCCTTAACCTGAACAGAGAAGGAGATGACCGGAATGGAAGAAGAATTGGATGAAATCACTTAGAATCATTAGTTTCAAAAGAAATTCCCTAGTCTAACCTTCTCACTTTATATAAAGGGAAACAAAATCATTCTCAACATTATGTGGCTAATTAGCAATGGGACCAAGACTCGCTCCCAAGTGTCAGTTTCCCCATCTATAAAACTAAGGGGCGAGAATAAGTATCTCTTAGAACCTTTCAGACTTTTAAGACTTTATCAGAAAAGCATCTGCCCCTTCCCCAGCTCCACGTACCATGGGCAGCCTCGGGCAGTCAGTCAACAAGCACTTACTGTGTGCCGGGCATTGTACCAGGGACTAAGGGTGAAGGGGCGTGTGGAGGTTAGTTCTGGATGTCAGGAAGGGGCCACTGAGGCAGTCGTGTCTGCTGCCGTTGCCCCCTCAGCCCTTCGTCCTGCACAAGGCGAGGGCCACATCTCCTCGGTGTCGTCTCCCCTCCTCACTCTGCCTCCTGTGTCCTCGTGCATTCGATCCAAGGATGGAAACCCCTTCCCTCCAGCCCTGCTTGCACCCATCCGCCTGGCAGTGGCGCGTTCCCTCTGTGCAGATGTCCGGCGGCAGCGCCCGCAGCGAGGACCTGGGTGACATGCAGGGGCTCCTGTGAATCTGGCCAAAAAAGTATTTATAGTATAGTATGGTATTTATATTATGAAGATATACTTTTTATAGTATTTATAGTATGGTATAATATTATAATATTATACTATAGTATTTTGTAGTAGAATATAGTGTATATTATTTATAGTATAAGTATATAGTTATATTATTAACATTTATAGTATAGTATTATAATAGTATATTTTAATTAAGTATATAGTATTTATAGTATAAAGATATGCTTTTTATAGTATTTATAATATTAGTATATTAGTATTAGTAATAATAATACTATCATTTGTATAGTGTTTTGAGAGTTGCCTGGTGCTTTAATTCATTTGATCCTCACAACTCTGGGAGCTAAGTGCTATTATCCCATTTGACAGACGGGGAAACTGAGGCTGGGAATTAAGTAATATTCCCAATAAGTATCAGAGGCAGCTTCTGAATTCAAGTCTTCCTGGCTCCAAGTCTCACACGGTTGTCAATGAGTCACCTATCTACCTGGCTTGGACTTGGGGATCAGGAAGCCTGCCTCAGACATTATTTAACTGACTGTGTGAAGCCGGGCAAGTCAGCGTCCCTCAGTCTCAGTTTTCCTCATTCTGCTGTGAGGATCAAACAAGAGAAGGTAAATACGGGGCTTTGAGAACCTGAAAGCACTGTATAAATAACATTAGTTTTGAAGGGTTCCTCCCCCCACTTTTTTTGTTCATCTGGAGGCTGAAGGGGGACACACCTTAGGCAACCTTGGGTCATCCTTGCTCACTGTTGGTTCAGAAGCTTTGCAGACACCCCCTTTTCTGTCTAAGGCTGGCCCTGGAGCTTGTCCCATGGACCCCAGCACCTCCTTGCACTCCCAGAACCCAATCAGAGTGAACATATTTGTTTCTTTCCAGTTGAAAACCTAGAAGATATTTATGCTCAACTTATAAGCCCACGCCGTCCCTCAAAGGCTTCCCCTAACTGTCACTTTGTGACCCCCCCCTTCCCCTACCTGTTCTCTCTCTCAGCCACTGGGTCAGAGCTACCGAGGGAACCTGCTGAGGGAGTCGGGAATCGCCAGGAACATGACCCACCCACGGTCCTGCCTGGCCCACTCTTCCCCCTCCACTCCCCATCCTGCCCTGCTGGGCTCCGTTCCTCCCACACACACACTTAATTTTGGGCAAGGCCAAGTGTTTCTGTCTCTTTTGCAGCTAGCGGGGATGAAGTTATAGCTGCTTGCTCAGGGACTGTGAAATTCCTTCTCCCTGACCTTTTCTGTGATGTTATTAAAAGGTTTCATGGCCAGTTGTTTCAGAAAAAAAATTAAGAAAAAAATAAAATATTTCAATATCCATTGAGAGCAGGGGCACAGTCTCCTGAGATTGGCTTTTCTCCTCCTTGCTTCCCCCTCCCTCAGCCCTTCACCACTTCTACTTGCTATCGGGTGTGCCCTTGCTAAGTCTGGAAGAAAATGGGGTTTTTTCTTGGGCTCTATTGTTTAACATGAGAGAGGGTCCTCTGGAGGAGTCCCAGAATCCCCCCCACTAAAGAGACAGAAAAGGCATCCCGGGGTTGGACAAGGGGAGGGGTGTCTGGACTTGATGGCTTAAATAAGGAGCAAGCCCATAATGAGTCAGTAGGACGGTGCAGCGGATGAGAAAATGAGTATTTGAGGCTGAGTGGTAGCATCCAGAATGTCGGAAGTAAGCGAGAGAGTCCTTCTGTATTTGGCCCAAACCAAGCCACAGCCAGAGGACCATGACTAGTTCTGGGGGCCGTAGTTTAATATTTAATATTAAAAATTTCATTTTTTCAGCCAGCAAATATTTGAATTTTGTCCCTTCCACGTCTCACTCCCCTATTGAGAAAAGAAAGAGATAAATGACCCCCTTTACAAATATTTATCACTGAGCAAACAAATCCCTCCCTGGCCACATGTGACTGTGTGTGTGTATGTGCGTGCGTGTGTGTGTGTGTGTGTGTGTGTGTGTGTGTGTGTGAGAGAGAGAGAGTCTGTGTCTGTGTCTGTGAGAATCACATACTGGTCCCATCACTTCTCTGTCAAGAAGCAAGTAGCATGGTTCATCATGAAATCTTTGAAGTTGTGATTGGTCAAAGTGTTGATCAGAATTCTTAAGGCTGTCAAAGTGGGGGTTTTTTAGTGTTGTTTTTATATAAATTGATCCCTTGCTTCTCATTTTACTTTGTATCAGTTCCTATAAGTCTTCCTGGGATTCTTTGAAACCCTCTTCTATTTTTCTTCCTTCCTTTCTTCCTTTTTCCTTCCTTCCATCTTTCCTTCCTTCCTTTCTTTCAAGGCAATTGGGATTAAAGTGACTAGCTTAGGGTCACACAACTAGTAAGTGTCTGAGGCTGGATTTCATTCAGATCTCCCAACTCCATGAACAAAATGCTCGATCCACTGTGCCACCTACCTGCTTCCCTCTTGTATTTGCATATAGTACAACAGTAGTCCGTACATTCCTATACCATAAGTTGTTCAGTCATCCCCCACTTGATGGAGCTGCATCATTTTTAAGAACAGTATTGACAATCTAGCGATCCTCAATGGGATGGGTGAGCAACCATGATGAGAAGGAGCTCAAAACCACTGCCCTTGCCACAGGGTTGGAGGGATGTATTGTAGAGGGCTTTTCTTCTGAATCTGGGTTGAACTAAGTAATGATTATAATTCACAAGCACACACACAGAGACAGAGAGACAGAGAGACAGACAGAGACAGAGAGAGAGAGACAGAGACAGAGAGAGAGAGACAGAGAGAGAGCAAGACAGAAACAGAGACAGAGAGACAGAGACAGAGAGAGAGAGAGAGAGACAAAGAGAGAGAAAGAGAGACAGAGAGAGAGACAGAGACAGAGAGACAGAGAGACAGAAACAGATAGAGAAAGAGACTGAGAAAGAGAGAGAGAGAGAGAGAGAGAGAGAGAGAGAAAGAGAGAGAGAGAGAATGTCCCTTAAGATTTAGAGTAGTTTTTTTCACGTGTGGTTAAGTATTGGCCCCTTTTCATAGATTAGGAAAGTGAGGTTCTGAAGAAGAGATAACTATAACCCTCTGAAAGTAATAGGTAAAAAGAAATGTGGATAACGTCCAAGTTCCTTGAATGAGAGAGAAATGCTCTGAGCAGTGTCCTCCCAAACAATATTCTTTCACCTAAAACGTTTTTCTGGCCATGGTCTTACTGTTTTCTGGCCCCTCCTTGAGAGAAGGTCTCGGATGTCCCGACCAATAAGTTCTCCCCAGCGCGACTGCTGTCCCAGAGACCAGCCTCTCCATTCTCAGCTTACTGGGGTTTTGGGGAGCAGACACCGCCTGTTGCTGATCCTACTCTGGGTTGTTAGAAGATCCTCTCAGTCGAACCTACTTGAGTTTTCTTGTTGTCTTCCAACTCTGGGAGGCCTTCAGCATGGATGCACTGCCTGCCCTACAGGAAAACATACAAGAGGATATGGAGAGGGGAAGCCGGTGTGAGTGATCTTAATCAACGGGCATGGCTGTAAACACTGGGGCAGAGATTGTTATGGATGTTTCTGTGCTTCAGTTCCTACAAATCTTCCCAGGTTTTGTTGAAACCATCCTTTCAGCACTGAACGGAACATTCAACTACGTTCATGTACCATCATTTGCTCATTGAGGGGTACCCCTTAGTTTCCAGTTCTTTGATGGCACAAAAAGAGCTGCTTTGAGTGTTTTTGTACATCAGGATCTTTTCTTCTGTCTTTGTTCTTTATCTTCCCACCCAATTCCTTGATACTTCATTCCTTAAACTTGTCATTTCTCTTTCTAAGTTCTTTTTCTCCCCTGGAAAGGAAGTGTGTCCTGTTAGAGATCTCTAAGGTTCCTTCGGCTAATCAACAAACAGTCATTAAGCACCTACTATGTTCCAGGCACCGTGATAAGCGCTTCTAATTTTAGGTCCTGTGATCCCATGTTGAAAACTGCCCCGGTTTTCCTCATTTCCTCCTATGGCTCATCCCTTCCACAATTCCTAGGGAGTCTCAAGAGAGCAGTAACTGCTTTTCCAGCGCCACTCCTGGCTCCCACATCTGTGCCCACCTTGTGGGGGAATACTTGGCACCCTTTCCGGGGTCTGGGAGAATTGACCTAACTTTACTTCTTCTACTTTTCTTCCTTGCTGGTTAACCCCTGGTGAGGACTCTTCCTCATCCCCCGGTGTGGACTCTTCCTCATCCCCTGGTGTGGATTCTTCCTCATCCCCCGGTGTGGATTCTTCCTCATCCCCTGGTGTGGATTCTTCCTCATCCCCCGGTGTGGATTCTTCCTCATCCCCCGGGTCTCCTGATAAGTCCCCCTTTCCCTCTGAGCCAACAGCCTGGAGGAGAGACCGGGAGGGCGCGCCCTGTGCATCTCGCAGCTCCCAACGGGTCCCTCGTTCGTGGGCTTAACGCTGTCTCTGTGTCTCCTGGCCCACCTCCCTGTTGCTTCATTGATTCCGCCTTTCAGGGGCTCGCTGGGACAAGGAGATCGATGGACACTGTTTTGCTTCCCACCCCCAGACTCCACCAGTTCAGGCCTCAGTGGAGAGGTAAGGGAATAGTAATAACGTGGCCCTTCCAAGCTGGACCAGGAAGCCGCCGACATCAATATCCTAGCATTTAAAATGCTAATCACCTTCCCTTTCGATTGTCAGACTGCGGAGGACTGGCTCTAGGAGCAACGGGGGCTGCTCATGACTTCCCAGGATCCACAGAACAAACCGGACCTGTCCCTGCAGGGCTGTGGGAGGGTCTCTCTCCGTTCTCTTCTCATCAGAGAAATGAGCTGATCCCTCCGTGGCTTAGAATTAAGCTCCCTGGTCTCCTCTGGCAGCCTCCCTCCCTCCCCACATACCCTGTTGATCTGCTCCTGGGCTAGAAAGGTACTACCTCTAACTCAGTGACTGTTTTCTCCAACCTCACACAGCGCTAGGAGGAACCCACCTCAAGATCCTTTCTTTTTATTAAAGTTTTTTATTTTCCAAACATATGCACAGATCATTTTTCAACATTGATCCTTGCAAAGCCTTGTGTTCCAAATGTTCTCCTCCTTCCCTCCACCCCCTTCCTAGATGGCAGGTAACCCAATATATGTTAGACATGTTAAAATGTGTTCAATCCAATATTTATACAATTACCAAGACCCTTTCTATGGGGAGAGAGGGACTCAAATCTAGGCCCCTGGGTACTGGGGTCTTGGCCAGACCTCCTTCCACATTTCAGTTCAACTCACTATATTTAACTATACTGAAGACTCACTATATCCAAAGGCCTCTGCTTGGAACTGGACTCTGGATGATAACTCAGTGTCTGTCTTCAAATACCTTACGCTCTAGTGTAAGGCAATGGGAGAAGCTCTTTAAAGTACTTAACATGTAATAGTTCGTGTTGTCCAGTGCCAGTAATACCAAATGAGTGGTTCAGACACATACTAAGCTCTACTGGGTTTCAGAGCAGTGAGTGGTCACCTCAGAATGGATGATCAGGGACGATCAGGCAACTGGAGTTGGCCACTGATACTTCCTAGTCTTCTTGTTATTATTCGGTTATTTTTCAGTCTTTCTATCTCTTCTTGCCCTTGTTTGGGCTTGTCTTGGCCCCAGTCCTGCAGAGCTTTGCCATTTCCTTCCCCAGTTCATTTTAGGCAAAATGGGTTAAGTGACTTGCCTAAGGTCACACATGTCTGAGTCTGGATTTGAACTCCACACGTGGAACTCTATCCATTGTACCACCTAACTGTGGTTGGGATGGCCAAAGAAAACTACAGAATTATAGAATGTGAGTGGGAAGGGAATCCAGAGACCATCCAGTCCAGCTTATATCTGTCAGAACCCCCGCGACTACAGATCCGAGTAGGGCGCCCATCAGGTCTTTGCTTCAAGCCTTTTAGAGAGGGGGAAGGCTCTGCCTCCCCAGGCTGTCCATCCTGGTTTTGGACAGCTCTGATTGTTAGGAACTTTTCCCTTGAATCGGGCCCCATTGCTGCTCTACTACTTTGCCCCATCTCTTCTTACTCTGCCCTCTAAGCCAAGCAGAATGAGCCGATCTTCTCTTCTCCAGGAGAATGTTTTCTACAAGTTGTCTATGACCTATATATCTCAAGATTCCTGTTGAGAAATTAAGGCCCCAGTCTCACTTAACTGGGACCTTTCCACTTGTGACTGAGTTTGCTTTATGATGCTACATTTCATCTCCTTCTCAGTTCCAGAAGTCTCCTATTTAAGCCTGTTTGTCCCAGACTGCCTCTACTGCCATTCTTGGCCATTGTAGGGGCAGATTCAAGGAGGAGAGCTAGTAGTAAAATGGGGAACCTGCTCCTAAATCAAGGGCTTCTTAAAGAGCTAGGAGGCACCTCATGGGTCATGTAATATAATATCCCCATTTTACAAATGAAAAAGCCTAAGTGACTTTCCCATACCCAGAAAGTGAGTATCAAAGGTAGGAATTAAAGCCAGTTCCTCCAAGTCCACAGACAGTACTTTTTCTTCTATTTCACACGGTCTCCCGTACTTGAATATTATCTCAACTAAGAAGTCATACAGCGTGGAGGAGCTGAGACCCTCACTTCAGGAGATGTTCTGGATGTCCTGGTCTCAAGGACAAAGAAGCATCTCCCCGGGAAGGCAGGAGCCTGCATCCCATGCCTTAGAAGTCTACTTAGCAGGTCAATAGACAGTCAGCCACTTCGTCCCTTTCTTGCAAGATCTGGTGGGAGAAAAGCCCTACAGAGAGTTTTGAACTTTTGAGGAAAAGTACCCTCTGAACACAAGCCATTTCTGCTTCTCTTCACTTTTGTAGCTAGTTTGCAGTTTCTCAAAGGTTGTTTATGTACTTGGGGAGCCATTTCTCATGGGAGCCTTCTCTTCTCCTTCCACTGGTAATGTTTGCCTGCCACAGTGTATCCAGGTATCAATGAATCAACCAATCAATCAGACATTTATGAATCACTTCCGATGCTAAGACCTAGAAAGACAAAGTCAGGCGCTGCCTTTAGAGCTTATAATCTGTTGAGAGGAGACATGTCCACATGTAAAAAAGACAAGATCATTTGGGAGCAAGATCTAGCCTCTAGGGGTACCAGGAAAGGCTTGATATAGAAAGTGTCAATGAGCTGAGATTTGACAGGTTCAGGGGATTCTGAAAGAGAGAGATGAGCAGGGAGCATCTTTCAGGCATGGAAATGGATTGCCTTGTACGAAGAATATTAAGGAAGGGAAGTTCTGGTAGACAAAGTACCTGAAGGGGAGAGATGTATAATAAGGTGGAAGGCTTAGAGGAGCCAGGTTCTAAAGGGCTTTTAATGATACAGAGGAGTTTATAATTAATCCTGGATGTAATAGTGAGCCATTGCAGTTTATTGAGTGGGAGCAGAGAGTGATATTGTCTGACCTGCCATCCTGTGGGGAATGGATTTGAACAGAGACAGTTTGAAGACTCTTGCAGTAGTCCAGGTGAGAGATGAGAAGTCCTGAGTGAGGGTGGTGATCATTGGAGTGAAGAGAAGGGTTTAGATCTGAGAAATGTGGAGGTAAAAACACAACTCACGAGATACTTGGGATGAGTCAGCCTGAAAGGCTGACATTACTACTGGGGTTTCCAGCCTTGGGTGACTGTGTGTCCAACCACATCGGGGAGTCCCACAGATAACCGTTTTCAGTATCTGGGATATGACATCATGCTCACTCTTCCCTCCCCCTGTTTACATGCGTTGGTTAGGTGTGACTCAATTATTGTCTGATAATGATAGAAATTATCAACAATAACAATTATTATATGTCTGTACTGATAGAAATTATACAGTGATTCCTAATTAATGTCTGTAGGCCCAAGAGACAACATGGACGGTCCTCAGTTACATAGGATCAGAGAGAAAGGGTAGACCAGTGACCCACTATGGCCTCTGTCCAGAGAACATCAGGAGCTCCTGTTTTCAGACAATCCCCTACAACCTGCTTCAGCTTTTCCTCTTTCTCTCCCTCTCTCCATCTCTCCATCTCCCCCCTCTTCCATTGGCATCTTAATTGATCTCATTGTTCTCCAACCCCTTGAGACCGGAGACTCCAGCTGTGCTTAAACAGAACAAAATCTCTTCCAATTTCCCCACCGTTTAAAAGAAAATTGAATTCTTTATCTGCAGCAGGGGGAGGGGAAGAGGAAGGCCAAAATAGACTGATGGGCTAAACATAAATAGTTAAATAATCTGAGACCAGTTTCTAAATTGGCCAAGAAGGCAAAGGCAAATAGATTCACACCTTTTGTTTTTGAAGAGGGGAAGAGAGATGGTTGTATTCCTAGTTCCTTTCCAATCTTATCAGTTCATCTTTATAAATAAATTAAGGAGAAAGGGCAAAGAGGGGGGAAAAAAAAAAGAAAAGGAAAAGGAAAAAACGCCAGGAGGAGGAAAGAGCCAACGTGCAGTGATTGGCAGCTTGAAGTCCCGTCTGTCTGTCAGGCCTCAGTGCTCTTTGGCTGTGTTTATCTCTTTAATCTAAATATCAATCCGTAAAAGCGAAATGGGATGGAATAAGAGTCATGACAGGCACCAGGACCAGAGAGAGAGAGGAGAGACAGAGAGAGAGAGAGAAAGAGAGAGAGAGAGAGAGAGAGAAGAGGAGGGAGGAGAAAAAGAGGGAGGGGGGAAAGTGAGAGAGAGAAGACAGAAAGACAAAGGAAAGAGAGAAGAGGAGGGGAAGAGAGAAAGGGAGGGAGGGAGGGATGGGAGAGAGAGATAAAGAGAGAGAGAGAAGGGGAGGAGATAGAAAGATAAAGGAAGAAGAGAGACACGGGGGGAAGAGGGAGGGAGATAGACAAAGAAAGGAGATAGAGAGAAGGAAGAGAGGGGGAGAAGACATAAAAGGGAGAGAGAGGGAGGAAGGGAGAGAGAGGGTGAGCAGAGAGAGAGGAGACAGACAGAGAAAGAGAAAACAAAGAAAGGAGAGACAACAGAGAAGGAGAGAAGGGGAAGAGGGGGGAAGACAGAAAGAGAAAGGGAAGAGAGAGAGCACTCTGATTGCAGCTTTTACCCCCATTGCCACGTCCTAGGTTTTAATGCAGCCATCTCTCACATCAGGGCTCTGTTTTCCGAAGGAGACAAAAGGGGACAAAAAGGGGTTAGGGCTGAATGAAGACACTGTCCAGACACAATCAGTTCCTAGCCAAGTGTTGTCTTTCCTCCTCCCACCCTTCAGGAATTGCCGTCACTCTTCCAGTCTAACCACAGAATCCTGGACTCTTGCAGGGGTGGCTTGGTGCCTTCTTGTCCATCCCCCACCTGTGGATGAAGTTGCTTGAGTCTATTCTTAAAAATCTTCCGTCTTCTCCTCCTGCTGCTGGCCCAGTATTTGTGGACTCTCACCTCGGGATGGCATTTCTGCCTTGGACCCCAGCCCCTCTGCTGGGATTTAAGCCCATTGGCTCTCACTTGCCCTAGGTCTCCACCCTGTGTCCCAGACTGAGAAGCAGCAGACCTGGGCTACAGGAACTGCTCTGGGACAGGTGACTTCCCCTGTCTGGGGCTTAGCCCCTACAAGGAGAGGCTGGAGGAGGGATCCCACCTCTCAGCGCCGGGCTGGCGGTCTGCCTGCGACGCTCCCCCTCCGTTTCTGCCTGCGACGCTCCCCCTCCGTTTCTGCCTGCGACGCTCCCCCTCCGTTTCTGCCTGGGACGCTCCCCCTCCGTTTCTGCCTGCGACGCTCCCCCTCCGTTTCTGCCTGCGGACTCCCCAGATTTCCTGTGAGCCCCAACTAAAACCCCACCTTCTACACGAAGTCTTTCCCAACCCCTCTGGCCGCTCCTCACTAATCCCAAATGCAGCTTGTTTGTATATATTTGTCCTCTCACTCGATAGCGAGTCTTGCCGGGCAGGGACTACCTTTTGCATCCCAGAGCTTTGCCCAGTGCCTGGCACACAGGAGGGGCTCACTAAGTGTTTATTGACTGATCTCCGAGGTCCCTCCCGGCTCTCGCCTCTATTATTAGGTGACACTTCCAGACCTTCCAAGAGTCTGTGATTCTGAGTCCGTCAGCGCTCCCCTTTGTGATCCGCAGTCGGTTGGTTTGATTCAGCGCAGCTGCCAAGACTAGAGTTGTCCCTTGGGGTGCAGGATAGGGGGCTGAGGGACAGCCTGCCAGGGGCTGACAAGGGCCAGAAATGAGCTCATTGATGCAATGATTTGAATGCTCTTTAAAAAGTCCCCTCCATTAACCACTAAAAAAAGACTGAACTCTAGAGGAGAGAGAAGGGGCCTGGAGAAAACCCACTGGTGGAACGTTGGCTGTCTGGGGAAAGGCTTGCAGGAGTGGGGGATTGCTGAATTATAGCGTGTGGGTTTCTGGCTGTTTGTCCTCTAAGTCTGGGGATGGGGAAAGGGGAAAAGAAGGAGGGCGGATGAGGAAAAAAGGGGGATGTTCATGATTGCTGTAGTGATGGTGCCGATCTCCTAAGGCTTCCTTCCCAAAGAGTTCAGTCAATCAGTATGAAGCACCTACTATGTACCAGTCATTGTGTTAAGTTCTAGGGATATAAAGAAAAGCAAAAATAAAAAGATGAATTAGTAAAGAAATAAGTGAATGAACAAATAAAAATTTTAAAAGCCCTGCTCTCAACGAGCTCAGTCTAATGAGAATAAGTAACATACAAACAGCTACATGTCAACAAGATACACATATATATACATATATAGAATAAACTGGAAGTGACTCACAGAGGGGAAGTACACACAGGAAGGAGGAGTGGGAAAAGCTTCTTGTAGAAAGTGGGATTTCAGGGTTGGGGCTTAAGTAGTAAGTAAGTTATTATGAAAACAATATACAGCTATGGAACACAGAAAAATCACTCTCCCCATGTTTCTCATGGTCCAAGAGTGTGATTTATTTCTTTACAAATTTTTAATTTTTGTCTTTTTATTTTAATATCACATTCATTTCCGTCCTTCCCGCCTCCACCTAGTTAAGCCTTCTCTTTTAGCAAAGCATTAAATAGCTTGCCACCACCCTGATCATTTCTCACAGTGTATGCAGAATGACACACCCATAGTCTTGGGCCTCTGCAGTTAAAGAAGTGCGTGAGCATTTTCTCAACTCTTCTCTAGATTATTAGACAGTGTTTGCTTTCCTTTTATTGCTTTTGTTTACCCGGTGGTATTTTTGCATGGATCACATGGCTGGGAAATCTCAGAACTAAGGTTCTCCTGACCACAAGAAAGGCTTTCTGGTTTTAATATACCATCTATCTCCCCATTTTACACATGGGGAACATGAAGGCTCGTGGTGGAAATTTGCCCGCAGTGATTTAGTGAGTTAGGAACTGAAACTGAACAGAGCCCAGGTCCCCTGACCCCTGATCTGGATATATTCCATTAAAAATAATAATAATAATAACTAATATTTATGTAGTGTTTTGAGCTTTACAAAGTGCTTTACAAATATTTTATCCTCACAACAGCTTTAGGAGGGAGAAGCCATTATTATCCCTACTGATGAGGATACTTAGAGAGGCGGGCAATTTAAGTGACTTGTCCAGGATCACACAGCTAATAAGTGTCTGAGGTCACATTTGAACTCAGATCTTTCGGATTCCAGGCCCAATATTCTATTGTTGTTCAATCTAGCTGCCATTCCATTAGCTGAGGAGTTGCCCCATTTGTCTCTCCAACCAGAGAAGTGCTCTAGCAGGGAGCCAAGCAAGGGAGCCCGGTCCATAAGGTCATCTTAGTGTCAGAAAGCCTAGGGATTGAGCCCTGCCTCAGTCTTCACTAAGTGAGACCATGAAGAGGTTTCCTGCCTCCCCGGGATGCTGCGAAGGTCACACAAGATGATGGACATGAAAAGTCTGAGGCAGCCTCTCCGCTGGGTTTCTTGGAGGTGACTTTCTCTTGCTTGGATCATTGTATGAGGCAATTGGGTCCCGGTTCTGCCCCCGATCGGCCATCTCACCGGTTCGTTCATGTGCCCATTCATGTATCAGGTAGCCACTCTCTGCCAGTGCCAGATACACAAACACTGACCTTTGGGAGACTTGCACAGAGACGGGGGCCAGTGTGGACAGGAGGCCCAGGCTTGGACTTGATTCTGCTCTGGGGTCTGTGATGAGAAGCTGGGAGTTGGGGAGGAGAAGTTGACCCAGGACAGCCCCAGGAAGGCCCTCTTGCCCAGGTTACTTGTGGAGTCTCATTTTCTCTCCAAGGAATCCTCAGATTTGCCTCCCCATCAGTTCCAGCCTTTCCTTAATCCCTTCCAGTCTTCACAACACAAGAAGAGCCAGCAGAGGCTGCCATAGAACCTGAGGAAGAGTTAGGAGACAACCTCCCCCCTCTCCTTCCATTTATTCTTCCCTTGCACTAGGATGATGTCCAATGCCCAGTGACCAAAGGGCAGATAATCTCAGAGCTGGAAGGGGACCTCGGAAGTCTTACAGTGCAGCCCTTTGGCCCTGCCCCCCCACGGTCCCATAAAGGCGGGTTCTCACCCATATTCCTTCCCTGTCTCTCTGCACGAAGAGCTTCCTTGGTGATTCCAAGCCTCTCTTTCTGTCAAGTCAGAAGAATGACTTTTGCCTCTCTCTGCCTTCCAGGGATGGTTTCCGAAGAGATGAGATGATATGGGTAAAGTCCCTGGAGGTCCCGGGGAAGAAAGCCTATAAAAATCAGGGCAGCTACTTGTCTCTGAAGGAAGAGACACATTTCAATAATGATAACTCATATTTATACGGTGCTTTAAGGTGCATAACGATGCATTGTGCCGGCCTGGGTCAGGAAGCTCTGACTCGAAGGGGAGGGGGAGAAGTAAAGGACTGGGGTTTCCCAAGTGTCTCGCCTTTCCCCATCCCCCCCAAATCCGCACAGATTTCAGCTGTTTTCTCGCTGTCCGGATCCCGGGGCAGGCTGGCACTGCCCACTGGCAGAGACGGAGAAACACTGAGGCCGGCTGCATTAAAACGCCCCTGCCGGCAACTATCTCGGAGATCATTGGTGATTTATATTTCCTACACCGGACTTTGACCTTAATTTCTGCTGTTGGTATGGGACTGTAAAATTCATTAGGGGCCTGAGAGAGGAGTGATTGAGATGTCAGTCGGGCAATCGTGTGGTTATTTAATCTATCAGATGTGCGGCTTGCCATTTAGGTGGACAACAAGAGAATATGAAATCAATATGGTTCATTAGCAGGGAAGCTTGTGCCCGGCCCAATCAGCGCCCACCAATGACAGCCGCTGGGGCGGGCACGCCGCCGCCGTGTCACCTTGGAGAGCGGACATGTCCCACCACGCAGGGGCAGGCAGGGCCCAGAACCCTCCCGCCCGGAGCTGGTCCTTCCTCGGGCGTTCTCCCCGAGGCTGGGGACCGTCGTCTGGCAGCCTGCACGTCACCTGAAGCTCGGCCGAGGGGGGCCGCGTCTGAGAACACAATGGATGAGACGCAGCAGGTGGGAGCTTTCACAACTCCCCCAGGGGGTTGATTGGACAACGGTTTTCTTTTTCTCCCCTTCGCCATCACATCATCATTTGTGAAGCTTTTCCATCTTCCTAGCTTCTCAAGTCCCCATTAGCAAGTCTCTGGACATCGTGTCTTTCTCCAGGAATATACTTCAAAAACCTCCAGCCTGCCCTCCGCCCCTGCCCATCACTCTGACCAAAGGCGCCCGCCCACGCCCGGCCCCGTCACGGTAACCGTGATGAGCAGTGAGGTTCGGGGAACTTTGATTGGGAGTTCTCCCTCTTCCCACACTGCTCTCAGAGCCAAGAGAGAGTGGCAGGGCGGGGGCAGCCGGAGAGGCCTTCTCTTTGTTCTCCAGCAGAAATCAGAATGGCTAAATGTCACTCACTTTGGTCTGCTCTCCACTAGAGGGGATTGCAGGGGAGGGAGTAATGAGTCAGGGTGAAGGCCAGAAATGGGTGGCCCCGACTAGATTGCCCTGGCTGGGATCATCGGGGGGGACCGAGGATGGGAAGAGAGGAAGGGGTCGTTGTCAAAGGAATCACGGGTTTAGGGTTAGAAGAAGGGAAGGACAGACCCGGGATCTGAAGTCAAACATGAGTTTGCTCATGTGAATGAGGAAAAATAAAATACTCAATAAGAAAAACAAAAGTTGCGAAGCCGACAGCTCTGTTTCTAGCATTTATGGAGCTGAGTTTGTGTCCACATTTAACTCTTTAATGATGGTGGATTAGTCTCTGGTTCTAATATCTCCAGTTTCCATCTGTAAAATGGGTGACTATAACCCACAAGCCAGCTCACAATGTTGTGGGAAGGAAAGCACTTTGCAAACCTTAAAACCTCACAAAAATATGAGCTTTTGACCTTACTGTAGTTAGGCGGACAGTGATGTCAAAGCCCAGGCTAAATAGGAAGAGTGAATAGAAAGACACGGGGACAATGGAAACCTAAGCCCCAAAACAAGTTGTGGCCACAGTGTGTGATGAACCAAGGGAGGGCGAGGAACGGGAGCCATGGCCCAGGGGCTGTTGCTCAGCGGGGCTGAGGGAGGATGCTTTCAGAGCTGTATTTCATAGTGAGTCGGCAGCTAGGCTAGAAAGCCAAGTCTCTGTCCTGGGGAAGGTACCAGGTGGATTTGTGCCAGTAGGAAAGGGTCCTCCAAGGTAGAATGGACTCAAAAGCACCAAATCTGATGGATCTCGGTTATTTGTCAGGGTTCTAGTTTGCAAAACCTGTCAGGAATCCAGAATACCCTCCATTTCCCTCTTCTCCCTATTACTGCATCTGCTTTTTCTACTACGACCCCCAGCACTGCTACGAAGCATTACTACAGTTACTGCCTTCACTAGGTGGCTCAGGCCCCCAGGCCTGGAGTAGAAAGGCCTTCTCTTCATGAACTCAAATCCAGCCTCGGACACTTACCAGTGTGTGACCCTGGGCAAGTCACTTACCCCCGCTTGCCTCAGTTTCCTCATCTGTAAAATGAGCTGGAGAAGGAAATGGCAAATCAGCTCGTGACCTTGGGCAAATCAATCAAGCCTCAGTTTCCTCATCTGTAAAATGAGCTGGAGAAGGAAATGGCAAATCAGCTCGTGACCTTGGGCAAATCAATCAAGCCTCAGTTTCCTCATCTGTAAAATGAGCTGGAGAAGGAAATAGCAAACCACGATAGCACCTTTGCCAAGAAAGCCTCAAAGGTGTTGGGGAGAGCCAGACATGACTGAAACTACTAAATGACAAAATTAATGACAGTAAAACAGCCGCTTGTGTTCCTGAGGCACTTCCCACACAGGGGGCCATGAAATCTTCGCCACAGCCCTGTGAGGGGGACCCTTCTGATTCTGACCTCACAGATAGGAGACCGTGGCTACAGTTAAGTGACCTGCCTCCCCCCCCCCCCCCCCGCATAGGCTGGGACGCATCCAGCCAAGTCTAGGCTATCCCGCGCCCACCCAGCTCAGCTCACCTTGGCTTTGTCCATCAGTCCCAGGACCGCTCAGTGTCTGACTCACTGTGGTCTCTGCGCCTCTGGCTTCTTCCACCCAACCTTCCCTTGGCTGCCAAAGGGATTTTACTTGGGCTTGACCCTGTCACTTCCCTACTCAATAAACACTTAATGGATCCTTACTACCGCAGGGTCAGGTGATAAAGTCCTCAGCTGGGCATTTAAAGCCTTCAAAAGCTGGCCCTGCCTTTCTTCCCACCTTCTTACACTTTACTCCCTTATACATAGTCTTCGGTCCAGGGACGCTGGCCATGTTGCTGTTCCTTCCACGTAACACTCCATTCCTTTCTCTCGCTCCCTTTCTCCAGTGCTCTTTCTCCTCACGTCACTTCCTTCAAGACGACCTTCCCCAAAAGGACTTGGCTCATCTTCCTCTCCGCTTCCCCTCTCCCCTTCCCCTCCCTCCCGCCTTTCTTTTGGAACTACCTTTCATTTAAACGGCATATTTGTGTTACATGAACATCATTGATATTACATTACATGAACATGTTATATCTGCTCATATCTGTGTCTGTGTGGTACAGACATGTACGTGTCATGTACTTTATAACATTTTATAACACACATAGTTTTGGGAGGAAGGAGCAATGTTTCCTGCATCTCAGGACTCAGCTCAGGGCCTGGCACATAATGGGCACTTAGTAAATGCTTGCTGATTGGCTGAATAAATGTATATATGCATATTGGTTTTCTCTAGCAGATTGTGAGCTTCTTGAGGGCAGGAGCTGTTAATTTTGGTTTTGCCTTTGTATTCACAGTGCCTAATACTCAGTAGGTTCTAAATATAGATAGTTCTCACTGTGTGTAAATTCACAATTACACAAATTACCCAAACTCTGTGTAAAGAATTCTGCAAGAAATCTGCACTCCAAAACAAAAAACAGAAAAGTCTGTTAACTTTACTGCCCGGGGCTGTGCTCTTTCTCTCTATTCCTACCCCTTGGCTCAGCTCCTCACAGCCTCCCATCCCCCCACCACAAATAGACCCCCTGCAAAGTGAGAGCTTTAGAATGGACTGCAGGGAGAGCAGGGGATCGAGGGCTTGGCTCCAGACTTCCTTTGCAGAGAGAGGAGATCTTTGTCCCCCTGCCCACTCCTGAGCCCTGGCTGGCCGTCTTCCATCCACACCTGGGTACCAGGTGCCCCCAGCCTCCACGTGTCCTCTCACCTCTCCTGTCTGTTTCTGGCACCCAAAGGTCTGTCTCCCAGGTGTTCTTCTGTGGTCTTCTCGGTCTGGTCAGACCCTCACGTGGCTGGCCCCTGAATGTTCCTCATCCTGCTCTCACTTCTATGTCTCAGGCCCTCATGAGTTCTTGACCAGAGCCCTGCCTCCTTCCTGCCCCTTCCTGCCCACCTCCTCTTCCAAATCTACTTGCAAATTTGCATTACATAAAAATCACTTTACATCGAGATGCAGATCTCCTTGGAGCAAGAACTGCCTGTAACATGTCCCGCCAGAGGTTCGTCCTCTCGGGCCTTTCTCCAGGCTCATCCTGGGCCAACCCGCAACATGGCCATGTGTAACCCTTCAGCTCCCAGGGTTCTGCTGTTACTTCTACTTCAGTCACTTTTAATTATGGAACCGATGCCCAGCAAATGAACAGATATGTCTTCAAAGGGCATTGTGCCCTTTCAAAGGGCATCCCATAATTGCCTGACTTCAGGGGGAGAGAGACAGAGAGAACAGAGGCAGAGACAAAGGCACAAAGACAGACAGAGAGACAAAGATGGAGAGAGAAAGAGAATAAGACAGACACAGAAAGGGAGGGAGGGAGGGACAGTCAGAGAGAGACGGAGACAGAAAGAGAAACATACAGAGAGAGAGAGACAGAGACACAGAGATAGAAACAGAGAGACAGAGATAGAGAGTGATAAGAGACAGAATCAGAAAAATAGACATAGAGAAACATACAAAGAGACACAGACAGAGACACAGAGAGAGTGACACAGAGACATAGAGAGGTAGACAAAGAGACAGACAGACAGACACACACAGACACACACACACACACACACACACACACAGAGATTGGTGCCTCCCTACAATAGTCCTGCCTCTGGCCAGGACTCTGGAGAAAGCCACTGGCCTTAACAGTCTGAGCATCTAGGTGACAGCAAACCACTGATTCTCCTGACGTTCTTCTGACAGTGGGAACTGCCTCCCAGTCCCGGCCCCTATCCATTTCAAAATCTGCATGGCCCCCCTGCATCCAGCATCCCAAGCAGTCTCCCCAGGAATCTAAAGCATCTCTTAGGATCTGGATGTGGTGTGAGCAGTGAAAGGGTAAAGCCCCGGTGCTTTTTTACAGGATGTCATTGAAGTGTCTTCAGATGGGAAAAAAGATCCACATGGGGAAGCCTGCCTTCTCCACCTCCCTTCCTGTTCTTCTCCTGCAAGAACTCTGATGCACAAAATGTATATAAATCATCCTTACCCATGGAAAATGCCCTGCAAAACCCAGCCTCTCATCTCTGCTCAAGCCATCCCCATCCCCAGCCTTCGGCATCCGTACTCTCTTCTCAATGTACTTTTATCTAATCCAACCTCCAGAGATAACTGAAGTTCTCACTTCTTCTGTTCCACCTTAGCTTAGCACTTGGCACTAGTAGGTACTTAATAAATGTTTGTCGAAATGGACTAAAATGGAACTTTACAGTAATCCCAGACTAAAGCGATTTCTGTCCCCCCCGGAATAGAACTTGGGACTTATCATCTACTACCCCGTGAGGTCGGTGACCTATT
The DNA here is from genome assembly GCF_016432865.1 of Antechinus flavipes. Classification (NCBI taxonomy): domain Eukaryota; kingdom Metazoa; phylum Chordata; class Mammalia; order Dasyuromorphia; family Dasyuridae; genus Antechinus; species Antechinus flavipes. The sequence goes on along the minus strand of NC_067399.1, from coordinate 638,499,091 downwards.
GCTGTGAGCGTGTCTTACCTGCCCACTACAAAGTCAGCTCCTGCACTGCAAGGCCTGGTTCTATGCTTCTTTGAGTTCCCCAAGTGCTGGAAGAATGGCTCAGCAGATGACACGCACTGACTGCACGTTAGTTGACTGGTTGATTAGAAATCTAGGGACATCTTGGACGTGGGTTACCTGGGGTTTGTTGGGGTCTTTGACTGGCTCTTTAGAAATGGAATGGTAGGGGCAGCTAGTTAGTGTAGTAGGTAGTCAGAAGGACCCGACCTCAGACACTTGATACTTCCTAGCTGTGTGACCCTGGGCAAATCACTTAGCCCCAATTGCTGAAGAAGAAGAAGGACGAGGAGGAGAAGGAGGAGGAGGAGAAGGAGGAAGAGGAAGAGGAGGAGGAAGAGGAGAAGGAGAATAAGAAGGAGGAGGAGGAGGAGGAGGAGGAAGAAGATGAAGGAAGAAGAAGAGGAGGAGGAGGAAGAGGAGGAGGAAGAGGAGAAAGAGGAAGAGAAAGAGAAGGAAAGAAGAAGAAGAAAGAAAGAAAAAAGTGGATGTGATATTTCCTCTGCTCTCTGCCTGGGGTCACCCCATATGATCTGAAACACAGAATGTCAAAATTGAAAGCATTTAAAGATCCCCTACTCCAGCCCCTTTGTTTTATAGGTGAAGCTCGGACATAGTGAATGATTTGTTCAAGGTTTCATGGTGTGTGATGGGCAGAGCCAGGTCTAGAATCTAGGGGTCTCCTGACTTCCACAACACTACAGGGATTCAGAGCCCCCCGATTTCCTGTTGGCCCCACTCCTCCCATCCCCCTCTCCTCTCTGCTGGCCTCTCCCTCACCCCATAGTGAGACTCCCAGCAGCGCCGAGCAATCAGCTTTGGGTCGGTCACCCTGCAGTCCTGACAGGCTTTTGACATCCCATAATTGCTTTCCTGCTATGACTCCTTTAAGCACAGAACTGCTGGCCAGAGCAATTTGCTCCCCATCAATTTTTATTTCCTGGTTTTAAAATAAAATAAAAGGAAATAAAGAAGGGGGCGGAGGAGACAGAGAAGCAACATTTTGTCTGCAATAACAAACAAACTGGGAACCTTGTTCCACGTGGGCTGCTGTGTCAGGCCAAATTCCTCTCCTTGCCCTCTCTAACCCAGGCAGCTCTGTCCAGCCCAAAGTGAACGGCACGTTCATAACAGAGATCTTGGTTCATCCTCATGATGCCTCGAGTCTCTTTCCACCTCTGGCCTCTCACCCCAGAACTGAGGATCATAGATTCATAGCTGGAAGGGACCTTAAAGTCCATCCTTCCCATTTTACATTTGCAGAAACTGAGGCCAAAAACAATCAGCTGATTTCCCCAAGGTGACACCATGAGTAAATGGTATAGTGGAGGAAAATGCATTATTTACAACCTTCCTTCAAAAAGAATGACTCCTTTAAATTTATTGGGAGAGTGAAATAGGCAGTGGTCAGTGGTTTCCCCTCATCTTCTGTGTAGGGGACTCCGTGTAGTGACCAACAATATATAGTAAGTCTTGAAAAGATTTTCACTCAAAAATAGTCACAACAGGGGCCGCTAGGTGGGGCAGTGGATAGAGCAGCAGCCCTGAAGCCAGGAGGACCTGAGTCCAAATCTGGATTCAGACATTAGCTGTATGACTCTGGGCAAGTCACTTAACCCCAATTGCCACAGGGGGGGAAAAAATTAGTTACAACAAAAGGCAAGGAGAATTATGATTTGGTCCATAGAGAAAGGAGTATCTATTAGTCAAGAGGGATATTGAATATTAACCAATTCCTGTGAGGACTTATAAGGTGTGAAAAAAAAATAATAACCACACTATCGTGCAAGGTTTGTAACCAGTCAGCGCTTGGCTTTAGGGCAGTTTGTTGTATAGATAGAAATCAAAAGATGCAGTTACCCCAAATTGGAGACTTACTCTAAAATGGCATCCTTCCTAACGAGAGATTAGAAATAGATATTTCCTGTTTTTTAATTTTTCTCTTTAGGTCATTCTTTCTTAATCACCTTAATGGTAGAGTCAATATTTAAACCCATATAATCTGCCTACAAATATCATGTTCTTTCTGCTACGCCACAGAACAAACAGGGAGATTTGGGGAAATGTATGTCTTCTTTGCCTCAGTTCCTTATTTATAAAATGAACGGTAGAAGGAAATGGCAAACCACAGCGGTATCTTTGCCAAGGAAACCCCAAATGGGGTCATGAAGAGTAGGACGTGACCGAAAAACAATTAGTAACAATATACCCACATCCATTTTCCTTCCTTCTCCATTATCAGTGATCTCTTTTCCTCAGTCAGACCTTGAGGAAGGGGTCAAACCCACCCCAAATGCCTGCTATATAATATTCTAGAGTGAAGACATCTGCCAGAGTTTGGATCCTCCTCAATATATTCCTGTGACTTTTCCCACCCCAAATACTTTGAATGTTTATTTTTCATTTTTATCAACTGATATGTAATGGAAACTCGTTCTTCAGCTGCCAGGTCTCTCTGAAAGTCCTTGCTTATTTTCTAAAGATGAATCGGGTTGTTTTCCTGCAATTGTTTGTCAGTTTGGCGTTGTTTTTCTTTTGTAATTTTATTTTTCATTTGTACTTTAGTTCTGATCCTGTTTTACAATGAGCTTGGATCATCTTTGAAATATTTGACTTGCTCACACATTCAGCAGCTGCTACAATATCTCTAACAGTCATTGAAATGTGCTCCTTAAGAGCTATAATTTTTGCACATTTCCTTGGAGAGGTATTCTTCTTAAAAATCACAGAATTAAAACCATAACAAAAGAGCAATGAGTTAGGAGTATGGCATAAAATCTATCTCTTGGGCAATAGAGGATTAACTAAAAGGGGGAATGATGGGGAAGCAGATCAAGCCAGTTTCATCTGGTCAAGTTCAAATGTTGAATCACTCTGGTGTCAATGGAAGAGCATATACATAAGAACTGCTGCCACAAAATTAAACCACATTATAGTTGGCATTTATATAGTTCTTTAAAAATTGCCAAGCATTTATGTATGTTGATCCTCATATCAACACTGGGTGGACAAAAAGAAATCACACAGGTAGTAGCAGGGCAGAATTTGAACTTTGATCTTCCTCTCTCTAAGTAGAGCAATCTGTCCATTGTGCAACCTAGCTGTTATTTTTTAATTGGCCTATCAAAATTATTGCTTGCCTCAAATAATTCACACATCACTTAGTCAGATATTGCCATCTTTTCCCTTCAGCGCTCCTTTCCTCTGTTTCCCTAAGCATCCCATTCCCACTCCCTATTACTCAGCTTCTTTGATTGAGTGGAATTTCAATAACATTCTCCAATCCCAAAAAACCCTCTAATTTTCACTTGAGAAAACACAGTAACAGTGCTTGATTATCCTGTCTGTCTTTCTATTTTGCCCTAGCACTCCATAGTCCTCTTATACTCCCTTCTAGTCCTTCTAATGTTTCCCATCCTGAACCACAGCTCTTTCTTGCTAAATCCAGATTTAGGTACTTTTTCCCCATCCCCAAAGTCATAGCCCCATGCTAACATAAATTAATTCCATCTCTACCCAGAAACTCCTCCATTGTCAGCATCCAGCAAGCCTTGACATAGTCGCACCTGAGGGAGTCAGTCAGACATTTTCACAGATACAACCGGATCTGGCTTTGTGAAACAACTCCCTTACTGCCAAATTCTTTAGTGTTCCCTGTCATGCAGGTCTCAGGGAACTTACAGCATAGAGTGACATAGTACGGCAGCAAGATTGCTCCCAAGAACACACCCAAAACTCAAAGACAGGGAGAAGCCACAGAAGCAATAGACCCCTACAGTGATAGGGCTTCTGCATGAGGTAACCTCCTGGGTTGGTACAAGCGACTGACTCAAAAGAAAGACCATTGTACATAGAAAGATAGAGTCACACAGTCCTTACACCCAGCCTGGGATAGTGATCAGGATAGTCTCTCAGTAACAGTATTTGGTGGAGAAGGTATGGTTAAGAACAGATTGTGAATGTTGGTCATTTGTGGGGGGGAAGGACTTGATTCAAAGCCAGGGGCCCCAGGTTCAGTCTACATTCTGCCATTTGTGTCTGTGTGCTTATGGGCAAGTCATTTACCCTTCTCTGGACCTCAGTTTCATTTGGGTAGAGAAATTGGATTAGAAGATCTCCAACTTTGAAATTTATAATTTCTACAAGATTTATTGGTCATCCACTTGCTAGGAACTGGCTTTATTCTCAAAACGGTTTCATACTCTTTGAATTAGAGCCATAAAAAACTGAAACACTGTTCCATCCTGTCTAGAATCTAGGGATAGACTGCATGACCTTCCACCTCCAGAATGGCTAACCGACAGATTTTCCCCATCACGTGCCCTAAAGAGGCTTCCTACTCCACAAGGAATACAGCTGTGAGTCACGAAAAGATCAAAGTGTAGAACAGAGCAGCAGGACCACTTAGCAAGCTTGAGGAGAAGAAAGCCCTTTCAGTTTGCACTGTCTCTCTCACCCTTCTCTGATCTGGTTCATTCTTTCAGCTTAAGTCCTTCCTTGCCTCATACCCACAGCCCTCCCTTAGTTACCTCAGAGGCTCCTCCAAAGCTTCCAAGACTGGAGTTAATCTCATACAGTTTAAAGAGTTATTCAGTGGGGCTCGGCGAATGATGAATGTTGAAACCATTACCGGCGAAGCACCAGGACTCCATGGAGCTGTTTAAAAATGCATTCTCCCATGTAAATTTCTGCTCCATCAATCCTTATGACATGTCAAACATTGCTATTGTTTCCTGAACAAATTGTACGACATGCCCTTTTCTGCAGATTTGTGCAGGCGAGTAGAACACTCTCTGGCTTGGCTGCCACTTGTGCTCAAGACTGAGGGTAGCTGCATCAGCAGCTGTGCTCACATTGCTTCAGAGCAGAAACCCCAGGCAGAGCGGCCAGGCGTGCGTGCCTGGTGGGCAGTGCAGGGAGCTGGGAGAAACATGCCCAAGTGGCTGCTGGGGAAGTGTGGATGAGGCCTCAGGTGCAGTAGGAGAGACAGAAAGCACAGAGAGAGGTGGGGGGAAACAGACAGAGAGAGAGAAAGAGGAAGAAGGAAGGAAGGAAGGAAAGAAAGAAAGAAAGAAAGAAAGAAAGAAAGAAAGAAAGAAAGAAAGAAAGAAAGAAAGAAAGAAAGAAAGAAAGAAAGAAAGAAAGAAAGAAAGAAAGAAAGAAAGAAAGAAAGAAAGAAAAGAAAAGAAAGAAAAGAAAAAAAGAAAAGAAAAGAAAGAAAAGAAAAAAAGAAAGAAAGAAAGAAAAAAAGAAAGAAAGAAAGAAGGAAGGAAAGAAAGAAAAAAAGAAAGAAAGAAAGAGGAGAGAGAGAAATATTCATGAATATGGGAAAGGGAGAGGGGAAATGGGAGTAGAAAGGCAAAAGGAGAAAGAAGATTTTTTAAATGTAAGATCCTATTGGTGGTGTAAGAGAAGAGAAAGGGATAAAGCTAGGGATAAAAGCTGTAAGACGAGAGAAGAGGTAATATGAGGATTTAAGTACAGGATATAAAAGAGAAGGTTGGGTATATAAGGATAAAATTAAACATGTTGTGCATTTGTAAGAGGTCATAAGGAGAAATGGGATAAGATCTGAGTACATGAGAATATTAGAGTAGGTTGGAAGTAAGGGAAGTCTTGAGTCATGTTCCCTACTGGCCGGTAAGGGAGGACATGGGTAAGTAGGCCCTGAGAAATAGCTGGGATATTGAGCGGTAACAAAACAAATCAGCATGAGGTCATAAAGGACATGGGGACTGACTGGACCAACTACTATAGAAATGATATTGCTGACAAGGGTATGTGGGTTGAGAAAACCTCATGTGCTCCAGAAGGGAGGCGAGGAGACTCACTGATAAATCTCCAGATTGGCGGAGTGCCTCAGAAACTGTGCAGAAGAGACTGTCACAGACATTGAAGCGTTTCTGGATGTTGTGATAAGAACAAAAGGCATGGTTGTTAAATATTCAGTTCTTTCCAGAAGTCTCTTCTCTACATGAACACAATGTGGGTCATTAAAGGAAGCTAAAGATCACAGAATCGGGGTTGTGAGAGACCTTGTGGCCATGTGGTTCAAAGCAAACCTAAGAATCCCCCGTCAGTGAGGAGCTGTCCAGCTCCCAGATGAGCTCCATTCCATCTGGGGAGAGCAGCTTCTCCTCCCATCAAGTCTCAGTGTGTCTCCTTGCATTTTTTTGTTGCTCTTGGTTCTCTTGTCTGGGGCTGCACAGAACTTGTCTCCTCCCTTTCCCACCTTACGTTCTATGAAATAACTTGAGTTTGGTTTTGATATTTTATCTACATACAACATCACCACCTTTCCCAAGCCTTCCCATTTCCAGGCTAAAGATCCCCAGTTTCAGCTAATCTTGCTGTAGCATTCAAACGAATTTCTTCAATCATCCTGATTAACCTGCAGACACATTCCAAGTTCTCAGAATCCATCCTAAAATGACGTCCAAGATTGAACACAATACTTTAGTAGTGGCCTGTATTCTCCCGTACTCTGTTCTAGTACATTAAGACCGCTTAAAAAGCCCTCAGAATGAGAGCTAATTCTGGGAGTTGTAGAAGTTTTCAAATGAGATTTTTTTTTTCAGTTTTCTTCTCTTCATTTTATTGCTAACATTTGGTAACAAAGGGCTCTCCAAATGAATAAATTATGGGACAGATCATCTTCTATACCAGGGAATAGAAAAGAAGTCTTATTTACCAGGGAACAGAAAAAAGAAAAGTTCCAAGTAAGCTGTGTTGATTTATTGAAGGATATTTTACAAATCTAACCAAGTCCCAGAAAGACTAGACATGAGAAAGGGTAGGACCATTTTTCAACTATCTCAACACTGATTGTTGGAATGGCAACTTTACCCTCCCAAAAAAGTGCCTTCTTTTTAAAGAAAAGTTTTGTTTCCAATGTGTTAAGGATAATCCTTCAATTTTTAGGGACTGCAGTGGTTGGTGGGGAAATAGGCATTACCTCCACTCCTAGATGAATGGTTTGGTATTTTTCAAATATTGTAACTATTTAATGGAGCCAAAAGAAGAAGAAAAGGATATTTAGAGTGGGAGGAAAGAATCTTCCAGATTTCCTGATTGCCATTCTCACAGATAAGAGCCTGCTCTTCATGGTCTTAACTGGACTTCTGAGTCTCCTCTGCCCGTGGAGCTTAATGCTCAGACAATGGACAAAGGAGCCAAAGTTTGACCATGGGCTCAGTTTCTTTTTTAAATCTTAACTGTCCTGAGACAGATTCCAGATGAATATTCACTCAAAGACTCTTGGTCAGTATTCCCATATCAAGAGTGTCTCCCAACGGTGAGATGGATCAGTGCCTGACCAGAATACATGTGGAATATTGAGAGTCTAAATACCAAATTTGGGGAGGACATCAAATTATGAATTAGACAGGATTGTGAGCTAGAACCGAAGGGAGCTCAGAGGTTCTATTACCTAGATCCCTTCATTTTCCAGAAGATAGATCCCAGAGAGAGAAGTAGCTTGTTCAGGGTTACATGTGTTAGTGAAAGGACTGGGATTTGAACTTAGAAGATCTAACTGTAGATCCAAAACTCTTCTCAGTCTACATTTTCTGGACTATTTTGTGGCCACTAGACCTGCAAGGTAGAAACTTTTGACCTACAATTGTGAGCTAACTAATCATCTCTCCTAAAATAAAATCAAGGAGAGGGAATTGGAGTGGGATAACAGCTAGAAAAACTTGAGAAAGTATAAAAAAGGCTTCAATTGAATCTTAGAAAGTCTCATCATCTAAAACATGGAGTATAAAAAAGCTTTGACTGAATCTCAGAAAGTTCCACCATTTAGAACCTGGAGAGTTCCCTCCTCCTATTCTTCAGGGGGTGTCTCACATGGTCAGAGATGGATGAGACAGCTTCAGCTGAGGTCAGTCCTGGTGGGGAAGGAAATAGCCACCAGGCCTCAAGAACCCTCCCAAACCTGAGGCTTTACTTTGGGTCCCTCTTCCCCATTTAGAATAATGTTAGGAAAGTAGGATTGCTTTGGGGGAAAAAAAAAGATTTATGAAGGAGAACTGAATCAGAAATTCCAGTTTGGCTTGTCAAATTGGCAGAAGTGGTGAGAAATGGAGGGAAAGGACTTTGGTAGAAATTATTTAGGAGGGTCCCACAGAAATGCCACCCTCCCACTTCCCTTAATGAGAGAACCCACTGGGATACCTCTTGGCCAAAGGAAAATTTCCCTTCTTTTCCCATTAACCATAGACCTCCCTTTGAAGTAGCCATGATTGGCACAGCAATATTCCCTTACACCTCAGATGTCACTGCTAACCTTGTTTTAACCTTTAGTGGGGTTTTTCCTCTTCTCCTGTGTATTTTTTTCCTTTTTGTCAGCAGAGGAAAATTATACTTTGGCTAGCATTGTCCATCACTAAAATAAGCACTTACAAACACAATTATAAAGACCCAAATGAGGGAATTAGTTTTGCTAGTAATAGCAACGTTCCTTAGTGTTTTTCAAGATGCTTTATAAATCACGACCTCATCGCCAGTCAATCTCAATGGCCTTGTTCTCACCACAAGCCACCCACTTCGATGGGGGCATACGGTAGGAGCTGATTGGTCACCATTGTCTTTCCAAAGTCATAGAATGTTCCATTAAAAGATGGTTGATAGGAGAGAGCTGAATAAGCAGATATATTCAGAGCCCTAAATAGAGAAGAAAGGATTCTGGGTCAATGACTACAATTGTGTCTCTAGTTTTAGTGCCTTGATTCTTGTGATGCTGTGATACTTATTATGAGCAGACACCATTTGGCATGTGTGTATGGCCACACATGAATGCATCTTCCCAAAGAAAATATTGCACTAGATTTGATTTGATCAAAGAAAAGAGAAAATGAATCTATATGATTATAGAATTAAAACTGGAAAGGACCCTCGAGATAATATATTCTATGCTTTTGGTTTTTTTATAAAGAAATCTAGGTCAAGTGCTGTGAAGTTATTTGTAATGTTACAAGGTAGTAAATGGCAAAGCTGACATTGAAACTCAGGTCTTCTGACTCCAAATCAAGCGTGTTTTCCCATAACATCATACCATAAATTAGGGGCCAGGCCCAAATAAGTTAAAGTCTGCCCCTTGGATCACCTTTTGGGCGGGCTTCCATAGGCATCTTTCCCTGGACTCCTCTGCAGCCTGGCTCGTAGAGAAAATATCACGAATCATTGAAATCCACAATGGTCTCAAACCGTTCGGGCATTTGGGGAATTTGAAGGTTTCGCAAGAGTCAGACAGGCTAATAATGTGTAAGGCAATAGACCTTTATTATAGTTGGTGTGTTTTAAATCACACAAGAGTTTCCCAGGAGACAGGGTTAGAGGGGAACAGGGGTAAGGGGAAATGATGCCATGGAGGGAGGGGCTCAGTAACCGTAGGATGGGTGAGCTACTGGGCCTCAGATGAAATGATATTTAGGAAAAATGAGGAAATGGAAAGTGGAATTTAGCAATAATCTTACCAGCAGACTCAGTATTCCCATGTACTTCCAAGTCTTCCTTCCAGAGGCAGTGTAGGAAAATGGTCCCAACCAAGACAGGCTGATAATGCAGCCAAAAGTCTTGGGTTTTATAGGGAGCATGAGACTTGGGGATGTCTGCTTTCTTATATCTAGTGTCAAGAACATGGAGACCTCAGGGGCTGGTCCCCTAGTGTAAAAATAAAGGGTATAGTATCTTCTAGAAAAGAACAGTAGGTGAGAGATGGAAGTATTAGACAAAAAGCATGGGAGGGTCCAGAGTCGATCCAGAATAAACCAGTCTTACCATAAATGTTCAGAGTTTTGAGGGGCTATGATAGTAGACAATGCAAAACCCTCATTTTAGCCACTGGTTTCTGCTCCCTTGGACATCATGAGACCTTTCACTGCAGCTATAACAAGAAGAGGAATATACTGTATCCTTCCCCCACCCCACCCTTACAACAAAAAGGCTAGGATAATTTAAATAACTCTTCACTTGCTATGAGTATGTTATGCATTACTTTGATTCTCTGATTAAAGTATTTGTAAAATTGCTTTTTAAAAATGTAGTGTAGGTCTTAGATGGGCCAGCAGGGAGTAGTCATGCTTGGGTCCTTCCAGCTAGAATATTTCTTCATGTATCCAAAAACCTATCAATCAAACAGTATTTATTAATCATCTGCTCTGTGTGTCACTGACTCTCACTGAGCCTTGGTTTTCTCCATCCAGAAAGTGAAGAATTTGGAGTAGATTTCCTCTCTGGTCCCTTCCAAGTAAGTCCACATCTATGTACCAAGACACCATCCTAGGCACCAGGGACATAGAGACAAAATTGACAAGAACATTGCCTTTCTGTCAGAGAATCCAAATGATGGTCCAGCCTCTGATAATTACTACCTGTATTAGCCTGGGGAGCTAATTTCCTCATTTTTAAAATGAGGGGGTTGAAATAGATGGACTTGAGAGTCCCTTCCAGCTCTGGATTATTGATGTAGCTCTTTAAAATTTATATAAATATTATTTCTTTTGATCCTTATGATGACTTTCAGACATAGGTGCTATTATTATTCCCATTTTAGAGATGAGGAAGCTGAGGCTGAAAACATTTAATGTGGCCTTCAGGTCACACAGCTGGCTGAGGCAGGATTGTAACTCAGCTCTTCCTGACTTAATCAGTAAACATTTATTAAGCCCTGTTATGTGCCAGGTACTAAACTGAGCTCTGGAAATACAAAAAGAGGCAAAAGATAGTTTTTTCCCCTCAAAAAACTCACATTCTAATAGACTGGACCACCTAATCCAGTAACATGGGAACAATTGAAAAAGATTGGAAGTTATGGGACAAAGTTCAGGAGGCCCTCATTGGGAAATAGGAAACTGAGATGGGACACCCTGGGAAAACATTAAGGGGTTTGGGAGAACTCTCAGCAAAGCTGCCATTATACTCTGCCCTGGATCAGAGTAGAATGAATTAGCCCCTGAGAAGTGTTGACCTGCCTTCGGGAAGCTAGAACACTGAACACGGAACCCAGATGCTCTATTTCCTTCTCTAGTTAAAAAGGGCAAATATTATCAAGTGGTAGCCTGGATAAACACCCTAGTATCCCTTTCTCTCCACTGTGACCAGTTTGAGATAAAAATGATGAGTATTATTAATGATAGTAACAATAATACATGTCTCAAATGCTTAGATTTGGAAAGTATTTAACAAGTATCTTATTCTGTCCTCACAAAGTCCTGGAAGATAGATTCTCTCATTATTCCCATTTTATAGATGTGGAAACCAAGGCAGAGGAGTTGAATGCCCTGCTCAGGGTCACACAGCTAGTGTGTCTGAGGCTTGATTTGCCCCCAGGTGTTGCTGACCCAGGTCCAGCACTCCATCCAGATATGTTCACGCCAAGTCTACAAGTTAAGGGGCCCCAAATTGTTGGAAAGGCTAACTTGGAGGGCCCCAGAGCTTCTGGCCAGCAGAGGAGGCCCCTGATGACTGGGAGCAATCTTGCTTGTTGCTGCTGGCCAGGAACCCCCTCCCAGAACACTTGCATCGGGCCTGCGTTGTCCGCATGGGGAGATGCACTAATTAATAGAACGCACTGATGGATTGTGACAGAGAAGCGGGAAGTACAGCAAGCCCGGTCATAAGGAAACAAGGCTTTGCCAGCTGGCAGGCGGGCTGGGATCCTCCTGGAGCCAGGATAGAATGCTCAGGGACACGATGCTTCCCCTGAGGTCGAGTTGATGTCACATAGGGCTCATCCTCTGGCTCCGTCCCCCAGAGCTCAGAGCCCGAGGCCCACAGGTCTCTCTGCCCAGCAATGGTTCTTTGGGCAGCTTTGATCGGACCTGGGGGTGCTGGGGGAGAGCCCATGTGGCAGTGTGGAGCAGAAGGAGTCTTCCTTTGCTGAGTGTGATGGGAGACTCCTGATTCCAGGCTGGCGGGCTGAGTGTCCGCAGATTCGGAGCAGCGCTCCTCCCTCTAGAAGAGAACAAAAGGGTAGGTACACACAGAGATGTGTGCCCTTGTACACACACACATGCACACACACGCATACTGATTCTCCTCCTCCTCCAGCCACTCTTTTTGCACTTTGCTGGCTCTGCCTAATGTGAGCATCCACCGGTGATCCGACCAGGGTCCTCTTCTCTCTCCTCCACACTCTGCTGCGTCAGTCTCTTTTACTCCCACGGTTCCACCACAGACCCAGAACATAAAGGTGTCTCAGAAAGCATCTAGTCCAACGTTCCCCATGTTCCAGTTTAGAAAACTGAGACTCAGAGAGATTCAATGATTCCCCAAGATCACACAAACAATACCATATACATAGGATTTGAACTCAGATCTTTTGGCTCTTTAAGCAGTGATCATTCTACTGTATCCCAACTCCCATGTCTCTTATTCAGGTGTTTTAGTCCTGTCTGACTCTCTGTGATCCCATTTGGGGTTTTTGTTGACAAAGACACTGGAATGGTTTGCTATTTCATTCTCCAGCTCATTTTACAGATGAGGAAACTGAGGCACACAGGGTGAAGTGACTTGCCCAGATTCACCCAGCTAGTAAGTGTCTGAGGTCAGATTTGAACTCAGGAAGATAAGTCTTCCTGACTCCAGACCAGGAGCTTTATCCACTGAGACACCTAGTTGCCTTATACATATATGGATACATGTATCTATTGATGAGATACATGTGTGTGTATATACATATATCTGTGTATATATATATATATATATATATATATACAAAACACCTGAAAAACTTAAATCACTCTAAATGGTATTACAAAGGGTAGTAGTAGTAATAGTACTATTAGTACTAGTCTTAGTGGTCATAGTAGTAGTTGTAGTAGTAGTAGTAGTATAGTAATAGTAGTAGTGGTGGTAGTAGTAGTAGTAATAGTAGTAGTATATAGGATATCTCTCTTTGGGTACTGACATTTCAAACCAAACCTGTTCAAAGCCATGTCTTCTCACTTCTCTATATTGGGCTATGATATCAACACTTGCCCCCATCTCCTGATTATAACTGGCATTATGGTAACTTTTCCCTTTCCCTCATCTCTCACACTCAAAAGAGTCACCACATCTTGAGAGTCGCCAGCTGCCACCCTCTTGACAATATGGCGTAAAGGAAATAACATGCTCTTTCTGCCTTTCTACCATTCTCTTTTTTCCTTTCCTCTCAGGCTTCTTCTTAGCCTCTCCCCTCACCCTAATTCACTCTCCCAGCACCTGGCAGGACCCCTTAAGCAACACGCAAGCTTTTCAGCTTATTATTATTTGATTTTTCTCCCTTTAAAATAGAATTCCTTCCCTTCTTTGTCCACCACCTTGAAAATCCATATTTCATACGGTCATTATATGCATGACATTAAAGCTCTTATAAATCTCCTATGGCTAATGTTAGAGACCTGGGAAGCTCTTAGCATCCTCAGGGATATAAGTGAGTATTTAAGCCCCTACCTGTCACAGGGCATGTGCATAGGAGAAAAGTCAGTGTCTAAGGGAAGGAAAGGGGGAGGCGAGAGAGAAGAGGGGAGAGGAAAGGACAAGACTAGGGGAGGGAAAGAGAGGAGGGAAGGGGATATGGGAAGAGGGGAGGGCAGAAGAGGAGGAGGGGAGGGAAAAGGAAGAGAAGGGAGAGGAGGAGAGGAGAGGGAAGGGAAGAGGAGGGGAAAAGAGAAAAGAAAGGGAAGGGGAAGAGAACAGAGGGGAGGAGGAGAAGGGAGGGAAGAAAAGAGTAGAGAAGAGAGGGAAAGAGAAGAAAGGAGGAAAGAGGAGGGGAAGGAAGAAGAGAAGAAAGGAGAGAGGAAGGGAATGGAGGGGAGGAGAAGGAAAGGGGGGAAGAGGATGAGAGAGGAAGAAAGGGAAGGGTAAAAAAGAGGAAAGGGGAGAAGAAAGGGAGAGGGGAGGCAGAGAAGAGGAGGAAGAAGAGAGGAAAGGAGGAGAGAGACAAGACTCCATGTAGTCCTCTCAAAAGTCTTCCATTCCAGTTCATCCTGGTACTCCCACCTTAACCATAGGTATAATAGATATCTCCATGTGGCTGGTTAAGCAGCTAAAAGTCCCCTCCTGAAGTAATCTTCATAATTAGGCACCAACCCACCTTTTCTCATCTTATTCCACAATACAGCATTCACACATTCTACTTTGCAGCCACACCAGCCTTCTTGATGTTCATAGCACACCATAGCCCATCTATCTCCCTGCCTTTACACAGACTGTTCCTTGTGGCTGGAATGACCTTAAATCGCAGCTCTGCCACTTAGTACCTGTGTGATGTTGAAAAGGTCATTTATACCTTTCTGGGGCTCAGCTTCTTCATCTGCAAAATGACCTCTAAAATCTCCTTTAGACACATATGTGGTCCTCTAGAAGGACAGGCTCACTCTCGAACCAAGACAGCTTGGGTACTTCTAGCCTATATTCTCTGCCTGAAAGTGTCATCAGGCTGAGAGTAGAATACTAGGTTCATTGTTCTGGTTCTCCTAGGAATTTGTTGCTAATCCCACAGTTAACCTATAGATGTTGGGTTAATCACAGGACCTGCCTGGGTCTCCATTTCCTCATTTATTAAATAAGGAAAATAATAGCTGTCTCCTTTTCCTCCTCTTCCCTCTTCCCCTTGGGCTGTTGTAAAGATAAAGTGGAAAATTCTGTGACCAAGTTAAAGATATCACCAAAAGGTAATATGCTGACGATCTTTATTCCCAAGAGAAGCAGGTGGCAGGTCTCTCCCCATCCTTGCTATGGAGCCAATTTTCAGATGCTAATTACACAAGTCAGAGCAGAATTTGAAGGTATTCGGTCCCAGGCACTGGCATTGGTCCAAGGGTTTTGTTTTTTTTTAAGTTGCTCTATATTACTAGAGTCAGAAGGAAAGGGAAAAGACATAGGGATCTCATTAAAAGGTTCTCCTACTTCCTTCACTCTAGTCTCTGGGCTATGGTGCCTAGGTGTTCACTGGGCAGATGGCTAGTCCGGCAGCTAGATCCTTCTTCGATTTTAACTTCTATTTTGCTGTGTCTGGCAGTTATGAACACTTGCTTTCATCTTTTAAGGCAACAGACAATGATGCAGGCAGCTACGGAGATGTCTACTACTTCCTCAGTGATGACTCTGACAGGTGAGATTCATCCCAGGTATCTCTAGGGGAACCTTTCAATGCTATGGGTTGGGGCAGTGGTTTCCTAGTGATCAAAGCAATGGGCTACCTGAAAGCTTCTGCTTTCCCTTCTCTACCTCACCCTACCCAGTTAATGAAATAAGCTTGATCAACTCAGTCCAACTCTGCAGGCTAGTCTCCATAAGAGACATTCCTACATCCTGAAGGAGCTTAAAGGATAAATACCATCACAGGTCTAGAGGGAGCTTAGACAATAAATAGCATCACATCTCTAGAGTGTTTGGAATCAGCCTGAAGAAAGGTGCTGTAGAAATCACCTCTCAGACCCATGCATATAGCTTGTAAATTAAAAGGTATAATAAAAAAAAAGAAAAAGAAAAAGAAATCACCTCTCGGTTATCCACACATGGATTATTCACTTAGGGGAATCTAAATCCCAGGTAAATTCCCTCACGTAGCCAGCAAAATCAACCACACTGGAACAGGATGACTAGACAACAGTTCACAGGTAAGGGGTATAGCGGGATTCATGGAATACTAATTCATTCTGAGTCAACAGAATGGCAAGAGAACACCATGCTTCTCTTAGGTTTCCCTACTCCTACCCTGTTCGTCCTGACTGAAAGCTATCCTGATTTCCAACTTGAGACCTGTCTGCTAGAGCCCAGATATCAGCATAAATGTCAACTGACAATTGAGTGAAAGTTCCCATAAGACCCACTCCCAAGGAAGAAAACTTAGAAAAAAGGAATGGAAGATCTGTTTCACTTTCCTGCCTGTTTCAATAGAAAGGTCAAAGAGCTACCAGCCAAGAGACTCCAGCTTCTCACACACCCTATTCTAGGTCAGAGATAGGGACTGTCTGACCCGTAGGCAACAGATGAAATCATTTAGTCTGGCTCTGTCAAGGTAACTACAGGTGATGATGAGCTGAAAGCATCTCCCACTGCTTGAGTTTCTAAAGTTGATCGTTTTATATGGCCGACAAATAAGGTTATAAATATCCAAATGGCCCTCGCAGAGAAAAAAGGTTCCCTACTCCTGCTCTGGGTAAAGGTGATCATTTTTCCTAGTTCATTACCCTATCTACCATTTCCCAAATGGAAATGCTCAGATTCAGAAAGGTTTAGCACCTTCTCTGAAAAAGCCAGAGTAATAAACAAGCATCCAGGAGTCATGGGATAGATATTCTCTTCACCAGCTCATATTAGTTCTCCTGCTACAGACAAGATCCAGGCATTTGGTCTGTTGATGACTGATTGACGATAAAGTAGATTGAACACAGTCTTGGAAATAAACTCCCATCTACTTGTCTTACAAGTAGAAAAAGAAATGATGACTTCAAATTTCATTCACTTTTCTTTAAATGTAAAACTGTTTGATTATACATGTATAACCTATATCAGAGTATTTGCCATCTTGGGGAAGGAGGGAGAGAGGGAAAAAATATCTAGAGCTCAAAACCTTATGAAAGCGAATGTTGAAAACTATCTTTATATATGATTGGAAAAAATAAAATACTATTAAGTGGAGAAAAATATAAAACTGCTTGGTAGGAGATGAGGAAGGGAAGTCAACTGCTTAGCTTGTATCCTTATTTTCATGACTGCCTTAATTCAGGGATTTTTCCCATTTCCCTACTGGGTTCAGGTTCTCTCTGGACAAGGACACAGGCCTTATCACACTCATTGCCAAATTGGACTATGAGCTGATCCAACGCTTCACACTGACCGTGATTGCCCGCGATGGGGGCGGTGAGGAGACGACGGGGAGGGTCCGAGTCAATGTGTTGGACGTCAATGACAATGTCCCCACCTTCCAGAAGGATGCCTATGTGGGGGCTTTAAGAGAGAATGAGCCTTCGGTGACCCAGCTGGTGCGGCTGCGGGTAAGAAAATCCCCTTGTTGGGAAGATGGGGAGGGGGATTCTCCCTCTAAAAAAGCATGGAAAAGCACATCTACCGCCAGAGGATTGTGTAGTTTTGGCAGTTTTTTCCTGATCTTTAGCTTCCTCCTTTTCTCTTCCAAAACCCTCTAAAACTAAAGGAGACAACAGATTCTTCCTATAAAACAGAGATTTGTAACGGTTACAAACCTTTGGTAGTCTGGAAAAACCTAAGAAGCATGTTTTTAAATGCAAAAAAAAAAAAAAAACCATAAGATTACAAAGGTAATGAATTATATTGAAATACAGCATCAAAACATTTTTTTAAGTTCACATATTTCTCATTAAGAACCCTCGTCTTATATATTTAGCATGTATAGGACTGCTTGCCATCTGGGGGAGGGGGTGGAAGGAGGGAGGGGAAAAGTCAGAACAGAAGTGAGTGCAAGGGATAATGTTGTAAAAAATTACCCTGGCATGGGTTCTGTCAATAAAAAGTTATAATTATTAAAAAAAAAAAAAAGCACCCCTCATCTTAGATCAAATAGACCTCAAACTCTGCTTTCAGCAGGAATAATCATTGCTCTTGAGCTGGAAAGAATCGCAGAAGGCATCTAATTCTCCTTCTTCTTTTTATTGATCAGGATACTAAGGCTTAGGGAGAGATGGAAAGAGTTTATTCTAAAGGCTCACAGGTAACAAGTGTAATGATGGAATTCAGAGAAGGGACATTGGGGGTTTTATCTGGCTTTTTACTGATGGGGAAACGGAGACCAGAAAAAAGTGACTTACCTAAGATCACAAAGAGTGACAAAAGTGTATTTAAATATTCGGACTTCAGATCCTCTGCTTTCCTCCCCGCCATACTGCCTCATGGAATGGGAATCAGCTACTATGGAACTGTGGCATTTCTCTTGGTCGAGCTGGACAGCAACCAATTACTGTACCATAGAACAAGTACTGAGGTGCCTCCACTGATAACGCCACAGTGATGGTGTACAACCATCATAGTGGGAGAGCAGGAACCTCAATCTGCATTCTAGAACTTGAAAGGGAGCCCCCTCTTCCCCTGTGAGAGTGGCCCTCCTTGGGGCCCCTCCCATTCCCTTCAGAGCCCCAAAGTCTCTTAGACCTGCTTTAGACACCTGTCAGCGCATCTGGCCAGGGATTCTGAACCTGAGGTCAATAAACTTGTTTTCAAATACTTTGAAAACTTTACTTCAGTAGAATTGGATTCCTTTGAAATTCTGCATAATTCATTTTATGCATTTAAAAATATTATTGTGGGGCAGCTTGGTGGTGCAGTGAATAGAATATCAGCCTTAAAGTCGGGAGGACCTGAGTTCAAATGTGGCCTCAGACACTTAACACTTCCTGGCTGTGTGACTGTGGACAAGTCACTCAACCCCAATTGCCTCAGGGAAAAAAATATTATTGTAAAAAGAGGTTCATAAACTTCACCAGATTGACTGACAAAGGGGCCATGCTACCAAAAAAAAAAAAAATTAAAAGTCCAGACTTTAAAAAAAAAAAAAAACAGACTTTGAGCTGAAAAGGATCAGAAGCCATCTAGCACAGTCCCTTTGTTAGAAGAGAACATTAAGATTGATAGAAATTAAGTGACTTGTTCAAGATGGTGCTGGCAGTGAGAATCAGAAGAAGAATTTGAACCCAGATTCTCTGGCTTTAATGTGTTCCTTCTACTATAGCATGCTGCCTCCAGCCTCCTCATTTTATAGATAAGAAAATTGAGACTTGGAGGGTTAAGCAATCAATCCCAAATCACATTGCTAATTAGTATGAGCTAAGGTTAGAACTCTAAGACAGCTGCAGGGTACAGTGGGTACAGTGCTAGGCCTGGAGTCAGGAAGACCTGAATTCAAATACAGTCTCAGGAACTTCCTAACTGTGATCCTGGGCAAGTCGCTTAACCCTGTTTGCCTCTGCTTCCTCCTCTGCAAAATGAGCTGGTGAAAGAAATGGCAGACCACTCCAGTGTCATTGCCAAGAATCCCCAAAGGGGATAACAAAGCATGAAATACAACTAAAACTGACTGAACAGAAACAAGATTAGAACTCAGGGCCTCGGAGTTCTCAGTCAGAGGATGGTAGGTATACCTAGGTGACAGAGACTTCTTCCTCACACACTTCACACAATGCATTTCCCTTCTTGGGGTCACTTGGTTCTAGTCAGTTGACATGCAGGGCCCTCTAACCACCTGCTAAGATATAGCCCACCATGAGAAGGGAGTCTTAAAATGCTAATTTCTTTAGTTCTCATACTCGTGGGAATGGTTCTGGGTGAAAAACTTAGAGGGGTTCTGGGGGAAGGGAAGGATGTGGAAGCTGCAGCCCATCTGTTCACCTAAATGTGAAAATTACTCCTTCACGTGACTGCCTCATGGCAGTAGGGTCTAGCCTGCTCTCCACACCCCTCCTCTCTTCCCCCTCGCCTCCTGCCATCATTCAGAGAAACTCCGTGGGACCCATCAGGCCCAATTATGTTCAGAGTGATGGGGGCTTCCCTGAAGGCTTTCTCTGGAGTTGGTGACAAGAGTGGAAGGAGGCTAATGAATTCAGTGAAATTGGAAGACAGGAGAGGGACAAGGGGGGAGCAAGCGGTAAATGGTTCCATCCCATATGCCAGGGGCATCTCCAGTCACAAACTTCTCCAAGCTTGGACAGATGTCCTGGAATAGAGTGTGCTCACTGAAAGGAAAGGTGCCTCCTGCCTGGGGGCAGAAGGGTCATGGAATTCTAACATGAGGTCTGCCTTGAAGGGGATAAGTAAGAATAAGGTCCCTCTTATTTAGGAACCCTCCTCCTCACACCCGAACAAATAAAAGGCTGCTAGTCTCAGAAGGAATGCCCTTGGCTTTGTGCAGCTCCAGGGTCACACACTGTCCTCCCCAACTCTCTGCAGGCAACTGATGAAGACTCTCCTCCCAACAATCAAATCACCTACAGCATCGTGAATGCGTCTGCGTTTGGCAGCTACTTTGACATCAGCGTCTATGAGGGCTATGCAGGTAAGTGTGGACAAGAGCTGTGGGCCTTGGAATGGGAAAGAAAGAAGGGGCTAAGATTTATGGCTCCTCTCTCCACAATCCAGAGATTTAGTGCCCAGAGGAGGAGAAATGGTCTTAAGGCACCACCTGGGTGGTTCTTCCCAAATCAAGAATAGACTTGGTAACTGGGTTAGGGTTGAATGAGTTCTTCCTTGGGTATTGACTCCCTAATGAGTTGAGTTATTTTATCTCCCTCTTAGATCATCTTAGGGTATTTCTATTGGTTCCCTTTGTCAGACTGCCTTGGATGATTCTGGAGTACATCCAGAGTAAGGACTTAGGAAGCCCCTAGCAAAGTTAGAAGGAAGCAAAGCTTATTTTCAGCCCACCACCCCTTCCCCAAAGACAACCAGAGTCCTCAAAATGCTTCTTTGAAGATCTCTAGCTAGCTATACAAAAGTCTAAATTCTTGATCTTTCCTTCCTTGAAACACACACACACACACACACACACACACACACACACACACACACACAATTATTCACCATGTTTATTTGAGAGCTATGAGAGACAACCAAAACTAATATCATAAAGGAAAGAAAAGAAAGAACGTTACATGAGGAAAAGGGGTAAGAAGAGAATTCCCCCACATTTACTTAGCCAGGTTCACCTCATCATGGGGCCCTGGGCTTTAGAATTCAAAGGAGCTTTTGCAATTCTTGTTCAAGCTCTCTATTTTACAGAGTCATAGAGAGGTCCATCCTCATCTTCCACAAGCTTTTTTTATAGGTTTTTTTTTATTTTTCCAAATATATGCAAAGATAGTTTTCAAGATTCATCTTAAAACATCTTGTGTTCCAGATTTTTCTCTCTCCCTCTACTATAAAGAGCAAGCAATCCAATATAGGTTCAACATGTTCAATAATTCTAAACATATTTCCATATTTGTCATTTCGCACAAGAAAAATCAAATCAAAAGGTGAAAGAAGAGAAATGAGAAAAAACAAACAAAAAAAAAGCAAACAAAAAACAGTAACAACAAAAGTGAAAATACTATTCTTTGATCCACATTGAGTCTTCATTGTTCTCTCTGTGGATGCTCTTCCCATCACAAGTCTATTGGAATTGCCTTTTATCATCTCATTGTTGAAAAGAGCCAAGTCAGAACAAAGAATAGTCTAGCTCTCAGATCTGTGGAGAAGGAAGTAATTTATGATCAAAGAAGAACTATAGAACATTATGAAATGCAAAGGGGATAATTTTATTTATATTAAATTAAAAAGTTTTTGTACAAACACAATCAATGCAGCCAAGATTAGAAGGAAAGCAAAAAACTGGGGATGGGGGGTGGAAATTTTACATCCAAGGATGTAAAGGCCTCATTTCTAAAATATATAGATAATTGACTCAAATGTATAAGAATACAAGCCATTCTCCTGTTGATAAGTGGTCAAAGGATGTGAAAAGACAATTTTCAGATGAAGAAATAAAACTTTCTAATCATATGAAAAAATGCTCTAAATCACTATTGATCAAAGAAATGCAAACTAAGACAACTCTAAGGTGCCACTACATGTCTCTCAGATTGGCTAAGATGACAGGAAAAGATAGTGATAAGTGTTGGAGGGGGTATAGGAAAACTGGGATACTAACACATTGTTGGTAGAGCTGTAAACTGATCTAACCATCCTGGAGAGAAATTTGGAACTATGCTCAAAGGGCTATCAAACTATGAATAATACCCTGTGATCCAACATACCCTTTAGGTCTGTATCCCAAAGAGATTATAAAAAATGCGTAAAAATGTTTGTGGCAGCCCTTTTTGTGGTGTCAAGAAACTGAAAACTGAGTAGATATCCATCCGCTGGGGAATGGCTGAATAAGTTTTGGTATATGATTGGTGTGGAATATTATTGTTCTATAAGAAATGATCAGCAGGATGATTTCAGCAAGGCCTGGAGAGACTTACATGAACTGTCAGCTAAGTGAAGTGAGTAGAACCAAGAGAATAACGTCCACAGCAACAAGTTTATGTGGTGATCAACTGTGATGGATGTGGTTCTTTTCACAATGAAGTGATTCAGATTAATTCCAATATACTTGTGATGGTGAGAGCCATTTACATATAGAGTAGGGACTGAGTATGGATCACAACATAGGATTTTCACCTTTTTTGTTATTGTTGTTTGCTTGCTTTCTCATTTTTTTCCTTTTTGATCTGATTTTTCTTGTGCAGCAAGATAATTGTTGAAATATGTATAGAAGAATTGTACATATTTAACATATATTAGATTACTTGTTGTCGAGGGAGGGGATGAGAAGAAGTGAAGGAGAAAAATTGGGGACACAAGATTTTGCAAGGATGAATGTTGAAAACGATATTTGTATATATTTTGAAAATAAAAAGCCATTTTAAAAAAAGGAAAAAAAGAAAAGGGTCAAATCCATCACATTTGATCATCACATGATTTTGTTGTTCTGTGTACAATGTTCTTTTGGTTCTGTTCACTTCATTTAGCATCAGTTCATGCAAATATTTCCATGCTTTTCTGAAATCAGCCTATTTACCCTTTCTTATAGAGCAATAATATTCCATTACATTCATATACCATAACTTATTTAGTCATTCCCCAACTGATGGGCATCCACTCAATATCCAGTTACTTGCCCCTACAAAAGGGGCTGCCACAAATATTTTTGCACATGTGGATCCCCTTGAGATTCAGACCCAGGAGACACTCTGCATCAATTTCTTAGCCCTTTAGGCATAGTCCAAATTGCTCTCCATAATGGTTGGATCAATTCACAACTCTACCAACAATATATTGGTGGTTCAGTTTTCCCACATCCCCCCCCCAACATTTTTCATTTTCTTTCCTGTCATCTTAACCAATCTAAAAAGTATGAAATTGTATCTCAGAGCTGTCTTAATTTGCATTTCTTTAATCAACAATGATTTAGAGCATTTTTTCACATGACTAGAAATGACTTTAATTCATCATTGGAAAATTGTTTGTTTATATCTTTTGACCATTTATCAATTGGGGAATGACTTCAGCAATTTTTAATTAATGTGAGTACTGTGCGTTAAGCTCTGAAGATTCAAGGAGCTAGTGAAAGCTACTGCTGATACTAGTAATAATGATTCCCATTTAGAGGATTCCCATTCCTCATAATAATGCTTTGAGGTGGATGATGCCAGAATTATTATTCCACTTCTACAGGTTAAAAAACCAGAATGCAGAGCATAAAATGGTTGACTCATAGTCATTTAGCTAGTGGAGATCAGGGCCTAAATTTGATCCCAGCTCTCTCATGTCCTAATCTATTTCTGTCTATTATACT
This sequence comes from Antechinus flavipes, assembly GCF_016432865.1. NCBI lineage: Eukaryota > Metazoa > Chordata > Mammalia > Dasyuromorphia > Dasyuridae > Antechinus > Antechinus flavipes. The sequence continues at coordinate 638,475,696 of NC_067399.1, read as the reverse complement.
ACACTATCTCTTACAAGTTACAGAGAGGATGATACATGGTATACCAAGAACTCTACATTCATTTTCTCATTGGACCATCACAAAAATCTCATGAGATGGGAAAAACAAGTTGGGAAAGCTTCATTTTCAAAGATGAAGCTGAATTTCCTTAAAAAAAAAAAAAAAAAAGCTATGCCAAAGTACAAGAACTAGTATATTTCTCATAATGTTAGATCTTTAAGGGAAGACTAGATGATCACTTATTGGATATTATAGAGAGGATTCTTTTGGTCAAGGAGGGGTTGGACCAGATGGCCCCAAGTCTGAGATTCTGACATGGTCCTAGAGTTTCTGCTTGCTTCTGCTCCTCTTCCCTCTTCTGTAATTTTCATGTTTCCTGTAATTTCAGTGATTAGTGTCAACCGTCCCCTGGATTATGAGCAGATCCCCAACGGAATGATTTACTTGACTGTCATGGCTAAGGATGCTGGCAATCCACCTCTCAACAGCACTGTCCCTGTCACCATTGAGGTGTTTGTAAGTACTCACGCAATCAATGAGTTTTTATTCATTGACTTCACACCTCCACAGCTCTAAACCCTCTCCCTGGATACCCCCACTTTCTCCCACTCTTTCTCACCCTATTCCTTGCTTTAGCATTTCAATCAGCAAGTTCCCTTTTCCCAGGCTGAAGGGGCCAACATCTCCACTAGCGTGAGGGCACTGCCTAAATTTATAGCATGAAATGATATTCTTCTTTCTTTCTCTCTCTCTGTCTCTCTCTCTCTGTCTCTTTATCTCTTTCTATCTGTGTGTGTGTCACAGTCTTCCCTCCCTCCTCCCCTTTTATTTCTCCCTTTCCCCCTATGTTCTTCCTTTTTCCTCCTCTAAAGATCTAAAGGTGCCTGAAACCAAACTGCAGAGAGGCTGACATGAATATCAAGCATGTATTAGCACTCCCCGTGTCTGAAATTATCAGTCACTGAATCAATCTCCGTGCCTTGTTTATTTGCCTGTCATCCCAGTTGATTCAGGGTTGTGTTGCCTCAAATTGTTGTACTGGAGGCCATCCTTTGCCTCTTCCCTCCTGAGACCCCTGGTCTGATCAAGGCTGGTGTCCATGGGAGAGGGTGTGTAGATGTGTGCTGATGGAACAGTTAGTGCATTAATGAGGCTCCAGCAGGATTAAATCAGATTGTCAGATTTGCAGATGCGTTTTGATTTGACACAAGCAGTGGAAAATCTCAGCCCCTGAAATATGCTTGCTGGATAACCTCCCAAACCCTCTGAGACTCGTGCTGGTGTGGTATGCTGACCTAGGGCCTAGGCTTATCCAGGGCCCAAGTTCAAAAGCTAGATGGGGTCCCTTTATCTCTACTCCTTTCGGTTTGATTTAATTTGTTATAGACAGTGGGACTGGGGGCTGGGAGAGCAGTTAGCAGATTGTGGAGGCAGGACAAAGTCAGAATCAGATGGAGCAAGGGAGCATGCAACTTCTGGATTTTGACCTCTGGACTTTGACCAGGTAATGAGATGACCCAGGTAGCAGAAGGAAGAAAGGAGAAATGTAAAGTCTAAAAAAAATGAGTTTTAACCTCATATAAATTTAACTACTATTTATTACGCTATATAAACTGGAAGAAATAGTCAGATCAACCAGGAATATCTTTAGGGAGTATTTGAAAATGTGAATATTTTTTTTAATCAAGAAGTTGTCATCTTGAACTAATGAAACAAACTGTTCTCTTTGTCCAAGTGTTTATTTACATACACACACACACACACACACACACACACACACACACTCATGGCGTGTGTATACCCTTTCTGGACAATCAAAGAGTTGAAAGCAGGAGAAAAGCTAAAGATTGCCTCACATTGGTCGCCCCGACCTGCTTCCCCCAGCTCTGACAGCATCCCATTCCTGTTCATTACCCCAACCCTGACCAAGCCTCCCCAACTTGCACACAGCCCTAAACCCAACCATTATCCCAATCCCAGACTGACCACAATTCATTTTAGTTCAATAAAATGTATTCATTAGGTACTAATTATTTACATGCAAGGCATTATGATGGAGATCAGAGATTCCAAGAAAAGAGTGAACTACTACTTAAGCTTACCAGGAGACACACCTTATATGCAAATAAACAGTGGCCAGAGAAGGAAGCACTTCTCTTCCACTCTTCCACATTCACAATGGTGACCCCAGATAGCATCTTGTAACTGAATATGAGGGCAACAAATTATGATTTATTATCAGCATATGTATACTCCTTTTATATGCCCTTTATACATGGCATCATATAAAAATTTCTTGAGTGAAAAGGAGTCATGAGTGGGAAAAGTTTTAAGAAGCCCTGCCTTGGTTATATGGGGCAGGGAAGGGGGTCAGGGACTGTTAGTGCTGAGATGAGCAAAATCTTCTGTCCTGGAAGAACTTTAGTCTGAAGGAGAAAAAACTAGCTCTCATGAAAAGATAATTCAAACCCTCAGACAGTATTTGGTAAGTGCCACTTAAGTAGATTGTAAATACTGTGGTGATAGAGGAGCGAAAGATTCCTCTTAGAATGGTCAGAGAAAACTTCCCATAAGGCCTTGTTGGAGAGTGGAGAGATTATGAGTCAATTTGGAAAGAAGGGCACCTGAATGATAGAAGAGGACGAGAATTAACCTGGAGAAAGAGTAACTAAAACCTTTGTTCCCTCTGTCAGAGCTTCTTAAACTTTTTCCACTCACTCGAGAATTTTTCAGATATACAGGTATACAAATAAAAACCCTACATTCAATTGTGAGACCCCATATGGAATCACAAACTACAGTTTAAGAAGCTGGGTTCTATGTCAATAATAAGTTATTATAATAATTAAAAAAAAGAAGAAGAAGCTGGGTTCTAGATGAATGCTGGAGAAACTCCAGAATTATGCAAAACCCCAGGTTAGGCAACCCTCATGGTCACTTCTGTCAGCTGGGAAACTGACCACTAGGCCAGGCCTCTCTTTCCCGTGCCCACCCACTGGCCAGGGTCCCTCCTTAATCCCCAGCCTGGGGATTAAATTAAATTAAAGAGATAGCTGGGTGGCCAGCCAGCCTTTGAATGGTCACTCTCCCCAAGCGTCTCGGTGCAGTTAGCATCAGGAAGAGCAGGTGAGCATCTCAGCAGTGACAGCATTGTCTCCTCCTCCTCCACTTTGGGAATAGCCTGGTCACTCGTGTCACAGAGAAAAGGCCATCACTTCGGGGGAATTCCAGGTGTGGGTGGCTGTTAAGTGGCTCTCACTTTCCTGGCTCTCTCCACTGAAGGGATTTTCTCTCAACTGAAAATAAAATCAGATGATGATACAGCAATTCATGGGGCCGCTTTAAAGAGAGGGAGCGAGAAGAGAGGGACAGAGAACAAAGACAGGGCAGGGAAGGCAGGAGGGGAAGAAAGAGGCAAGGTGATTGCTTTTTTCATCTGCTGCTTGTTGGTTTTTAATAAAGAAGTCAAACTCGCTTTGCAGATTTCCCATTAGGGGACAATAAGCTTTTGTAGCGGGAGCTGCTGAATTAGAACTAATAGCAAGCCCAGCGCCAGGATCCGGGGAAATATCATCGCTAATAAGTTTCCGCCTTATGCTCTGTCACTGACATTCTGGGCACTGTTTTGTGCAGTGAAGCAGAAGGATTGAATGTATATGTGTACCGTGGCACATGCATCCACACACATGTACCCGGGGTCAGGATCTCGGATGTGGGTCTGGGGCTTTGGTTAGAAAAGTTGGGGAGTGGGTTCCCTCTTCTCCGTTTGCCCCCAGCCCTAATAAAAAGCACTAGTAGCTCGAATAGGAACTTTTGGTCCTCTGAGATTAGGAATCAGATATGAGCAAAGGCCGGTAAGTATCTTCTGAAGGTGAGGGATGGATCTGAGAAATCAGCCATTCTTTGTGCTCACAGTTGGAGCTGTAACTAGAACCGTGTGAATGGAGCTTTTCACCAGGATGCTGAGTTTAGAAGTGTCGATACTTCTGCTCCTTCAACAGTATAGAAACAACAGAGCTCAGCATCTAGTTTAAAAAATTAGTTAAAATGAGTATTCATTTGTTGGCAAGCAAAGGAGGGAGGGAGGGAGGGAGGAACAAGGGAACTTCTCCCCCACCCTGCCTGGCTTCCCACCTAACTTTCTTCTGAGAACTGACTCTTGTCCCGGGCTTGGTTTCTGATGCCCCAGAATCTCAGGGCCAGAACCCCTGGGAATCTAGCCCCAGCCAACAACTTGCCCTCCTCACTAATGCAGCACCACCCTGCGCCCTCTCCCTACCCCCCTCTGTTTAGTGTCCAGCTGGGGGCCAGGTGCTAAATGGCGAGGTGAGGAATTACAAACCTGCTCAGCTCAGGCTCTTCCCTCCAGGAGATGACAATATAATAAAGGAGACAAGGTGGATGCACATGAAATATTAAATGATAGTGAGAAGTTAAGTAGAAGTAAAGACAATGATGGAAGAAATGTTGTTAAGACAGTAGACAATTAATTGTCAAATAAGTGAGTGTTAAGGTGTCGTGCTTTCAGAGGAGGTCTGGGTCACAAGAGGAAGGCAGGGACTCTCTGTGGTCTTGGAGAGTGTCTGTGTTCAGCCAAGAATAAGGAAGCTTGTTAACATTAGAAAGGGCAAGAGTGCCTTCTGTGCCCATCCTTATGGCCTAATCTGGCTTTCTCTTTTCTGATACTTACACACAACGGCTTGGGACACTGCCTGACACCTATTAAAGGCTCATACTTGTTGGCTTGCCTTTACTAGCTTGAAGAGGTAATTTCTGAAGGTATTTTACTGTTAGCTGAAAAATGGAAGCCCTCCTGCCTCCAGGAATCTGAAAAATGAGCCTCTTTCTACTTCCAAAAGTCAAAGAAAGGAGCCCCTTTCTCTCCAGGAGCCTGAGAAATGGGCCCCTTTCTCTATCTAGGAGCCTGAGAAATGGGCCCCTTTCTTTATCTAGGAGCCTGAGAAATGGGCCCCTTTCTACATCTAGGAGTCTAAGAAATGAGTCCCTTTCTCTATCCAAGAGCCTGAAATGGGCCCCTTTCTCTATCCAGGAGCCTGAGAAATGGGCCCCTTTCTACATCTAGGAGTCTAAGAAATGAGTCCCTTTCTCTATCCAAAAGCCCGAAATGGGCCCCTTTCTCTATCCAAGAGCCTGAAATGGGCCCCTTTCTATATCTAGGAGTCTAAGAAATAAGCCCCTTTTTATATCCAGGAGTCTGAGAAATGGGCCCTTTTCTACATCTAGGAGTCTAAGAAATAAGCCCCTTTCACTATCTAGGAGCCTGAGAAATGGGCCCCTTTCTCTATCCAAGAGCCTGAAATGGACCCCTTTCTCTATTCAAGAGCCTGAAATGGGCCCCTTTCTCTATCCAGGAGCCTGAGAAATGGGCCCCTTTCTACATTTAGGAGTCTAAGAAATGGGCCCCTTTCTATATCCAAGAGTCTGAGAAGTGGACCCCTTTCTACATCTAGGAATCTGAGAAAGAAGCCCCTTTCTATATCCAGAAGCTTGAGAAATGGGCCCCTTTTATATCCAGGAGCCTGAGAAATGGGCCCCTTTCTCTATCCAGGAGTCTGAGAAGTGGGCCCCCTTCTTCCAATTATTCTTTCCCTCATGTTTGCTGCTAACTTTGCCCCTGATAACGTTCCACCCCCTGCCTCTCTTTGCACAGTTGGTTCCCTGTGTCTTTTTGCATTCCCTTCTCATCTTGGAATCCCTAGACTTCTTGGAATTCCCAGTCCTCCTCCTCTCTCTCCAATTGTTACTAACCTCTTTCCCTTGAAATTATTTTATATTCTTTGAACATGTTGCTTAAAGTTTTTGTTTGCACAGTGTGTGGATTGCCTCGTCCACCAGGCCACAAATAAAATGTGAAGTCCTTGAGGGGCAGGGGATGGTTTTATTTTGTATTGGCAGACCTTCACAGAGTGCCTGGCCCACAGTAATCAATTAAGAAGTATTTGTCGAGTCAATTAAAGTTCTCAGCCAGGGAGGGGATCTGTCTTACTTTTGACCCATTGCATGATATCAACCATACTTAAGAAGCCAAGACCACCCAGGAATCTTCTCCTAGTGTGCCCCATTTTGGTGATTGCTCTCCCCCTATCATCTTCTCTTCAGGATGAAAATGACAATCCCCCCACCTTCAGCAAGCCCTCCTACTCTGTCACCGTTGTGGAGAACATCATGGCAGGTATAGTGACCCAATGGCAGGCCCATTCCTATTCTTTTGGGGGAATTACTGGTCAATTAGCAGCTAATCATCCCATCGATAGTGTGATTATTTGAGTGTTTACTAAGGGCCAAACACAATTCTGAGCACTTTGTAAGTGTAAGACATAGTCCCTGCCCTCAATGATCTTTCTTGCTCAGGAGATAAATATAAAGCAATTTCAAGGATGAACAATGTGATACCCTCTGTAAGTGCAGTAGGATTTCAGAAAGAAGATGTATATATGTAAAGGCTAGAAATAATCAGGGAAGGAGGACTTCATAGAAGAAGGAGGACTTCAGCTGGCTCTAAAGGATGAATAGAATTTAGAGAGAGGAGGGTATCTGAGGTCAGAGAAATGGCAAGGGTAAGAGTGAGTGATCAGGGGACATTGAAGGAGGGGATAATGAACAATTAAAAACCTTAGGACTACCTACCATAGCTCCGTGAGTAAAACTGGATCCCATTTGTCATCTAAGTAAGTCCAATGATAATTATGTCTGGGGGTGGGGATGGGGTCAAGGGTAGAGTGGAGAGGAGACAAGATACCTCAGATCGGTCCTGTCTACTTTAGGAATTATCCAGAACTGGATCTTAGATGGGTTTCTCTCATTCCCTTGAGAATGGTTATAAATAAATGAGTGAAAAAGCATGTATTAAGCATTCACTGCATGTCAAGCACTGTGTTGAAAGAGAAAGAGAGAGAGACAAAACAAATAGGGAAATCCTTGCCATCAAGGAGCTTACATTCTCATAGAAGGAAACAATATATATGGAAGAGTAATAGTAGGGAAGGGTGCTTGGTCTGGCAAGTCAATATTTAATTCAATTAACTCATTTGTTAAGTACCTGTTATGCACCAGGCACTGTACTAGGTGCTGGCTATGTCCATATTCTTATATGGATATACTACCCACAAGTCCCAAATCCAAGTCACCACAACCTGTGTTCTGGGAATACTAAATTCCCCTGCTTAGAGCCATAGCCCTCTCACGTCATCCTGCACCCCATCCCTGCTCACATCTTAAAGCCAGACTATCCCCTTGCCCTCCTGCCTGCTTGGCAAAAGAGAGGTCTTTATAATAGCACTTAAATCCTCTTCTAAATTGAATTCAGAGGATTGATTTATCCTTGTCCTTTCTCCCCGAGGCGCCTGAGTAGCAGAGCCAGCCACTGTTGGGCAGTAGTCATGCCCAGGGACAGGATGTTCCTGATTTCACGCAACCAAATAAAAATGTCCATAATATCTTCTCCAGTCTTCAACCCCTCGCCCCCATTCTTTTAGGCCCCATATTCATCCCTGGAGACCACAGAATTATCTGATCTGTTTGTTCTTTTCTTCCTCAAGCACAGCAAAATCATTCACACTCTCATCTTTCAATGCTTGATTAATTAACATTTGCTTATTTTACCAATATAAGATACAATGCTAGACCTTGTGGGAATGATAAAAAGGGAACATCCTTACCCTCTGAGAGTTTCCAATCTAGAAGAGGAAAATAGATTACCTATAAATAACTCTAATAAAAAGCAGAGTGTGGAAGAGATTATTAAATTGTATGGTAATAAGGAGAAGTGCTAGAGGGACCCAGGGAGATCAGAGGCCCTCCTTGAAGTCTAAGACATAAGGTTAGGGAGTAATCTCTAAAGTAGCAAAGGAAGTCAGGTTATGAGCACCTAAGACGCCTAAATTTTCAAGAGTTTGGGGGAGGGTAGAAATAGAAGATGACAGAAAATAGATTTAAATGGATTTTGAGGGAAAGAAATAGAACCCATAAAAACCTGCTTTTATATAAGAGATCGTGACTCAACTGTAAGATTTAGGGTCATAAAATTTCAATAATTTAATATGAAATTCTAAGGTTATTCATAAGTAAAAATGATGGCCAATATCAAGGATATTCTAAGTGGCAGCTGGAAACACACAGAAAGCACTTATTAAGTGCTTCCTATGTGCCAGGCAGGTCCAGAGCATGTATGAGAGGGAAAGAGAAGGCATCCTACATCAGCCAGATGAGATAACTGATGATCCAAGGCATGAATCTGCCTTTTAACTTCTTCTATGAAATTATGCTAGAGAGCCTCTCTGTTCAACAGAGCCCTTTTTAATTGCCAGTAGCCAAGTACTTTGGACAGCGCATGTGGACAGCATCAAGGACACTAGGGGATCATTTTTTCTTGAGATTTCTATTCAGTTCTTGCACCTAATGGACAGGTCCCATGGTCCAGTGAGCTTTTGTTGAATAGAGTCTCCCCTTTCCTTTGTCCCTTTTTAAAGGTGCCACAGTATTGTTTCTGAATGCAACAGACCTGGATCGCTCCCGGGAATATGGCCAGAGTCCATCATCTACTCCCTCGAAGGCTCCTCACAATTTCGGATCAATGCACGTTCAGGTGACCACGCCCCCTCCCAGAATCCTCTTCCTTTGTTTTCCTCCTTTGATTGTGATTCGTTTCTGTCCACTTTCACTTCATCCCCCAGCCCTAAAAATTGACTGAGCACTCAAGGTGCCTTCAAACTCTGTCCTAAAGTGGAATTGATTTATTTTCTTTTATTTTTATTTTCAGTTCCAAATTCTCTACTTCTTTTCAGTCCCTCCCTCATCCATTGAGAAGGCAAGAAATGTGATAAAGTGGGTTTCATTTAAAATAAACCCAATGTGTGAAACCCAATTCCAAAATATAAATGACCTGATTCTTTGATGCATCCATGACTTTATTTAGGTTTACCCTCTACCAACACAAATAGAAGCCTTTCCATGCTTTCCCACATTAGGTACTTCTTATCCATGCCTTTCCATCAAATGGAAACAGTTGATGCAGTAAATAGAAAACTGGACTGGGAGTCAGAGACACCTCAGTACAATTCTGGCCTCTGATACTTATTGGCTGTAAAATCCTGGGAAAGTCAATGAAATTCTCTTAATCTCAGTTTTCTCACCTGAAAAATGGGGCTAATAATAGCCCCTATCTTCCCAGGGTTGTTATGGGGATAAGATACTTTTCAAATCTTAAAGGACTGTATAAATATTAGTTATTATAAGTCTTCCAGAAATGATTGCTTCAGTGCTCTGCAGCCTCCACCTTTTAATTTTTCAGTGGGTACCTATGTACCGCTGAAGCTATTGCCATTCTTTTTTCTGATTCCCAATATGTGATCACTTCACCTCCTGTCTGAACCACATACACCCACACTGATCCTTCACAGAAGTCCTCATTGGTCCATGCTACAGCCAAAGGGTGCTCTTTGGATTGTCCATAATTGTTGTTCTTCAGATGTTGAGATGTACTATTCAGAGTTGTGTGGCCACATCAGGAGAACAGCCGGCGCTAACAAGATGGGCTCTGGCACAAGCAGCTGCTTAGGACCTTAAGAACATCGGCAGTTTCCCAAATGGGAGAATGTAAATTAATAAGTTTAAAAAAGACAAATCAAGGAATAATTCACTTTACCACATTTTAAAAGTTCAGTTAAAGACCAGTTCACTTTGCCATAGAGTGATTCATTTTACAAAAAGATTCTCCATAAGATCCCTCGAAATTGCAAGTTCTCCAGAGTATGGTTTGATTTACCAAAATTTGCAGCATGTTCCTAGGGAGAAAGAGCAATAATGAGTGGTCAGGGGACTTGAGTTTCAATCTACTTTTTCACAGTTTTTAGCTCTGTGGCCTTGAACAAACCACTCAGCCTCTCTGAACCTCCACTTCCCACTCTGTAAAATGCTAATGAGCTGTATTGTAGCTAATCAGCCACCTCCCTCTTCATGCTACAATTCCTTAAAGCAAGTGACATATTAAGGAAGATTAGAGCATTACCATTAGGGCTGGACTTGGGGTGTGGGGCAGGGTTATTTTCTGCTCACTCTCTAGAGTCCTTGGAGCTTGGATAAATAAGCTTAAAAAAGAAAGAAAAATTCCCACCTGGGATTTTCCCTCACCAACCACAGCTGAAAATTGTGGGAGAGGAAAATCAGAAGAAGCCAAAATACTTCCACCAGCCTGAATCTCACCTTCCAACTCTATACAAATGGGTACAGCTTCTCCCCTCATTACAGACGTAGCCACCGACCATGGGCACAGATCAGCAGGATTTAGAATAATGAAGATTATGAAAGGGTTAAAGAGCTACTCATTTGCTCAGAGAGAGGGGGATAGACCCATTAACCTCTCCTCAGCCTTCTTTCTCCTCCTCTGTCCCCCACGCAGGGAGTCTACTTCAGCCGTGGGGGGTATTAATGATGACATGGACGTTTTCTTTCTGCTTTGACATCTCTCCTTTAGCTCCAGACATGTGAGCATTTTCCTCAAGCTCCTTGGTCAAATTAGCCAGCCTGTTCCGTAAAGGTGGCCTTAATTGGATCTAATTTCTCAGACAGGAGAAGCTATCCATCATGCCGACAAGTTCATATTTAAAACTTTTTAGAGATTAATTTCTTCCTCGCCCTGCCAATTAATCGACACCACCCCAACCCAGGGAACACATCTCGGTGGCTCAACCCTTTGCCGAGCTTCCCTGCTTGGCCTTTTCAGCATGGCCGGCCCCCGATACAGGTCCCCAATTTAGCGGTCAAAGGAGGACCTTTGGAAGGGGAAGAAGAGTGAACTCATTCATCTCTCCTATTAACCTTCTTCTGAGGGTCTCCAACCCCTCAGCAGCCAAGATAGAGCTTTAGAAATGGAGGAAATTTGAAAGATGAGCATGGTATAATGAAATGAAGACTTGCCCTGGAATATGAGGACCCGAAATCAAATCCCCTCTGTAATACTTGCTTCCTGTGTGACCTCCCATAAATCCCAGCCTCTCGGGATCTGTTTCCTCCTTTATAAAATTAGCATCTAATTTAAATCAAGGCTTCTTAACCTTTTTGTGTGTGGCAGTCTGACCCAGTCAACAAACATTTATTAAGCACCTTTTGTATACCAGACACTAAGTTCCAGAAAGAAAACACAGTTCTTGTTCTCAAAGTGCTTACAGTCTGATGGGTAAAGCCTAGGAATCCCTTCTCAAACAATCTTTTTAAATGTGCAAAATATAATAATTAGTATTATAAAGGAAACAAAATATGTTGAAGTAATTATCAAAATGTTTTTTTTAATTTGCGATATAACAATATATCTAGCAGCAGGTCTAATAGCTAGAGTAATTCCAAAGGGATGGCGAGTATAAGAGTTATTTTAGGATATCTGCAACAACTATAACGTGACATGAAAATATCTGTGATTTCTATTGGTGACAAAAATCACACATAGTGCTAATACTACTGTGCTACATTATTGGCATTCATAGTGGAAGGGAATGCTAAATTTCAGTTAAAGGTCAGTGAAAATAAAGAGATAAATAGATATACAGTTCTTTTTCTTTCCAAGTTCACAGATCCCCTGAAATCTACCCCCAGATTAGTTGGAGGATCCATGAACCCCAGGTTAAGATCCCCTGGACTATTTAAGAACTCATGAACCTTTGAGGTCTCCCACCTGGTTTTAAATCTGTGATTTTATTTATGTGATTTCACAGAGAAATAAACAGAGATGTGCTTTGTCCCAGTTCTCATAGTGAGCCAATGATAAAACAAGATGTGAGATCTAGTTTTCCTTTCTCATAATCCAGGTCTCTTTCCATTGTACCAAGAGGCCTTTCTTCCTCCTTATGACAGGATCATATTGCCTGGCCTCTGAGCCCTGGTTCACTCCCAAAAGGGAGGGAAGGGGCTTTAGTTCTTCCCCCTCCTCAGTAGTCTTACCTGCTTTTGTGCTTCCTATTGGCCCCTAAAGCTGTAACTCGAATTTTGATCTTCCCCTGAATGGGAGCTGGGATGTCACAGACCAACTCCATGGCCTGAGAGGTAGGGGTGCCAAAGAGCCTGCAGTCTCACCGCATCCTCTCTCCCTTAGGTGAAATCACCACGACATCCCTGCTGGATCGAGAGACCAAATCGGAATACATCCTCATCGTGCGGGCAGTGGACGGGGGCGTCGGCCACAACCAGAAAACCGGCATTGCCACTGTGAGCTCCTTGAACTTTCCCTCCCTCCCTCCCTCTGACATCAGTTGGAGCTGCCTTGAGGGCCTTCCCCTCAAGCTTGTCCAAAAGCTTGGGGCGGCCACTTAAACCAGCCTCTGGCTATCTATTTCTTCAGGTGGGAGGAGAAATAGAGGGATCAGGGGAGGGGGCTTGAAAAGATCCAGGTCATCCATAAGGGATGGACCAAGAGAGTTCCACCCTCATTCTCAGCTAGAGACAGCAAAGGTCTGCCTTTATTCACTAAGAGAAATACCAGATCCACATAAGAAAGATACAGTTTTGGAAATGGGATATGAAACATCTTTTTCATTTCCTCCCAAGAGATGCAAAATCCATGGAGGATCTGATTATGAGTTAGGCAAGTGGAAGGTAAGTATAGACCAAGGACCCTTCATTGTATTGCCTCCAGTCAAGAACAGGATACATTAGACCCATATTTTCCTATTGACAAGAGACAGAATCAAGAAGAGTCTTAAGGGCTGACAATATAGAATTTTACATGTATGCATATAAATATGCATGCAGCCATGTGATGGAGATGAGCTACCACTTTATCAGACCCATCGGCCCTGAATTTTCCTAGGGAGACAAGGAGAAGGGACAAATGTCCTCCCATTTCTTTGCTGCTCAAAGGCTCTCACAATCTCCCCCCAGAAAATCTGTGGAAAGAGTGGGCAACTGGAAAGAGGGAAACCAAGCAAGTTTCCAGTTACCAGAGGATGTGACAGAGAGGGATACGACATTCTAACCAAACCTCAGTGGGTCTCTCTCCTAAAGAGAGCATCAGGCTTAAACAAATGTTGGTAGAACTGAGAATGTTTAGCCTAGAGAAGAGAACTCTTAGAAAATCCATGATAGACATCCTTAGATATCTAAAGGGTTTATGCCCATTGGAATATAACCTTGACAGAAGGCAGTCTTTGAATCCCAGGACCTCAGTAAAGGCTGGTTGACTAATTTTAGTATGAAAGAACAGAAAGAAGAACTTAAATCTAAAAGGGGCCAGAGGCCATCCAGACCCTCACTTGACAGATGAGAGAGTTGAGATGAAGAGAAGTTGACTTACAGTCATATAAGCAAAGCATCAAAAATGGGCTTTGAACTCAAGTCCTCTGACTTAGAAGACAATATTCATTCCCTGGACCATAATATCCAGAAGGGTCCATTGCTCTTCAAGAGCGCAGAAATAGGGCTAGTGCGGAGGCAGAATTCAGGTAAAAAGGAAGGGAAATGATGTACCATGAGTTGTCCCATGAACTTCTAAGTCTTCTGTGAAATCTTTAAAAAGAAACTAAGACTCCCAGCTCTGGGGCTTATTTCCCATGTGCCCCAGTGACCCCTTCTGTAAAATGGAAGCATGGACTACAATGACCTCTGAGACCTCTATGAATTCTTGATCTGTGACCAACATACAACAATGCTGTTGGAAGGGCTCCCGCATGGAGGAAGAGGTGGTCAAGACGGCTGAATCACAGCAGTCAGACCCAAGGCCGTGTCCCAGGACATCCTCTAGTTCAGACCGAACCCAATTAAAATACAATTGAGAAATATTTAACAAAGTAATAGAAAACCCGAGAGAACATAAATAATTCTAAGATGTGGTTTCCTAAATCAGAGTATGGCCCACAGTGATCCTCATGTAAAATTAGTGCCTTCTGTTTCTTTTTGGGCTTGACAGCCCTGAACTAGGAAACCCCTGGAGTCCCTTTCAACTCTGAGTCTCTGGTTCCCTGGCACTCCTTAGGGAGTTGTTGGGGGGAGCAGGGAAGTGAGGAGAACAGTCTACAGCAGGGCAGAGCTGGGAGATCTTCAGAGAAAGAGACGCCAGAATCCTCTGAGGTGACCCTGGTACCATTCAGGGGAGCTGCAAATCTCCTCTCTCCAGCTCACAGGTCTCCTGATACGCCACACTTTGGCAAGCAGAGATGATGATGTTTGATTCAAGTCTCTTCCATTGATCAAGCATTTATATAGTGCCCACCATGTGCCAGGTTATGGAGACACAAAAGAACAAAAGCCACACAGACCCTGCCCTCAGTGAGACTTAAACCCTACTGGGAGAAAATGACACGTACACAAGTTGGCACAAAAATATGTGTGTGTATACACAGACACACACATAAAACAAATACAAAACAAATCATCCAGAGACCTGGTCCAAAGCCTTAAATTCTTCAGAGAGTGCCCTGTAGCCCCAGAGCACCAAGCCCTCACTGAGCCCAAGTCCATGATGCTCGGCAGGAACAGAGTTTGTGTGGAGCCCACTCCTGCATCCCCCCCTTTCCCAGTGGGGAGGGTGCCTCGGTCCTTCTCTAAAGTATAACTTAGCTCTGATTGCAAGAGGCAGGACCAGGGGCTGCTTTGGTAGAACAGAACATCCTCATAGCCACCTCAAGAGCTATTAGGGGCATACTCTGATTAGGGTCCTAATCAGAGATCCAGAGGCTCCATGTTCCAGTTTCTAAAGTGTCACTTTAGAGAAAGAGGGTGTTATTAGAAAAGAGAGCTCTCCTAGTCTCATCTGTGGTCAGGAGAGCCAAACTTCCAGAGGCAGTTTAGGGCTCAAGTCACCCTCCTCACAATCAGGGTCTCCCTTCCACTACCCCCGTCCCAACTCCTTTCCATTGGATCCCAGGGAACAGCTTTCCTTGCCTTTGAACACAATGTGCCTTCTTGCCTTCTGCTGTTAACAGGGGCAATAGAATATTTGACTTAGAAAGGACCATCCTTTGAGATTCTTTATTCTAACCACCCAGATTACAGATGAGAAAACTGAGTCTTAAGGGGTTGAAGCAACTTAAAATCAATAGAGACTTAAACAATCAATTAAGTGCCTACTATGTGCTGGGTACAGCAAATCAGTAACTGACCTAGACCTACAATCTGAGCTTTCTAACTACTAGGTTAGAGATCTGTCAGCCTTCTCAAAACAGCTTCTAGGAGTGTGAGATTCTCCCCCCAAGACACCAAAATAAAAACTGCCACCCCAAATCAGTCAGGACTACTGTAATTCACCTCAGCTCCCATCTCTCCCGTTGCCTGTCTACAATCAGATTAAATTACATCATTGCCCGTGTATATGACCTGATTTTTTTCCTCTAGGATTTTCCCTCCACTTTTCTATGACCATCAGTCCATTGCCAATCATCTTCCCCTTCCCAATCCACATACATCCTTCCTGCTGCTGATTCTTTCCAGTCCCTCACTAGAGGACTAGTTTTGTTCCTTGCTCTCCTGTAGATTTCTAATTCTCATACCAGGTTCATTTTCATTTGCATCCCTTCTAGCCCCACCATCATCCCCCCACTGCCGTGTCTCCTTCCCCTGCCTGTCAGCCTAGCTGAGGTGGATGCCCCCTGACCCTATTGCTTGGAGGGGCTGCAGTGGGTCAGGGGTCTCCTCAGTAAGTTGGCATTACACCCAGAGGCCCCTCACTAATAGGAATTTGGATCCCTGTAAATAATTTATCAGGGCAGCAAGAGAGCGAGAAAATTGCTTGGATTGAAACTCAGCCAGGAAGCTCAAGGGATTCTGATGCACATCCCTGTATATGTAGCCACACACACATACACATACAACACTCCTTCTCATTAGCCAACACTGGAGATCTCACCTTTAGCTCAGAAATCACTCGCCGGCGCCCATTACTTTGCTCTCTACCTAGCTGGAGTTAGAGATTTTTAAGGAGGAAAAAAGACTCCCTGGGTTTCAGGGGGATGGGTTTCCCAGAGCTCACTTAGTTCATCCCTTAGTGACATCGCAACTAGGTCATCATTGTTTCTTCATCTGTCAAATGGGGGCATTGTTCTGGAACTGGTCTCAATGGTCATTTCCATCTGTAAGTCTATGATTCTTTCTTGTTAAAAACCTCCTACAAAGATCCTTTCCCCAATTCTACCCCAATTCAAGCCTTGTCATTTGTAGCAGCTTTGGAATGACTACTGAAAAAGTAATAGTAAAGGGGATGAAACTGATGCAAAAATGGCCCCTTGGAAGGCAAAATGGCATTCTGGAAAACCATTGAATGAACCTAAAATTCTGGGCATGTTAGGTAATGTTAGGTAATTATAACAATTATAACTATAATAACAAAAAACTGTACTGGAACCACGCCATTATCACAGACAGAACTGTTGCCAACAAGTTGCCTGGATGTCAACACTGAGCCATAAAAATTTAAGAACAATTTTTAACCTCCAACCTATGTGGAATGGAATCAAAATCAAATAGAAATAAGTTGAAACACAGTTATCACAACCATCCTGTAAGATTCTGGGCTTTCATGAAAATGATTTCAGTGAGCCTACAGAAGATACATTTATACCCCAATCCTTTTATTTTCTTTCAAAAAAACCCCAGTATTTATTCAGTAATCATTATTGCATTATATATTAAAGAATAATAATAATAGGATTAGTGACATGTGTCTAAACTGTTTCTACGTGAACTTGATTGAACAAGAGTATGAAATTGTTACTTCTAATAATGATGATGACAAACTGCAGAAAGTAGAGTTTCTGTAAAAATTAAGGTCCTAATTTTACAGGCATTTCTATTGGACTAGAATAAATTTACCATATTTTACATGATTATAACTTTCTGAATAGTCTAAGTTTGAATACATCTCACTATCTTGGGGGATTTCCGTTTTGCACTAATTGAGAGCTGGGTCTCCAAATGTTCATATGGATTGGTGGTGCTTGACCTGTGGTAAAGCCTTCTGAACTCTTAGTGGTTAGGAGATAGTATACCTTGACCGCAATATAGTGATAGTACTTTGGTACTCTCTGAGCATGATGGACAACTATCAACCAGGACCTAGCTGTGGTTACTGAAATAAAGCAC
Organism: Antechinus flavipes; assembly: GCF_016432865.1. NCBI lineage: Eukaryota > Metazoa > Chordata > Mammalia > Dasyuromorphia > Dasyuridae > Antechinus > Antechinus flavipes. Next base: position 638,458,617 of record NC_067399.1, on the reverse strand, counting down.
AGAACACTGACTATTAAGGAGGAGAATAGCTGGATAGACTTTGTCTCAAAGGCCCCCCTGGTAGAATGGACCTTCCCATGTTCTTCATTTTCATTTTCCAGGTGAATATCACTCTCTTGGACATCAATGACAATCACCCCACCTGGAAGGATGCTCCTTATTACATCAACCTGGTGGAGATGACTCCTCCGGATTCCGATGTCACTACGGTAAGTTGGGAGAAATGTAGTTCTAGTCTTAAGGTATAGCAGGGGCAGAAGCACAGGGATGCACATGGGTCAGTGACCCCGAGGGACTGGACCATAGAGGACAATGGAGGACATCCTGCGAGATGAAGCTGGAAGGGGAAGGCAGAGCCAGATGGAAGGCCCTTGGATGCCAGGAGGCATACTTTGTATTTGATTTGGTAGCCCACGGTGAAATCAGAGCAGTATACCTAGGGAGTGTGTAAGTGAGGGATGGATTGGAAGAGGAAGCACCAGGGGCAGGAAGATCAAAAAGAGCCTGTTGCTATAACCCAGATAAGGAAAGAGAAGTACCTTGTAGGCTAGTAGGACCAAAAAGGGGGCATGAAAGGAGAGAGCACTTGGCAGCTGATCAGATGGAGGGGGAGGATGAGGAAGAGGGAAGAGGGTCAGGGACTTGTTCCCTGAGTTATTCTATTGGCTATTGGTGTACAGGTGACTTTGCTGCCCCAAGACCCGGTGCCCACCTGGCCCTGTCCATGCCCCAGAGCTATTGGCCAAAACTCCCTTCTCAGTTGAGACTTAGGGTCGAGTGAGCTATTCACATCAGGCTGATGAAAAAGGGCCGGGCTATTCAGGATGGTCCTTGGGGATCAAAATTCTGGATTCGCATCTGGGTCTTGTCTTGTTCACGGGTGGGAAAACACACGTCATTAACTCTCTCTGGGTCTCCCTTTTTCCCCTTACAAGAAAGGGGGGCAGCTAACCAGTCCTTTCTTGACAATAAGGAAGATGGAGTATCTTCTAAAGTTCAAGCCTGATGATTCAAATAGTAATAATAGGGTGTCAATAATTATTCCTCAGATAATAAGATGGGAATTAATTTTCCCTATACAACTCTCCCCTAAACAGATCAAAACAGAACAAAGCTACTCACTCGCAATGGCCTTGGCCCTCCCGAACTTCCCATGGGGCACCAGAGCCTGCTGTGCTAACGAATCTCAGCTGGCACACCTAGTGGCTAGAGAGCCGGTGGGTAGCCTGCATCTGTGTTTAAGGATGACGGGAGCATTTGTGTGCTCACACACCCATTAACTCTCTTGCTTTTCATACATGTGCATGCCCTGTGCACACGCTTACCTATTGTGCATTTGTATGTGTGGTACGTGTACACAGGTGCGTGGGCTGATGAATTTCTATGCTGTGAGTGAGGTTTGGGGACAACTTTTCCTCCCCTCTCCTGCAACCTCTTTCAAGGACCTCTCTGATTCGCATTGATTTAGAACCTTTCAAAGCCCTCCAGCAAAATAAAAGAGAGGGGAGAGGGAGAGAATTATTCCCCGTCAGACCAGGAGAAAAATGACGGGCGTGAAATGGGAAATAAATGAGGAGAAAGTGGTGAGAATCCACAAAATGATCTAACTGGGAAGAAGGGAGGAGGCAGGAGGAGTGAGAGGGGGGCTGTCCCTTCCCCACCCCCAGCCCCTGAACTCCATAGGGAGCCCAAGTGGCCAGCGGGACTGGGGCTCATAGTGGGGGAAGGGGCACCTGCTCACCCCACCGGTGTACGGACGGAGCCTCCCTGGGGACACATAATCAATGTGAAGGAGGGAAGGCCGAAGCACTGCTGGGAGTGATGAATGGCCTGGAAGTTAGAAAGTCTGGTCCTAGCTCTATCTAGCCCGGCCGACGATCGGCCATCTGACACAAAGTAAATCAATTCACTTGACTCTCTGGGCCTTATTCTTCCCTTTAATAAAATGGGGAGAATAAGAGTTGTCCTGCCCATCCCCTAAAGAGGCAAAGGATCCGAATGAGAGAATAGAAGGGGATTTTCACACTTTTTCTTCCCTTTGGGGCTGTGAGCCACAATGGCCAGCCGTGATTCAGAGGTCCCTTACCCCAATGGAAAGGGAGGGAATGGGCTTAAAGGTAGAAGGACACGTGTACCTTTCAGACATGGCCCATGTGAGAGTTTGTTTTGCTTGGATATGTCTATTTTTGCAAAGGTTTTGACTTTCCTTTCTTCTTCACTGTTAAGAGAGAGAGGGGAAGTGGGAAGTAGTGGGAATTAAGCACCTACTATGTGCCATGCACTGCCCTAAGCACTTGACAATTATTATCTCATTTGATCCTCACAAGTGGATGCTATTAATCCCTTCTGTGAAACAGAGAAGAGGTAAGTGACTTGGTCACACAATTAGTTTATATCTGAGGCTAGATTTGAATTCAGGTGTTTCTGATTCCAGACCCAGAACTCTGTCCGCTCTGCCCCCCTCAGCAGCCTCTAGCTCTTATTTTGTTTTGTTAGGGGGAGAGTTGTACAGGAAAATCAATCCCCATCTTATTATCTGAGGAATAATTATTGACACTATCATTCCCACTCTGAATCATCAGCCCCGAGCTCAAGGAGAAACACCATGTTTCCTGTCATCGAGAAAGGGCTGGCCAGCCAGCCCCTTTTTTGTTAGGAGAAAAAGTAAATGGCTTGAGTGTTTTCCCAGCCCATGAACAAGACATGGCCCAGAGGAGACTCCAGAGTTTCAGTCCCCAAGGACCATCCACCGAGTAGCTCGGCCATCCCTCATCAGGGAACGAAGAGGGTGCCGGCTCTCTTGGAGTCACCTTCCCCGGCAGGAAGACGGGGGTCTCCGCGGGGTCAGCTCACAGCCCTCACCTTCACCTCTCCTCTCTTTCTCATTTTCTTTTTCCCTGCCCCTCTCCCACATCTGCCTCCAGAGCTCCCAGGTTGGCCAGTACTTCAGGCAGATGGGAGCTGGAGGAATTTCAGCCGCCCATCTGTCTGTTCTGGTCTGCTGGCCCCAGAGACACCTCTGCAAGGGGATTAGGTGGGGGAAGGAAATAGATTCTGCTGCCAACGCAGAAAAAAGTACCACGTCAAGGAACACAAAGGAGCTGATCCCAGTGTCCTGGACTTAAGGATGGGGCCATCCTGAGCCTTCAGCCCTCCCCTCCCTGGAGAGTCATTGTTCTAGTATTCTAAAGCCACTGCAGCCTCTAAAAAGCCAAGGGATGGAGTGAAGGAGGCCATCGCTGCCTGCACTGACCCTGAGGCTGCTCCTTGGTGTCTGGCTGAGATCCGGAACCCCTGGTTCTAGAACCAACTCTGGACGGCTTCAGGCAGATTGCTTCCATTTCTGAACCTCAGTTTCCCCCAGTGGATAGTGGGCTCATTAGATCAGCTGAGGGAGGCCCTTAAAGCACAATAACTAGTAAAAGGTAGACAAAGGAGAAATGATGTTGGTAAGTCTCTGGTCCCCTAATTGAGTAGGGACAGGATGATATATCTGAGCCTTAGTGGATGAGGAAGAGAAAATGAGGGTGAGGAGGAAATGGCAATTAACCCGTCAAGGAGTGAGAGATAAGTCTTAGGCATTTTCCCCTGCCCTCTTTGAGAGGTACCAAGGGGCATAGGAAAGGGACATGGATCCTAAAGGTCCCCCTGCCCATAGGACAGAGGGAGCAGGTGGGCACGGCTCCTCTCCCCCTCCCTCCTCCACGTGGTAATTGCTCTCCCCCAGCCAGCTTCTCCCCTTCACTGTGACAGCCCTGGCCCTCGAGACCCAGACCTCCCATACACAGCGTCTACCCCTCCATCCCTCTAGCATGTCATCCCACCACCGCCTTTTGACATCACAATTGGTGGCTGTGAACATAATCGTTGTGTCACGGAGAGGAGATGCAATCCAGTATATGGGAAAGCTGCAGGAAGAGCATCAAAAGCTGCAATTGGTCCTTGCTTATGCAAATGGTCCTGCTAAAGGCACGGCCCCCCCAGAGGAAGGAGGAAGGTGGCCAGGACAAGGGGAAGGGGCTCTGAAATGAAATCAGCATCTGCAAAATGTCCTGTGAGCCTCAGGGCACCTGGGTTCCCATCCCCAATTCAACAAGAATCGTAGCCTCCTAGATTTAGAGCCGAGACCTTGGAGAGCGCCTTGTTCAGCCCCCTCAACTTACAGATGAGGAAACTGAAGCCCACAAAGGGACTTTTCCAAATGTATCGGCAGAATCTGAACCTATGTCCTCTGACTATTGAAACAGGAGTTTTCCACCAGACCACAGAAATTGTATTAACACTCAGAAGTGGGACTTTCCTTCAGATATGCTGAGCGGGATAGCCTTTGGGAAAGATCACATAAGGTGTCAAGAAATCATGCTTCCCAAGGACCACTGAATAGGTTCTTCATTCCCCCCTCCCACCCCATTCCATCAGCACACTCACCTCCTCAAGCCACCTCCCACTGGCTCCTTGTTAAGTGTTCCTTGTGACCATTTGCCCCTGGAAATTGAAAAATACTATATATCAGGGTCTGGTTTCTTTTTGTTGTTGTTGTTAATTATCTAGAAAATATTAGAGAAACTATTAACAATGCAGAGTAAAACAAAAAGTCTGTCGTGGTTTTGGAGAGCAGGTTGTTAAATGGTCATTGTGAACACTGGCACCTCAGAAATTAGAAAATGTGACAAATTAGTATTTGATTTCCTGTTTTGTTGATCACCTAAATTTAAGAAAATGCTGGAAAAATATTAATAATGCAGATTAAGCTGAAAAGTTTGTCATGGTTTTGGAAAGCAGGTTGTTAAATTTCCTTGTGAATTTGGAAAACATAATAAATTAGGATTTGATTTCTTGTTTTGTTGATCACCTAAACTTATGAAAATGCTGGAGAAAATATTAACAGTGCAGGTCCGGTTTCTTTTTTGTTAATAATCTAGATTAAAGAAAATGCTAGAGAAAATATTAGCAATGAAGATTAAAATGAAAATTTGTCATGATTTTGGAGAGCCAGTTATTAAATGTTCATCGTGAGCAATTTGCACCTCAGAAATTGGAAAACATGATAAATTAGGGTTTGATTTCTTGTTTCATTAATTCCCTGGATTTAAGAAAATGCTAGATTAACTAGCATTGTAAATTAAACTGAAAAGTTTGTCATAGTTTTGGAGAGCTGGTTGTTAACCAGCCCACATCCTTCTTCCCCACTTAGAGAACTCTTATAACCCAGCACAGTTGATGCCGAAAAGATTATGACTTTTTCATTTCTGAAGCCAAGCTCTGTAGAGTCGAGTGGGCACAAAACAAAAGCTCACAACGATATTCAGTCATCCATCAATATTTAGTCCCCTCTACCTTCGGAAGCTGAGGGATAACGGAACATATCTAAGACACAATTCCTGCCTTCTTGGAGCTCATAGTCTGGCAGGGTAAGAAAATGCAAGCACTGAAAAGCCCAGGTCCTTGAACTTCAGCCCCGGCAGAGCCCTCCGCTCCCCACCTTCCTAAGGCCCTGCCCTTTGGCGCTCTCCCAGCGTGTGAGAGGCTGACGACATAGCCCCCTTCCTAACGCACAATCCAGAGCTCCGCTGGCTTTGTTGTCCCACCTGTAGGAGTGTGGGATTTGGAACAAGATGTCACTTAGTCCGGTCCCCACATGTCTGGCCAAGGTCGTGCAGAAAGCAAGAAGGGCCAGGAGCTAGCGTGACTCCGTGTCTAGTGCTCTCTCCTCTCCACTCCATGTCTTCCATTAGGTTGCAGAGAGGTGCTGACCCACGCTGGTAGAGAACCTCCTCGGGCAGAACTCAGTCCCCTCTGGTCCCGGGTTGGGGAGAGCTCTTGGCCGAACGGCAAAGGGGCCGGGGGTTTGGCCACCGTGGTACCGAGCAGCCTGACCCATTCCCAAACCAGACCCCGCCTCACCCTCTGAGCCTCGGTTCCCCTCGTAGGTGGTGGCCGTGGACCCTGACCTGGCTGAGAACGGGACTCTGGTCTACAGCATTTACCCTCCCAACAAGTTCTACAGCATCAACAGCACCACGGGCAAGATCCGGACCACCAACGTGATGCTGGACCGCGAGAACCCTGACCCCGAGGAGGCCGAGCTCATGCGCAAAATCATCATCTCCGTCACCGACTGTAAGGGCCCCTCTCACCCCCTCGCCCCGACCTGCCCCAGGCAGGAGCCCCACCCCGAGAGCTGTGGGTACCCCGAGCGGGACCTCTTATCATGAGAGCGGGTGTTGGGGGCTCCCCTTCTAGATTCTCATTCTCCCAGGTGACCCCAGGACATAGCTGGCAAGGCATTCAGAGATGAGGGGATGGGCCCAGGGTCAGCTACCTCCTCCTTGACGTCCCTTCTCAAGAAACCGCTTGAAAATGAGGAGGGAACGAGACAGCTGGGTGGTGGAGTGGATGAAGCACTGGCCCTCAAACAAAGAGGACATGAGTTCAAATCCACCCTCAGACACTTAACACTTCCTGGCTGTGTGACCCTGAGCAAGTCACTTAACCCCAAGTGCCTCAGGGGGAAAAAACCGGGAAGGAAGAGAATAAGCATTTATTAAGCACTTACTATGTACTATATAGAGAGCTAGTGCTTTGCAAATATTACCTCACTGATCCTCACAACCACCCTGAGAGGTAGGTACTGTTAATATTCCCATTTTACAAGCTTGCCCAGGGTCACACAGCCAGTGAGTATCTCGGGCCAGATTTGAACTCAAGTCCTCTTGAATCTCTCCACTGCGTCACTCAATGGTTTCTTTCTTTCTCCTCCCCCTCTCTCTGTTTCCCCTCTCCTTTGTGGGCTCCCTCTAGGCGGCAGGCCCCCCCTGAGGGCCACCAGCAGCGCCACGGTCTTTGTGAACCTACTGGACCTGAATGACAATGACCCCACCTTCCAGAACCTGCCCGCCATCGCCGAGGTGCTGGAAGGGACCCTTGCTGGGACCTCCGTCTACCACGTGAGTCCCTAAAAAGGATTCTAGTTTCTAGAACAAGTCCTCCTCCCCCCTTGGAGCTTTCTCTGGTGGTCTTTCCCTGTCTCAGCCTGTCATGAGCTGTCTGTCTGTCCACAACAAGGGGGGTCAAGGCTCCGCTCTCCAGCCCTGTGCTCCAGGGTGAACAGCGGACGTGTGCGGGCCAGTCCCTGCTCTCACGGGGCCTACTCTCAAGCTGGGGAGACTCAAACAGCAGAAAAGAATAGGAGACAAAAAGTGCTTCAGATGGTGACTTTAGGTAGGGTTTGACCTGAACGGCCTCCAAGGCGGCTGCTGCTCCTCAGGGAGCTTAGAGTCGTGTGGAAGAGCAGCCAAAGAACGGAAATGAGTGCAAAATTAAGAGGCAGAAGCCAAGGACTTGGAGCTCAGTTGGCTGAAATGTGCAGGGAATTTGAGCAAACGAAATATTCTGAATCCCTGGGCAGTCATCAGACATCCTTGCTTCAGTACAAGTGGGTACAAATCATTTCCAAGTGTCCTTTCTTACTTCCCTTTCAATATTCAGGAAAAAAACATATATTTTTAAATACGAATTTGTCTCATGAAAGGCTAGAAAAGGTGCTTCTGCCCTAGACTGGACATGAGAGCGTTGGGGACAACCAGGAGCTGCCAGAGATGAGACTGGTGGCAGTTGCCAAACAGGACCTAAAGATGCACTTGTGTGTCCTTAAAAATTGGACCCTGGGCATTCAGAAAAAGACACAGACCAGCAGGACAGTATTGAAACTGCCAGGTTTAAATTTAATAGATACTTTAAATAATAATCACTAGTGTCTATATAGCACTGTACATGTTATCTTATTAATACTGAGAGGCGGATGGGATTATTCTCCCCATTTCACAGATGAGGAGAGCGAGCCTTGCTCAGATCACATGGCGAGTAAATATCTCAAGCAAAATTCACACTCAGGTCTTCTTGATTCCAAGTGCAGACTTCTACCCACTACATAACCTAGTTGTATCTAGGTTTTAAAAAAAATAGTTGTATAAAATAGAGATTTTTGTTTTTCTATACAATCTTCTTTTTCATTACTCCTTTAGATACGGAAATCCTGATTCATAATTATAATGAAAAGGAAAGATAATTGTTAAAATTTTTCTAAAATAGAAAGTTGCCTTCCCCTGCCCCATGTTATGGACCAGCTGAGACTTTGAGCCTTCAAAGTAACTTTGAACCTGCAGTTTGGCTAACTCCACCCCTTAACAACATCCAGTATTTCACTGAGATGCTTCTGCCTCCTCTAAGACAGACTGCTGTCCTTAGTAGAAGTCTCTGGCTAAAAGAATCATTCCCTGATTGCGAGCCTCCCCAGACACCGGTTTGCTCCCAGACCACTTCCAGAGTATTGCCAGCTCAGTAGAAGCATGTAAACAGGGCTCTGTCCCCAGCCTCTATGCCTTTTTCCTGGAATAACCTCTCCCTGAGGTTCCTTATCCTCCTTTAGGTTCTGTCCAGGTGTCCCCTCCCATATGACACCTTTCCCAACATCTCCCCCACTCTAATCTCCACTCCCAAGTTCTTGATGCTCTCTTTCTCCTCAAGGTACCCTACCTCCCACAGAAAGCTAAATATCACTTGAATTGACCCAAATTGAATTGTGTCACAAAATAAGTACCTTGGAGAGAGGAAATGCGTGACCTCAGCAAGATGTGCATTTTTAAGTGCTCCATTTTGCCTCCTTTTTTTTCTTTTTATTGAGTCTGGGGGCTTCCTCTCTCTAATCCCCATCCATTTTAGATGGAATGGGCAGTAAATCCAGAGGAAGTATTAATGACCTCTGAATGGGAGAGGCCCTGATCCAGGGAACCATATTCTTTTTTTAATTAAAGCTTTTTATTTTCAAAATATATACATGGATAATTTTCAACATTCACCCTGACAAAATCTTGTGTTCTAAATTTTTCCCTCCCTTTTCCCTAGACAGCAAGTAATGCAATATATGTTAAACATGTGCAATTCTTCTATACATATCTCCACAAATATCATGTTGCATAAGAAAAATCAGAACAAAAAGGGAAAAAATGAGAAAGAAAACAAAATGCAAGTAAATAACAAGAAAAAGAGTGAGAATGCTCTCAGTCCCCACAGTCCTTGCTCTGGCTCTCTCCATCACAAGACCTTTGGAACTGGCCTGAATCACCTCATTGTTGAGGAGAGCCACGTCCATCAGAATTGATCGTCTGATCCTCTTGCTGTTGCTGGGTACAATGATCTCCTGGGAGCCACGCTCTCCACACTGATGTCCGCCCATTCTTCTCACCAGGTTGTAGCCATTGACCTGGACGAAGGCTTGAATGGGCTGGTGACGTACCGCATGCAGGTGGGGATGCCCCGCATGGACTTCGTGATCAATAGCAGTAGCGGCGTGGTGACCACCACCACGGAGCTGGATCGCGAGCGCATTGCGGAGTACTACCTCCGGGTCGTGGCCAGCGACGCCGGCACCCCCACCAAGAGCTCCACCAGCACGCTCACCATCCGAGGTGAGTCGGGACATCTCCGCCGCTCCCAACCGGAGGGGCCGAGGCTTTGGGAGCCGTACCATCCTCAGGGTCCTCTGAGATCATCCCTAGGGGATTAGTTCACTGTCAGAATCTCAGGTCAGTTTCCATACCTAAAAAAATCAGAGAGAGAAATTTCCTCATCCGAGCCTCCTGATGTGAGTTTGATAAGAGAATCCCTCAGACCTCTTCTACCCCAAAGGAGAAATGTGTGGCAGACAAAGCACTTTAAAGGAGGCTTATGGGGAGGTTCTTAAAGATGCTTTGCAGATAATCTGTAACTCAAAGAAGTTAAAAGCTAGGCTCTCCTACAAGAGATGCTTCCCTGACCCCCAGAAAGGGTCCAGTCTCATTGGCCATGAGGAGAGCTCTGTTGGCACATGGCTGTGTGACCTTGGAGCCGTCGTCCAACCGCTCTGTAATTCAGAATTGTCTTCTGGAAAGTGTGATCTGTGAGCTTTTTGTGTTGAATCAGGGTCCGTCATCCTTCAGCATCCCCACATCCCCTGTCACTATCCAGCTGGACCTCCAGGAGCATTCCATCAGCCAACATCAATGAAAAAAACAATTCAGATGCTCCTGGTTGGCCCGATGCTGATGGGCCATTCCGCCAGATGGTGACATTGGTAGGAAGATAGAGAGGGAATTGTCTTTCCCTATGTTTGTGTGCTGCCATGAATATTTCTGAGCCTCACAGTACAAAATTCCTAAAGAAAGCCGTGCTGTATGGAAACGTTCTCTTTTATTTTATTTTGTATTCCTTTTCTATTTTTCTTTTTTCTTATTCTGTTTTTTAAATAATTTTTTTAAAAAAAAGCTGTGCTATAAAACTGATTCTTGTTTTCTCTCTGGGTCTTTTCTCCAGTACTGGATGTGAACGATGAGACCCCTACCTTCTTCCCAGCCGTGTACAACGTCTCCCTGCTGGAGGACATCCCCCGGGATTTCCGAGTGGTCTGGCTGAACTGCACAGACAATGATGTGGGACTCAATGCCGAGCTCAGTTACTTTATCACAGGTTCTGGCTCTCTCTCCTTTCATTAGCTCCTCTGCCTTCCAACTCATCCTCCCCTTTGTACCCCGCTTTGAATGAGAATACAACCCCTGCCTTTGAGGGACTAGATCATGTCTAGAGAAATTAGGAAAGGGGAGAACTTTTAAATCAGACATCTCCTCCTCTCTCTGGTTTCATAACTACTGTTACAACTGTACAATCGGTTTATTTGGGATTTATATACAGACACACACACATACATATATACATAATATTTGTGTACAATAAATTGTGTACACGTGTTTACACAAACACATGCATATGTGCGTGCACACCTGCATATGTGCAAGTAAGCATATCCATGCATAATACAAAATAATTATATTGGGGATACACATGCGTGTGTACGAGTCATATATAAACTGCTTGTTTATAATGATAGATGTGAATATGAATCTCGCTCTCTCCTGGTGCTTCTCAAAGGAGTCATTCTTGCCTAACTCACTGGTACCTCTCTGGCCTGGAATTCACTCTCTTTGGGTTCTTTCAGACTTTGCTTGGGCAGGGAAAGCGTCTGAGATAGCCCCAATCAGAGGAATCAGTTGAAAAGACCAGGGTTCAAAATTCTCCCTCTGCTCCTTACCCACTGTGACCGTGTGATTCTGGATAACTCCTTTACTTCCTCACTGCTCTAGACAGTTCTAAATCTACTAAGTTGCAAAGAAAGTTCTGCCCTCCATTAATAAATTGAGTTTCTAAAGCCCTCTACTCAAAGCATAAGTCAAGTCCCTGTCTTACAGATATAGGGGTTTGCAAACCTCAAAATATCAGAGGTGCTTAACCTTTTTAGGGTTATGGAAACTTAGGGCAGTATCTGATAGTCTGCAGACCCTTTCCAGAATAATGTTTTTAAATGTATAAAATAAAACATAAAATGACAAAGGAAACAATTATATTGAAATAGTTATCAGAATATTTTTTTTAAATCTCTTCTCCCTTCCTTTTCCTTCTTATCTTCCTCTTCTTCCTTCTCCTTCTTCTCCCCTTCTCCTTCTCCTTTTCCCTTTCCCCTCCTCCATTGCCTAGGTTTAGTGTCAGCATTTCAAAAAGACAAGAGAATGAGTAGCTCATGAGGTGATGATTATTTTTTTTTCTTTTTTTTTTTATTAAGTTTTTTTTATTTAATAATTACATTATATTGACACTCATTTCTGTTCCGATTTTTTTCCCCTCCCTCCCTCCACCCCCTCCCCTAGATGGCAAGCAGTCCTTTATATGTTGGATATGTTGCAGTATATCCTAGATACAATATATGTTTGCAGAACCGAACAGTTCTCTTGTTGCGTAGGGAGAATTGGATTCAGAAGGTATAAATAATCCGGGAAGAAAAACAAAAATGCAGATAGTTCACATTCGTTTCCCAGTGTTCTTTCTTTGGGTGTAGCTGCTTTTGTCTGTCATTTATCAATTGAAACTCAGGTCTCTTTGTCAAAGAAATCCACTTCCATCAAAATATGTCCTCATACAATATCGTTGTCGAAGTGTATAATGATCTCCTGGTTCTGCTCATTTCACTTAGCATCAGTTCGGTGATGATTATTTAAGTGCCTACTATGTGTCGGGAGCCATGCTAAGCACTGGGGCTACAGTTACAAACAATCCTGCGCCCACTGTCTTGGGGCGACCGATGTATACACCAATGACCATAGGCAAAATATTTGCAAAGTGAATGGGGGTAACTGGGCAGGAGACGCACTAGAAGCTGGGAAAGGATGGGAGGAGAAGGAGGAGCTTTGAGAAAAGTCAGGGATTGTGGGAGTGGAAGTGACCGGGTGTGCCCTAGGCCTGTGCAAAGAAAGGCAGGCACACAGGAGATAAAATGTTATGTCTGAGGAAAGATAAGGAGTCAGTTTGACCAGCCCAGACTGTGGATGAAGGGGAGTCGTGTCTGGGAGAGAGGCTTCTGAGGAGAAGCGCCCGAAGGAGTTTTCATTTGATTGCTTGGTTTGGACGGCTGTGTGGAGGGTGGGTTGGAGTGGGGAGAAGCTGGTGGCAGGGTGGCCAATTAGCAGGCTATTGTAATGGGCCGGGGAGAAGGGCTGAAGGCTGAAATTAGAACAGCGACTGTGTGAGGAGAAGGGAGGGAATGGAGACGGAAGTTTGAGAGGCAGGATCGAACAGCATTTGAGTCCACAAAACCGGTGTGCTCTGAAGGCAGCAGCCGGAGTGATGACTGAAAAGGGGGTGGAAACCTTACCGTATTTATGGAGTAGCTGAATGACACAGAGCCAGGAGCACGGCTGCCACATTGGCCGACAGAATCGGGATCCAAAATTAGGACAGAATTAGGAGCCAAGAAGATCTCAACAGAACAGGATGATGGGTCTCTTCTAAATAAGATGAGATTTAATAGGGATAAATATAGGATGTATTTGGGCTCAAAAAGTCACCTTTCACAAATTCAGAAGGGGGAAGATACGCCTAGACAACAGTTCAGGTGAGAAGGGCCCCAGAGGGGTTTAGTGAAATGTAACTCAATGTGAGTCAATAGGTTGACATGGCAACTCAAAAAGCTAACCCATTTTGGACTGCATTGAGAAAGGAATGATGTTCACAGTGAGAGATGTGCCGGTCCCACTGTACTCTGCCCCAGTTAGGACGAACCAACCTCGCCATGCTTTTAGGACAGAGGGGTCAAGCGTGATGGTGAAGAACCTCAAGATCAGACCCTCAAGGAGCCTGGAAAAGAAATCCAGGGGGAGACTCATTCATTAGCCGTCTTTAGCTATTTGAATGGATGTCAAATAAAACAAAGAGTAGACTTGCTCTGCTTGACCCAGGAGGAAAGAAGTAGTCTCGGTGGCTGGAAGCTGTGGAGATGTAGTTGATTCCAGCTCAGTAAAAGGAGAAACTTCCAACAGTAAATATTCTCCCAAGTGAAACAGACTGCTTCAGGAGGTGATGGAATTTCCCCTCTTTAGAAATCTTCAAGCAGAAACTGGAGGACTACTTGAGAGAAACTAGGTTTCACCAAATGGCACTTGTGCCTCGGGGTCTTTTTGATCTATAAAAGACCCCTGACAAATTCTTACCCACCTATCCAGGTCCAGTTGAGCTCTGCCTTAGCATAATGTTTCCCACCTTTTTTTAAAGTCTATGATCTAGTCCACACATGGGGAAGGGGAATTATGACATCCATCCTTCACCTATAATCTTGCCCAGTCCAAGTAACCTTTACATTTATCCAGACATTTATGCGTCCCCTGTGTCCCAGGTGCATATGCCCACATGTCCACCTTCCTCACTCCTCCTCTCCACAATCACTACCTTTTCTGCCTTCCACCTCACTTCCTCCAAGCCATAGACTGGAGGAGCTAGAGGAGCTGGGGCCAGCCCGCAATAAAACTGCAAAGCTTGCCTTCGCTTCCCCCAGCCTCTCTTTTCTTCTGTCTTCCCTTTGTGGGATGATGCATTTTTCCTGCCTTCCAAGTGCCCACTGTCTCATGTAAAAACTTGCCCTCAGGAAGTTATAGATCTGCACCTATTCATTTCAATTTAATTCATCAAGAACGTATGTTAATTGACCACTATATGCATGGTATGATTGTGGTGGGATAGAAAGATGGGAAATGATGCAGCCCTGTCTTCAAGAAGTGTATAATCTGCTAAAGGAAATGATCCAAGGTAGGACAAAAACCAGTCAGCAAGCATTTATTAAGCACCTACTATGTGCCAAGCATAATATTAAGCTTTAGGGATGAAAAAAAAAAAAAAAAGCAAAAGACAGCCCCTGTCCTCAAGAAGTATATAATCTGCTAAAGGAGATGATCTAAGGTAGGACAAAAAAACAATAAACAAACATTTATTAAGCACCTACTATGTGCTGAGCATAGTGTTAAGCTTTAGGGATGCAAAAACAAAAGTGAAAGACAGCCCCTGCTCTCAAAGAGCTTACAGTCTAGGAGAAAGCCAGAGTTGTGTAGGAAAATTTGAGGAGGGGAGATATTAATCACGCTGTAGTGTGAATGAGTCGTTCTTCCAGGAATCATCACATAGGTGATTGCCTACTTCGCTTATGTATAAGGCTGCTCCAATGTTGTGATTAAATATGATGTTGTGATTAAAAATGCAAGATAGTCGGATGCTCATCGATGCAATGGCCAATTGGAGCCCAGAGACTCCCGCTCTAGCAGTTCATGAATCTGGGTCTCCGTGGTAGCCCCAAAGTGTCCCAGCGCTCATTATGAGCTACCTGACCCTGTGGAGCTCTTCTAGCCCTCCGCTTGTATCATACCAGGAATGGGTGAAAAATACTCCCAGATGGATCCAGAGATGCTCGGGAAAGGTGCTTGCAAAAACTGGTGCTTTGGCGCCCTCTGCTGCCCAGCATCCCGCACGCTGCCCACCCCTTGACCAAGTCTTCATCCCAGTGGGATGTACATGACTTAAAGATTGCTTCCAGTCCCCACATTTTTACAGAGCAGGAAACTGAGGCTCCAGGAAGGGAAAGAAGTGGCCATCAGTGACCCGTACAGTAGGTAGCAGAGCCATTGTGGAAAGCAAGGAGCCGGAGGCAAGATCCCTCTCTGAGAACCTTTCCTCCCTTTCTGGGCCTTGACCACAGGTTTGATCTTGGGCTTTTTTCTCATTGATCAACAGGACTCTGCTGTTTCTGGGGGATGCTTCCTAATCCCCATTCTTGGCCCCCACTCCCACTGGATCACACCCTCTTCCCACGCCCCCATTCATTCCTGCTGCTCAATCCCGCGTCTCTGGGCATTTAATGTGCTTTTGATTGAACACTGCAGCCTTATGAATCATCGGGCAATGGAAAAGGCACTGGCACAGGACTTGGAAGATCTTCCAGCCATCGGTTCATATTGGGCTGCTCCCCTTTCCTCGATCATGGTGCCGTCAGCATCCCCCAAGCCCAAAATGCATTCTCTCCATGTTTTAAGCTGTGAAGTTCTCTTTTTTTCTAGTCCTATTCTAGGTACATTAATAAATATTATTCTAATTAACTGACTTGCCCTCCAGCCTTCTCCATAAATCTTTTCTTGCCTCACCATACTCAAGCTCCCTCTCCAAGTCACTCAAAATTTGCTTTGCCCTCCTGTATATTCATCACATTTTTCCTTGTAACATTTGTGCATTTGCCTTCTCTCCCTTCTTGACTATAAGTTCTTCAAGGGCAGGGACTATGTTGTTTCCATCTTCATTATCTCCAAGAACCTTTTCTGTTGCTGTTCAGTCATTTCAGTCAATTCTTCGGGACTCCATTTGGGGTTTTCCTGGCAAAGATACTGGAGTGGTTTGCCATTTCCTTCTCCAGCTCATTTCATAGATGGGGAAAACAGAGTTAAATGATTTGCTCCAAATTTGAAATCCTCCTGATTCCAAAATCAGCACTCTATCCACTGAGTCACCTAGCTGCCAAGATAATCAATTAGTTGTCGTTAAATTGAATTAACCCAAAGACCTGGTTCTGCCTCAACCATAAAATTTCATGCTAATCCTTTCAACTTTCTAGGTCTGCTTCATAGGTATAAAGAAAAAATTAGACTTGGCTGTTTCTAAGGACCCTTCCCAGTTCTAATAATATGGTGCACATTCTATGATCCTTCCATCATTGATATGCTATGTTCTGAGTGTTAGTTTTTCTGTCTCTAATAATCTGTTATTCTAATATTTCAGCCACAACACAAACCTCAAGAATCATATGGCTCACTCTTACCTTCTGGATAAAATTCATACTTTTTAGCTCAACTATTTATACTCTCTCTAGTCTACTTTTTTAGACTTATTTCACATTTCTTTCTATCACCATATGCTCCAACCAAACAGGCTTACTTGCTCTGTACTCAGCATTGCGTCTCCCACTTTGAAAGAAGTTGTCCCCCATTCCCGGAATGTTCCCCTTACTCATCTCTGTCTATAAGAACCCTTATCATTTTCAAGGCTCATGGGAAATCTTTCCAGCTCCCCTAAAGTGTTAGGACTCTCTCATCATTCAAATGATTTTATATTTACTTATTTATATTTACTTATCCATGTGAATGTAGCCCCACAATAGAGTTTACACTCCCTGAAGACAGAGACTCTTTTTGTTTCCCCTGCACCCAATTCAATTCATGGCACTAGGTGACACTTAATAAATGCTTGCAGCCAAGTTCATTGACATTTGGACTTACCCACCAAATTATGCATCTAACCTAGCCATGTGAGCCACATCCTAACTGAGCTCTGCTCTGGAGACTTAAACTAAGACTGACTGAATGACTATAACCTCTTTTCATATTCCCATGGCACTTGACCAAGTGTTCTCCCATGTGTCGTCCTAGGACCTCTACAGCCCATGCTGATAGTGAATGTGTCCTGAGATCCTACTCAGATATGGAGTCACCTTATCTCTCTTGTGCTCATTTCCCAAGAGCACAAGGTCTTGCTCTTGAAGAGGTTGGAGGGGGGTAAAGAAAAAAGTACATCTTTATCTTCACTAACCTTTGGTTTCCTTTGTAATCCTCTGTAATTTATTTTTGTGCATTTACCTCATTATTCTGAAATGCAGGTCATAGGCTTAGGACCAGACTGCCCAAGGGTTTCAGGACACAGAAATGATAAAGAACTCCCTTCTCTCTTGGGAATCCATAACTTTTGGTAAGCTCTTTTCTGCTCTGTCTCTGAAATGCCTTTTCCTCTTTTACCTGCAGGAGGAAACATCGATGGTAAATTCAGAATTGGCTATCGAGACGGCGTGGTCAGGACGGTGGTGAACTTGGATAGAGAGACCACGGCGGCATACACCCTGATCGTGGAGGCCATTGGTACGCATCCCCCTCCCTCTCAGAAACTCAGGCAAGGAAGCTTCTCCTTTCTAATGGGTGGAGCCAACGTGGGGCATCTTTCCTCAAGACCCAAGCTTGGAACCTCTGCTCTATCTTCCCCATCCCCAATGAGAAAGAGCCGGGAGAGCAAGTTGTTGCCCAGAATCCTGTCTGCCCCCACATTGCCTTCAGATGGATGAATGAATGAAGAATTCCTTAAGTGCTTAGAAATGAGGGTTCAAATAGAAGAGTAACACAGACCCTGCCCTCCAGAGGCTTATATTCTAATCAGCAGGGGTCCTCAAACTAAGGCCATGGGCCAGATGCAGCAGCTGAGGACATTTATCCCCCTCACCCAGGGCTATGAAGTGTCTTTATTTAAAGGCCCACAAAACCAAGTTTTTGTTTTTACTATAGTCTGGCCCTCCAACAGTCTGAGGGACAGTGAGCTGGGCCCCTATTTTAAAAGTTTGAGGACCTCTGTAATGGGGGATGGGAGGGTTTCAGCTGTGAGTCAGAGGGAAACATCCATGGTCCTTTGAGCTCATCAACAAAAAAGATGTTTATGCTTCTTCTTTAATGGCATTTCCACTGATCCCTTCCTGACAACATGAAGAACTTTGGTGGAGAGAACTTTCTCTTCTGACCCTTTGGGAGCAATGGCCAAGCTGTGTCTCCCCAGGAGTTGTTTTCCAGGATGACGGCTACAGGCTTTGAGCTCAGAGCATGGCTTTTGCCAAAGCTTTGGGTTCAAGATCCTAGGCTGCCTCCCCCAAGGTCTGAGAGGTAATGGAGGTAGAAGTGATAGTGGTGTTTAACTACCTGGCACACATGGTCTCCCCCAGCGTGCCTTGATGCTTCAGCCAGACTGGCTTGCTGCCCTGTGGGTGATTAACAGCTGATGGGGGTAAACTACCCTTTTCCGTCTTCAGATGGGAGATGAGATCTAGCCTCTGTTACTATAGAGTCATCTGGGAGAATTAAAGAAAACCTTCTGGGCCGGGAATCTCTAGGGGTTCACCCTTCTTCCCCCTAATATCCTTTCCCTCAGAGCCAATCTTCCTCCTTTTATCCCAGTGGGATTTTTATGCCCCCTAGAGAGTGACAAGACTGAGTTTCTTCCTCAGGAAACCCCAGGAGAGCCCAGTACTCCCCTGCCAAGGATAGTTCCATGCCATATACTGGCACTGCCAAGGCAGTTCGGTCAAATTGGAGCCTTCTCACATTGAGAAGGTAAAATCCACAGTGGTTAGAATGGGGCCCCAGCTTCTTAAACTCTGGGTTGTGACCCTCGATGGAATCTTGTAACTGAATGTTGGGGTCATGGAATTATGGCTTTTATGAGTAAATGTTGATTGGAATTCCTATTTTATATCCCTATACCAGGGTCACATAAAAATCCTTGGGTGAAAAGTGGTCACAAGTGGAAAAAATTTAAGCAGCTCTGTCCTAGGGGCCTGGGCAAGCCATTGCTTAATGATTAATCTAGGACAAGGTTCTAACCTGGGCTATAGGAAGGATTAATCCCAAATATGGGGCCAGCCTCGTTTGATAGAGAAAAGAAGCAAGACAAGACATTAGGAACTGTTAGAGAAAGGTGATAACCTCATCTCCATCCAAGCCATAGTCCCATCACTTGGGCTGTGGGTCAGGTGGGAGGAGTGATGCTCCCCAGGAAAATGTTTTCATGCCGGGGTCTGTCCAAACTCCTTCAAAGTCCATTGGCTTCTCCTTCCTTAATATGGATGGCAGAACCAACTAACCCTGTACAGTATTGAAGATTTACCAATATCCGTATTTATAAATAATAGTAATAGTTCTTGATTCTATCCTACTTTTGTCATTCACAAGTTACTTCTTTTAAAACAGAAATATGAAGCAAGTAAATGACCCATGTGGGAAAGGGAATAGCATTCACAGAGAAGCCCCCCCCCCCAGGCCCACTCTCTCTGAGTTTTCCCTTTGCAGGTTTACAAGCCTTGGGGTAACAGCCCCTCATTTCTCACTGCCAACAATTTCTTCTGGAACTCCTGAACTCCTCAGCTCTCCAATCCTAAAGTAACTGGGGCTAACTAAGGAAAGATGAAAGAATATGGGGAGAGGGGCAGGCAGGACTGCTTATCCAGGGTCAGAGAGGCTTGGAGGAAGGAAAACCAGACTTTCAGCACATTCTGCCTTTATTCTGATTTTCCCCTGAACTACGTTACCAATCTTGGCTTACTCTGGCCTTATCTTGGGGCAGTAGGTTCTCACCCTGGAATCCATCAACTTTTAAAATTATTATTATTATTAATTACTTAGATGACTATATCTCAGTATAACAGGTTTCCTTTATACTATAAATTTTATTTTCAGAAATGATTCTGAGGAGTTTGTAGAATTCACCAGAATGTCAAAGAGGTTCAAAATACAAAAGAAAGTTAAGAAAACCCTGATATTGTGGGATTAAGAGGGGGGTCTTTGTACCTGTCCTAGGGTTATTATTAAAAAATAAAAGCAAACTCTCAAAAGAGAGACTGCCGTGACTCAGCTGCATATACTTGTTCCGTCCCCCCTGGAACCTTTATGTAGAGTTACCAGCCCCTACCCCCCTCTTTTCCCATGTTTAAAGCCCAAATAGAGCCTGGGGGTGAGGGACAAGAGGAGATATGTCCCATATTCTTTGGGTCAGATCAAAAAGAGAGACACAAGCCAAGAGATCTCTGGAGGTCCGTAGGGACCCTTGCAGGAGGACATGTTTCCACACTCAGCCCCAAGGACGACCCGGGTCCCAGAGCCTTCCTGCGGAGGTCCGAGCCCTCTGGCCGTGGTGGTTTGGGCACCCTGCCTAGGGGGAGCCGCCTGACCGTGGCGCCAGTGAGGGGCAGATGGGTGCAGTGGAGCGGCTGTTCCGACTTTGGGCCTGGGTCTGGAGCCTGCCTCGGTCATGGCAGGCATCCCTTCTGGCTGGTACAACTAGAGCACCGGATGAGAGGGTCTCTCAGCTTCCAGCAGCCTTTCTGGACACCGGCTCTCTCGGGCCCGCTTGGTTCCTGGTGCTGAGCCCCCCTTCTCTGTCCTCCCACAGACAATGGCCCGGTGGGGAAGCGGAGGACCGGCACAGCCACCGTGTATGTCACCGTGCTGGATGTCAACGACAACCGGCCCATCTTCTTGCAGAGCAGCTACGAAGCCAGCGTCCCCGAGGACATCCCCGAAGGCAGCAGCATTGTGCAGGCAGGTGGGGGGGACCTGGGGCAGGGCTGGGAGCACGGAGGGGGCGGAAAGGGACGAGACCCTCCCCCATCAGGCTTGTAGAAGAAAAGCCAATGGGGGGAGTTGGGGAGAAAAGGGGAGGGGGAGCGCGTGAACACAAGAGAACTGGGAACACAGGCCAGACTGGCCCCAGGAAACCTCCCTACTCCCCCCACCAGTCCCCACACTGATGGAGTAGAGGCCAGACCCCTCTGGGGGGCACAGACCCCTCCTGGGGGCACAGACCCCTCTGGGGGACACAGACCCCTCTAGGGAGCACAGACCCCCTCTGGGGGGCACGGACCCCTCTGGGGGGCACGGACCCTTCTGGGGGGCACGGACCCCTCTGGGGGGCACGGACCCTTCTGGGGGGCACGGACCTCTCCAGGGAGCATGGACCCCTCCAGGGAGCACGGACCCCTCCGGGGGGCACAGATCCCTCCAGGGAGCACGGACCCCTCTAGGGAGCACAGACCCCCTCTGGGGAGCACAGACCCCTCTGGGGGGCACGGACCCCTCCGGGGAGCACGGACCCCTCTGGGGGGCACGGACCCCTCTGGGGGGCACAGACCCCTCCGGGGAGCATGGGCCCTCTGGTTTGCCCCTCTTCCTCCGCCCTTGGCTCCCCTGTTCAGGAAGAGCTGGGAGGGACGGCTTCCCAGCCGGGGGAGGGTAACTGGTAGGAAGGTCAGATTTTCCCGGAAGGGAGGAGACAAGGAGGAGGCACGAGCCAGGGCTCAGCCGTGGCCCAGAACAGAGATGCTTTCATCCGGGTTTGGCTTGTGCTTTCCTCAAGGGAAGTAAACAGGCTAAGGAAGAAAGGGTCCCTTTGCCAAAGTTGTAGGAAGCAGGAGGATCTGAGGGGAGGGAAGGGGATGGGGGAGGGAGATGGATGTGCATCCCATTCACCATCCTCCCAAACACACGGATCTGGGGACACATCAGCTGCTGGGGCGGAGGGGAGGAGCAGAAAGGGGAGTTGGGAATGAATGACTGTTTTCAGCCATCGCCCAGGGGACTGTGAACCAGGCCAAAAAGCAAAGCCAAAACTAGCTGTTTGAGCCCAGCCTGGGAGGGCTGCTCAGCCCACTCGGCTCGGAGGCGGATCCTGGGGGAAGGGGCTAGCCTGTGCCCAGGAGCAGGGGGTCGGCTCCTCCGGGATCCGGAAACTCCTGAGTGGGAGACAGGAAAGGCAGGGAATTTCCAGCCCTTCCTTGGCATCCGAGGGTTGGGAGAGGTTCCCAGGAAGATGGGCAAGGAGCTGACATTCCATTGCTCAGAACTACCAGCTGCAGAGGTTCACGTCGAGTCATGTTAACACTGACCACCCTGGAAACAGCTGGGCGCCCCCACCCTGCCCCAGAAAGGGCTTTTCTCCAGGCTGCTTCTCCCCCGAAAGACCCTGGCTCTTCAAGCTCCAATCCCAGTTCCACCCTTAGTATCTGCAGGAGCTGGGGCAGTCGATTCCTCCTCGGAAAGTTCTTTGACTCCCCCCTCTCGGGGACCTCCCTGCTGTGGGGTCGGCCTTCCTCCGTCCGGAGCCTGGCCCTGGGAGCCGCAGGAGCTTGGAGCGCCCGAGTTTTGCAGGTGTCCCCTCAGCTCCCCTGGGTTCTGAGCCTGGTCCATCACCAGCCAGCGCGGGGCGCGCTTAGAAGCAGTCGCCCTACAGAGGAGAGCGTGACTTTTCCAAGACTGACTGGCCCGGAGTCTGCTCTCGGGGGCCATGGGGCTGTCACAAGAGCCAGGCTAGCTGTTTGTTCAGAGAGAGAGTGGGCCCTCCCCTCAGACAGAGAGCCATGCGCCCATCTTCCAGATAATGCGTCTTATTCACCCAGTGCTGTTGGAAAGGGGGGATCCCCTCCGACGGGCACTGAGGGGGATCAGCCATTCTAGTTCTCCTTGCACAAGAGGGGGGCGGAAAGTGGAATGGTCTGCCCAAGATTCCTAGTGGTCAGACAAGGTGAGTTCTTGGAATCAGTGATGGCTCTTTCCCAGGGACTGAGGATGGGGGAAGGGGAGGGGCCGTATCCTCCACCCGGTGAGCGTGGTCCAGGAGAAGCAGGAGCTGGAGGAGAGTGGCCCGTAGTCGATGCTAAGCCTTGGCCCCGGGCCCCCAGAGCTGCGGCAGGGACTTCCAGGCTCCTCCCTTGTCATCGCCCAATAAACACAGGGACGAGGGGATGAGGGACGGTGACAAAGGCCTGTGTTGTTCCCAGAGCCCAGTGGCCAAGGGTCTGAATGTTGTGTCTGAGAGGGGAGTTCACTGGGGCGGGAACAAAGACTAATCCAGGCTCCCTGAGGGCTCTATGTGACCTGGTGCCCGTGGGCTCAGTGATGGGGGAATGTATGGAGGAACTTGCCTCAGTTTGCTCAGCAGGCCTCTCACAGGTAATGGGATTAGTTAACTAATGGTCCATGAGGAGGAGATAACTCAAAACCTGCCTCCCTCCACTTGGTCGTAGCCTCCATCTAGTTTCTGTTTTACAGTTTTTACCTTTTGGGCCTGAACCTGGGGTTTACAGCAGTTGGTTTTGTAGTAGATACTTAACAAGTACAGGCTGAATGAGAGGGAAAATACCATCTGAGCAGGGAGCTCCCGGTGTGGAAACTGCCTTAGGTGATCTAGAACACCGGAAGGTTAGGTGATTTACCTGTGGTCACAGTCTGTCAGGTACGTCACACTGCTTCTCATAGGTCCCCATCACTGCCAGACAACATTGGCTCCTAATAGTCCCAGATCTTGTCCCCAGTTAACAAGCCCGGCACGTCACTGCGCTGTACACCCTTCTTTTTATCTAGAGGAGAAGGAGCTCGGGGAAAGGCCTGAGCTCTGTAGGGCAGCTTACTGCGGGCCGTAATACCCTCCCCCCCTCCCCAGCCCAGGGCCTGCTGCGGCCCAGAGGAAAGGGCCGGACAGAGGCAGGAGCCTCTTTTCCCTCGGGAAGCAGAGCAGCTGCTGACATCTCCTAATCAGAACTCAGGTGTCACTTACAGCTGCCAGCAGCCCCCCACCCTTGGGCCCATCACTTCCTGACACCGGCTCTGAAAGGGGCCTCTTAACGCATCGGAAGCCGCCCCTCCCTGATTGATCCTGACACCTTCTTATCCAAGGAGCGCCTCCAGACACATCTGCCCGGATCCCGATTAGATATGAATCTATGACAGCCTCCAGCTCATTCCCCTCTGACGGGCGCCAGGTACGGCGCAGAAAAGGGAACAAGCAGTAACAGGAGGCTCCTCCTCCCCGGAGCCCCCGTCCGTGCTCTCAGCCAGCGGGAGAGTGGACCCAGCTCACGGGCTGGCCGGGAGCTCCCCGAATGAGTCAAGGTTCCTAGTGGGCTCCCCAGCTACGGAGGAACTCCGGTGGAGCCGGGGTGAATGTGTCCGGGGCCCTCGGGGCAGCCGGGAGATGGAAGCATCTCGACTCCAGCCCAGCCCCGGATGCTCTAGTCCCAAGGTTAAAAGCGCCTCCCTTCCCCAGCCCTGATGGAGCCCCCATCTAAAGGCCACGAGCAGTGTGGATGCATCGTTTTAAAAGGATGCCTGAAGGAGGAGCCAGATCAGACCCTTTCTATAACAGGACAGTGCAGGGAACTGAGAGACAGCAAGTCTGGGGGGAGGAAGCCCACCCGGAGAGAGCTCAGAAACTGGAAGGGGAAGCGGGACTGGGAGAGTGAGTGGGAGGCAATGGGAGGCAGGCTCGGCCCCTCCCGGCTGCTGACTCAGTCCCAGAGCTGACCAACAATGAAACGGGCTGACTCATGAGGGACCCAGTTCCCCATCACTGCGAGGGATCCCAGGGAGACTTCCCCACTGGATGGGAGATGGGCTTTCCTAGCTGCCGGAACCTGGAGACATTTGGGGGTTCAAAAGCGTGGTCTTTGAACCCTCTCTGTCAGCCCTACGAGGTCACCTCTTAGGGTCTCAGGGAAGCATTTTTCTGTCACCGGAGGCAAGATTTTTCTTCTGGGGGAAACAGTTTGTACATGAAGTAGTGAATGGAGAGCTGAGAGACCTGAGTGGAGATTCTGTCTCTCCAGCACATGTTCAGTCATCTTCAATCACGTCCAGCTCTTCGTGGTGGGATTTTCTTGGCAGAAACGTAGACTGGTCGGCCATTTCCTTCTCCAGCTCACTTTACTGATGAGGAAACTGAGGGGAACAGGGTTAAGTGGCTTGCTCAGGGTCGCACCACTAGGAAGTGTCTGAAGCTGGAGTTGAACTCAGGGGATCCACTGCGGTACCACCTCGCTGCCCCAAACTGGCCGACACAAGGAAGAAGATGGTACCCTGCAAAGGTAAAGGAGGCCCCATTCTGGTAAAATCACCCGTGTCCTTATGCACTCTGAGTCCAAGATATGCACGAGGTAAAACGCAAAGCGACGGGAGGCAAGGGCGAGGGCACTGCCACGCAGGCCATCAGGAGGGACTCAGGGCCGAAGAAGGCATGAGCCGGCTTTGGGGAAGCCGGAGGTGAAGAGGAAGAGCATCCCAGATGGGAAGGGGAAGAGCATCCCAGATGGGAAGGGGAGAAGAGGAAGAGCATCCCAGATGGGAAGGAGAGAAGAGGAAGAGCATCCCAGATGGGAAGGGGAAGAGCATCCCAGATGGGAAGGGGAAGAGCATCCCAGATGGGAAGGGGAAGAGCATCCAGAGCATCCCAGATGGGAAGGGGAGAAGAGGAAGAGCATCTCAGATGGGAAGGGGAGAAGAGGAAGAGCATCCCAGATGGGAAGGGGAAGAGCATCCCAGATGGGAAGGGGAAGAGCATCCAGAGCATCCCAGATGGGAAGGGGAGAAGAGGAAGAGCATCTCAGATGGGAAGGGGAGAAGAGGAAGAGCATCCCAGATGGGAAGGGGAAGAGCATCCCAGATGGGAAGGGGAGAAGAGGAAGAGCATCCCAGATGGGAAGGGGAAGAGCATCCCAGATGGAAGGGGAGAAGAGGAAGAGCATCCCAGATGGGAAGGGGAAGAGCATCCCAGATGGAAGGGGAGAAGAGGAAGAGCATCCCAGATGGGAAGGGGAGAAGAGGAAGAGCATCCCAGATGGGAAGGGGAGCCTCCGCAAAGGTGCGAAACACCGTGGACCTCACCGGGCACACCCGTTTGTTGGCTCAGAGGCACAAAGCGGACTCGTGGGCAAAAATAGCCTGGAAATGGAGGCCGGGATCAGATGGTAAAGGGCTTTAAGTTGCAAGCAGTACAGTTATTAAAAAGGGAACAAGCATTTATTAAAAGCCTGCTGTATACCAGGTGGGGCCGTGTGCTAAGAACTTTAAAAATATTATCTCATTTGGCTTCTCAATGGGAAGCCACTGGAGAGGGATAATGGCCTGCTCGTCCTGTGCTTTAGGAAAATCAATTTGTCAGCTGTGTGAAGGATGAACAGAGAAGAAAGAAAGGTCGCAGGTCTCATTTTCTTTCTGAAGGGAAAGGTATTTGACTGTTATAGACAGGTAAAGGAGAAGACAGACCATTCTTTTTATCTTTAGACTTTTATCCTGACTTAAAACTCAGAGCATGTGGCCTCAGCCAAGAGACCTGAATCCTAGAGGGGGGTTAATTTTGACCCCTTCCAGTGGTCCTCCAGCCTCCTTCTGAGAAGTGAGGATGTGGCAGGTGGTCGGGGAGACCCCTTACCCCCTATCTTATAATCACCAGGAATAAAAACATGAAAACTCTTTATTGAAGTACAGAGAAGCTAGTTTGCCTTTTATCTGGGCCTCCCTACACGTTAAGGAGGCTCCAGCCAGAGGTATCCCCTTCCGGGCCCCCCCCCCACATCCAGACCTGTTCGTAGCTTCTCCTCCCTTCAGCCAAGCCATCCCTGCCAGTGCCAGCTTCCCTCTGCCTCCCCCAGTTACAGAGGGGGACTCCGACTGGCCGGTTCTCCAGCTGCACAATGAGACACAGCCCAGCTCAGCCAGCTTTCTCCAACCTGAGAGTCCCCCTCTCCTGCAGGGGCGGAAGTGAGCTGAGGGACGTAAGAGGCGCGTGGACGGGGCCTCCTGGCGTTGCTGAGGTTGGCAGGAAGGAAGGGGAGACCCCTTTACCCTCCGAGGAAACCGCTGATTTGTGCCAGCCCCCATTCACCCTTATCGCTTGCCCAAACCAGTGTTGAGAATTAATGCGGAGTCCTTTGTGGAATGGAGCTCTCCCCAGAATCTCCAGCTTTGAGATGAGACAGTTCTGATCTGGGTTAGAAGAAACTTCTGGACCAAAAAACGACTTTGGACTCAGGACTTTCCCCTGAAGCCAGGAAGGAGGGACAGAAAGTTGTGTCTTCCACAGCCAAGAGGTGGCTTTTCAAAGGGAAGTGGGGAACGCTGAGAATGGGCTTTCCAGAAAACGTTGCCCTTCACCCAAGGGGTCTCCATGGGAAATCCTTGCTTTGCTTGCTGGGTACATCTGCTAATTCTCCACTTTGTCCCCGGATAGACCTTCCAGTGGGAAGCAAACGACCACCTCCAAAATCTACATCTGGGCTAGGACAGCGGTATCTAAGCACTTGGAGCTTTTCTTTTGCTTTTTCTAAGGGTAGGAGGGTTGAATGGGGGGGGGGTCGCGGTGGAGGTGGGCTGCCCGCTAGACCAGCTTTGGGGGACGTTGCCCCACCCACCCTTGTCACTCGGGGACAGACCGACCTCTAGCCCCTCCCTCTCCCATATCACATCTTGGTTGATTCCATCAGGCCCCAGTCCCGACCACGGAGGGGCTGGTGGGCGGCCGGCCCCGGGTGTTGGGAGCCGGGCCGGCCCCGGCGAAAGCTGTGGATAGATTGGCGCAGGGAGCCGAGGCGCTTCCAGAAGCGCAGCTGGGGCTCGCTGGGCGTCTCCGGGTGGTAGGGCATGCATTCGTGAGGGCTGTGGCGGGAGGGGTCCATGGCTGCCGGCTTGCAGAGGGTGACAAAAAGCAGGAAGGTCGCCAGCAGAAGGAAGATGCAGGCCAGAGCAATGATGATGGACAGGGGCTGCGGGATCTCCCCCGGGGGCAGAGGGCTGGCTGGAGCAAGGTCCACCACGGTGCTGTTGGTCAAGAAAGCCAGGCTGAGGGTGGGGGAAGTCCTGGGTTCAGCATCCTCCGCGCTCATCTTTCCTGCGGTGCACAAACAGTAGAAGGGCTTAGAAACCAGCCTTGGCGACCATCTCGTTCGAGCTTCCCCTGGAGTGAGCATCTATCCCAGCATCTCTCTCCAATTTCCTCCAAAAAGAGGAAATGAGATTAAGATTGAGGAATCTGCCATAACTTTTCAGGCCCAACATTATTCACTCTCTAAAACTCCAGGAAAAAGAACTGGACCTGGGGTGTGGAGGACACAGAATCTGGCCTTTGTAATCAGCTCTTGTGGCCTGGAAGAAAAAGTCCTGGACTAGAAGTCCTGGGATCTGGTCCTTGTCCAACTAACAACATTGTGTGATCAGAAATGTCCTTATGTCTCAAAATCTCAGCTTTCTCCTCTACTAAATGAGCAAATAATCTCCTTCCTTTCTCCTTTCCTCTTTTTTCTCCTTCCTTCCCTTTCTTTATCACTTCATTCCTTTCTCCCATTTTCTCTTTTTCTTTCTCTCCCTCTCTTTCTTCTCTTCCTCCCTCCCTTCTTCACTCCCGGCCATTCTTCCACTCTTCCTCTTGTCCTCCCTTTCTCCCTTCCTCCTTTCTGTCCTTCCTCCCTTCTTCCTCTCTTCTTCCTAACTCCCTCCCTCTATTCCACTTGCTCTTGTCCTCCTCCCCTTCCTTCCTCCTTCCCTTCTTCCTTTCCTCTTCCCTCCTGTCCTCCCTTTCTCTCTTTCCTTTTTGTCTTTCCTTCATCCCTGCTTTTCCTTCCTTTCATAACAAGGACTGGAGAACTATTTGTTTTGGCCTGTAACATGACTGGTATGAGGAATTCCTGGTAAGGAAGCTCCTTCCAGTGCAGACACCTGAGGGCTGCCTGCCACTTCATCATCTCAGACCAGGACAGTCAGAAGTTGGGTGTCTGGGATCCCATAGCCAGTATACAGCAGAGATGGATCTTCCTGACACAGAGCTTGGTTCTCCACCCCCGCACCATGATACCTTTCCTCAGAGAAAAGATGTTATTTTTAAAGATAAAAAAATCATGGGTGTGAAAATAAGTACCAGGAGTATGGAGAATTGCCGGCCATCCTCCATAAGGGACATAAGCACAAATGCTGCGATCTGTGACGATGAATGAGAAATAATTCTCTATTATCGCTCGACTGTTCTTGTTCATGGAGGGAAGCAGGAGCATCCCCAAATCCATTTCTTTTTGGCTTAGTATAATGTCATATTTAAGGACAACAGATTCACCTCATCAGGGATATTTGTCTTGCGCAAATATTAAGTCAGCAAACATTACGGGCTCCTCAGTTTTCCCTGCTTCTCCGGGGAGAGCCCGAGGAATGCCAGACTGAGGTCAGCTTGGGGTTTTTGTTTCATTGCTAGGTCCATGGCGTGTATAAATCCCAGAAAAGCCAGAGCGGTCACGCTAATGCATCCTAGTCATTAAGGTCGCAGCCCAGCTCCCCGACCCCTCGCCACCCATGCTCGGCACTCACCAGTTCTCTCAGAAGCAAGCTCTGGGTCCCGGCCTCTCCCTCCTCAGACCTGCCTATGGCTCTCACGGCCTGGCCAGAGGCAGGCTGGCAGCAAGCATCCCGAGCCTTCTGAGCCTTTCTAGGCAGTGGCCCAGCTCTCCCCACTCAGGCTCTGGAAATTCTGATTCCTGTCTAGCAGTTCAGGGGCCTCCACCTCTCAGGCAGCAAGCCCAGAGACCAGCCTGGTCTCACTCTGGATCCTGGCTTGGTGCTCATTGCTAGAAGGGAAAGGGTTCCAGGTGCTCACTGGAGGTTGCCCTGGGGCCTGAGAAAAAGTAAATGTCCCCTCACTTAGCTCCTATAAAAAGGACAGAGAGGAACAAAGCGGGGTGGGAATCTTTTCTGCAAGTTTCCTTGTTCGGGCTGCGCTGGAAGGAAGCCTGCCTGAAATAGGGAGAAGTCTGAAATGTCGGACGGGATCTTAGTGTGCTACCTTTGAGACGGTACGTGGCCACACCGCTGGTGCCTCTGAATGAGATTCTTGTGGAGACCCCAGTCTGCTTCAATGAATAATTCTTAATTATTTCTAATTAGTAGAGGCAGCGTAGCATGAAAAGTAAGCTGCAGTTACTGGACCTGGATTTGAATCCTCTCTCTACTCGTTTCTTATCATGTGACCCTAGAAAAGTGCTCCTCTCAGCTTCGTTTTCCTTGACTATAAGATGGGGAAATTGGACTAGATGACCTTTAAATTCCCTTGTAGCTATGTATGAACCACATACCCAACGGGGTTAGTGATACCAGGACTTAATGAAAAATAAGAATTATTTGTCATTAGTGAAATGGTTACCTCTTGAATAATTGCTTACATTTCTATGTCTGAATTTTAAAAGCATTTCCCTCACAATGACCCTGTGAGCTCAATAGTACAAGTCTTACTGTCCCTATTTTACAGATTCAGAGAAGTCAAATCATGATTTGCTAATCTCACATAGTTAGAAAAAAAAAAAGATTATGAGAGGGAGAGACCAAGATAGGGAAACAGAGACAGACAGAGACAGAGAGACAAAAAGAGAAAGAGAGAGAGACAGAGAGAGAGAGGCAGAGACAGAGAGACAAAGAGAGAAAGAAGCAGAGACAGAGATAGAGAGACAAAGGGAGAAAGCAGCAGAGATAGACAAAGGGAGAAAGAAACAGAGACAGAGATAGAGAGGCAAAGAGACAAAGAGAGAAAGAGAGACAAGAGATAGAGAGACAAAGAGAGAAAGAAGCAGAGACAGAGAGACAAAGAGAGAAAGAAGCAGAGACAGAGATAGAGAGACAAAGAGAGAAAGAGAGAGAGACAGAGATAGAGAGACAAAGAGAGAAAGAAGCAGAGACAGAGAGACAGAGAGAGAGAGGCAGAGACAGAGAGACAAAGAGAGAAAGAAGCAGAGACAGAGATAGAGAGACAAAGAGAGAAAGAAGCAGAGATAGACAAAGGGAGAAAGAAACAGAGACAGAGATAGAGAGACAAAGAGAGAAAGAAGCAGAGATAGACAAAGGGAGAAAGAAACAGAGACAGAGATAGAGAGACAAAGAGAGAAAGAGAGAGAGACAGAGATAGAGAGACAAAGAGAGAAAGAAGCAGAGACAGAGAGACAAAGAGAAAGAAGCAGAAGCAGAGACAGAGATACAAAGAGAGAAAGAAGCAGAGAGAGAAAGAGAGAGGGAGCTGAGAACTCAGATCCTCTGCTTCCAAGTACAGGCCCCTCCCCTATCCCACATTGCTGAAAATGCAAAACTTTTTTCTGCTGGAGACTAAGCTGGCTGGGCTGCAGCCCCTGCCTCTGTTTATTAGTGTCCCCCTGGTGACAGCCATGGCAGATGCCCCCGGCCAGCGTCCTGGGGACAGAACGCGGGGACAGGGGTGAGTGGGGGGCTGGTTTCAGGAGGCCGAGGGAGCCGCTGGGCAGGAATCGCCACCCAGGCACTTGCCAGATTTTAGCATCTCTGTTACCGCACAGTTTCGCTGTCTGGCTGACTTCCCTCCTTGGGAACTTCCCCAATCCTCAGGCCTTCTTCCAGAGACAATTCTCAGCCACATAACATTCTGAGAAGGTGGAACCGGGCTGGGAAAGGGGCTCCTGGCGTTGGAGGCCCCCGGTCTGGGGCACGACGTCGCTGCCCTGGGTCCGGCCCTCCGCAGAGGGGGCTGCTGAAGGGCTTCCCCGTGGCCTCATTGCCTGCCCCCCCCCCAGAGAAGAACCCGCTTGTTGCCCAAACCTCGGTGGTTGTTTCTGGGGAGAAGGGGGCTCGGGGAACTGACCTCTCCTCTGTGCTCTCAGCCAAGACTTCCTGGGACGCGCAGCCCCGTCCTGGTCCCTCCGAAAGTCCTCGGTGGTCCCTGGGCACGGGGGGCCGGTGTCTGCTCCCTGGTGACTGCTCCGTGGGCGTCTGGAAGAGACTCCTGAGTTTTAGCCGCCCCGGGCCTGCTCTGTCCTGAGCATTTAATTTGCTTTTGTCTCCCAGAGGAGAACCCTAAGAAGTGGGACGAGATGCGCCCCCGCCCCTCCCCGCTCCTCTCTCCCTGTGCCGCTGCCTTCCCCTCAGTTGGTCCTGACCTTGGGGGAAGGGAGGAAGAAGAGGGGAACGGGCAAGGGGTAGGGATGGCAGCTGAGATGTGGGAACAAGTTCCCCGAGCAGCCTGGGAGCCCTGAGGGCCTCCAGCCCGGGGGGCCGCCCCCTTCCCCGGGGGGAGGCAGTGACAGCAGCAGAGATGGAGCCGAGAGCGGGACCCTGTCGGGGGGGAAGGCCGGGCTGGAGCCAGAATGAGCTCTTGTCTCGGCCCTGCGAGGTCTCCCAGTGCTCTCACCTTCCCCTGGTGAAAGTTTGAATGGTACAGTCTGCCTCTGACTATTCAGTGCCTGCCAGCCCCAGGTTACTGAGGGAGTGGGCCTTGGGAACCATGGGAAGGCGGAGGGAGGGAGGGGGCCCCTTTCCCCCCAGTTACAGGCTGCTCCTTTCGCCTCCAACATGTCTCTTCTCTCCTCCCTGCCCCCCCCCCAGCGCTTCTTTGGGCATAAACCTTTCCTTGTGTTTCTTTCCTTCTCCCCCGGCCTCCCATTAGAAGGAGCTCTCCAGAATGGTCAGTCCTGGGCAAGCGACAGGCAGAGGAGACGGTGTCTGAAGGCTATGGAAGCTGACGTCCTTACGCTTTGGGTGGCCCGTCCCCGAGACCCTCCAGGCAGCAGCGTCCCTCCCTTCCCCCATCCCCTCCTCCCACCACACCCCCCTTCCCCCTCCCTGACTCTTCATCCCCCTTTCCCACAGAAGTCAGAGTGTAGCAGCTGCCCCTAGCAACAGCTGGCTGGCTCACGGATGAGGATGACAGAGATTCATCAGTTTTAGCTGAGGACTGAGCCTGCCCAATCAGGAGGGGAAATGATGATCACAGCTAACATTTATCCTGTGCCTTAAGGTTGGCAAAGCCTTTCACATAAATTATCTGACCCTCAAAACAACCTTTCAAAGTAGGGACCATTATTATCCATTTTACAGATGAGGAAACTGAGGCTGATAGAGCTCAATTGTTTTGTGCACGGTCACTTAGCTAATCCCTTCTTTCCATCTCACCCACGTTGTCTCATTTCACACAAATACTAAATAATGTGACATGTAGCTTCTAGGAGCTCCATAACCCGGGAAACGCCTTTATTTCACCTGCTCTAGTACTTAGAACCCTGCTTCTTTTTTTTTTTTAATAACTTTATATTGACAGAACCCATGCCAGGGTAACTTTTTACAGCATTATCCCTTGCACTTACTTCTGTTCCAACTTTTCCCCTCCCTCCCTCTCCCCCTCCCTCAGATGGCAAGCAGTCCTATACATGTTGAATAGGTTACAGTATATCCTAGATACAATATATGTGTGCAGAACCGAACAGTTTTCTTGTTGCACAGGGAGAATTGGATTCAGAAGGTATGAATAACCCGGGAGGAAAAACATAAATGCAAGCAGTTTATATTCATTTCCCAATGTTCTTTCTTTGGGTGTAGCTGCTTCTGTCCATCCTTGATCTGAATTAACTCTCTTTCTCAAAGAGATCCACTTCCATCAGAATACATCCTCAAACAGTATCATTGTTGAGGTATATAATGATCTCCTGGTTCTGCTCGTTTCACTTAGCATCAGTTCATGTAAGTCTCGCCAGTCCTCTCTGTATTCATCCTGCTGGTCATTCCTTACAGAGCAATAATATTCCATAACGTTCATATACCACAATTTACCCAGCCATTCTCCAACTGATGGGCATCCATTCATTTTCCAGCTTCTAGCCACCACAAATAGGGCTGCCACAAACATTTTGGCACATACAGGTCCCTTTCCTTTCTTTAGTATCTCTTTAGGGTATAAGCCCAGTAGAAACACTGCTGGATCAAAGGGTATGCACAGTTTGATAACTTTTTGAGCATAGTTCCAAATTGCTCTCCAGAATGGCTGGATGTGTTCACAATTCCACCAACAATGTATCAGTGTTCCTGTTTTCCCACATCCCCTCCAACATTCCCTGTCATTCTAGCCAATCTGACAGGTGTGTAGTGGTCTCTCAGAGTTGTCTTAATTTGCATTTCTCTGATTAATAATGACTTGGAGCATCTTTTCATATGTCTATAAATAGTTTGAATTTCTTCATCTGAGAATTGTCTTAGAACCTGCTTCTTGCTGCTTACCTCTCTGCACCTCCTCCGTCTCATCCCAGAGTCACACAAGCCATGCCCTTGCCCAGCCTGGCTTTGAACACAGAACTTTTGAGAGCTGTAGCTGCCCAGGAGGAGCCAGCTTCAGGTCTGGGCTGGGGGGAGGAGAAGAGGTGTCTGTGTAACTCCCCCTCTTCATGAGGCAGCCCTCGCCTCCCCTCCCAGCATTATTCCCATTGTTCATTTATCTCCCACATCACCCGCCTTTTTAGTCCTCATTTCCCACAGTGATAAGGTGATGTAAGTGATTTGGAGGATTTGAATCCTAATTCTGCTGCTTACTGCCCTTGTGGCTTGGGGAATTCAATTCAGTAAATATTAAGTGTTTATTATGTGTTAGGTCCCTTGGGACTACAAAGACCAAAAAAACTTAATTTTTAAGTACTTAAAAAAAAACCCAAGAGCTTAAATTCAACTTTCTGAAGGGGACTAGGAATATACATCAATCTATGTCATATAAAAGAGAGAAGGGGATGGGAGAGAGAGATCAACAGAAAACAGAGCTAATAATGGGGAATCAGAAAAGGCCTAGTATAGAAGGAAGCTCTCGAACTTTAGCTTTGAATTTAAAGAGGTGATTACTGTACTTCTGTGGACCTCAGTTTCCCTTTTTGTAAAATAAGATGGACTTGTTCTCTTCAAGCTCTAAATTTGTGATCCTTTGACTTAGAATGCAGGAATTGGTCCCCCCACCCCTGAGTGGGCTCTGTGAGGTGAGGTAGAAGGGAGAGTCGGTGGCAAGTAGAATGGAGTTGCTCCTAAGGATAAAGAGGTCTTCACTTTTCCCTTGGTCAGGTTTTAGAGAAATAGCAGATGCCCTGGAAATTCTAGAGCACTGTGGGAATTTTCCTAGCCTGCAGTCCTCAGCCTCAGCAGGTTGCATTGCCAGAAAAGTGAGCAGGATTTGCACCCACTTTCAAGCTGGGAATGAGAAAGACAGCATCTGGTAGGTAGTAAAAGGGAAGTTTCTGGTCAGGGGAGCCTTGCAGTATATGGCAAAGGCACCAGATGGAACCACTGGACTACATTTCCTCCCAGGACAAAAGAATTGTCCCAATCCTTCTGTTGATTTGCTCAAGGTCTTCGGCTGATGGAACTTCCCACTTCCTTCTTCTCATCCCCCAACCCTTCCTGTTGAGTACTCAAGACTTCCTGGGGAGGCTGAGAGGGAAGGGGAGTGGAAGAGAGTTTAGTCAGTCAGGGAGCTAGGGCACCTCCAGCTCTTGGAGAAACTAGGAAGCCCCTTGATGAACAAAGAAAACTTCTTGCACCCAGTGCAGAATAGAGCCCAGATTCTTCTTCATCCAGCATTCTCTGCTATTCTGGGATACTCCCTTACTATCTTAAGGTAGCCATCATCTCGGATCATGAATCCTGCTGTTAGATTACTTCCAGGATGGGTGATTTCTTTTATTGTGGGCACTCTCCTCACCAATGATCATCCGTAGCCTCATTTGATATTATGAATTATTGTGACAGAAAAAAATTCATCATTCTCCTTTAATCAACTTCAAAGTAATCTCAGAATTTAGGTAGACCAGTTCTTCAAACACAGACATGGTCTCCCCTTGGACCCATACAACCCCTAAAGGGACCTTTTTATCCAAATGTCTCACTGGACAGATGAGAAAAAAAAGCCCAGAGGTAATGACAGATTCAAACTCTCTTCTGAATTAAAATCCTTTTTCTTTTATACTGAACCCTACTTTAACAATGGGTTCTAAAGTCAATTGCATCTTCACTTCTGACATTCAAAAAGCCTTATTACTAACAATAAGAGAGAAGTAGTAACTCTCACAGAAAAAGGATATGTACTTTTTGGAGAGAATTGGAAACCAATCTCTTATCCCAATCCTTCCCAGAAGTAGCATGCTAGAAGATAGAGCTCATTAAATCGATCCAAGTACTTAATCTTACAGAGAAGGAAACTGAGTCCCTGAGAAAGCAAAGTAACTTATTCACAGTAACAGAAAAAGATTCATTCAACAGAATAGAGATGGAGACAGATTTGACAACAGGAAGATCTGAATTCAAAACCCACCTTGACTTTGTGACCTAAGACAAAACACTCAAAGTGTCTAGTCTACTTTCTAAGACTATACATTGTGAGAAGACCTTTGAGAGAAGGAATTTCCTTACCTGGGAGTTCTCTATACCAATGAAATCACTGGTGGAGTTCTGTCTCTGTGTGGCAAGCACGGGGATATACAAAGGTAAAAAGTAAACAGCCCTCCCCAGAGAATGCATAGTCTAATGGTAGACAAAATCAAAGCCTTTGAGGTTGAGAGGTCTTCCTAATCACCTCAAATTTAATTTTTGTATATCTCAAATTTTGTTGAGTTTTCTTGACAAAGATACCAGAGTGGTTTGCCACTTCCTTCTCCAGCAAACAGGAGGTCACACAACTAGTGTTTGAGGTCTGATTTGAACTTGGGCCCTTCTGACTGTTGGGTCAGGTTCTTTGCACTGTATCACCTCTCCTCCCTATTTAGTATTTCTTCTCTATTGGTGTTGCTCATCCTTCACTCTTGAAGTGGACCAATGACATGGGGAGGGTGATATCTTGATTTTCAATGAATTTGATTCAAAGTAAAGCAGAGCTGTACAAAGTCACCAGAGTCACATTCTCCTCCAGAGCATTAGAGACCAGTGGCAAGACATAGGTCAAAATGAAAGGTGATAGCCCTGGATGCAGTGGGAAACTTTGGCTATTTTAAGCTAAGATCTTTCTCAGGTCTCAGTTTATCTGAGGCAACACCCATTCAGTGATTTAAGACTAGGTAAGAATTGAGGCAAAAGATGGCCTAGTTTTCCTTCATAAAAGAATCAATCTGGAAGGGACAGACCCTTGGAGTTTCTTCTTTATATACTATCTTAAATGTTTGTTTTCCCCATTAGGATGCAAGCTCTCTGAGGACAGGGGTTGTTTCATTCTTTAGATTTGTATCCCTAAGGCCTAGTACAGTTCCTGGCACATAGTGCCAGATGTTAAATAAATACTTGTTTACTGAGTGATTCTAGACATCTCTTGGCTCTGAGATTACTGCTCCACTTCTTCTGCTTAGAGAAAAAGTTTAAGCATTCAGGGAGGGCAGAGCTTCGAGAATGGAAAGAAAAATCCCAGGGATAGGGGATTGAGAGTCATCTCCTTACTCTGCCTTGTCTTGACTGAAATGTTCTTATCCCCAGTTTCCCTTTCTCTGGGCAGACCATGCTAAGAGCTGGAAACAACTTCTTGTCCCCGGAAGTACTTCCCTCTCTCTGGGTTATCATAGCCCCTTTCCCATCATGGGGTCTGAAAACCCTGAAATATTCTGCCCTCAATGAATGGCCCACCAAGATTCCAACTGGCCCTCATACCCAACTGAGTAAGTCCACAAAGCTGGGAAATGCATAATTTCTGGAGGAGAAAACAAAATCTCTGAACTGGTGGAGTTCCAAACTCCTCAGCTAGTAAGGAACAATTGTCTCAGTAGAAAGAATGAAAGAATTAGTGGATAAGCATTCATTAAGCACTTGGCGTATCCAAAATATTGTACTAAGGGCTGAGAAAAGGATGAGAAAACTGGAGACAGCCTGAGCCCTCCCATCTTATGGGAGAAACAACCTAAAGATATGAACTTTCTTTTCTGCTGAGACAAGGGTCCCAGCCAGGTTCCGTCTCAGGTCTCCATAGGAGTTACTTCCCAGTATTATAACTGCAGAGATGAACTGGAAATAAGAGCATATTACCATTCCGAGGGCTCTTAGGAGGATGTTGGTTAGTGCTTGCTACAGGGGATGGCTAGAACTGTGATTCCCCCCTCCACAAAGATCGTTCCCTTCAATAATGGCTGCTGGGGCCAGGCTAGAAGTAGAGCTGATGACCTATAGGTCATTGCAAGCCCCAGGTCCCTTGGGTTCAGAGTCTTAGGCAGTCTCCCTTAGAGTCTAAGGGAAAATAGTAGTAAGGGGTGGTGTGATTCCCCTCTCACATCCTGCCTCCTGTTTTTCCCTCATATCGCCTTGTAGCTAAGCATAATATCCCTTTTCCTGTCTTGTCACCCCCAAAGAATCCCCTTCTCTGCCACAAGGCAGCCCATGCTGTTGTCAGAGATTGGGACCAGCTCACTGGGCCAAGAAAGAGTAAATACACTTGCTATGTGTCATGGGCTTCCCTCTCGTCTCTGGACCATGACAAAGCTTGAGTTCCAGCAGTACAAGTTCCAGCTGCTGGGAGCCTCCTTTCTTTTCTCTAACCATTTCCCCATCATTCTAGCTTGACCACAGCTCCAACTCTACTTTCCATCCTTTCTGAGAGCACAACTTACAACCTCACTGACTAGCTTGTGACTTTTCCCCATTCTGAACCTGTTTCCTCGTCTGTGAAACTTTTAATCCCCACCTCCCAAGGTTGTTGTGAGGAACAAAAAAGATAATATCTGTGAGCATCTTATATATCCAAAGCATGGGGTAAATGTAAGATATTGTCATCGGGACCGGACTCCACAGTTTGAGAAAGACATTGACGGACTAGAATGTGTCCACAGGATGGCAGCTGAGACAGTGAGAGGCTTGGAGGCTGTGTCATTTGGAGGAAATGAGCACGTTGATCTTAGAAAAGAGACTGGGCAAGATGATGGGCATGAGGTGTATGAGGCATCTTTTCGGAGGCAGGATGAGGTTTGCTCTCCTTGGCCCCAGAGGGCAGAACCAAGGACAGCAGAAGAAGGTGTAAGAGGCGGATTTAGGTTTGACAGTCAGGAAAATCACCCTAATGGTTAGAACTAGCCAAAAGGGAAAAGGACCAGCTTAATAAAGATTCCCTATCACTAGAGTCTCTCGAGGAGATTAGATAACCCTTTATCAAGCATATTATTGAAAAAGGATTTCTGTGTAGTTATGGGCTAGAATAGATGTCTGCTGAAACTGACTCAATGACTTTTCTCTTATCAAGAGCCATTGTATGCAATGGGGCTGTAGGTAACCAGGAGAGGTTCCAAAAATGGGGGACAGTCTATGAGAATGAGTCCAAAATCTTCTGGATGAAACAAAGCGAACAATAGCCTCAGGTGGGATTCGAATGATCTTACTTTCAATAACCAGACGCATTGAAGGATCTGTGGTTCATCAATCTCCATATTGATTAATGTACTTAACTAATGCCCATTATCGGTAAGACCAGGCTAATTTTTTAAGATCAGGTAAATCTGAGCAATTAGTCATAATGGTAAGACTTTGGCTTTTTCTCTTCTAAGAAAGAATCGTGAGAGCTAAAAGAATACTAGACTGGGAATCAAGAGACTTTGGTTCCCAATCTGCCTGGCACCCAGTCACTATGGCCATCTCACTTTGCACCTTTGAGTCTAAGGGATCTGTTCTCTATGTCTGTAATATTTATCTCACAGGGTTATTGTGAGATTCAAATGAGGT
This sequence comes from Antechinus flavipes, assembly GCF_016432865.1. Classification (NCBI taxonomy): domain Eukaryota; kingdom Metazoa; phylum Chordata; class Mammalia; order Dasyuromorphia; family Dasyuridae; genus Antechinus; species Antechinus flavipes. The sequence goes on along the minus strand of NC_067399.1, from coordinate 638,419,390 downwards.
AATATATAAAAAACAAATTTTAAAATAAAGGTTATTAACCTAGAGAGGAATCCATTTTAGAAAGTCCATGAACTTGAATGAAAAAAAAAAATACATCTTTATTTTCACTAGCCTTTGGTTTCCTCTGCAGTCCTTTGTATTTTGTTTGACACATTTAAAGAAGATTATTCAGGAACAGAATCCACAGCTTCTACCTGACTGTCAAAGGGGATCTTAATACAAAAAAAGTAATTAAGAAAACCTGCTTTCAATATGTTATTGATCACAATAATAATCCTAGCTGTAACTTTTGGCATTTCTATGACCTCAGTTTTTTCTTATGTAACATGAGAGGTTGGACTTAGATGACCCCTAACATTCTTCCGGTTCACTTTCATTTGTCACTTTGTAAGAGTGACACAGGATAACAACCCTGGGAGGGATGAGCCATTTCATAGAATTCTCAGTGCGGAAACCCTCTCTGCCCAATGGGTGAATCCTAGGGAGTTGTTTGAGGTCCATAGTGGTTAAGGTGAATAGCCAAACCCAACTTATTTCAACTCCAAGATCACCAACCTACCCATAATGCCAAGGTTAGGTAAATGGCAGGTGTTAATTATGCTCCTTTTATAACTCAGGAAAACGATAGTTTTATTTTGTTAGAGTACTGGCAAGGATACGGACCTTAAGGTGAAGTCCTAAAACATCTGGAGAGAGCATTCATTCTATTTTAAGGCTCTCCTTCCATTGCCCATCTTCTTCCCCCTTGATTCTTCTACATACATGCCCCATCTTGGTAGTGTCAAAAACAAGTAGCTTAGAGTCCAGAGCCTCCACTGTGCATGTGGGAGTTCTGGATTCTAGTTGATCCCCTATGGTTGTAGGAGATAAACTGGATTCGTTTGTCCCCAGACTCCCTCTTTGACCAGGTTGTAAAAAGGGGAAGGGACCAATGGAGGTTGTGGGGCGGAGAGAAGGAATTCCATAAGAGTCATTTCTCCTGGGATGTCTGGGTATAAAGAATGAATGTCATCTTTCCTCCAGCTGATGGCCACGGATGCAGATGAGGGCGACAACGGGCGTGTGTGGTATCGCATTCTCCATGGTGAGTGTTACAAACCCTTATTCCTGAAGGATGGGGATCATCATTCCCTGGCTTAGAACATGAGTCCTCCTCCAAAAGGCTCTGCCCTGCTCCGACTCCCTGTAGCCTATAGATAACCATGAAAAGATTAGTGGGGAGAGAAATAGACAAACTTTTCATTATGTGTGTGTTTGCATGTGTGATTTGTCCAGTCAAGAGAAGAGAGAGACAGAGAGAGACAGACAGAGACAGAGAGAAGAGAGAGAAACAGAGAGAGAGAGAGAGAGAGAGAGAGAGAGAGAGAGAGAGAGAGAGAGGAGAGACAGAGAGAAGAGAAAGAGAGAGGAAGGGAGAAAGAGAGAGAGAGGAAGGGAGAGAGAAGAGAGAGAGAGGAAGAGAGAGAGAGAGAGAGAGAGACAGAGAGAGAGAGAGAGAGAGAGAGAAGGGAGAGAGAGAAAGAAGAGAGGAAAGACAGAGAGAAGAGAAGAGAGAGAGAGGAAGGGAGAGAGAAAGAGAGAAGAGAAAGAGAGGAAGGGAGAGAGAGAAAGAAGAGAGGAAAGACAGAGAGAAGAGAAAGAGAGAGAGAGGAAGGGAGAGAGAGACACGGAGAGAGAGAGAATGACATTTGCAATTACAAATTATATCTACAGCATCCTTACACAGTGCCTGACACATAGTAGGTACTTAGTAAATTCTTAATTGATTGTTTTCTTTTTAATCCTTCCTGGATCCTCTGAAGAACTGAAGTATTCAGTTTCCTCCTCAGTCCCCCATTCCTGCGAGGAGTCAGTGCTTCAGGAAATAGGTTTTCCAAGTGCCAGGGTCCTACAACCTCTGACTGTCAGGACCCTTTGACCTTTGACATATGCATACCTAGGAGAATAAAAGTGTTATCAAAGACACAACCGTTTTTTACCCTACGACCTAAGACATCATCATGACTGAAGCCATTTTGGTTTATTCCTTAAGGCTGCCACCATCACCACTCTCACCCCTTATAATATAATCTATTACCTGAGATCCAGCCCTAACCCCGACACACGTAATATAGAAGAACACAAACCTGCACACCGAGGGAAAGCCACCTAGTTGCTTGACTGCTAAAGCTGTGCTGCTTTGCCACACAGGGATCTCCTTTGGCTCTCTTGCTTTCCTTCAATCTTCAAACCGGCCCGAACTTGAGTTAATTTTACTATTATAGGAGATGCAGGAAGCAAGGCTGGAGCTCAGTCAGAATTATTCCTGACAGACTAATCCTTTCTTCCACAGAGTATTTGCCCTGTCTTTCTGATCACGGTGCTCTTAGCCCACCCACTCCATCTCCAACCCATCTTCCTCCCTACATTCCTGGGAAGGTGTATGTGATTAGGTTTCCTCACACGGACATGGGGCATGTTAGCCCGCGGAAGCACTGACTTCGTTGCTCTGTTCCGGCGTGCCCCGGGGTTGCCAAGGTCTTGCCTCCTGCCTCCTGGCCAGTCACCTTTACTTGGATCCACTGATCCCCACAGCCAAGTCATTCCTAGCAGCGTATCCATGCCCAGCGCGCTTTCATGGCTTCTCCTTCTTGCTTTTCTCTTTTTTTTCCCAATTATAACTTTTTATTGACAGAATCTATGCCTGGGTAATGTTTTACAACATTATCCCTTGCACTCACTTCTGTTCCAATTTTTTCCCCTCCTTCCCTCCATCCCCTCCCCCAGATGGCAAGCAGTCCTATACCTGTTAAATATGTCCCACTATATCCTAGATACAATCTGTGTGTTCTTGCTTTTCTCCCGAAGAACTTGTTCAGGCTAATGACTCTTTCTGGCTTTCGAGGTCCTGCCAGAAGGGGCAGACTGCCAGCTCCCAAGCCTCTTTCTGTGATAATCTCCCAGCCCTGTAGATAATATCCCTGGGCTTTCCCTCTCTGTGGCAAGGCAGACCCTGCTTGGCCACTATCCCCGACTTCTCTTGACTAAGTTCTAGCTGCTGACAGTGGAGTTTGGAGAGCAGAGTCCTGCCCCAGTAAAAGCAGGGATTTTGCTCCTTCCCCGAATCCTTGCATCTCTACCACTACTTCTCAAGGTTTCTTATTGACCGTGACCCAGATGATTCTCGAGCCCCTCCGTCTTTCAGGGCAGTGAAATGTTCTCCTGACCTCCACCCCTCCTAGAAAGCTCCCTTTCAGCCGTGACCACCAGCTGAAGGAAGTTCCTTCTCTAAAAAAGCAAACCTCACTTTCTGGCTTACTGTAATTAATATAATTTCCCAGAACTGAGTGCAGTCTGTGCCCTGGCCCCTGGCCCAATCAAGTGCAACTCATTCCAAGGGAATCTTTTCCCTGGGACCAGGCCCTATGACTCCTTCTTTCCCGCCTCTGCCATACCACCAGCCCCCCCCATTACAGGCACCAGCTTGGTGAACTTGGTAAAATTGTACCTTAGAATAGCAAGCCTTCCCTCTGGCTAATCTTTAGCTAGCCTTGTCCCCAGAGTTCCTCTCCCATAGTTCCTAGCATCGGCTCAGCAGCGCTGCGGGCCTGAGTGGCAAAGGCCTCCATTTTGGAAGCTCATGATGAGCCCAGGACGGCCCCCATCTCTGATTAGGTGGAACCCCAGCTGTACAGGTTTGGGACTCTCCAGCTGCCTCGGTGGCTCAGGACGTTCAGGATGATCCCAAATCTGCCCTCTCATCCTGTCTTCCAGTTAGTCAGATAGTCATGTCCAACAGAGCTGCCAATTTTCCGAGCACAGGCTCTTTTACAGAGTCCCTCCCTGCCAGCCTGTGGGGCCGGCCCCCTGGCTCTCCCTCAAAGGTGACCTTCCATCTCCGGACTCTGTGAATTTCACCGGCTATCCCACTATCCCCATGCCTGGAGGGCTCTTCGTCCTCTCTCTGCCTCCCGTCTTCCCATCTTCTACAAGAGCCTTTCCGGGTCCCCCTCAGTGCTTACACTTTCCCTTTGTTAACACTCTATCTCCTATTTGTCCTCTAAGGGGCTTTTTTGTACAGAGCTGCTTGCACGTTGTCTTCCCCCTCAGACTGTGAGCTCCTTGTGGGCAGGGACCGTTTTTTGTCTCTCTTTGTATAGCGCTAGTCCTTAGCCCAGTGTCTGGGACATGACAGGCACTGTATAAATAAATTGGCTGACTTGACTTGAACAGTGCAAGTACTGTTATTCCCATTTTATAGATGGGAAAAAGTGAGGCTCCTAATGGTTGTGAGGTTTGCCCAAATTCACAGAGTCAGAGGGCCAGAGCCAGCTCTCCAAACTTGTGGTCTGGGGCTCTGTTCTCTATGCTACACAGTTCAGCTGTTACAACTTCCCCGAAACTTTGTTTCCAAACAGAATCAAAACAGCAAGTGCCGGAGACATCATTCGTGGATTCATTCATCCCCCTTTTGGCTTTCCCACCCCACTCCCATGGTCTCAGCTCTTCCTCAACTATTAGTTTTTTATTCATTGGTATGTTTGTTTTTTAAAAATCTATGGCTAGAACACTACCCTGGAAATCAAGAAGTTGTGAGTTTGAATCCTACCTGAAACATTTAATAGCTACGTGACAACTTTCCTAACCCTTGGCTTCCTCTTCTGTAAAGTGAAGATAAGAAGAACACTTACCTTACAACATGTTCTAAAAATTCAAATAAAAAAGCAAAATAGAATAAAACAGAGGTCTTTGGGCCTGAAGGTATCACGTAAATGGCAGCCACTATTTTTTTATATATTTTATTTTATTTAATAATAACTTTATATTGACAGAATCCATGCCAGGGTAATTTTTTTACAACATTATCCCTTGCACTTGTTTCTGTTCCGATTTTTCCCCTCCCTCCCACCCCCCTCCCCTAGATGGCAAGCAGTCCTATATATGTTAGATATGTTGCAGTATATCCTAGATACAATATACATGTGCAGAACCGAACAGTTCTCTTGTTGCATAGGGAGAGTTGGATTCAGAAGGTAAAAATAACCCGGGAAGAAAAACAAAAATGCAGATAGTTCGCATTCGTTTCCCAGTGTTCTTTCTTTGGGTGTAGCTGCTTCTGTCCGTCATTTATCAATTGAAACTCAGGTCTCTTTGTCAAAGAAATCCACTTCCATCAGAATACATCCTCATACGATATCATTGTCGAAGTGTATAATGATCTCCTGGTTCTGCTCATTTCACTCAGCATCAGTTCATGTAAGTCTCGCCAGTCCTCTCTGTATTCATCCTGCTGGTCATTTCTTACAGAACAATAATATTCCATAACATTCATATACCACAATTTACCCAGCCATTCTCCAATTGATGGGCATCCATTCATTTTCCAGTTTCTAGCCACTACAAACAGGGCTGCTACAAACATTTTGGCACATACAGGTCCCTTTCCCTTCTTTAGTATTTCTTTGGGGTATAAGCCCAATAGTAACACTGCTGGATCAAAGGGTATGCACAATTGGATAATTTTTTGGGCATAATTCCAGATTGCTCTCCAGAATGGCTGGATTCGTTCACAACTCCACCAACAATGCATTAGTGTCCCAGTTTTCCCACATCCCCTCCAACATTCATCATTATTTTTTCCTGTCATCTTAGCCAATCTGACAGGTGTGTAGTGGTATCTCAGAGTTGTCTTAATTTGCATTTCTCTGATCAATAATGATTTGGAACACTCTTTCATATGAGTGGTAATGGTTTCAATTTCATCATCTGAAAATTGTCTGTTCATATCCTTTGACCATTTATCAATTGGAGAATGGCTTGATTTTTTATAAATTTGAGTCAGTTCTCTATCTATTTTGGAAATGAGGCCTTTATCAGAACCTTTAACTGTGAAGATGTTTTCCCAGTTTGTTGCTTCCCTTCCAATCTTGTTTGCATTAGTTTTATTTGTACAAAGGCTTTTTAATTTGATATAATCAAAATTTTCTATTTTGTGATCGATAATGGTCTCTAGTTCATCTTTGGTCACAAATTTCTTTCTCCTCCACAAGTCTGAGAGATAAACTATCCTATGTTCCTCTAATTTATTTATAATCTCGTTCTTTATGCCTAGGTCATGGACCCATTTTGATCTTTTCTTGGTATATGGTGTTAAGTGTGGGTCCATACCTAATTTCTGAATGGCAGCCACTATTAAGTTCACCTCTCTTTGCATCTTTCTAGGTAACCATGGAAACAACTTCCGCATCCACGTCAGCAGCGGGCTTCTCATGCGAGGTCCCCGACCCTTGGACCGAGAACGAAACTCTTCCCACGTGCTGGTGGTGGAGGCCTACAATTATGACCTAGGACCCATGAGGAGCTCCGTCAGGGTAAGACCACTCCCCTTGTGATTAAGTTTCTGTGGCGAGGGCTAGTGTGGAGCAGTGGGTACAGCCATGCCCTTGGAGGCGGGAAGTTCTTGGTTGTTATGGGACTCTGACCGAGTCATTTGAGAGCCTCAATTCCTTCTCCAAAAAATAGTCTAATAACACCCTTAGATGTTACTTAGAGGTCACAAACCTTTCTTATGGGTTTGTGGAGTATTTTATGTGCCTAAAAGTGCCACTTAAAAACTATCCATCTATTGTTATTTAGTCTTTTACTTCCCAAAGTAAAGTATAATAGTTATAAAGTGCTTAACACAGTTACTGAAACATATTAAGCAATATATAAACGTAGCTATTATTATTAAGGTTTCTATGAGATGGCTCTACTGACTGTCGTAGATTCAGCCTTATCTTCAATCTTGGATAAATCCCTTTGTTCTGTATTTGCCTCAGTTTCCCCCATAGAAGGAGAAGTGCACTGAGCTACTACTCATAGGGGAGCAGAGATGGCAGATTCTTAATGTCACAGGATGCACTCATCCACACCTAAGCTCTTTCTTAACTCTTACCTGCCCCTCTTCCCATCTTTCTAAAACATAAAATGAACCTTTCCCAAACATCAGCCCCAAATCGTGATTCTGTGATGCTCTAGGATGAAGACAGTCTCCTGAGCAGGAGACTTAACTGAAAGTCCGTACTGTGATGTGTCCTTCACAGGCACGGGACAAGCCTGGAGATTTGTGTGAGGGAATAAGCTAAGAGGAGGCCTTTCTTTGAGTCAAGTGTTATTAAGTGGAGAATTATAGCCCAGGCCCTCAAGCTTTTGCAAGGAGAATGATTAAGGGTTGTGAACTCTTCGTATGACTTAGGTTACATTGACTAGAATTTACAGGTTCTCTTGGGTTGTCTAATTCTATGGAATGAGTATTCTAGGACAAGTGTACAATCTCCTTCTCTTGAAGACAAAAGGAAGAAAGGAAGGAAGGGAGGGAGGGAGGGAAAGAGGGAGGGAGGGAAGGGAAGGAGGAAGGGAAGGAAGGAAGAAAGGAAAGAAGGGAGGGAAAGAAGAAAAGAGGGAGGAAGGGAAGAAGGGAGAAAGGGAGGAAGGAAGAGAGAGAAGGAGGAAGGGAGGGAGGGAGAGAGAGAAGGAGGAAGGGAGGGAAAGAGGAAGGGAGGGAGAGAGAGAGTGAGGGAGGGAGGAAGGGAGGGAGGGTTAGAGAAAGGAGAAGAAAGAAAGAGAATGGAAGAAAGAGAAAGAAAGGAAGAAAAAGGAAGGAAAAAAGACAAAAAAGGAAGAACAAACAAGTCAACACATTCTAATCTGATTGGGTGGTTTAAGTGGGGGCAGGGAGGTGGAGGAGATGATTTCTCTCAAGGTCCCTCCAAGGTTCCATGGATCTCCAGCCAAATCCCCAAGGTTACATTCTTAAGAGTAAGGAAAAAGCAGAAGGGTAAGGAAAATATGGTTCCCCAATTAGAAAAAAACGTCCATTCCTACCCACCAGCCCACTTTGGAGCTTCTTTCCCTAGATTGGATGGAAAGTGAGTCAAGCCAGAGAGGCAGTGAGTGGGAAGAAGATGGGAAAAGATGAGGAGGGGACCCTAAAGGGACTTTTGGCCCGTGCTGAATGGAACGGAATTGGCCCTTCTTATCAACTTCATCACTGCTCTCCCCGGGCCTGCCTAGTGCCTACATCAACAGCAAGGAGGTGGAAATAGTGAGCAGGAACTGTGCTCAGAGACTGGGTAGGAACCTGGCGGGTTGCGGTGGGGGGGGTGGAGAGAGGGGGCGGTCAGGAGGCAGAACTGCTACTCATCGCCTTTTGCCCACACACTGGCTGATACCCTAAGAGAATTAATTGTCGCACGTTGGCCCTGCGGAGCATCTTCACCCTGGAGAGAGATGGGCCTGGGTTTTAGGAGGAGAAAGACTTTGTCCTTTCCCCACCTTCTCAGGGGCTCCAGGAGATGACGCGCCATCAGCTTCCTCACAGCCATTCAGAAGCTTCCCTCTGGGAAGTCTTACCTTGGAAGTGTTTTGGAACAGGCTCTCTCTCTCTCTGTCTCTCTGTCTCACTCTGTCTCTGACTCTGTCTCTCTGTCTCTCTCTCTGTCTCTGTCTCTCTCTGTCTCTCTCTCTCTATCTCTGTCTCTCTCTGTCTCTCTGTCTCTGTCTCTCTCTCTATCTCTGTCTGTCTGTCTCTCTGTCTCTCTCTGTGTCTGTCTGTCTCTCTCTCTCCCTCTCTCTCTCTCACACACACTCACTCACACACTCCAGTCCTGACATCACAACATACATATAACATAATATGCAACAACTACCTCAAAATGCATCCATCCTAAAGTCACAACCTTAAAGCCGCTGGGGATAGGAGAGTTATTCAATGCTGATGTTTTCATTGTACAGATAAGAAAACTGAGGTCCAGAGTTTACAGTCACCCAGGTGGCAAAGCCAGGGTCTGAACCTCAATCTCTGACTCCAAATCTAGGGCTCAATTGTCTTCCCCAGGAGAGTGACAGACATGGAAGGAACTCCAGCCCCCTGATTGAGGATTTGGGGGCACGTGTTGCTTTAGGGAACCAGGTGATGCCCACCTCTGGCCCTTCATCTCTGAAGATGCTGTGCCCAGCGTACTGTCAGTGAGGGACTTAGGGTTAATCAATATGTTAATTGGCAAGCATTAATTTTTTCTCCCTCCCGATGAGAAAGGAGAACAAGAAACTTTTTGTAGCAAATATTCATTCAAGCAAAAGTTTTTTAAATTAAATTTCTTGGAGTTCTTTTCCCCAGCAGTGGGGATGGTTTTGCAGCAAACCATCATTCTCTCATACAGTGCCTCTTGTAACCAGTAAGAGGCTTACGACATGGGCAGCCGGGGTTAGGGATGCAGCCCAGGAACTGGCTCCCAGCTCTCTCCAACGGAACCTTACTAGTCTATGCAAAGATGGAGCCCACAACCTTAAGCCTGCATAATCACACACATTCCCTTAACCTTTCTGGGCCTCAGTTTCCACATCTGTAAAATGACCTGAGATCTCTTTCCAGCCCCAGAGCTCCCTGTTGCACCTATGCACACATGCACATGTATGTTTTCATGACTTGTTTTGAGCTCCCTGAACAAAAACAAAGTTGAGTCAACATCTGGTCCACTGGCTTCTTGTTGCAACTACTTGTTGAATAAGAGTCGGACACGTTTCCTATGTGCATGTGACACCCATCTGTTAGAAACCACAGGTCCTCCTGCACTGTCTCTACACGTCTTCCTTTGCACCCCAGATAGAGCCAGAGCACGGGGAGATCCGCCAGACCTACCTCCCTCAGCCTTGCCCCCATTTTAGCAACACCGGAGCCCCGATTCATTTTAGGGTTTTAGGTTTTCGGTTTATTCTCAGCTGGGAAAGACACTTGGCAGGTGGCCACAGGTGGGGCGGCCGTGGTGACGTATGCTCACTTCCACCTGCCCTATGAGGGTTCCCAGAATTCTTCCAGGCAAGACCCTACCCCCCTCCCCATCAGGGCCACCTCCGCCAAGTTGTTGGTAGCTATGAAATCAGGTTTCGACCTGGAAAGCAGCTGCATCCTGCCTGGTTGTTCTTATTTGCATATGGGGTCTGGGTTCTTGTGATGACACAGCATTCATTGCCTGGGGGGGGGTGGGGAGAGAGAGCGAGAGAGAGAGAGAAAGAGAGAGAGAGAGAGAGAGACAGAGAGAGAGACAGAGAAAGAGAGACAAAGACAGAGACAGAGAGACCAAGTCAGAGACAGAGACGGAAAGACAAAGAGAGAGACAGACAGAGAGAGAGAGAGAGAGACAGAGAGGGGCAGAGAGAGACAGAGAAAGAGAGACAAAGACAGAGACAGAGAGAGACAAAAAGAGAGAGACAGAGACAGAGAGACTGAGACAGAGATGGAAAGACAAAGAGAGAGACAGAGACAGAGAGACAAAGACAGAGACAGAGAGAGACAGAGAGACAAAGACAGAGACAGAGAGAGACAGACAGAGAGTCAGAGACAGAGACAGAGACAGAGAGAAACAGAGACAGAGAGAGACAAAGACAGAGAGAGAGAGAGAGAGAGAGAGAGAGAGAGAGAGAGAGAAGGAGAAAGAGAATATTCCAAATAAACTACAAATGATTTTAAAGAATTACAGGATCGTAGAATTTAAGTCTGGAAGAGTTCTTAAAAGCCAGTGGAAACTGACCTTTCCTGAAATCTCTACCCTTCAGCACTAACCTTGCTGCCAACACCAGTCAAGTAGGCAAATATCTAATGGGCAAGAGCTCTCTGAAGACTCCCCACCGCTCAAAGGCAGGAATGTGTCCTTGCTAAGTCCTTTGGGCCATCCAGGCTCCAGCTGCAGGGGGGGCGTCCAGTCCGTCCTCATCCAGGCCAGTCAGTGACTCGGGGATTTAGAGGAGGTTCTTGGGCCCCAAGTGTGGCTCAGCTCTGCCTGCCCAGAATCACCTCAGCTCCACACGGGCGGCCCCTTTGCCAAAGTCCTCCTCCTCCTCTCCCGCAGCTTTGTGGCAAACACGGCGGATGCCGAACAACGACCTCCCTCCCCCGGGTGGGCATCTGCTGGCTCTGTGGGGAGCAGGGACTTTTGCTGACTGAGGAGAATGAGGATTACGATGCCGGTTAGCTTTTCCAAGTGTTTCCCATGAATCGGCTTAGATCACTGATGGCTGTAGATCTCTTTGAGAGAGGCGAGGTGATACTGGCAGGAGACCCCGTGCTGGGAAGTTAGGAAGTCCTGGGTTCAAACACCATCCGTCCTGGCTAGTTGACTCTGGCCAAGTCCCTGAATGTCTCAGGGCGAGAAGCCACCCTGAAAGTTGTGGGACAGTCACTGCTCTGCATTTGCAGGCGAATCTTCTCCCTGGGAATTCCTTTGCTAATTAAGTCAGGGGTCACTTTGGAAGGAAAAAAAAGAACTTTGTGAGTAGGTCTCACTCAAATCCAGATAAAATCCAGAATCTTGATCCAAGTTCTTCATTTTTACACAGGATTTCTTTTCCAGCCAGCAGGATTTTCTCCCCACAGTTTCTCCAGGGATGTGTGTACTTGTAAGCATGTGGATGTCTCATTAGAATGTGAGCCCCTTGAGGGCAGGCATCTTTCATTTTTGTATTCTCAGCTTTTATAGTCCTTGCACTCAACAGGTGCTTAATAAATGCTTTTGGCCAATGGATGGAGCTCGGAGGTAACCTAATCTAGGTAATCCAGGAGTCCTAAGTGTTGTTAGCTGCCTGAGCCATGTGACCTGCCCATGTGTCCATTCCCTCACAACCTTCCCTTCCGTTTCCACTCCAGGTCATTGTCTACGTGGAAGATGTCAATGACGAGGTGCCAGTGTTCACCCAGCAGCAGTACAGCCGCCTGGGGCTACGGGAGACCGCAGGTATCGGGACGTCTGTCATTGTTGTCCGGGCCACAGACCGGGACACGGGTGAGTCCTCCTTTCCTTCTCTTCCTCCCTCCAAGGAGAAACCCAACCCACGAGTACTCACCCATCACGAGGCGCACATCGTGAGATTTAATAGGGATAAATGTAAAGTTCAAAAAACAAACTTCCAAACAACAAAGCACCTCCCCAGCTCAGCTGCAGTTCCCACGGAAAAATATTAGTGAACTGAAGTCTCAATGTGAGCCAGAAATGTGACTTGAAAGCCCCAAAAGCCATTCAGACAATAAATCAAATCCCAAAACTTAAAGTAATAAATAATGATGGTGCAATAATGGCTAGTGTTTCCATTGCACTTTAAAGTTGACATCGTATTTTTACAAACATTTTTTCATCTCCTCCGAACTCATAACAAGGTAGGTGCTTTATCCCTGGATTTACAGAAGGGACCACTCCATCTCCGGGGCCCCCAGATTAGGGGGTGGCAGGAGGAAGATTGGAGGGATTTCACCCTGAACCCCTTCAGTCCAGAGTGGGTGGTTGGGAAGGGGGAGGATTCTTTTGTCAATGAGATACACAAACTTCTGCCCTACTTCCAGGGGACGGTGGGCTGGTGATCTACCGCATCCTGTCGGGCTCAGAGGGGAAATTTGAGATTGATGAGAGCACGGGTCTCATCATCACCATTGACTATCTGGACTACGAGACCAAGACAAGCTACCTGATGAACGTGTCAGCCACCGACCAGGCGCCCCCGTTCAACCAGGGCTTCTGTAGCGTCTACATCACTCTCCTCAATGAGCTGGATGAAGCTGTACAGTTTTCTAACGCTTCCTATGAAGCCGCCATCATGGAGAACCTGCCTTGGGGCTCTGAGGTGGTGAGGGTACAAGCGTTCTCCATTGACAACATCAACCCAATAGTCTACAGATTTGACCCTTACACCAGCCCCCAGGCCCGGGCCCTCTTCAAAATCGATTCAGTCACAGTAAGTCAAAGGGCAGGGCAAGGATGGGCATGGGGGGAGGGGTCAGCCAGCCGACGGCCTACTTGCTCCTTTGGCCACTCCCATCTGCATCCTCCCTCTTCCGAACAGGGCGTGATCACTGTCAAGGGCCTGGTGGACAGGGAGAAAGGAGACTTCTATACCCTGACCGTCGTGGCAGATGATGGAGGTCCCAAAGTTGATTCTACTGTGGTAAGTCAATACCTCACCCAGAGGGCTGCAGGGGGCTAGCCTGATTGACCACAGGCAGCCCCTGGGAGTAGTCAAAGTCTGAACAGGAGAGATGAGAAAAAGGAGATGGGTAGTAGTTCAGAGAATGGGCCAAGACTATTCCTAGGGTCTAAGTGGTCTAAAATAGCCTTGGATCCGTACCCTTCCCAGAATTGTCCTGTTCTTCCCAGAACCTTCCCAGTCCTGGACGTAAGTCCCAGTGTGGAATACGCCCTTCTCACAGACCTGGACCAGATTTCCCAAACTCGCACGCACTCTGGATATTAGCATCCAGGCAAGGGGGGAGGGGGTGAGACAACTGAGGGCCTCCTCCTCCGGACATCATCATCCAATCAGACACCCCAGGTTTTTCTGCCCTTTTCCTATTGGTCAATTGAGTATCAATTAAAAAGAGCAACTGAATCAATAACCATTGTATTTTTCTTTTCTTCTTTCCTGCCGACCCCTCTGCAGAAGGTAAGTAGAAGGATGCTCTGGTTTTTTCCCTTTCTGTCTTCTGATGTGTGGACGTTGTCTGTTCTGGGCTCCACGTGAGATTTAGCCATGAGCCTTCTGCTGGCGCTTCTTCTTCCCAGAGAATAATTCCAAGCAAAGATTTCAGCAGCTCTTCACCCCCTTCCCTTCATGTTCTCTGTACTGCTCCTTGCTCCCTTAACCCAACTGGGCCAAACATCTCAAATGCTGATCGTGGTCCTCTTAGTGCCCAGGGCTGTTAAGTCCCATTGGGGGAGGGGGAAGGTAAAAGGGAAGAGAAATAAGGGGATATTGCCCCTAAACATTAGACAAGATTCATACACAAAATGGAAAGCCAGCCATAAGAACAAGCCAAGTGCTGGATTTGTTGACAGAAACGTGCTTTGAGGAGACCTCGGGGAAAGGGGAGTTCACTTTGGGATATAATAGAGCAGACACTTTCAGAATTGCAAAGGAAGCAGGTTGGCACAAGGGGAGACTTCTGGCTTTGGAGCCGAAGAGCCTGAGTTTGAATTCCAGCTTGGACACTGGCGTTCTCCACATAGATTCCCCCCTCCCCATCGGGATTTCTTTGGGTCTCCATTTTCCCATCTATAAAGTAAGGAGGTTGCACTAACTGGCCCCAAGGTCCATTCCGGTTTTAAATCTATGATCCTATCACTTTAATTTGGCTTTGAAGGAAGGGGATGGTTTGGATCGGACTGTTAAGGAAGGAGAAGGGAATGCATAGTCCTAGAAGAGAACTCAGTGGCTGGCCAAGGAGGCTTGGGCTTGGGTTTGGGAGGAGAAACACCAGAAGAAGGAAAAGGAAAAATAGCTACCATTTCTATCATGCTTTAAGGTTTGCAAAACACTTAACAATTATTACTTCATTTGAACCTTAACGATAATCCTGGGAAATACGTGCTATTATTATCCCCATTTTTAAAATGAGATTTAAATAAATATAAAACGAGATAATATTGGGAAAGCATTTAGCAAAGGTACTGGCATGTAGGAGGCATGTGTAAATCTTAATTATTATTATTTTCCTGAGAGTATTTCAGTGACTTTCTTTTCTCTTTCCTTCTTCTGGGCTGTGGGTGCTGTCTGCTCCACATGAGACTTAGCCATGAGCCTTCAACTAGCCCTCCTCCTCCCAGAGGACACTTCTAAGCACCCCTTCCTGATGTCACACAGCTAATGAGATGAGATTCAAACTCAGGTCTGCCTGACTCTAATTTACTGGCCACCTATCTGCCTGGGGATCAGAGGGTCCCGGCCATGGACAATTGTCCATCGTCCGTGTGTGGGTCACATCCCGGGCTGACTCCCTCTGTCCCCCTGCATGGGCTTGGGCAGCTCACTCCCGCCACTCCCCCCCGCTCTGTGGTCAGGGTGCACAGGATGGATAGGCTCATTTTAATATTGGCCTAAGAGAGTCACTGGAAAGGAAAATTTGCTGTGGGAGAACTAACGTATCGTGCATTTCAAAAGCCAGACATAGCTATCTTTAGGCTATTTGCATCACTGCTTCCATCAAGAAAATTGAGAATCATCTGCATCTGGTTGCCCGGCAGAGGTTCCAGTGCAATTCGTGAAGGGACAGGTTGGCTTTGAGCAGCTGTCGGGCCATTTGGTCTGTGCCACGGTAAAGAAACGGGTCCCCCGACCCACCCTTTCCTAAGTGTTTTCTCCCCCCTCATGGGACCACAGAGTTAGAGCTGGAATGGATCTTCAAGGTCATCTGGTCCCCCATTTCATACCTGAGGAACAGGAAGCCCCAGGATTCGTGTCCTCCCCAAGGTCACGCACGCCTCGGCTCTCCTGGACCGTATCTTCTGGGCTGCTGCTGCAGGCTGGCTCGCTCCTGCTCCCCCCGGTGCTTTTGGGGCTCCCCCAGAGGCCCCTAACCCTGAATATCCCGAGGCAGAGATCAGCACACATCCTCCACATTCTAAAATGGAAACCATTCCTCCGTGTCCCTGCTCCTAAGCCCCATCCTCCCAGGCACCTGGGCTCCTCATCTTGGACTCCTTCCCCCTCCCAGCACCCTCATCCAAGTCTCATTGATGTCACCTTGGCAGCATCTTCCCCATTCTCTGGGCTCACAGGGTTGCCGCCATCATAATTCGGGCCCTTTTCAATTCTTACTTGAATTATTGCAATAGCTTCCATTACTTTCTCTCTTACCTGCCAATATCACCTTTCAGAGGTACAGTTTTCATGTCGCTCTATTACTCAAAAACCTTCAATAGCTCCCTATTGTCTTGAGGATAAATTATAAACCCTTCAGAATCCTTGTATTTAAGGACCTCTAAGAGCCAGTTCCAACTTACCTTTCCCTGCCAGTTCCTCCCAAGAATACCATATTCCAGGCCAACTAGACCATGGCTACTCTTCGATTAAAGTGTGATCTCCTGCTCACTGCATTTGCTCTCTCCTCATCCTCTGCCTTGTGGACTATTTCAAGGGTCAGCTCAGGAGCCATTAATGTTCACCATAAAATTCTTTCTGAGTGTAAACACAGCCAACCCAGAAAATTGTCAGAAAAATAGTGAAAAAAACAGGTGAGAGCATAATGAAAACCTAGAGAGACCATCGGGGGAAGAGGGGAAGGAAGGTTTCACTCAGACCAGTCAAGGCGGATGAGCAATGGGCCATCAAGAGAGCGTTGGGGCCTTTGAAAGGAGACGTTTCAGTTGAGTGATGAGGTTGGAGACAGACCACAGAGGGCTAGAAGAGGGTGAGAGGAAAGGAAGGAGAGGAGCCCCTCGTAGACAGCTTCTCAGGGGGGTAGCTACAGGTGGAGGGAGAGATGTGAGACAGTAGTTCTTGGGAACCGGTGGATCAGATGAGGATTTTTGAGGATGGAAGAGACAAGGGTTAGTTTGTAGGCAGAAGGGAAGCAACCAGTAGATCGGTTGGAGATAAATGAGAGAGTAGATAACAGGGGGACAATGTGAGACAGAAGGGGGTCACATTTAAATGTGTGATTTAATATTTGCCTTGGTAAGAAGGGCTACCTCGTGACATGAGATACGGGTGAAAGGGGAGACGGTTACAGAACTCATTTGGATGATGGGGGATGAGGAATGGGGAGAAAAGATTCTCAGCAATATTTTTTCAGAAACAAGATTCTCACCTGAGATGGCGGGGGAAGGGGAGTGTGAAGGGATTAAAAGCATTGGGAGAGCCCCTGAGAATTAGCAAATGACCCTCTATTTACCCAGGGAGAATGGCTCATTATCCCTTTTCAACTAGTTGGACCAAGAAAGAGCTCACTTCAGACATCACTTGCCAAGGGAAGGAACGCTATCCAGTAGCTTCCTATTTAACTTACTTTTCTCAGTAACCAGTTATCAATCCCAGGGGAGGCTCCTTCAGAGCAGGGGCTGCTCTTTTTTTGCCTTTATGGCTTTGTAAGGGCAGGAATCACCGCAAATGCTTGTTGATGGGCTGCTCTAGGACTGCAAGTGAGCAGAGTCCCGGCCAACCTCCCATAGTTACTATGACTGAGGGGATGCCACGGTCTCCCATAGTCACCAGTCCCTGACAATGACCGTGTCCTGGCTAAGCTTCTGTTCTCTTGCTTATGTTGAAGGGACAGAACATTTACAAATACGTGCATTTTGTCTCTTTTCCTGGCCCTTGACCCCGTTCCGGACGCGCGGACCCTCCCCGATCCCTCCCTTCCAGACCCTTTGGCAGGACCCAGTCGGGGGCTCTTTTCTTCCTCTGCCTCCAAACTCTTTCTAACATGGGGAGGGGGGGAGTGTGGGCAGGGGCCTTTTAAAGGCGACACCATTTCCTCTGCTTGGTCTCAGATCAGGAACCTGAAACCACAACTCGATCAACTCTGCCTTTCTACCCTCCCAGGAGCCTCTTCTTCCCCTGCCCTGTCCCTGAGCCGTCGGGCCCGGGAACAGAATTAAACACAAGCTCTCTGAGAGCGGCGGGGACCTGTCAGCTCTGGTCTTTTCAACCCAAGATGCTGAAAAGGGGAAGCGGGGCACCCCTACCCCTGACGTTACCGCTGAAAAGTCAGCCATTCTTCCTCAGGTGCTCTCCTCTCCTCTTCTCACTCCGCCTTCCCTGGCCATCTTCCTACGCCTTCCTAAAGCCTCAGCTCGCTCCCCATGTCCAGAGTCAGAGGACCCCAGTCTGGCCATTGCTCTCTGAAGCTCTGACCGCTAGACAGTCACGAAAAATTAGCATAAACTGCGATAAAAACAACAAGACAGAAAAGGCCTTTCGCCACACCCTCAGAACCACAGAAGCCTTGGGGGACCCAGGACCCCTCCTGCTGGCGTATCAGGCTGCCCAAAATTTCCTGTGTTGTGATGACAGAGCTCTCGGAGGGTGACACTGCCGTGACAGTGAACAAAAAATGAAGTAACATAGTTTGAAGGCCCTTTCATTAGAGTGAAATAATGAAATCAGTTTTCTCATCTGTAAAATTATCTCTGAGGATCATTCTAAAATACTACGGCTAAGTGGGGGTGCGAGCAACTAGATTTGGTTGTGAAGAGATGGAGTAGTTTATCCAGAAAGGGGTGATGGTGAGATGGGTTTAGGTCCTTCAACACCCCCCCCAACACACACTCACACACACTCACACACTCACTCACATACACACTCACACACACACACTCACACATGCTCACTCACACACATACACACACTCACACTCAATACACTCACACACTCACTTACACACTCACACTGACATACACACACACTCATACATGCTCACACACTCACTCACACACTCATACTCATACACTCACACACTCACTTACACACTCACACTGACATACACACATACTCATACATGCTCACACACTCACTTACACACTCATACTCACATACACTCACTTACACACCCACACACATACACACACTCACACATACACACTCACACTCACACACTCGCACACACTCACTTACACACACACACTCACACATACACCCTCACACTCACACACATACTCACATACACTCATACTCACATACACACACTCACACAGACATACACACTCAGACACACACACTCACTTACACACACACACACACACACACACACACACACACACACACACTTCAAGTCCTGAGCTTTTGCATCAGACTAAGTCAGAGTCCCATCCAGAATCCTCGGGAACAGCACAAAACCACGTCCTCCTTTTAAGTGCTCCTGGAAAAGGCACGAAGGCAGGGAGGAGGGGCGTGGGACCATTCATCTCTCTCCCACCCCGGAAGGGTTGGGACCATGTAGAATGAAGGCCGACCCAAAGAGTGAAGGAAAACAATCACAAAGGACCGAAGGGGAACCGAAGCAGGGCACAGCGCTCACATAAGCTGTGGGAAACCCTCGCCCCTTCGCCCCCACCAGTCGTTAGGGACGGGCCCCCAGCAGATCCCGTGTAAAATGGGGGGCAGCCAGGGCAGGAATATCCTGTCAGGTTCGGTGTGCGAGTGTGACCATGGCAACTCGTCACCTGGTTAGCCTGTGGAACACACCTATTCAGCACATTCAGCCACATCACAAGGCCGGAGCTGTTGACTCAAAATGTGCTCATTTGCATGTACTTTGTACATTCCTCGTGCTACATCATATTTACAAGCATGGAAGCCCTCTGTTCTCCCCACCCCCCCCGAATCCCTCAGCTCCCCCTCCCTGCCCCACCGCCCTTAGTCTGCAAACTACGCCTGTGTCCCTCCTGTAAAAACACCTGGCCAGCTAACCCTACCTCTCGGACGGGGGCAGCCCCTCCGCCCCGCCGCGGGCCGAGCCCGGCTTCCAGAGCCCACCTCAGTCCGCATCCCCCGGGGGGGCCGTTGTGGTTTCCCTGAGGGGGCCCTTGGCGGCCCACCTTGGAGGCCTCTGACCACCTTCCCCCACCTTTCCCAGGTCTACATCACGGTGCTGGATGAGAACGACAACAGCCCCCAGTTCGACCCCACCTCCGACTCAGCTGTCAGCGTACCCGAGGACTCCGCCGTGGGCCGACGGGTGGCCGTGGTCACAGCTCGAGACGCTGACATAGGCAGCAATGGGCAGGTAGGGCACGCTGTGCCGCCCAGGTCCCTCCCGGGGCCTGCCCGGTCTGCCAGGGGCCTGCTCAGGGCCTGCCCGGAGCCTGCTCAGCCTTTCTGGGGCCTGCCCAGTCTGCTAGGGGCCTGTTCAGCCTTTCTGGGGCCTGCCCAGCCTCCTCGGGGCCTGCCCAGCCTGCCCAGGGCCTGCCCAGCCTCCTTGGGGCCTGCCCAGTCTGCCAGGGGCCTGCTCAGCCTTTCTGGGGCCTGCCCAGCCTCCTCGGGGCCTGCCCGGGGCCTGCCCAGCCTGCCCAGGGCCTTCCCAGCCTCCTTGGGGCCTGCCCGGTCTGCCAGGGGCCTGCTCAGGGCCTGCCCAAAGCCTGCTCAGCCTTTCCAGGGACTGCCCAGTCTGCCAGGGGCCTGCTCAGCCTTTCTGGGGCCTGCCCAGCCTCCTCGGGGCCTGCCCAGCCTGCCCAGGGCCTGCTCAGCCTTTCTGGGGCAGCATGGACAAGGGAGGGGGTCCGGGCGCTTTCACTGCCCATGAGCAGAGTCCCCTCAAGCTTGGCCCTGGGCCGCAGGCAGAGGAAGCCAGATCCAAGTCTTCCTTCCATCCCTCAGATGCAGAGTTGGGCCCAACAAGGCTCCCCAGGAGGGAGTCCGGGCCCCGGGAGGACCCTCCTCAGTGTTTGCCTCCCGAGGCTGCCGCCCTCCTTGAGCCCTCAGTCACACAGGCTGTAAATCACGCACTGTGCACAAAACGGGAAGCACGCACTTACTCCCAGATCCTCCGAATCCAAATTCAAACGTTCCCTCGGTGTCCGGCTGGCCGGCGCCCGGGGGGCTGTGGGTACCCTTTTTGGCCAGATCTGTTTTCATCTGGGAGCTCCCAGGCTAGAACCAGTGAAGGTCCCAACTTGTCAATGACTGAGCGTCTGAGGGGCACTGAGATGATTACCCACGGACACGGGGCCTCAGAGGCAGGCCCCGAAGCCCAGGCTGGGACCCGCCAGTCGCATCACTTAATGGGCCGGCTGAATGTGGACAAGGCCGTGTCAGCCCCTCGCACTTTATCCATCAAACGACCACACAGCTAATAAACACAGCACCGTGGTCAGCCCCAAAGGGCAAATGGAAAGTGAGACTGACCCTGCCCCGAGAATTACATTTTAATGGGGTGTGGGACCCAGTGTTTTCAGATGAGTTAATTTAAGGTATAAACAATCACTCCATAAGAGTAACACCTGCCTTTCAGAGTAATTGGAAACTAATAAACTCAGGTCATCAAGCTTTCTTTGCAAGTAAGTGCTTGCGAAGAAAATAGTCCCTCCTTCTCTGGGTGAGGTTCCAACTCTTGAACCATCTTGCTTCAGGCAGAACAGAGTGGTGACTTCCACTCAAGTGTGCTTGAACCATTCATCTGCCTGAGAGAACTGATTGTTAAATTTTTCATGTGAGCATTTACGCCTCGGAAAACATCAAACCGTTATAAGGCGGTATTTGCTTTGTTGTTATTCTATTTGTTATCTATATTTAAGAAAGTGGTGGAGAAAATCTTTTTAATGCTGATTAAATTTAAAAGTATGTCGTGTGCGTTTCTGGGGTTTTTAGAGAGCTGGTTGTTAAACATTTGCCAGCATACCCCCTGCTCTCTCACTCCTCCCACTTTCCCACCTTAAGAGCCCCTCTTCTTTCCTTGGCAGGTGTCTTTCTACCTGGCCTCGGGGAACATCGGTGGGGCCTTTGAAATCCTCACCACCAATGACTCCATTGGTGAGGTGTTTGTGGCCAGGCCCCTGGATAGAGAAGAACTGGACCACTATATTCTCAAGGTAAGTCGCATCTGCCCATCTCCCCTGAGAGTTCTGACTCGCTAGAGCAAAGCTCATTACCCTGGAGCACTTGGATGACGGCCACATGCTCCATTCCACGATGGTTCCCAGACTTCATCGGGAGTCAGATCTGTGTCAAAGTCTCAATTCTGCCCCTTAATTCCTACGTAAACCTCCTTCGCTACAAAATGTTGACGTTGATCTAGATGGACGCTTTGGTTCCTTCTAAACCCAGGATCCTGTCATCCACTCTCCCAGCCAGTTTGGTTTTTTCCCATCCGTCAGCGCACCTGGATCGCTATGGATTGCACAAGGCAGGAAGAACACACACAAGCCTTTTGTCTGTATTCTGGCATCCCAGGGAGTTTTCAGAAGGCTCTAGAGTCTCGCTGACTTACCCAACGTACACCTCAGAATCTAGGTCTTTGACTCTGAATTACTCATTATCATTCCGCTGGAGGAGAAAAAGAAGGGCTGGATGGAGAAACCTTCCGTCCAGAACAGGAAACGACCAAGGTTTCTGTGGGAGCCACCGTGAGAGCCAAAGATTGGCTTCTGGTCTGCCCTATCACTAACTCACTGCAGGCCTCGGTTCCCCATCTGAAAACTGAGGAAAATAATACCCACCCTATCTCTAGGAGTGTTATTAGAATGAATATATTCTAATATATTAGATGAGGTATCAGAACATATCTTGAAAAATTGCTCAAGTTGATTTTTCTTTGTAACAGGGACAATTGACAATTTGACAGGGAAGGAAGTGGGAGCAGGAAAAGGCAGCTTAGGAAATGATGGTAATATAAGAATTATGAAGACTTTTTTACATCACATTAACATTTTTAAGAAAGGAAAGGAAGTTAACTGACATACATAAGCAACAACCTAGAACCTAAAATCTCAGAGGGTCATTTGTGACTAAAAAGGGCAAAGTGGCTCGATTATGGTCACATAATGAGGTAAGTGTCAAAAGCAGTTTTTTTGAACATGGATACAAAAGCCAGTGTGGTATTCGCTAAGCCATACAGCTTCTTGTTTAAGAAGGCATACATAAGCAAATTTAAATTGTCCATTGTTATACTGTCTTGTAGCTCTAGGGAACCACCCAGTATTGTTCAGGACAGAGCCGTTCAGGCAAGTCTCCAGAAAGGAATCCCCTGGTTCTCTGGGCCAGGGCCACTGGTTCCAGCTGAGGACTGGTCTCCTCAGGCACCAAACAGAAGGACCTTTCAGAAGCTCTGGCTCTATCAGCTAGCTCCAGGGAATCCAATAAGGACAGGGACCAGAGGTGGGGCCCCTGGACTAGTCAAGCTCAGGAAGTGGAATTTAGGAGCCAGACAAGGGTGGAGGAAAAGAGACAGAGATTGAGACAGAAAGACACATAGGGCAAGAGGGAGACAGGCAGTCAGATAGACACAGAGACAGACAGACAAGCAGAGACACGGAGAAAGACAGGGGCAGTGAGAGAGGGAGGCAGAGAGACAGAAAGACAGAGATAGTGAGAGAGAAGAAGGGAGAGAGACAGACAGAAAGAGACAGAAGGGAGGAAGGGAGGGAGAGAATGAGGAAGTCGGGAAGGATGGAGGGAGGGAGATGTGAGTCAGTGGATTCCCAGCTTCCTTCCTGCAGCCAACCTTTGTCATCGTTAAACTCCACAGCCATAATGTGTTCCTCCTCCTGTGAACCCATGATTACCGCTTTCTTCTCTCTCTCTCCCACAGATTGTGGCAATTGATGGTGGCTCCCCTCCAAGAATGAAGGACCACATCTTGCGGGTCACCATTCTAGACGTCAACGACAATCCTCCGGTCATCGAGAGCCCCTTTGGGTACAACGTCAGTGTGAACGAGGTAAGCTCAGCCTGTGTCGTCAAGGACTCCTGCTTCGTTCCACAACTCCTACCTGAGCACCCAAGGGTCCATCCGGTCATTCATTCAACAATTATTTATTGAGTCTCAACAATGTTCTAAGCATTTCCACCTGCATTCGTTCTTGCAGGTTAATCAGTCAACAAATCAGTCAACAAGCATTTACTTAGCACTTAATAGACAATGCACTAGGATCAGAGAGACATGAGTCCCCTCATAGGAGCATTGGCTGGAAGACTCCAGTATCTAAGAGCTGCCAAGTGAGAGATCCAGGACCAGGAAACATGAATTAAATTTGCAAAGAGATCAATTTGAGCTTGATGTCAGCAAAAACTTCCTAACACTCAGAACTGTTGCTGGATGAGAGGAGGTGCCATGAGAGGTAGCAAGTTCCCCCTCCTTGGATGTTTTCAAACAAATGCTGATGACCCCCTGTGACTGGGATTGGGATATTCCAATTAAAATGAATTTTTTTCTCAATAGTATTTTATTTTTCCAAATACATGTAAAGATAGTTTTCAACATTCATTTTTGTAAAATTTTGTATTCCAAATTGTGTGTCTCTCTCCCTCCCTCTCCTCCCCTCTCCAAAACAGCAAGCAATCCGATATAGGTGGAATATGTGCTATCCTTTTAAACATATTTCCATAATTATGTTGTGCAGGAAAAAATCAGAGCAAGAGGGAAAAAAACCCCAAGAAAGAAAAAACAAACAAAAAGGTGAAAACACTTATCCCAGATCCACATTCAGTTTCCATAGTTCTCTCTCTGGATGTGACTGGCACGAAAATGATTTTCTTAAAATGCACTTGTGATAATGTCACCGATCCCCACACTCAACATGTTCTAGTGGCTCACTATTGTCTCTAGGATCAAAGAAATTCCCTGAGTGGCATTCAAAGCTCTCACAGCATTTTACTCCCTTCCTTGTGCCCCAGCCACACTGACCTACTCACTGGCTCCACCTACAAATTGGAGAAGCTAGATTTCCCATCTCCATGCCTCAGAACTATACTTCTTTCCCATCTCTGTCCTGCCTTATCTCTGCTTTCCTTCAGAATCCCCACCTTCTTCATGAAGACTTCTCTGATTCCCCCACATCTTTTAAGAAACTCTCTCTCAACTACATTATATTTGTTTTCTATATATTCTATACATACTTGTGTGTAAGTATTGTCTCTCCCAAGAGAATTAAAGCTCCTTGAGGGCAGGAACTATTTCACTTTTGTCGCTGTATTCTCATCACTTAACACAGTTCCTGGGACATAATTGATACTTAATAATTGCTTGTTAATTGATTGATGGATGACTCATAGACATGAAAGAATAAATAATAATTAAAGCATAGAGTAAGTGCTAGATGAAGACCATGGAGAAGTCCACTACCTTTCTTCCAAGAGCCAGGAGACACGTTTCACTGTCAGTCCTCCGCAGTCATAGTTGGGAACCTCATGGATCAGTTTTCAATGTCATCTCCCCATATGATGATATGGTCATCATTTTCTCGACTCTATTTGTTCTGCACCAGTTTATAAAAGTTTTTCCAAGTTTCTCTGAATTCCTTATGCTCACGGTTCTTCTGGCACAAAAATATCCTGTAACATTCGTGTACCCCGTCCGGTTTGGCCATGCTCCCTTTCTTTTCCTCCTGTCGGTCCCCAAGGACTGGAAAAGAGCCCCGTCCCATCTACACGGCCAGGGAGCCAGTATCCAAAGAAAGAGATTTTTTGTGCAATCCCAAGAACCTCTGCCTGGGATTTTGTTGGGCCGACATTCTTAGCAGGTCCATTTCTGTGAGTAATGGTAAGGAAGGTGTAGAATCAGACATTATGAAGGTCACTAGGTGATGAGGATCTCAAGAACGGATCCTCAGCCTTGGCCGTCACGCCCTATTTTTGGATCGGGCGTAAGCTCCTTTTTGTTGCCTTTTTCACAGAACGTGGGTGGAGGCACTGCTGTGGTTCAGGTGGTAGCCACTGACAGGGATATTGGAATCAATAGTGTCCTGTCCTACTACATCACCGGCGGAAACGAGGACATGACCTTCCGAATGGACCGGGTCACTGGAGAGATCGCCACGCGGCCCTCTCCCCCAGATCGAGAACGCCAGAGCTTCTACCACTTGGTGGTCACCGTGGAGGATGAGGGCACCCCAACGCTCTCGGTAAGTAAGGGGGAGAGCCTCCCCAAGGAGGGAGGCTAAAAGGAAGGGAGGGCCTTTTGTGGCTGGGCAGCGGGAATTCTCTCCGAGGACCAACGAGAGCACGAGGGCAGAGCGTCAGCGAATGGAAGCCGGACGCTCTTGTGGGGGTGAGTCTCCATATACCCATGTTTCTCATGTTTTCCTTCGACGAATGTTTATGTAGCGCTTCTGCTGAGTGCAAGGGGGGACAATAATGAGCTACTGCGCCGTTTCTCCTGATCCTAACTGGCTCTGCTGATAGTAATTCCATCCCTCAAATCACCAGTGGTTGGTTTGTTCTGACATTCTTGGAGCTCTCACCCAGAGGAGTCGGGGGCTTAGAAAGGGATGATAGGACCCAAGTAAAGAAGGAGCTTGAGGCCATCTAAATTAACTCCTTCATATACAGAGAGGGAAACTGGGGTTCACAGAAGTAATGGGGCTCGTCCTAGAGCCCCCAGCACCAGGCTAAGCCTTGAAGATTCAAAAGATGAAAAACCATGGCACACGTACCCTCACGGAGTTTACGGTCTATTAGGAGAAATGGAGTAGTTAAAATGCCCACAAATCTCGCCAAATCAAAATAGGATAAGTTCGTGCTGGCAGAGGAAAGACATAAGAAATTCAAGGAGGGAGAGAGCGCTCCTAATAGAAAGTGAGCCTCGGGAACTGGGGAAAGTTTCCTTGAGGATGTAGCCCCTCTTGCTGGGAAGGACTGCAACAGATGGGGATGTGGGGGACTCCATTGTTGACATGAGAAACTACATATATCTATACGCAAAACTGGAAGAAGACAAGGTGAAACTGGGAAAGAATAACTAGGACAGTTTGGCTGGAATATATGGGAATAGGAAGAAAAGTAGCACAAAATGAGAAGCCCAGATTTGATTTTTTTTGACAGACATTGGAATGTTTGCCATTCTTCTTTGCCATTTCTTCTCCAGTCCATTTTACAAATGAAGAAACTGAGGCAAACAGGATTAAATGGCCTGCCCAGGATCACAGATTCTGAGTCAGATTTGAACTCACAAAGATTACTTGGGCAATATTCCTAATAAAACCTACTAGACTTTACAGCAGGTGTGAGATGAGAAATAGCACTAGGAGGATCAGACTGAGGAGGAGGGTATTTTTTGAGGGGAGATTGTTCATTTTATCTTTTTTTGAATGGCCCTGAATCTCACTGAGTAGACCCTTATAGTCTTTCAGGCCTCTTGTAACTAACACAATGTCATCCACTAATGTGAACATCTGGAGAATGTCATCAATGGGGAATCTCTCTTCCATTGAGGAGTTGGCAGGACGTCCTTCATGGCACTAGCAAACACATTTAGTAAACATCTGTCTCCTTGTTTTATGCCTTTCTGGATATGGATCTCCAGCAGATTGTTGAATGAAGTTATCTTTGCAGTCCCATCTGTCACGGAATCCTGTATGGTTTTAATGTGTGCAAGGGAGACACCTTGTTGGAAAAAAGCCTCCACGAGCACCTTGAGAGCATTTTGTTCTGTCGAGACATATTGGTGGGGATTTTTCGTTTTGTTTTGTTTTCAACAAATAATAGACACAGAAGTATTTGCATTTTTTTAATTCCTATCAACTGTGCAACAGTAAAAATGGGATCTACCAGAGAAAGTGATAATTTTCATGGAGGATATGCTCAATGGGTACTCGACTATTATCCCACAGACTTTGTAGGAATGAGAAAGTTATTATGTGGCTTGACCATTACTGATATCTTGTTGGCTCCTTTTTTTTTTTTTTTTTTGCTAATAGTCTTTTCTGTGATTTTTTTCCTTTTTTTTTTTTTTTTTTTTTTTTTGGCATCTCATTTTGAAAACTGATCCTTAAGTGCATTTAAAATCGTGATGCTTCTAACACAGCTTCTTTCTATGTTGTTGATGTTGAGGAATTTCAGTTGCGTCCATCTCTCTGATTCCATTTTGGGATTTTCTTGGCAAAAATATCAGCTTGTTATTTCCTTATCCTTCTCCTATTACAGATGAAGAAAATAAGATAAACAATGACTTGCCCAGGGTCACAGAGATAATAAGTGCCTGAAGCTGGATTGAACTCAGGACTTCCTGCCTCCTGGCTCAGTGCTCTTTCTTCTGTATATATTCAGCCAAATCTACCTACTTTTCTTTTTATGTATATCCAGACCACTTTTTCACATGATACACAGTACATGGGATACTGAGGTAGAAGAGTCCAGTTATGATGGCCATAGATAAGAACAGGTCAAACTTGAAATGTTGGAAGATCTATTGCATTTCACAGCTATTTGTTGCCTTCATTCACCTACAAATGCTCTAGGGAACATTTGGATCTCATGATGAATTCTCTGCAGATTCAGTTTCCCTTTGGATTTTTGCTGGTTTGTGAAATGATTCTAGTTATAATATTTTATTACCATCCTCCTTGGACGTGGTGCAGAAAATAAATGTTATACTTTTCAGGGGACATCACTGTGGGCTGCAGTGATCAGTAAAGGCTTCAGGGAGGACATAGAAATTGAACTAAGCCTTAAAGAAGAGATAAGGTTCTCCAGCCCAGATCTCTTAAGTGACTCTTCTTCAGAGGCCATAATACCTGGGCAGATAGTCCTATCAGAGGCCAGTTCTTATGTTCTTGTATTCCCACTTTTCCATCATAAGCCTTGGTCTCCCTTTCATGGAACCATAAAGTGTGAGTCTTAGAAGGGGTCTTAGAGATCACTTAGCTCACCCCCACTACCAACCACAACCTATTTAAATAAATTATTCAAAGACACATGATTAATAGAAGGCAGGGCTAGGCCTTGAACCCTACAATAAATCAATAAACTTTTACATCTATAAGACATTGTACTGGGATAGGAGAGAGAATAATTAAGTTTGAGGAGCTCACATTGTTCCATGACGGTGAGTTAGAACATATACACAGCTAAGCAAATACAGAGTTGATACAAATACAAAATAATTTCATAAGGAAAGGAGAGAGAACTAATACTTGGGATTAACAACAAAGCTCCCAGGTGGGAAGATAGCAAATGAGCTGGAGAAAATTATTGAGTCTTAAAAGGTAAAGACCATAGCAATGTGAATCCAGGAATGGGAGGCCACCTGTGTGGACATGCAGAAG
The DNA here is from genome assembly GCF_016432865.1 of Antechinus flavipes. Classification (NCBI taxonomy): domain Eukaryota; kingdom Metazoa; phylum Chordata; class Mammalia; order Dasyuromorphia; family Dasyuridae; genus Antechinus; species Antechinus flavipes. The sequence continues at coordinate 638,390,915 of NC_067399.1, read as the reverse complement.
CAATAGCTGGAAAGCTGAATATATCTGAACAAGTAGGAAGCTACTATGGCTGAGATGGAGAGTGTACAAAGAAAAATGATATGAAATTAGCCTAAAAAATGGGTGGCCTCCAATTATAGAGGATTTAAAATGCCTGGCTAAGAATTTACTTTTTACCCTAGAAGCAATGAGAAATTACTAACGATTTTTCAGTGATGGAGTGTTATGGTCTGATCCCTGAGTCCAATGTTCTTTCATTTTTAGAAATCTAATTTGTCTTCAATTAACAAAAAAATCCACTTTCTCTCCCACTTCCCCTTATTGGAAAAAGAAAGGAAAAACAAAATCTTTATAATGAATAATCAAACCAAACACTTTCCTGCATTGGTTGTATCCAAAAATGCACATCTTAGAATTTGTCCTGCCCATCCGCATCTTACAAGACATCCACCTGCAAGGAGACGGGCTTGATCATCTGTCCTCTGAACTGCTTAGGCAATTGCTTTCATCAGAGCTCTTGAGTTTTTCACACTTGGTTATTTTTGGTGTTATCATTGTATAAATCATTCTCCTTTTTGCTCACTTCACACTTTATCAGTCCATACAAATCTTCTGAGGTTTCTCTGAAACCATTCCTTTCATCATTTCTTCGGGCACAATGGAATTCCTTTACATCCATCTGTTCATCTAGTTCCCATTCAAGTGAAGGGCACCCTAGGATTTTCCAGTGTTCTTTCTATAAGTATTATGTCATTTGAACAAACAAAATTATATTTTTAAAGCACTTGGGACAGTGCCTGGCACATAGTAGGCGCTTATCTTCTCACAATTACAATTCTCCATGGCTTTTCTGGGGAGGGTCTGAGGGGAAGAGTACTCTAGTACCAAAATCCCTGGTCCTGGAATCAAATCCCATGTCTGATTCTTAGTGGTATGATCTTGGTGGGTAGAGCATTGGACCTAGAATTAAAGACCTGAGTTCAAATCCAAAATCACTATCTGGGTGACTAGCTGTGTGCGTAACCTGTTTCCCTCAATTTCCTGATCAGTAAAATAGGACTTATAATAGCACCCACCTCCCAGAGTTGTGAGGATCAAATGAAATAATTATTTGCCTCATAATCATGAAGCACTTAGCACAATGCCTTTCATTTAATACGCATTATATAAATGTTAGTTCTTATTATTATTCTTAGTTCTAGATAATAACAGCTATTCAGAACCAGGAGAACATTGTACATAGTCATTGCAAGATTATGTGATGATCAACTGTAATGATTTTTCTCAACAATGCGGTGATTCAAGGCTATTCCAATAGACTTGAGATGGAAAATGCCAGTCACATTCAGAGTGAAAATTGTGGAGATTTATTGTGCATCAAAGGATAGTATTTTCACCTTTATGTTTGTTTCTTTCTTTCTCTTGTTTTTTCTCTTTTATTCTGATTTATCTTGTACAATGTGATAAATACGGAAATAGATTTAAAAGGATAGCACATATTTGACCTATAAATCAGATTGCTTGTTATACTGGGTAGGAGGGAAGGAGGCAGAAAAATTCAGAGCATAAAGTTTTACAAAAATGAATGTTGAAAACTATCTTTACATGTATTTGAAAAAATAAAATACTATTGAAATACAGAAGAAAGATAATAGCTATTATTAGCAGTTATGATCTAAGGCAAATAAGGCAAACCTATTTGGGTCTCGGTTTCTCATCTATAGAACAAGAGGTTGGACTGGAAGCCCTCTGGGGTCCCTGCCAGCCCCCGATCTATGGTCCTCAGACTTCTGCTCTACTAGAGCTGAACATAACCTGAATCTAGGTGACAAGGAGACAGTAACAACACCCAAACCCGCAGCTTCTCCCCACCCAGGAGCAGAACAGTACAGAGGGTGGAGGGAGGTGGAGATGGGTAGAGGTGGGTGGTGAGGAATGGAGATTCAAACTCAGAGTTCAGTTCACTGAAAACAGGAAACCACCAAAGCTCGTTTTCAGGGGCAAAAATAAGAGAGCAGCAGAAAGGCCTGTGCAGGAGGAAGGCCAGTGAAGGAAGTGGGGTATCTGCCCAGCCCTCTTCCTCCCTTGTAAGGAAACGGGCCCAGACGAGAAGAGGGCCGGAGCTCACAGCTAAACCCAGACCCCAGTAGCTTTATGTTCTAGCTTTGGGATGAGTGCCCCAGCTCCGTCCCATTGCTCCCAGCTCAGGCCTGGCCTCTGGGCCACTTCCATTCACACCCACACTTCCAGGATAGGAACGGGCAAAGCACCTCACCAGCACCACCACCATAACTCACCTTAAGAGGAAGGAGGAAGAGGGAGAGGGGGGAGAGAGAGAGAGAGAAAGAGAAAGCAACAGAAAAGAGGGGGAGAAAGGAAAGGAGGATAGGAGAAAGACAGAGAGAAAAAAGAAAGAGAGAAAGAAAGAGAGAAAGAAAAAGAGAAAGAGAGAGAAAGAAAGAAAAAGAAAAAGAAAGAAAAACATTAAAAAAAACAAAGGATGGAAATGAAGATGTAAAGAAAGGGAGAGAGGGAGAACAGAACTGAGAAGTATAATAGGAGATATTATTCTCAGATACCAAGTTTTGGGAGAAAGAACCGAGGTCTTAGAATTTGGATTCACGGGCCCATTTGTGTCACTGATGGGTGCCTCAGTTTCTCCATCTGTGAATGAGGGCAATAATACGGTCCCAAGAAGATGCTGGTGGAAGCCTGGAAGCGTGGGCTCCTTCTCTAGCCCCCAGAATGGCCCCCATCAGCCTCCTGGAGTCTCTCTTTCTCCTCTGCAGGAGGATGGCCCAGGGGTGCAGTATTTGGGAGCCTCTGCTCAGATAGCAGATATTCCCACATGCACCGAGCCCTTTTCCCACTCCAAAGCGAGCACCCTCCATTCTTTGTCCCTTCCATCCAATCAGTCCCCCACCTAATTCTGGGGTTTGTAGGCCCCCGTCCAGAGAAGGCTCTCTCCTAAGCCCCTTGCAGACAGCGGGCCCTTCTATTCCATGTACCCAGAATAAAATTTCATTTCTACCAACTCTTCTCCTATATTAAGACCTCCTCCATCAGCCTCCCCTCCTCCTGGCACCTGGCTGACGGTGCCAACAGAAGGCTGGCAGAGTGAGCCGGGCAGAAGTGAGAGTCTCTGAGGTTAGCGTCTGCTTCAGCAGGGAGGAAAAAGAATCGTTCTCTTCTTCAACACTTCAGAGCTTTTTTTTCTAATGGGGAGATGGGAGGGACAGGGAGGAAAATCTGACTTTTGAAAATAGGCTTGTTTACAGTGTGGACCCCTCCCCGCCGTAGGACCAGGTGGGCTTGGCCCAGCAGGTGGGCATAGAGGGTGACAGTTTCCATTTCTCCTCCCCTTCAGTTTCCTCATTTCTAGGGGGACACCTAGAGATTCTAGACTGTTCAATCCCTCCCAAAGCACATCAGCCTTGGAAACCTGCTCCCAACTGTAGACGAGGGACCCAAGCCAGGGAGAAATGGCCCCCCAGGGAAAAATCTCTCTCCCCACCCCCTGCTTAGAACCTAGATTTTCCACCTTCAGGGGCCTTTTGGAGTTCTGCTCGGCACCTGGAGAAGGTGTCACTGGGAACTGCCCCATCTTCCATCCAACGTCCAGCTCGAATTCCAAAATTCTCTTTAAAAATCCTCTAATAGCAATTTTGTTCGAAATTTGCTTCTGTGACTATGTACATATTGACACACACACATATACATACATACATATCAACAAATCTAACTCCAAGTATAAATCCTCACATACAAAGCAGCCAAGGTAACAGCGAACAGAGCGCCAGATGCCGCTATTTACAGTGCCCCCTTTGCCTCCTGCTTCTGGCCATCGGCTGAGGGCGGGGCAGGGGCTGGACGAGGGCTCAGAAGAGCCAGGTCATTCCCCAAAGCCACCACAGCTCGCCATGGGCCCAAGCACTGAGCCCCGGCCCCCCAGAGTCGCTCGGCCCCCCCGGATCCCCCCGGCCAGCAGATGTGGAGCGTTCCTTCCTTCAGTCATCGCTGTGACAGTGCCCAGGGCTTTGCTCCATCAGCCCCCGCCAGCTGCCAGGGCAGGATGTCTCAGCCCCAAAGTCCCCCCCAGATGGGGCATGGTGCCCCCGGCGGGCACTTCTTGTCTGGGACGGCCAGCTTAACTCGGAGGGGCCAGAATCTTTGGAAGCCCGAAACTTGCTTCTGCGTGATCTCTGTAAGGCGGGCATCCTCAGGCTGAGGCGGGGAGGTCTTCCCCACCTCACGCCCTCCGCTCCCAGGGCCTCAGTCACTGTTGGGAAGGACCCCCCCCCATACCCCTCTGATGGGCGGACGGATCCTTGACCGAATAGTGCGAAATCGGCTGGGGGGCCTTTCCCTACAGGCCAAGTCCGCCGTCCCCTTGCTAGCTCTGAGGGTACTTTGCTTCCCTCTGTTGGGGGCCTGCGGTGGGCAGGGAAAGGGAGAGTTCATTCTATCATAAGGCATGAGGGCAGGAAGACTTCAGATTATTGGGGGAGGCTTCTCACACCCAAGCTCTTTGTCCCAGAACGTCCAGCGTGGCTGGTGAATCGTTGATCTCTCGGCGGAGCAGGTCCCACCGTGTCTCTGGCGACAGGAGCCAACGAGAGGCAATAGAGGAGGCAGTTTTCTTCCCCCCGTGTTGGTTCTTGAGGGATCATGAGGACCCTTGGGCCCTGCATGGGAGGCAGGAGGGCAAGAGAGCAACAAAGAACGGGTCCAAGGGGGCAGAGCCGGGAACGAGCCCCTCTCCCTGCGCAGTGCTTTTGTCATCCCTCCGAGCAAGCAGCTCTACACGGCCTCTGAGCCAGGAGAGTCGGGGACGGGATCTGCAAGAGAAGGGAAGGTCGGGGTAAGACCGGGTGCCTCCTCTCCCCTCCCCTTGTGCATTCGCAGGTGCCCCAGGGAACCCCAGTGGCGGAAGCTTTAACAAGCCTCCGGGCTCAGGGGTCTGGGAGAGCTTGGGGCGGGGCTGGACGTACCTAGTGACGGGAAGAAAACGTCTCCGACGCCAGGAGGGGAGAGCGGGGTGTTGGGCTCCGAGAGGAGGTGCCGGCCGGACTCGGAGGGCTGCCTCTGGGCCATGTAGGACAGGGGGGGCTTGGGCTTCGACTCGGACGCCCCCGGAGGCACGGCCTCAAAAACGGGGTTCTCGATGCCCTGCGCGTTGCTGCAAGAGAAGCAAACCGTTAGGAACCGCCTCCAAGGCCCTCCCTGGGCCCAGGACACGGCTGGAAGAGCCTCATTCCTGAGGCTTCCCTCCCTGGCTGGGTCCCGGGATTCCCAGCCTTCCACCCCAGGGCTCAGCCCCTCTCCCATCTGTGAGAGAAGCCAGGGCAGCCAAGGAGGTCGGCTCTCTCTGCAGCATCAATCTCGAGGCAAAAGACACCCTAAAACAGCCTTAGTTTCCCTTGTTAAACCATCACGAGTCCATCACTCCTCTCCTGCCCATTATCCCAACGCTAACATTCAGCCTGGGATAATTAATTCTGGAAGCTGGGAGATCAATCTCAGAACGCTGGATTTCCGAGTCGGAGGGAGTCCCGCCCGGACCCACACCAGAATCCCCTCAGCAGGGATCGCTTCATCTTCTTAATGCCCCGATCTGATCGCGGCTCAGACCCTGCCAACGGCTCCCCATTGCCCACTAAATAAAGGTAAAACTCAACCTGGCATCCAAAGCCCTCCACAGCCCGACCGCGGCAGAGCTCTCTGGCGTTGGCGAGGGGAACACTCAGAACAGTCAACAACCTCTCCCCTCGGCCTCCCATCCCTGCCCCCCGGTCCGGGGCCTGCCCCCACTCTCCAGCCTCTCTGATTTCCCAGGTGAGAACCTTCTCTTTCCTCGGAGCACAGGACGCAGCTTTTGTAATCCCAGACCCGAAGGTCCAGATCACAGAGCTCAGAGATTCCCGGCCCGGCTCTGTCTGAAGCTTCGTGGAATATTTACACAGAGCTTAAATCAACAAGCATTTGTTAAACGCCTGCTGAGAAGACAGGCAAAAAATGAAAATAACCCAGAAATGCTTCTGTCTGTCCGGCTGGGGAAGGAGCCGCGGGGATACAGAGTGATCTGGAGTGGGGGAGAGCAGGGACGAACTCCCGGGCAGAGAAGGAAAGGCCAGCGTGTACGACGCGCGTTGGATGGAAGCTGTAACAGGAACGAGGGTGTTTCAGGAGCTGGAGGAAGAGCATTCCCTTTAAGTCCCTACCAACCCTAAGATAATATTATTCCAAGTAAAATGACTTCCTTTTATTTGTACTGAAAACTTTCTCAGGCTCCACGGAGGATCTCCGTCCCAAGTTCACATGCTTGAAAGTATTCGTCCCCTTTCTATCCCACTCACAGAACTAGGGCCTTGGTCCCTGCCTCCCAGGCTCCATCCTTCCAGGCTGATGTATCGCTAACACTTTTAACTCTTTGAGGGCCAAAGGGCCCGGCCTAGGCCCAGACCTTGTTGCATTTTTGGTTTCAGGGACTTCGCCATCTTGGCTGTTTTTTCCCTCCCTTCCCAGGCTGCCCCTGAGAGCCAGGGCCTGGCAGAGCCCTTTAACCCAAGGCTTCCGGTTGTGAGAGCCCGCTTGTGCAGAACTGGAGGGCCGGTGGAAACGACCAATTTAGGGCTTAGTGTCCCAAGGCCTCCTAACAAGCTCTGACTCCAACTAGCATGACAGTCTAACAGCAGAGGGCACGGCGATGAGCCATTAGCCCCAGGAAGGAGATGGCTATCTCCATGGCACAAATTAAGGGTCCCCAGTCGGCTTCTGCCGCAAAACACCTTCCTCACCCATTAAGTAGCTCCTTGGGGCTCTGGGAGACATTTGCATTTTGATTGAGTTAAGATATACTATAACCTGAGAAATGGAACACATTATCTAGTTAACACATTAACAGGGATTAGTGTTTATTACACCTAGCTGAGAGTAGGGCTCCAGGGAAAAGTAGGGGCCTGACAAGTGCAGGAGAAAAGGTTGGGAAAATGTGGACAAGGACCCTAGGTGTGGATGGGTCACTGGGTCCTCGGAGAGGGGGAGCCTCTGAAATGGTTCATAGGAGCTTTAGAGATGGAAGAGATCTTAGAGTTCATTAATGTGCCCACAATCACAAAGTTAGGGATGGAAGCAGGATTTGAATCCCGATGACCTTTTTCCAATCAGGAATTCATCTCATGAAACCATGAGAAAGTATAGAAGATAGGGATGGGAGTAGGGAGAGAAGAGAGGGGAAGGAGGGAAAAGAGAGGATGAGCAGTGATCCCCCAGTGAGGATTCTAGAGCAGGGGTCCTCAAACTATGGCCAGCAGGGCCAGATGCAGCAGCTGAGGACGTTTAACCCCCTCACCCAGGGCTATGAAGTTTCTTTATTTAAAGGCCCACAAAACAAAGTTTTTGTTTTTACTACAGTCCGGCCTCCAACCGTCTGAGGGACAGTGAACTGGCCCCCTATTTAAAAAGTCTGAGGACTCCTGTAATCTAGATGGTCAGTCTGTCTGATGGAGAATCCCCTCCCCCTTCCTCATAAACTCCAGCCTGAGCTTCTAGGCGGGGTCCAGCCCTCCAAAGGAAAGGAAGGAAGAATGGGAATGTGCCCAACTCTCCAGCAGGGAGAATCTCGGCGGGGAGCGCGCAGGAAACCTGAGCAGGACCGACAAAGGGCCTTACCTCTCCATCCTCACCAGCTCGTGGGCACCTGGAAGAAGACAAAAAGGGTCAGAGAAAGGAATTCTGGGGGAAAGGGAAATGTGTGGAGAGCTCGGTGTACCTTTGTAAACATATGTCAGGGAACAAAGATTAAAGACAACTCCTACTGTGAGCATATTCTTCAGTCTTCCTCGTTTTAAAAGCAGGAAATATAAATCAAGGGTTTATTTGTTGACCTAATAGGTGCTATCCTGATTACAGGCCCCTCCTGAACATTAATAACTCTCTGTGTTTTGCAAATATGTTTGAAATGTCCCATTTGCCAGTGGAAACCAAATCAGCCAATGTTTTGATCTGGAAACAGTTAAAACACAGTCCCTTAGAACTGAAGCACAAACCATAGATTTGCTGTTTTTCCTCTCTACAGGCATTAACCACTTTCTGGTTTTTAACTTTAATTTACTCATCGTGCTTAAATCTGAAAAGACCAGTTACTGACACATGACTTTTCCCATTCTTGGCTTGTCGATCATATCAGATCTGGAAAGTCGGTAGTGTTGAAGGGGCAGCGTTATGCGTACTCCCACTTTGGGAGGGAGCCCTGTGGAACAGCAGACCTCATCGGGGAGCTCCGTGAGCACAGGAACTGTCTTCTGCTTTTCTTTTGCACTTCACTTCTTAGCAAGTGCCCAGAACATAGTAGACGCTTTAAAAACGCTTGTTCACTCTCTCACTCACTCACTGACATTTCTATAGTTCTTTAAGATTTCCAAAGCACTTTTTATACAACCTTGCGAGGCAGGCAGTACCAACATAGTGTTATCAGCCTGAAATTTTAAAGGGGAAAACTGAGGCTCGGGGACATGCCGCGGACCGTGCTGTTGATACATCTCAAAGCCAGGTCTCTCTAAATTTTAATCTCTTTGCCACATCATGCGACATCTCTGTCAGCTCCAAAGGGCTTTATTCTTTTTCTAGGAGAGATTTTTAGGGAAGCCCCCTCCTCCCCCCCAGCTGGGACCAAGATCGTACTCTGTGACCTTTTTAAGAGCATCCAGAGGCAAGATGCTGAGGGATTAAGTCATTCCCACCCCCTCCTGTGTTGATAAATTTGTTTTCCCTGAGTAACAGTCTTTCAGTTCCCTATTCTGGTCCTATAAAGGGGGCAGTGTTGTGGTTTGGAGTAGAAGGAATGGAAACCATCTATTCATCTGGAAAATAAGCCTCAGATTATGCAATGGAGCTGGCGGGGAACTGTCTTCTCCCTTACTTCTCCCTTACCCTTTTTCATTTTTTGCCTTCATGAAAATGTTTTGTGGAAGAGTATAACCCAAGAGCGGACGCTGCTTAATTACTTGGCAGTTTTATACCTTGAGGAATTGAAAGGGGGGAGGAAATGCTCTTAGCCGGGCCCCTCCCTCTCCTCCTCCTTTTCTAACCATCCCTAATGTGAAGCAATCTCTTTCCTATCAGCAGCAAGAACCATCACTGAGGCTGCTTTGGTTTCGGAGAAACCAAAAAAGACCATTGAGGCAACAGCTGTGCAGTCTGTGGTCTCTGTCGCTGGGATAAATCCTATTGCAGGGTTCTGACTTAGTAAACGGCAGAGGCAGGAGGTTCCTTGGATGTAGGGGGGCCACAGCCATCCCATTTAGCCCGTAGCTGTGTCCCCAAGATCTGAAGGAAAGAGGGAGTGAACCTCTGGGACCTGTATCTGGGGCTGAGGAGGGAGAGGAAGGACAGAGAGTGAAGCTGCAGTGGCTCCCATAACTGAAGGTGGGGGCCACAAAAATATGCTTTATTATGAGTAAATGTTTGATTTATAGACCTGTAGCCAGCCGGGGTCACATAAAGTTTCTTGGGTGAGTGGATCAAAGGGAACAGAGGCGAGAAAGGGCATCTGTCTGCAATGACTCTCTCCTTGCTTTTTGAGGACTTCCCTCAGTAGATGGTAAACTCCACGAGGGAAGGGAGACTCTTAGCTCTCTGTATCCCTACTAGCCCATTGCAAGGGCTGGGCTCTCTCACATCTTACTCTGAGACCTACTGCTCGGCAGTAGCTAAATGCTCGTGGTTTCTTCACTCAGGGTTTGAAGGAGCCTGTGTGGCCCTGGCCAGATCCCAGTAAGGCTGGACTGCGGAGCGAAGGGATGGTGTTGGGAAATAATGGGATGGGATTCCTAATATTGGAGACTGTCTTAGAATGTTGAAGCTGGAAAGAACCTGAGATGTCATCTAGTCCCACCCTTTTGTGATAAAAGTTGGGAGGTTGATTTCCAAGAGGAAAAAATTACTTTCCCAAGAGCGCAAAGCTCTCTCTGCAAGAGTGGCCAAAGCAACCTTCTTCTTATCTTATATGAACACAACAAGGCATTAAAAGCTGGCTGACCCCCGGGCGGGGGACAGATGATCGAGACCAATCCCTGCCCCCCAGCCCCCTGTCCGGGCTGCTTCTCGCTCTCCTTCTATGAGAAGGGAGCTCTTTCCCCATTTCCAGGGGAGGTGGGCCGGGGCCAGAAAGCTTTCCCACTGTGATTCCTCACAGCTCCGAGAGAGAAGGGGCCGGAGGTACTCACGCCTGTTGGAGGCCGCCTGCTGCTGTTTGTAGACCAAGAGGAGGATCAGGGGCAGACAGAGGATGCCCACAATGCAGGCTCCGGTGGCCAAGGCTGCCGCTGTGATATCTAAAAGGGGAAGAGAGATGTTGAAGAGGAGTCCTTCACGTTGGGTCGGGGGGAAGGGTGTGAGACAAATGAGTTCTGCAAATCTGCCTTTCACTTCCCAAGGGCCGGGAAGGCAAACAATTTGTCAAAAGCACACAGCAATGGTGGCCACGGAGAATGAGCGCCCTCAGAGCTCTCGGGCCCCTCGGACCTTTCCTTCTCTGGGAGTGCCCAGGGCTTGGAAGCTAAGGGACTAGGGAGCCTGCTTTACCGAGAGGGAGGGACAGAGTCCCTTCTCCAGGGCCCATGGCTGCTGTCGGAGGCGGTTCCGAGTTTTCCCCTCTGACCTTCCCGGTACCTTAGACCTTTTCCCTTCCCCGTCCTCTGCAGTCCAGAATTAACAGCCGCCTCGCTGTTTCTCAGACGTGGCGTGGGCATTTTAACCGATATCTCCCTGTTCCTGCATTTCCTCCCTCCTGCTCCCCATCTTCTGCTGTCCCGGCTTTGTCGGCGTCTCAGACAAAGTCCAGCTTCTGGGAGAATTCTCTCCTGACCCTCCTTCCTGCCGGCACCTTCCCTTTGTTACCCATCGCCAACTTAGCCTGTGTACGTCACACTGTACAAAGTTGTGGGGACAGCCAGGCGGCCCCTGGGTGGGTCCAGGTCAGGAGTCAGGCGAGCCCGAGTCCCAGTGCGGCCTCAGACGCTTACCAGCTTGGTGACCAAGTCACTTACTGTTTACCTCCATTTCCTCAACCCTCTGAGAAGGAAAAGTCCTCCAGTATTTTTGCCAAGAAAACCCAAATGGGGTCACAAAGAATCAGACGTGACTGAAACAGTGGTTGCCATGGTTTCTCCCCCTTTGGACTATGGCGCTTTTTGCCTTTCTTTCTCTCCCCAGGACCTTGCACAGTGCCAGGTACACAGTAGGAGCTTAATAATTGCTTGTTGGTGTGAAGTTCCAGCCAGGCTACTTGACACCCTGTGAGACTGTGGGCAGTCACTTAACCTCTATTCTGGTAAATGCTTGTCTACAGACTCATCAGAAAAATTTCCTTTTTAAGCTCCTTTGTCACCACTTTCTTGAGTCTAAAAAAGTCCACAGAACAGTAAGTCAAACCAAGATTTGAGGTTTGCTGATTTCTGAGGCGTCAATGCTCATACCAAACATTTAAAAATTGGCTCCTGAGCTCCAGGACCACCCCTGTCTATGGACCTCAGTTTCCTCATCTGTAAAATAAATGGGTTGGACTTTTCTATGTCTAAAGTCTCTTCTGCTTCCTACGATGCATTCAGAGCTAGCCCCTGCCCCCAGGAAGGGAAGAGACCTGAGTTCTCAAACTTAAGATAGCGGCTGACCGATGTGCTACGGCTTTGATCTGCCTGGCTTTGATCTCTGGGGAAATGTTCATTTACCAGGAAAGGTAGAGCCGACAGCAGACGCTTCTCAAGCAGCCCCAGCTCCCTCCTCAGAGAGCCCTTCCCTCGGTGGGTGCCGAGCCTCTGAAAGGACTCTTCTCCCCACTTTTCCCTTTCCACTCAAGCATGGTAGCCAAGGTGAGGCTGGTGGAGGAAGGGGAGCATCCCAGCCAAAAAATCAGGAACCAAAACCCAAGCCAAGGAGACAGGATTCGACAACGCGCTCCTTCCTTCCAGTCTGGGAGCTCCTCGGCTAATTTTAAGTCCCCAACATGCTGATTCCAAAAGCTAGCAGTTAGCCCACCATCTCTCCTAACCACAACCAGCTTTAATTCAGTTTCTTCCTCAGCCTCTGTCCATGCCCTGAGCAGCATCTGAGTCTGGCCTCCAGTGAGAACAGAAATAGAGACTCTCAGGGTCTTCTAGATCCTAAAATTGGAAGAGAAGGGACTCTAGAAGAATCAAGTCCAACCATCCCATTTTGCAGATGAGCAAAATGAGGCACAGGGCAGTTAAATATATAGGCTCACATGGTTAATACGGACCTTTCTGACTCCAAATGCTTTGCCCCGTCCCCTACATCGCACTGGAAATAACTTGGGCTGCCATCCAGTCTTACTGCTACCCAAGAAAAGAATTAACCCTACCTATAGAGAAACAGCATTTCAGCAAAAAGAATTTCAGCTGAACTGCTGCCATTAAGCCAATAATTAGCAAAAACAGAAGCATAGAATCATCTATTTAAGAGCCCAGTTTTCAGGTGTTTTATTTTTTGTTCTTTTTTAAATTTTTCAAAACATTTTTATTTTAAGCCTTGACTTCCAAATTTTATCCTTCCCTCTCTCCCTGAGATAGTAAGCAATCAGATATAGGTTTTTATGAATGTAATCGTGTAAAACATTTCTGCGTTATTCATTTTAAACAACCCATCATGTACCCTTGGGAAAGGTATTTACTCAGTCTGCACATTTCCTCATCCATAAAATATGATCTCAGTTTCCTCATCTGTAAAATGGAACTGAATTAGATACATTTTTCTTACTAAAGCATATCCCTTAGAAACCTCCACTAGAAAGTCCTTTGCCTTTATTAGTTACAACACATCATTGAAAGTAAAACATTCTGCAATTCTGACCTCACCAACTCACACTCTTTGATTAATGCCCACTGGGGAAGTTAAATGGTGACTCCAATTGACCAGCAGGGGAGGGGCAGAGCAGCATGTATGCATCCCTCCAATCGGATGGTTTCTCAGTGATTTTAAAGGAATGAAGGAGAGCTGAATGTGTTTTATAACAAGTATCCAAGAGACTTTCTCCTTCCAAAGTGAGTCAGCTTTAGCTCATCCTGAGGAGGTGATCCCCACTGGGGTGCAGAAGGGAGGGTGAGGAGGAAGGAGGCGGCTGCCCATCCCTATCGAGGATCTGAGCCAGACCATCAGAACTGCAGGGCATTCTGGGAAGGACTGGACCGAAGGTAGCCGGGTCATTGCTCTAAGGGCATCTAAGGTCCCCCCACTCTGCAGGAAGTGAGGAGAGAAAACCTGACAGGACAGGGAGAATGAGGGATGCCGGAGTCCCTAGAAAAGGGGTTCTTAACTTTTTTCGTCACGGATCCCCTTGAGCAGTTTGGTAAAGCACGTGGATTCCTTCTCAAAATCACGTTTTTTAAAATACATAAAATGCGTAGGATTACAAAGGAAATCAATTCTGTGGAAACACAGTTTTCAGAATATTTTTTTAAAGTGTCGTTCTTTCTCATGCGTAGGGGTGAGGGGAAGTGAATTTAGAACTTAAATTAACTTCAGAAATTTAGAACAGGCTGAGAAGCATCCCTCAGAGAGAGGCACTTGGGATGAGTGGATAAGCCAAAACAAACCCATCCTCCAAAAGGGTTTTCTACACTTTGGGTGTGGCAGCCTCCACCCCACCCCTTTGGGTGATTTTGAAATAATCCTTCTGCAAGGCAGAGACAGTTTCAAAAGCATTTCCTCCTGTGGGGAAAAACAGAAGAGAGGCTGTTGACAAGAACGGGCCTCGGCCTCTAATCTAGTTGCTTTGTGCACATCCCCATCCAGGCAAAGAGGAGGAACCCTGAAGAAATGAATGGATGGGAGACAATGATGATAAAACATCATTGGAGGCTGGTACAGTATCATCTCATTTAACCTTCAGAAAGTGTATGTAACCCCCTAGGGTCACAGGATTGTAGATCACCCACTTACAGCTGAAGGGACTTTGAAGGCCAACTAATCTAACCCCGTCATTACTTTAATGATGAGGAAGTATGTGACAGAGCTGGCGCTTGCCTCCGAGGTTCTCGCCCTGCAACATGAGTTAGTCTTATCCCCATTTTACAGATGAGAAAATGAGGCTGTCCGAGGCCAGTAAATCATCTGAAGCAGGAGTAGAACCTGGACGGCCATGCTGAAGATGATGTGAAGGTGATTTAGGCTTGATTTTCATACACCACAAAAAAAATATTAAAAGTATATAAAAATAAAATATAAAACGATAACAATAAAAATATAAAGAGGTTTCAAGTTGGAGATAAGGGGAAAAATTTTTACTGTGCAGACAGGAACAGATTATCAAGTATGGTTGTATTTGGAGAAACTCTCAAACTTGTGTTTGAAGACACACAAAAGAAGTCTTCGCCCTTATTTTTCTGGAAGAGATGCGGCTGACCAAGGATTGGACTCACAGACCTGTTACCATGACACGTATCCCGCCATCCTTGGGAGCAGATGACACCATGTTGGTTTTGACAACCAGTCAGATCTTAAGAATTCTGAAATAGTCTATATGCTTAGATATAAGGGGAATGGATAAGCTGGGCCACAAGACCTATCAAGCAATAATACGCCTTTATCTTATTACCTTTCTTACAACTAACCTTTCCCTGTAAGGGAAGGAGACGCATAAAAACATTCCCATTTCTCAGATGGGGAAATCTCCACACATGAAGAGGAAGTGAGTTGACCAAAACCACATGCCAAACCCAACCACAAAACCAAACTTTGATGGTTTTTATTTATTTGCTTAAAGATTCTTGCTCCTACTGAGAGAATCCAAGTGATAATATTTCTGAACTCATCTGGGTGACTCACTGTATAGTTCTGGATTTAGACACAGGACTAGCTCAGATACATACTAGCATCCTGGGCAAGTTGACTAATTCTCCTGTGCCTCAGTTTCCTTTTCTGTAAAATGGGGATAAATAAGAGCACTTGTGTCTCAGGATTGGTGGGAAGATAAAAAGAGAAAACCTTGGTAAAGTATTTTGTAAACCTCAAAGTGCTATAAAATGTCAGTTATCATTATTACGTCTCTCCGAGGGGCAGAAGTCCCCAGAAAAGAAGTAAGAGGGCCCTCCAGAGGTCATTTAATCCTATCCCCAGCCACAAATCAAGCTTTGCCTGAACTCCTTCTGACACACATCTCCATGGCCTCATAGAGAAAGAGAGAGTTCTGTTCTTTTACTGAGACAAGGCTCGTTACCAGTTGAAAATGTCTCACAGGGCAGAGAATCTAGGAGGAAAGTCCACATTTAACTGACAATAATGACAGCTTCCAGCTTTTTTTTTTTTTCATTTGTAAACTTCCTGCATAATCTCTCTTCTAGGGCAAGGTCAAAAAGAACCACCCATCCTTTTGTGCTTGTTTCTAGTTCTTCCAGTCCCTTCCCTTTGGGGATCACTCAGTACTACCCCCAAGGCCTCCCAAACCAGCCGACTCACTTAGCAGAAGCAGGGTGTTGTTCTGGAGGAAAGCATATTTTGAGTATGATGATCTGGCTTCCAGGCCCAGCCCTGACACTAATGAGCTTAATAACCTTGGACAACTTCCCTAATTCCCTATCCATCAAGTAAGGGCTTGGGCTGGATAAAATGTAAAATCCCTCCCTAGTTTTCATATTCTCTAAAGCTCCGAGGAAAGGAGGAGGATGGAAGAGGGAGAATAAGCGGTGAGACTGAAGCAGGGAAAGTGCCAGGGATGGATTCATGTGAACTGGGAACATCTCACAAAGAGCCTTCCTCCTCCTACCTTAATCACCAGAGGTTGGGCCAGACAGCCCTCCTCCTGCACACAGGAAGGTCCCCACTCATCGGTGGAGAGACCCCAGGGTCCTCAGTTTCCTCAAAATTCAGGAGGGGCAGCTAGATGTCCTCTTGGGCGTGTTCCTGCTCCCAAATCCCATAATTCTTTAAATTCAGGAAGTATCTAACACTACGTATAATTTCCCAGAGAGGGCTGAGATACAGAGCTTCAGACATGCTTGCTGAGAACAGTACCAGTGAGCTCGGGACACAACCCTCGCCAGAATCTTATGCCTTAAGCGACAGTGGGGTGGTCCTTTCCCTTGTTCACTATTTCCCTCAGGGATGTGGCCTTAGGAAAGCCAAGTATCCCCTTCCCCCTTCCATAACTCCCACCAAGGAGAGTCACCAACCAAAATTAGGGCAGGAGGGCAGTGGGATTGGGCGGGTGAAAGGGAATGACAGTTGGTCTGGAGGCCAAGGGGTGGACGGCTCTGGCCCAGGGTGCCCAAGAACAGATGTCATTGATACTCTCAGGCCAGATGAAATGGGAAATGGCCAGAACAGGGAGGAAGTTGCCTTCTCTAAGCAGAAGGGCTACTTGCACTCTCCAGAATGGGAGGGCTGTGGCTCACCCCTGGGGCCCTTCCCTTTTCTCCTCTGAGGCCCTCGTCCAATAAACTATGTCCCAGGAAGCTCTAGAAGTAGATGAGTGCTCTGAGGCCGGGAGTGCAGGAGAGGCTGAACTTCTGTCCCTTTGTCCAGGATCGGGGTGAGGGCCCAGGGGGAGGGGATGGGTGACCCAGCCAGAGTTCAGGCTTGGGGTGGAACTCAGACGGAGGTAACTGTTCACCTTAATTTCATGCTTTTTCCATCCCCAAAGGGAGTACAAAGCCCAACAAAATGATAGGTTCTCAAAGTAGCATATTAATTACCAAACAATTTCCAAAGGTCGTAGAATTGAAAAAGGCCCTGGAAGCCATCCGCTATGATTCCCCTTCATTTTACAGATAAGGAAATTCAGGCTCGGGCCAGTTGAGCAATGAATCTAGAACTGCTTAGCCAAACGGCCTCAGAGGCAGGATCCCAACCTGGTTCTCCGAACGCCAGTCCTGACACTCAGTCTTCTGTGACATGTGTTGGAGTTAACATTTTAACATATGATTGGCTTGCTTGCCATCTAGGGGAGGGGAGGGAGGGGAAAATCGGGAACACGAGGCTATGCGAGGGTCAGTGTTGGAAAATTATCCGCGTGTATGTTCTGAAAATAAAAAGCTTTTAAAAGATCTTTGATACACTAAAAGGTGCAAATTCAAGCTTAGAGAAGGGACAGGACTCTGTGAAATGGGATACTAGGCCTTAACTCAAGCAGGGGCCAGGACCAGGCGCTAACGCGTGGGTTTGGGGTGGAGGGGAGTGGGAAGTCATGCTCTGACCTGCCCAGCTAGCCGGCATAATGGGAGCCTCTTCTGGGAAGGATCCCCGCAGCCTCCTGGGGAGCTGTCCAAGAGCCTAGGAGCATTCCCACAAGGAGCCTCCCCCTCTGGCTTGGCCCTCCGGTGGTGGCTTGGGGCCTATGGTTCTATGGGCTCTCCTGCTTCGGGCCTGACCCAGGCTGGTTCCCTTCCCCTGTTCAGTCCCCATCATTCCAAAGGCAGGAAACTGTCCCTGGCTCAGGGGACCCCCCACCCGAGCCGGCGTTGAGGCTGTGCAATGGGGGAAAGGAGAGAAAGAGAGCAAAGCGAGAGAGAGAGAGAGAGAGAGAGAGAGAGAGAGAGACAGACAGAGACAGAGACAGAGGGAGGGGAGAGAGAGACAGAGACAGAGACAGAGGGAGGGGAGAGAGAGACAGAGACAGAGACAGAGGGAGGGGAGAGAGAGACAGAGACAGAGACAGAGGGAGGGGAGAGAGAGACAGAGACAGAGGGAGGGGAGAGACAGAGAGACAGTTGGAGAGAGAGAGGGAGGGAGAGAGGGGAGCTCTTACTTTCACTTTCCTGGATGGAGGCTGGGTGCAGTGTGCATTTGGAGAGTGGGCCTTGGCCTGTGGAGAGAAAAAACAAATGAGGTGGTTCCCTTCCCTGTGGGCAGTGTTAGGTGAGAAGCCTGCTGATGGCTGACCACGGGCTCCCAGGGATCCTCACACTCCTGCCCTTAGGGAATTACGCGTGGGTGCACGTTACCCAACACACAGCAGCAGCTGGAATGGTCAGCCCCTGCTGATGGCAGATGCTAAGGCCTTCTCATTTACACATTCAGTCTCACTTATCACAGGAACAAACACAGTGTTTTATACTCCCCTAGTTAATGACATTCCCCCTATGTCCCGTGTCTGTCTGTCTGTGTGTGTCTCTCTCTCTCTGCCTCTCTGTCTCTGTCTCTCTGTCTCTCTCTGTGTCTGTCTGTCTGTCTCTCACACACACACACAGGTTGTCCCCCCTTGCCCCTCTCCCCCCTCCCCCGCTTGCCTAGGGCAGGGCAGTTCGCCCCCCAGACCGCGTTTCCTCCCTGACCCGAGCGGCCGCGCCCTGCAGGCTGCTGCCCTTGCGCCCTGAGGAGCCCCGCAGACCCTCCCGCGGCCGCCCGCAGCCCCGGGGCTCACCTTTCTGCACCTGGAGCTCCATGAGGCTGTGCACTGTCTGCTCAAAGTGGCGGTGGTTGAACTCCATCACCAGGCAGCAGTAGACGCCGCTGTCCTGCGCCGTCAGGTTGAGCAGCGTGATGGAGAAGTTGCCGTGGTGGTCGGAGGCCAGCTCCACGCCCCGGTGCGGCCCGCTCTGGCTGCCGTTGGCCGCGCGGTGCCCGCCGTGGTGCGGGTGCAGCTCCCGCTCCGTGACGTTGCGGATGGACCTCCTCTCCGAGCAGCTCTGGCTCTCCCCGTGGCCCATGTGCCACGTCTTGAAGAGCGAGTCGTGACGGTCGCTGAGGGAGCCCGTGACCTTGCAGCTCATGGTGACGTTCTGCCCTTCGGGACACACGTAGAGGGAGTAGGGCGCGGCGACCTTCAGGGCGGCGGCCGGGCCTGGGAGAGGGACGAAGCCCAGTTACCTCGGCGGGGTCTCAGTGCTCAGGGACCGCCCCCGCGGCCCCGCCCCAAACCCGGCCTGAGACCGGCCCCCTCCCGGAGAAGAGCCTCGGGCGTCAGAGGCCGGTCCCTCTGTGGGAAACCCCCCCCCTCCCCGGTGAGCGGGGACCATGGTAACCGCTGTCACCCGCATCCCCATCAGAAGGGCTCTTGCCGGCCGGAAACTTCCAGGCGCTGTGGAGATAGAGGAAGGTGTCCGTCCGTCAGTCAGGGAGCCCCGGCGATGTCAAGGACGGGCTCTGCCCTCGAGCTCACGCCCTAACGGGAGTAAAATGTCGGGAGGCGGCGGTGCTGGCGGGTCCTAGGCGGGAGGCTGTGGGACACGGGCGGGGAACGACTCGGAGCGAGGGTTTTGACCTGAGCCATGAAGAAAATCGGGGCTTCCCGGCTGTGTGGCCCCGGGCAAGTCACTTAGCCCCGAATGCGCTTGGAGAGGGTCCTTCCTGCGGCCGATCCCGCTGTGGTCTCAGCCGCAGCTGCTCTCCGAGAGGGACCGCTAAGTTACGGGGGTGACAGTCTCCATCATCCCCAAAGAAATTAGAAACTACGGAAGTGTATTCAGGGAGCTGTAGATAAGGAGGCTCTCCTCATCTTCATCTACCCCACTCCCAACATCAAGACCAGACTTAATGAAAGTCGGTTAAATCAAGGGCTCTTAACGTGGGGTCTACAGTTAGATTTCAGGGGGTTCCTGAACTCAGATTAAAAAAAAAACCTTTATTTTCACTAACATTTAGCAGAAATTTGTTATTCCCCTCGATCATGATTTTTTAAAACTATTCTGAGAAGGGGTCCAGAGGTTTATCGGACACTGCCAGAGGGATCCCTGAGCTAAAAAGGGGGTTACAACACTTGTTTTATTCAATTCAATAAGCATTTATTAAGCACTTGCTGTGTACCTGTCCCCATGCTGCCATCAAGGAGTTTATATTCTTCCGTGCCAAACAAATATAGGGAGAGAGAACTATCCCTTCTGTTGAGGAGGAACAAGGCTCTGACCTTTGAAAAACATTGAGAGCAAAGCTGACCACTGATCCACACAGCCCCAGCTTAGCCAAATAAAAGTCTTAAAGGTTGTACACACACTCACTCACACACACATATTCACACACACACACACACTCATACACATACTCACACTCACACACACACACTCATACACATACACTCACACACACACACACACACACACACTCACACACACACACACTGTTGCAGTGATGGACTTATAGTCCCCTCAACCCACCCTCCCAGGCTTGGGACTGGAGCCTTTGTACCGGGCATTGGCTACAGTTAGCAATGGCCAATTCACCATCCCTGAATGAAAAACCTCAGGAAAAGACTGGTTCCTCCCAAGAGAAATTGAAAGTGGAGGCTGTTGCCAAGCTGAATAATCTTCCCGCACAGCTGCCAAAGCCGACTGCCAACTGGGCAGCATAGGAGGGTCAGCCGTGGGCGGCTCCTCCAGAACACCAGGGGCCGGGTCCACCGGCCCCTTAGGAGCTCAGTGGGGAAGTGGAAGGCAGCATCAGGGGCAGAGCGAGCAGTCCTTGCTGGCATCCCAGCCCGGCTCCCGGCTAGGTGTAAAACCGTCCCTGTGGGCCTCGGGCTCTGTGCATCCTCAGGCTTCTGGGAGGACTGAGGAAATGCCAGCTTTATTTCCTTTGGACACGTCCCGGACCCACAGGCCTGGAAGGGTTTTCCAACAAGTCAGTATGCCGATCTTTGTCCAGTGCCCACTAGGTACGGGGCCCTGAGTTGAGCTAGCTGGTGAGTAGGAGAGGGAAGGAGGAATATAGATAATAAGGTTCTCTCTCCTGTGTCACTGAATACTCAGAGGATTCAGAACAATCCCCCATCATCCCCTACAAATACCCCCCATTTTCTGATCTCAAGACTCTGAACAGTCAAAAGTTGCTTATTTAATTAAATTAAGTAAAAATTGTTTAGGAGTCTGAAGCGACTTGGGAGATGATCTTCCCCAAGTTTATCTAAGACCTAGAAGCAAGATAATGGCAGAATTGGGACGGAATCTGGGTCTTCCCCTTCCTAGCTACACACGTCTCTACCTAATAGCTTAAATTTGCCCACAACCTAATTCATACTTTCAGGCTCACAACTTAATCTCATGATCTTTGTGACAAGTTTGTCCTGATAGGTGGTATAAGTCTTGTTATCCCCATTTTATGGAGGTAGAAACTGAGACTCAAACTGATGATGATGATGATGACAGCTAGAATTTTTATAACATCTACTATGTTCCAGGCACTGTGTTAAACTCTTTACAAATACTACACTTGATCCCTACAACAACTATGAAAGATAGCGATTATGATTATCTTACAGTTGAGAAAACTGAGGCAAAAAATAGTTTTAAAGTTAATTGCCCCAAGATAGGATCTAGTCCAAATAAACTAAGCCCCAGAGAGATGAAATTGCTTCCTCTAGCTTTCTAGAGACCAACGCATTTTATTTTTGCTGAGGCAGTTGGGGTTAAGTGACTTGCCCAGAGTCCCACAGCTAGGAAGTGTTAGGTGTCTGAGACCAGATTTGAACTCAGGGCCTCTGGACTCCAGGGCTGGTACTCTAACCACTGCACCACCTAATGCATTTTTAACTGAGTTGAAGAGACTCTGTTGTCTGGGACATAGAGACCCATTAGCTGGTATTTTCCTCTGACTGACTCGTCCTCACCTCCTGTGACCCAGCAGGACATAAGTACTTGAGAGGAGAGAGGTACAGGACTCCGATTTGGATAAGAAGGGGGAGGGGAAAGTCGGGAGCATCACTGAAGTTCTAGGGGGATTCAGAGGAAGGGATGGACCCAAGCATCTGAATTAACATGTGAAGGCCCCAGGCAGGAGCAGCTCTTGTACCTCCATCCAGACCCCAACTTGATGCTATTAAGGGGAGGGTCACAAGTCAGCCCCCCCTTCTCCCTGAACCCAGGGATGCTCTTGTGGTCAACAGCATCAAACTCTGCTCAAAGGGCCTGAAGAAGAGCAAAGATGGCGGAAGACAAGCAGAGAAGGTCAGAAGAGTGAACTTCAGGGAGTTCAGAGTGCTAGGGAATGGAAGGAACAGGAAGACAGATCATTCAGAGCTAATGGGGGCAAGAGGGTTGAATTCTAGAGACGTCCCTTTCCAGGCCTTTTCCAGGCCAGACAAAAGAAATCAGTCCAGCTGCCGGGCCCACCCACCTTTTGGACTTGTGCCTGTGTTTTTCCCCTTCTTTTCTCGTCTTCCCGCGCCTCCCGGCAAAGTTCCAGAGAGGAATTTTGCCCAGGAAATGTTTCTCACCGACACTGTGCCCCCTGTGAGACTGCAAGCTCCTTGAAGGCAAGGACCATTATTTGGCTTTCCTTATATTCTCAGCACCTAGCACAGGGCCTGACACATGACTAGTAAATGCATAGCTGGACCCCCGGAACCCCTTCTCCCACAGCTAACCAAGCAGCAGGTGGCAGGAACGGTCCTCAGATTCCGGTCCCCAAGAGCTGGCTGCAGCAGGACCCGGGGCAACTGCAGAGCATGCCCCACGGAAGGGGGCCCGGGGATCTGATGAAACCCGGAACCACCCTCCCCTGCTGGGGGGGAATTTGGCAGATCCAGGAGGGAGCAATTAAGCCCGAGAACGGGGGATTGGAGAAGGAAGGAGCACTCAGCCCAGCCCCTCCCCCAGCTCACATCCCCACCCCCAGCCCCGGTCCTCCAGAGGACCTCTTCCCTTTTCTGAGAAAGAAGAAGAAAAGCCAGGAATTCGGGTCTGTGGAGCTGGGGGTGGGGGGTCAGGGTAGAAGGGGGCAGGGACAGGGTGCTGGGAGTAGGGGGAGCGAGGGGAAGGTAGGAAGAGGGAGTAGAACTATGTGAGATTTCCATCTTACTGAGAAGGAAGCGGTTGGGACACTCTCAGGGTCAGGCTCCCACCTTGAGCTGCCGTCCCCAGGAAGACCAGCAGACTCCAGGCTCGGCCCTGAGTTGACAGAAAGTTCTCTTTGATTTGTTTGTTTGACCCCAGGATCATTTCAAGCTTGGGTCCGAGGCCACAGAGCGGTCCGTTCTTTGCAGGGACTCCAAGGGTCCAGGACACACAATTAAACAGAGTCAGGTCCCGGATTCAAACCCGGATCGCCCGACTCTCTGGAGAAAACCCTTTTAAAGGCATTGAAGTAGTAACTTAGAGACCAGGACCTGCGCCCAGAGAGCTGAGTTCAAATCGGCCTCAGATATATTGATCAGCAGGGCACACCAGCAGGCAAATGATGACAGTCCCACAGCTCCCAGTTATCTCGTAAATGTTACCTCTTCTTCTTATTCTCTTTTCCCGAACCAAGCTAAATCTTTTTCATTGTACGATGTTATGGAAAGGCTTGCTTTATTCCATAAATTTTTTTTTAAGAGACAGCCTGGGATAGTGGATAGAGCCAATAACCTGGAGTCAAAGCTCTGGAGGCAAGAACTGCCTCCCTCAGTTACTAGCTGTGAGACTCTGAACAAGCCGTAATCTCTTTAAGCCTCAGTTTCCTCATCTGTAAAAAGGAGAAAAATTAGGATAAATGATCCCTAAAAGTCCTAACCTTATGTATAGACCTATCTGCGTGTGTTTGTGTGTGTGTGTGTGTGTGTGTGTGTGTGTGTGTGTGTGTGTGAAACAGCAGAGCTGGAAGCACCATTAGCCGCCTGGAGGATGTTTTCCCATTGTTGTAGCAGCAGGCCCATCATTCCCTGTGCACCTGGGACATTGTTGTGAGTCCTGGGGGGAGGGGAAGGGAAAAAGTGAACTCAGGCTCCAGCTTTAGGAGGAAGCACATTGGGGAAGAGAGGAGTCCGTGTGTTCGCAGATGCCGGGCTCAAAGCTACCCAGGCCAGGGAATGAGCCTCGGGAGCCGCCGGCCGGTGGGCCCTGTGTGCAGAATGTGCATCCCGAGAATGGGAGGGCAGCCCCTCCCTCCCTCCTTCTGGGAAAGGAAAGCAGATGGAATCCATAGGAAGCTGCTGCCTCCCTCCTCCCTTCCCAGCTTCCTCCGCCTCCCCGCTCTGCCGGACGGAGTGACCTTCCATTGGCCTGAGCTTGGGTACCTCGGCACTTGGCTCTCTGCAGCCCGTTAGAGCGCCGGGGGCCGGGTCCACAGGCCCAGCTTACGGCTGTGAGATGCTTTTGGCTTTTGCCTCTTTCAGGAAAGGGACCTTAGGCAGGTCCCCAGGAGACAGTGTTTGAGAAGTGTGGTTCCTTTCTCCTGGGCAGCAACCTGGGCTCGTACTTATAGCCACAGCAGCCAGAGGCTGTCGTCCACCGGTCGGGGGCTTGGGACATGGTCAGGGGCCTGGGACGCAGTCAGAGAACTGCCCCTGGCCTCTGGGAGAAGCTCCCTTCAGCCTTCCATGCCCCGGTGGACCGTCCCTACCTGGCCCAGGGACCCAAGAACCTCCCCAGGAGATGGGCGGGAGGGTGACCAGCTCTGCCATTTCCCTCTCCGGCTCCAAAGAATTCTCTTCCCTTTTGAGAGGAGGGGGCCAAGAGCATCTACTTTGAATAAAGCGTCTCCTTCCATTATCCACTGTATGCTACTGAGGAGGGGGCTCTGGTACAAAGGAAAGGAAATGGTGGTCCCAGAAGCCCAGCTCAGGAGAGAGGGAGGGAAAGACTGGGAGACCAGGAGGCCCAGTAGCCCCTCCTCTCACTCGCCAAGAAGAGGATAAAGGCAAAGTTGTCAGAGGTCACACAAATCTAAAATCTGGGGGGGGGAAGGCCGGCCTTGAGCCAGTTGGGAAGCCGGGGGTCTCACCCCTGACCTGTGACCTGGGCCAGTGCCTTCCCACTCCCTGGTCCAGGAGCAGGTGAGAGACCGCAGCTGCTGGGAGACGAGTCCCCACCTGGAGAGCTCCCTTTCTGCTGCAATCGTAATTCTAATAAAATGTCTTAATGTCTCAGGCCATCCCTCCAGCCCCTCTCCTGACAGCTGAAGATCCGAGAGGTTAAGAGCACTGACCTCTGAAATGCCCCAGTGCTGGGCTGCCGTCTCGGCGGGCCTGGATCGGGCCTTCCCCGGAGCCCAGCAGCTCTGGGAGGGCCAAGGACAAAGGGAATCTCAGATGTGTTTATTGATACCTGCTCCAACAGGAAGGGCCCCATTCACATCAGGGGCCCTGAGGGAGACAGGGAAAGGGAAGCCTGAACTCTATTGAAGGAAGCTGCACTTCCAACACCTTGGAGAGGCTCCGTGGGATTCTGGACTGCAGGGCCTCCCTACAAGGGCCTCCCCGGGAAAGAGCCTGAGGGCCTGCCCCCGTTTCCCAAATCCCTGGCTCCCGCCTCCATGGCCACAAGGAAGCTCAGCCCGGGACAGTTCCAGCGTCCCCACCCAATACCCCAGTCACTCACTACGGGAAGAGCAGATAAATGGACGCAGGCCAGTGGGGACGCAGGCAGCCAAGGGCCTGTGACCCCCGAGGAAGAGCTCAGTCCCCCCTTTCTCTTCCCTTCCTCCCTCACCCCCCACTGTGGCCTGACTGAGCCCCGGACGGCCGGGGAGGGTCCCTCGGCCTAGCTCAGCGATTGTTTATTCTTCCCTCTTGCTTTGGATGGAGCTCGGGCAATCGGAAAACCCCAGGCCATGCACAGCTCAGGAAAACACTCACAGTCCTGCTCGGGAGGGAGCCGTGGGATGGGAATTATGAGATCCCCTGCCAGCCCCACTCCCTCGGGGAAAGGTGGGGCTCTCTGGGGCCGGGAAGGGCCCAAATGGCCTCCTCCTCCCTCTCAGGCTCCTCATTTTTGCCTGCTAGAACACTTAAATATTAACTAAGACTGGTAGCAGTCTCCCAGGTGTCAGGACGGAGTCAGTGTATTCGGGGTCCCAGGAAGAGCCGTCACCAGAGCTCTGGCAGTTACAAAGGGCCAGCGGGCCCGAATGGCTGCACTTGGACAGGAAGCCGGCGACTTGTGCCCCGGGTGGCTGAGATTGGAAGCATCAACAGGGAGAAGACCAAGGCTGCTTTCCCCCTTCACCCAACACCCTGAACCAAATGGACCTTAATGATGACAGAGAACGGGGATGAGAGCAAAAATGATGTCGACATGAGTGGCAGTGATAGCGGCGATTGACAGCTTAGCACCCGGCGCAGAGGACTTTAAAAATCCATATGGGGGGGGGGGGGATGGCCACAAGGATCCCACTGCCAACCCCTAGCCTTCCTCTTAGCCTTTTTTTCTTTTCTTTTTTTTTTCTTTTTTTTTTTTTTTGGCTGAGGCAATTGCGGTTAAGTGACCTGCCCAGGGGTCACACAGCCAGGAAGTGTTAAGTGACTGAGGTCAGATTTGAACTCAGGCCCTCCCGACTTCAGGGCTGCACCACCTAGCTGCCCCTTGGCCGCCTTTTTAGACTAGTATTAAATATTTTGTCCACTGTAGTGTCCTACAGCAAGAGGATCCAAAGGGGTCAGTCCCGAGAGCTGGACCTTAACATTAGCTCTTACTGTCCAGACCCGGCTCATCTCGCCTGTGGAGAATGAGGCATTTTGGGAAGTTCCCGGACTTAGAGGCAGAAGACATGAATTCTAGCTTATGCATGAGTTTATCCCTCTCTGCACCCCAGAGTTTTCCTATTAAATTGGAATTTAATCTAAAATTAAATAGGAAATTACATTTCCTATTAAATTGGGATAATCAGATCATCTCTTCCCCATCTCAGAGGATTGTCAGGAGCATCTATCGGGAGCATCTTTAAAGTTCTTTGTGAGTGCACATCATGACAGACCTGGGAACTCCGGGGCTTGGGGAGCCGTGATTTCCTCAGAGCAGCTTCTCCCACCTTCCAGCCCGGATCAAACCCCACCGGAGAGTCTTGGGAAAGTGCCGTACCCAGAACGCTCCGGGAGGGCTGATCCTCTGCAGACGTGGCCAGACGATAACAGCCAGTCTGCCCGACACGCGGTCTCTGACCAACAGTATGATAATATCTATAATATTATACATAGAGTGGAGTGTAATTAGCCCTTAGTGAATGACACTGACTCAAAGTCCCGCTAGCTGCTGGCAGAGCCTCTGAGAACCCAGGGACATGTGACGTAATGACCAGCCTCCGCTATCAGGGATCCAGACTTTGCAGCTCCATCCCCTGCTCCTCCAGAGACGAGGAGACTGGCACAGAGAGAGAGGTCCGGGGAGTTCTTTCTTAGCAGAGAAGATCCACTCAGAGCCGACGCCCCACAGTCTAACAACGTAGATTCCTGAAGGAATCGGGCCCTGAGAGCAGGTAGCAGAGGATGAACAAAGGGGAGGGATGCTAGAAGAAGTGGGAGGTCAGGGATGAGCTGGGGCCAGCAAGAAAAGCCAAAGCACAAAAAGATTTTTAAAAACACTATATATTAAAAGGATCTAAAAAATGGGGGTGACTAATGCTTGGAGTGGAAGAAACACCACCAAAGGATGCAAATTTGGGTGGGGGAATATTATATATTTCCATTCAATATGATTGGCTTTCTTTAAAATGTTATATATTAGCACTGAAGTCAGAGGACCTGAGTTCAAATCTGATCTCAGATACTTCACACTTCTTAGCTGTGTGATCCTGGGCACTTAACTCCGATTATCTCAGCAAAATACATATATATGTATATGTATGTATGTATTTTATTTAATTTAAAACATGATTGTGAGAAGGTCTCCCATAGATTCCACTCAACTGCTAGAGAGGTCTTGGACTCACACACACACACACACACACACACACACACACACACACACACAGAAAAGGTCAAGAATTCCTGGTTTAGAACATGGGACTGAATCTAATAAGATGAAATTTAATAAGGATCAATGTAAAGTGTACATTTGGAGTAAAAAAAATCCATTTCACAAGCAAACGCGAAATGGGAGGAACATAGTTAAGAAGTTTGTCTGGAAAAGATCCGAGGGTCTTAGTGGGACTGCAAGTTCGGGGAGTCCTCGGTGTTTAATGCAACAGCCAAAAAAACTTGGGCTAAAGAGAGATGAGGTCTCCAGGAATAAGGAAGTGACCAATCCACCTCAGTCAGACAGCAACCTCAGCATCTGGTTCACTTCTGGCATCACAAATTGGGAAGGACAATGATAAGCGAGACTTTGCAGAGGAAGGCGACCAGAAGAGTGAACCGTTCTGAGATGGTGCAAAAACAGGATTATCTGAAGGAACCGGGAGTGTTTAATTAGAGAAGAGAAGGTAGCCAGAAGGGGAGGAGCAGCATGACTGTCATAAGGTGCTTGGAAAGGTATCACATGGAAGAGGAACTGTATTTCACGAGGACAGCCACAAAAAGTGAGCAGAAGGTACAAGGGGCCAATTTAGGCTTGATGGGAGGAAAAATTTCCTCACTATGAAAATGGTCCAAAAAGTGGAAAGGGCTCTCTCAGAAGGAGGGGGCTCCCCCTCCCTGGAGACCCATAACCAAAGGCTGGGCGACCACCTGCATCACATATCGCATTAGGATCCTTTATCAGGGTGGGCAGACTAGCCTGAATGGCCACTGAGGGCTTTGGAAATCGACAATTCTGGGATTTTAGCAAGAGGAGATAATTGCGAGCGGCCTGAGACAGCAGCCAATAAGATGTTTTTAAGTGGACACCTCCCGCCTCCAATATTTGTACGTTTACAAAGATTGTCTGAAGTTGCATGTAAGGGTGTGCTGGAGCCAGCTCAAAGAGCTGATTGTTCAATTTTCACACCTCAGAAAGCAGCAAATGCTCCCAGCCAAGGTCTGTGTGTTGTGTTGTGGAGTTTTTGTGGAGGGCCTAGATTTGAACCTTCTGCTATTCTACAGTCATTTTGTGGTTGTGTTGTGTGTTTTCATTGTGAAGCATTTATTAGCACACCCCCAGTTACATTACTCTATTAATAATGATGTGCATCATGAAACATTTACTAGCACGGCTCTGGTTACATAATTATATGCATCTTGGAGGACAAAAATAGACATTTTAAAAGGATTAAATGAATATGAAATGCTACCTGATCCTAGAGTCAGTGGGAGCCATTGAAGTTTATTGAGTAGAGGAGTAACATGATCAGACTTTCCAAAGTCCCTTTGGGGACATGACTGTGGAAGTCATGGTTAGAGATTGTATTACAGGTTAGCCAAATAGTGCCATTGTGGCACACTGGCAGTCAAAAGACCTGAGTTCAAATCCAGCCTCAGTGAGTCAGAGCAAGACTGAGCTTCCATTTGCCTCAATTTTCTCATCTGTAGAATGGGAATGATAGTAATAGCACCTATCTCCCCAGGTTGTGGTGAGGAGTCAATGAGATTTTATGTAACGTTCACTTGCAAACATGAAAGGGAGACATAAATGTCCCCTGACCTCAAGAAGAAGCCTCCATCCTGTGGGACAGGGCTTAAGACCTCTTGCCCTTGTGGTTTCTCTAGCCATCTGCGTAACTTGACCATGACTGCATCAGAAACTTGCACCACTGGCTTTCACAATCTGAGATGCTGTAGAGGGAAGACTAGGACTTCCCTTTCCAGTTCCCATCCCCCACCCCCACCCCCCCAAAAAAAAAAAAACATTAATGCAATCTCAGTTTACATAAAAAGCAGTTTTGAGCCTAGAATGGAATTGGGAATATTGTCACTGCGCTCTGCCCGTGGGAAGTCTGTGCTCAGACCTGGGTGCTCCATTCTAGGCAGAACGTTGGAAGCTACAGAAGGCATCCAGAGAGATCAAGCCCAGATGGTGAGGGATCATCGTTGTATGAGGAACCTTAAAAAAAAACTTTGGGTGTCTCACTTTTACCAAAAAAAGGTTTATAATATCTTGACTTAAACTTCGCCGGATTTAAAGTGCTGCAGGTGAACTAAGTGATGTATTCTTTAGCATCTTTTTTTTTAAGGAATCCTTTCCAGCATTTTTTATCATAAAAAAATGTAATCTAGCTTGCACAACTGGTACTATTGCACAAGGCGTAGCTTTTGTTCAGAATGGTGATGGAAACTTGCTCATGATTTATTCTCATCGATGAAAGTATCTTTTCCCTTTAAGATTTTATAGATTTTTTTTGGTTTGTTCTTCTGTGCCTGCAGTTTAAATTATTTCAGGATTTTCAAATGTTCTTAAATTATGATGCAATTTTGATTAAGGATGGAAATAAAAATGATTTTGCTCATAAAAAAATAGAAGAAAGGGAGAAAGTTGGGTGGGGGACTTGTGGTAGCTTTCTTCAGTTATTGGAAGGATTGTCTCTTAGAAAAGAGTTTAGCTTTCCTCTCTTTAGCTCCGGATGGAAAAAGAATGAGTAATGGATGAAGGGTGAGAGAGAAAAATCTAGGACTGATGAAAGGAAAACTGTCCCAACAGTTAGAAGTAGATAGAGAAGGGGCTGTCTGGGGAGGGAATGAGTCCCCCTTCCCTAGAAGGCTTCGAGCAAAAGCTTTTAAATTTTTCATTTACTTTTTTCAGGTAAATTATAAAGGGCTGCTAGCCTAGATCACATCGGAATTCCCTTCTCATTCATGAGGTTCTGTGATAAATCAATAAGCATTTAGTAAGCACCTACTGCATATGCCAGATCTTATTCCAAGGCCAGGGATTTGCAAAGAAAAGCAAAAAACAGCCTCTGTTGCATGGAGCTTATTATCCAGGAAAGATGGCTACTTCAGATTAACAAATATATTTCCCCCTTCCTTGGACTTGATCTTCTAACTTTAGCTATATTTACCAAAAAATGGGGAAGAGGCCCTCCATTTCTCAGGACCAACCCCTTCTGCCCACCGACCTTGGGCTGCCCACCCCATCTTTCTCAGGGAAAATCTTCAAGCATCATAAATAATAGATAGTAGCTAGCATTCATACAGCACTCAAAGGTTTGCAAAGTACTTCACAAATATCTCATTTTACATCACGATAATCTGGGAAGTAGGTGCTATTTTTAATTCCCTTTTATGGATGAGGAAATGAAGACTGAAGAAGGTTATGTTATTTGCCCAGGGCTGCACGGCAAATTAAGTGTCTGAGGCAGGATTTGAATGAAGGTCTTTCTGACTCCATGTCTAGCATTCTACTCATTGAGCCAGCTCCGCCATTTCTGCCCATCCATGTTCCTCATACCTTCCCAGCCTGGTTCTGCCCTCCCAGAGAATGAAAGGCTCCCACAACATGCCCCTAGTCCTTGGCCAATCATCAGGACTCTCTGTGATCCTGATCCCTCCCCCTCCCCATCTGGTACCAGACCTCTCGGATTATCTACCAGTTGAATGTAAACTGCTTAAGGACAAGGACTACAACACTTAGCAAAATACCCTGAATATAGCTGGTACTTAATACATGCTTATTGAATTGAATAATATTGAACCCATAATATTAGAAAAAGCACTTAATGTTAAGGTTTTCCCTTCAAATCTGCAGAATGCTTCATTTTTTCAGATTATTTTCCTATCTCTTATTGAATGGACACAATCTAGTTTGGGTGTATTAGCCCCATTTTATAGGTGAGAGAACAGCCATTCAGGGAAGGTTGATAGTTTTCTCAAGGACACACAGCAGCAGAGCTGAGAACAGATTCCAGGTCTCCCAGCTCCCAAATCAGGGTTGCTTTTCTAAGCTCCTTTTAGGACCTTTGGACATTTAACCATCCCCACAGAACCTCCGAAAAAAGGAAGGTTTGTGGAACCCAGGAGCTATTAAGCTGAGACCATCAGAAACAAGAAGTTTTCTGGTGTTAGGATCTCTGAGAGAAGTCTTTAACAGAGTGAAAATTCAGAGTTCTTGGCCCTGCCTATGGGGCTAGTCTCTGGGTTAGGAGCAATCCTAATTGTATCCTAATTAGGAACTATCCAATCTTAATTTATCCTAATTAGAAACCATCCTAATTCTCAGTGCATACAACTGGATTTGAATAACCCTTCAAAAAAATCAAGTTTTCCAATAGGAAAGGAACTTAGAAGTCACGGAGCCAGCCCTTCCCATTTTACAGATAGGGAGAATTGAGCCCAGAGACAGGGTTACCCAAGTAAGAAAGCTGATTGAAATTCAGGCTCTCTGATGTCAAATACGGTTCTCTGTACCCGGGGAAGCCGGTGGCCCTGAGTCTGGGCCCCACGTCTTAGAATTGGAAGAGCTCAGTCCAGCTAGTCTCACCCTTCCTAGAGGGGATCCCCAACATCTCATAGGAAAGCCTCCTGTGAAGGGAGCAAGGCAGCCCGGACAACTTGCAGACAACTCTAAGAGTCAGGAAGTCTTCCCTCTGGTCCCTCCTGCACAAGGACATGGAGACCCTGTGATTTCAGGAAAGTGAGCATCCCCATCACCATGACCCCAACCCAGCTCAAACTCTGCTGTGCATCCATCACTAGCTCAGAGGATTCAAGGACTAAAACTCATTGCACTGGCCCATGGGGAACCAGTTCCCTCCTGGTCTGCAGGGCTGAGCTCCCTGCCCCGGCCCAGCTCTTCATCATGTCCAGGCTCGTTTGTTTGGCTTTTCTTTGCCCCAGTCTCCACAGCCATAGTGAGGGCAGGGCAGCAGGGGACAGAGTGACCCAGCTTGGTGTCCTGGAGTGACATTAGGAAATCGGAAGTACCCAAAGGACGTCATTTTAGGGAGAGAAGGAAAGGGTGATGATTATTGTTAGGTGGCCCAAGGTTAGAGTACTAGGTTTGGAGTCAGGAAGACTCAAGTTCAAATTCTACCACTGATATTCTCTGTGTGACAATGGGGAAGAGGTTTAGGATGCTTAAACCTCCCAACCTCCATTTCCCCATCTTTAAAATGGGGATAAAAATAACCACCTCCTAGGTAAGGATCTAATAAAGTAATGTTTGTGGAGTGCTTTGTAAACCTTAATGTAACACTTATTATTTGGAAAAAAGCACCCACCTAGGAATTTGGCCCGGTCTGGTCAGTTCTTTCTCTTATTAACTGCATGTTCTTTAGCCGAGCTCCTTAAACTCCATAAGCCTCAGTTTCCCCATCTGTAAAATGGGGTTAGTGATGCCTTCAGTGCCTATCTCACAGGATTTTTGTGAGATTCAAGGGCATATTGAATGGGCAAGTGCTTCAATAATTATAAAACACTCAAAGTTCTCTCTCTCTCTCTTTCCCTGTCTCTCTCTCTCTCTCTCTCTCTCTCTCTCTCTCTCTCTCTCTCTCTCTCTCTCTCTGTCTCTGTCTCTCTGTCTCTCTCTCTGTCTCTCCCTCCCTCCCCTTTCTCCCCTTCCCTCCTTTTCTCTCCTCAATTTCTTGCTCTCCCCTCCCCCACTCCTCCACTACTTCCTAAAAACACTCTCTTAATTCATCTGCCGCTGAGACTTGCTGCTTTTCCCTCACCCTCTCTCTTCCACATCTCTGTCACCATTGGCTGTCGCTGAGAACAGGGTCTCTCATTCCCTCCCTCCTTGGGTTCTGGGTCAGTGGGATGCAGCCTCCCTGCTTTGCCAGCCTTAGCCTGCTCCCTGCTCTCCCTGGCCATAACCCTCGGCTTATCAGAGGCCCCCAGAGCCTGGGCCTCCTAAGGACAGAGATAAGAGGTTGCCTTCAGAGTGGAGTGTGTGAGGCCATTTCTGGGGTTGTACCCAGCTTCCCTGCATTCTTTCTCTGCAGTCCTGCCCCTTCCCTCAAATCCAGCTGGCCTGGCTTCCACCCCCACCCCAGGGGGCCTCCCTGCAGGCAGGCCCAGACTCTGCCCCCAGCTGTGTCCTCTCCTTCCCTCCCTTCAGGACGGTCAAGCCTCTGACTTGGGTTTCTAACAGGAAAGTAGAGGCTCTTCTGCCTCACAAAGATCTGATGGATAGGGGCACTCTTCCCCACCTAACTGAGCGCTTTGTGGGCAGTGCCCAAAGATAAGTGATGTGTCAGGGAAGGGGGAGACGCAAAAGAAATAGCAGCTGTGGTCCTGCCTTCCAAGGCACCCCCAACTCCCCAGACACCCCGAAAGCACTTGGCATTGGAGGGAGAGAAAGCTGGGCCAAGGAGAGACTGGAGGTGGCCAGTGCTTGCAGCCTCCAGGATCCCTGGAGTCACTCCATAGTGGCTCTCTCCAGGGGGGCTCCCTCTCTGCCCCCCTCCTGTGAGTCACCCAGCTCCCTCCCAACAGGGACACAGCTGCCCTGGTCCCCTTCTTCTCTGCCCTGCCACGTCCCTGGAACTTCAGTCCCGGACTCCGGTGAGCATCCCCCCTGCCCAGACACTCCCTCCGGTCCCAGGTGCCCTCAGGCAGGGGGCACAATCAGGGCATATTCCTTCCTGATACCAGAGAAGCCCCAAGCAGCAGCTGGAGGTTGCAAAGCCCTGCCAAGGTGCAGATGGACCGGGGCTCTCCTGCTCCAAGGCTGGCACCGTCCCCAGGGGCGACACTCCTCGGAATCGACCCGGTCCGCAGGGCCGGAGCCCCTCCCTCAGGGGCTCCCGCGAAGTGCTGGAAACGGGCCGGGATGTCGAGGCCGTCTGGGGACCCTGGCACATTACAGCAAGGTGCGGAGAGAGTCGGCGCGCAAACCCCCTCCTTCCCAAGCCGGCGGCAGCAAGGTTGCCCTTGGAGTTGTCAACATCTGGCCGCCGGCTTAGCCAAAAGCGAACCCAACGCCGGACCCGCCCCGGACCGGGATCCCGAGGCTCCCGCTCCTGCCCCGCGGGCCCCGGCCGGACGGCTGATTTCCCCGGCCGGCCGGCAGGCTCCAGGCTCACCCTTCTCGGACTTGTGCCCTAAATTAGGCACAGGGCCGGGAGGAATGGGGCTGAGCCCCGTGCGGGGAAAGGCCGGCCGCCAGCGGGGCCGTTTCCTCCGGCCTCCCCACCCGCAGCTGGCCCGGCCCCGACGGGGAGTCCAGGCGGCTTTCTCTGTCACAAGAGGACAAGAAAAAGATCGGGAACTTACCTCCGGAGGAAGCCAGGAGGAGGGCGAGGAACAGGGCCCGCCGGTGGCCAAGGACAGCCCCTAGAGGCAAATCCATCTTGGGGGACTTCACAGGCCGCTTTCCTGGGTGGGGAGCGAGAGGGGCTGTCCGGAGCTCCCAGACACGGGACCCGGAGCCGCAGCGGCGGAGAACTTAAGCTGACAGCGGCCGGGACAGCTGTCCTGGCTTGCAGGAAACCTCTCTGAGTGGCTGATCCCTCACAACTCCGCCAGCCAGCCAGTGAGAGTGATAGAGAGGGACAGCACCCCCAGGAGGTGAGAGGGAAACCCGACCCTCAGTGCTGCTGCTGCTGCCGCCGCTCTGCCGTTGCGGCAGCCCTGCCCCGGCCCCGGCCCCTGCCTCTACCCCTACCTTTGCTTCTGCCCTTGCCCTGCCCCTGCCCCTGCTCCTGTCCCCGATTCTGCCCCTGCCCCTGCTCCTGTCCCTGTCTCTGTTTCTGCCCATCCCGGCTCCTGCAGCTGAGGCTGCCATACTCAGCCTGAACTCATTTTGTTTCTCCAAGTGTGAGACCGAAAGCTCCCTGAAGACAATCCCAAGTCTCACTGTAGTAACTGCATGGCCCTTAATAAATGCTGACTGAGTCAACATAAAATGAACATAATATCTGAAGACTTCATGTGAAAATCTGTCGTTGACTAGGACGGCTTTATTTTTAAAAAAATCTATGATCTTTTGTAAATTCAGAAAGGCAGCTAGAAATCAAGCCTTTAGGCAGGGAGTTAGGGATATTTGAGTGGTAGAGGAAAGGGCTCCCCCATTTATTGTAATCACACAAATGGGGAGAATCCCAGTGCTATTCTACACCATGAAGGCTTGACCAGGCAAAATGAGTTGCTATAATGGAACTGTCACAATGCCATTCATTGAAAGCAAATCGAGGCTTGGGATTTGAAAATCATGCCGGGAGGATGCTTATGGCAAAGATAAATTTCAATACCTTTTGTCTTAATAAGCCCCCCCTACCATGATAACAATTCCATCCCTAGACACTAATGCCAAGAGTTATTAAGCTGGGATCAGGGAACTTGCTGTTCCTAACATTTTTAACAGTTAAACATTTAAAATTAAATTTTAATTTTTCATTTAATTTAATTAATAGAAATTACATATATAATTAATATAAAATTTCATTTAATTTAAATTTAAATATTTAAACATTTAAATCGATGAGCATCTGCCCCAGCGCTGGAAGAGATTGTTAAGACAGTGCTCTGGGCTAAGCCTGAGAGCCCACAATATAGACCAGCAAAGGAAGAGACAGCATAATTGGTTTCTTCCAGCTGCAGTTCTATTTAGCATCATGAGTGTAGAGCTAGAAGGAAAATTAGGAGACATCAAATGCATCCCCCTCAGTTTTCAGAGGAGGAAACTGCCACAGACAGGTAAAGTCATTTGCCCAGTGAAACAGTTAGCAGACAGTGGTGGAAAAACTCAAACCCAGATTCTCTGACTCCAAATCCAGCTGTTTTTTCCCCTATTTCCCATATTAGTGCACGTAGTCCTTGGTAATTTCACAGTGAGCTGCAAATGAACATTCATCATCCAGATGCAAGATGACTCCTGACCAGGGGAAGGTGACTAAAGTGTGAGGGAAGGATGGAGCTTGGACAGATCTAAGAGTAGAAGCACCCCAGCTCTAGCAGAAGAGAGATTGGTTTCCCTGGTTCTGGGAAAGCCCCTCCCTCAGCAGCAGTTTATCCAGTCCGAACTCAACAAAAAATAACTGTAGTGTTTGGCTTTTTTTCTTATCCACATTTATGATTTTATCAGTGTAGACTGGGAATTCCCAATATGGAAATTGTCTCCCTATGTGTGAATAAAGAACATTTAAAATCACAGGGAGCTATCAGAGAACAAAGAAGGCAAATAGCATGCGTATCAGAGGCAAGACTTAGATTAAGGACTTTCTGACTCTGAGGCTTGCTCTTTAACTATTAAGCAAGCTTATGTGTCCCCCTAATTTTCTAAAGTCTCCTGAAAACAGGACTTTCTGGGGTGCAATGGATGCAGTGCTGAGACAGGAGTCTAGAAGATTTGAGTTCAAATATTTAGATATTTACTAGCTTCTACTTTACTAGCTGTTTTGGGTAATTTTTATTAATTAATAATTAACACTTTTACTACATTTTACTAAATTACCAATTTAAATTTTTACTAATTTACTAGATTCAAGATATTTACTAGCTGGGTGATCCCAGGCAAGTCACTTAACTTCTTCACAGATCTCCTAGAGAGGATAAAATGATTTTCAAGCATAAAACCCTAGTATCAAACATTCAGGGCCAGAAAAGACCTTACTGAATTCAACTCCTTCATATTACAAATGTATTAGGTTTCATGGAGACTATCTTTCAGCTTCATCTTCATGAAAATGCAGATTCATCTCAGAATCTTGAAACAATATTGCAAAACCTCAGCAAGATTTTAGCATTATCAGCCATTTCAGTCACGTCCAACTCACAGTGATTTTATTTGGGGTTTTTGGGGGGCAGAAATACTAGACTGGTTTGCCATTTCCCTTTCTGGCTCATTTGGCAAATGGGGAAACTGAGTCAAACAGGATTAAGTGACTTGCCCAGAGTCACACAGCTAGTGAGTGTCTGAGGCTGAATTTTTACTCATGAAAATGTCTTCTTAATTCCAGTCCCAATACTCTAGCCACTGTACTGCCTAGCTAACACCAAGTAACAGTACTAAAACCCTTTCAGCAGGTAGAAACAGCTCTGATTTTAATTGAGCAGATAAGAGTGTCCTAGTTACCCTAGGAAGCTATTCAATGACCATCCTCTTTGGTCTGAACCCACCTAATTCCACCCCTTGGCAGCTGGCTTGTGATCTACCTTAAATTTCTGACTCTCTGCAACAGGTGATCCCAGGTATTCCCCCCTACAGGGCTGAGATCTAAGACTCCTCTTCAAGGTCTTCCACCCCACCTCCCTAACTGAATTCATCCTCCAAAGTTGTTTTGAAGGCATCTTTCATGTTAACATGATACCCCTAATCAATGTTGCTATATTGCAAACCAGTGATCAGCCAAACTCTTAGAGAATGGACAAAATGGTTTTCAGGCACAGAACCGAACCCCAGGATCATAGGTTTGGGCTGGAAGAGACTTTATTGAATTCAACTCCTTTGTTTTGTGGATAAGGAATCTGCAGCTTAGAGTGATTTGATGGGAGACACAAAGTCAGGCAACAAACAATGATTAAGTGCTTACTGTATACCAGGTGTTGCACTAAATACTTGGGAAAGAAGAAGGAGGAGAGGAGGAAAAAGAGAAGAAGGAGGAGGAGGAAGAGGAGAAGGAAAAGAAGGAGGAGGAGGAGGAGGAGGAGGAAGAGGAGAAGGAAAAGAAGGAGGAGGAGGAGGAGGAGGAAGAGAAGGAAAAGAAGGAGGAGGAGGAGGAGCAGAAGAAGGAGGAGGAGGAGGAGAAGGAAGAAGAGGAGAAGGAAAAGAAGGAGAAGGAGGAGGAGGAAGAAGAGGAGGAGAAAAAGGAGAAGAAGAAGAAAGGGGGGAGGAGGTGATGATGATGATGATGATATCATCCTTGATATGGGCAAAATCAAAATTTGAACCCAGGTGAATGACTTCTCTGAGACCATAAGTGTTCTTTCACAAAACCATCATATTGTAAACTAGAGAAATAAACAAAGAGACTTACTATTCTGGAGAGGTTTGCGATGGTGACAGAGCAAGTGTGGCTTCTAAATTAAGTGAATATAGACCGGATGCTCTAGAGCTGAACTTAGGCTAACCTCTTAAAATTGTTTACTTGTCGATCCAGAAGGCTATGCATTTACTTACAAGAAAAGGGCACTTTCATTCAGCTTTGCATTGCTCAGGGGAATTTGGTTCGTGCCCCCAGTCCTATAGAATTTGCTATTTCATTTCAAGATCTGCCTAGTAAAGTCCTCATTTGATCCAGAGCCAGGCAGCCAAGCGGCTCGAATTCTGCCTGCTCTGCTGGGATGACTCTGAGACAAGTCAGATTTGTGTGTCTTTTGAGTCATCAAAAATAAAAATAAGTTACTGTCCAGTAGAGATTGAGGGTTAAATAAATTACACATTCAAGTGTGGTTGTCGTTAACTATCCAGTTGAATCAGATCTTCCCATTTCCGGACCATTTTGGAGGAAAGAATAGAGGAAGGGAACAAGGATTTATTAAGCACCTACTGTATACTAGGCAGTGCACTAAGCGCTTTTTACCAGTATGATGAATGGGAGTCTCCTTGTTGACCTAAAAAAATTTATGGTTCTTTCGAAAGATGAGTATTTGTACCAGTGTGGGGCTCCTTGTGGAATCTGAGAATTCTACCTAAAAATGTAGTAAGACAACATTGTCTAACATCGTTCTGGGGACTCAGAGATAATACATACATCCTCTACCATTGTGAGCTTCTCAGGGTTTTGTTACCTCTAGTTATATCTTGGGGGATTCCATTTAAGCTGTGGTGTTTCTGAATTTGAGTAATAATGAATGAAAGCAGTGAAACCTGGAGAGGTACCATTATATAGCAGAACACCACTGGGTATGGAGTATGGAGGATCTGGATTCAAATCTCACTTCTGATTTATTAACTGTGTGATCTTGAGCAAGTCACTTCACTTAGCCTTCAGTTTCCTTATGTGTAGCGTGAGGGGGGTTGTACTCAATGGGAAAGAGAAAAACACAAGAAAAAGATGAAAACAGTGTGTTTCCGTCTGCATTAAGTCTCTGTAGTTTTTCCTCTGGATGTGGATGGCATTTTCCATCCACTGAGGTGCAGAGAAGAGCTAAGTCTCTCATAGTTGGTCGTCCTACAGTGTTGCTATTACTGTGTAGGAAGTGATACTTCCCTCAGCATCAGTTCCTGTCAGTCTCTCCAGGCCTTTCTGAAATCATCCTGCTGGTCATTCCTTGTAGAACAACAATATCCCACTGCATCCATATACCATATTATTCAGCCATTCCCCACCTGATTGGTATCCACTCATTTTCCCACCCTTTGCCACCACAAATAGAGCTGCTACAACAGAACATTTCTAAGTGCTCCAAAACACCCATTTTACAGAGACTGAGGCTCAATGGGAGTCCCTGACAGATGGGGCATAACCAACTTTTGCTAGCTGGTACCCCAAAGCTGATGAGGAAAGGTGATCCCTTCAGTTTCCCCCCTCCTTCAGCTCCTTCCCCTGATCCCTACAGTGTGTCCTTTTCCTCCTGGTTGGAGATGATGGAGAAGTAGATGGAGGAGGAAGGCTTTGGTCCATGTTCCCTGAGGGAGATTGCCCCCTTGACAGTAAGGGGCTTGGAAGATCCACTGCCGGACCAGGGGTCAGCAAGGTTTGAGTTCAAAATCTGCCTCACATAAGCCAGCAGCAATTTGACTTTGGGGAAGTTATTAATCTGGCCCTCAATCTCATTTCCTCAATCTGTACCACGATGAAGTTGGCGTCAATGGCCTGTGAGATGTCTTTCAGAGAGGCAAGTCTGTGTTCCTATGCCCCATGACCCTTTTTCTGGGCTGCTGAGTTCTCTGGGCTCATGAAGATGGACCTTGCTGGCTTCCGGGACACTGGGGATTACAAGGACAGAGACCACCAGCTCCTCAGTCATCAAGGAATAAGGATCTTTGTCCAGCTCCTCCTCCCACCAGGCTGGAGGGAGAGGAGGACTTGGGGGAAGGGACCGAGGGTCCTGCTCACGTCTCACCATGAAAGCTCATGGTGAGCAATGAGATGGACAGATGCTCTGAGGAGCGACTGTGGGAGGAGCTGAAGATGGAGGAAAGATGCAGAGAGCTCCCTTTTGCCCCAAGAACCACAGAATTTTGGAGATTGCATCATGAAGTCTGAAGACACAGGGATGCTGGGAACTGGGGGTGGAGGGAGCATTGCCCAACTTGTGGGGAACACGCAGAAATCTCACTGGCTGCTTGCTCAACGCCTGAGCATTTTTGAAGAACTGGTGGAACGTGGAGAGCTGGGGGGGGGAGTGTACACGACCCAAAGTGGGGGTACTCAGTCCCAGAGAAGGAGCTGCTTACCACCT
This sequence comes from Antechinus flavipes, assembly GCF_016432865.1. Taxonomy (NCBI): domain Eukaryota; kingdom Metazoa; phylum Chordata; class Mammalia; order Dasyuromorphia; family Dasyuridae; genus Antechinus; species Antechinus flavipes. Next base: position 638,350,165 of record NC_067399.1, on the reverse strand, counting down.
GTGTGATCTCAGACACTTACTTTCACTTCTCCGGGATGGTTTCTCCTTTACAAACAGTACAGTAGTCCAGTAGAGCTTGAGAGTCAAATAGATTACACATTTTAAGTGTGGTCACTGTTAGCCAGACCAGTCAGTTTAATCAGATCTCCCCATTTCCTGGCCGTCCTGGAGAGAGGAAAAGAGGGAAGGAACAAGCATTTATTAATCCCCTCAGTCCTTAGCAAGGCAAATTTGGGAAGTCAAGAAGTTTGCCTAGTACCTTCCCCACCCCCTTCCCCTGAATCTGGTGGGAGTCCGTTTTAACCGGCTGTCAGCTGATCTCCAATAAATGGTTAATTGATAAAGGTTTTCCCTTCCCCAGGGTTTTTATATTTTAATAAGGGTCTATTAGAAGAGCCTTGCAAAGAAATGAATCTTTAATACTGCAAATTCAGGCACAGCAGCAGATGGTGGGAGAGATCTTTTTAGTGGGCAGTGGGGCTCATTCACAGACAGCCAGGGCATAGCAAGATCGCCATACTTGCACAAGCATGGTAGAGCAGAATGGGTGCTGCAGTGAGCATCAACGGGCTCGGGCTCCAACCATATCTTCTAATCACCCCCGGGTGACTTCAGGCCAACTGAACTCTCCTCCAGCTCCATGTTTATGAGCAAATGTTCAGGATTTGAATTCTAATCCTACCATGTAGTAGTTATGGAGGGGATTTCTGGACTCTCAGGGTCTCAGTTTCCTCCAAAAAAAATAAAAGTAGGGACTTTTATGGGGCAGGAAAAAAATAAAAAGTCAGCTTCATTATTAACTCTCTAAGATAAGTTAAAGATTAGTTTATTAGTGCCCCAACTGAATCACAGGTCCAGGCCCCGCTCCTCCAAGACAAAACAAAACCTTAAAGTGTAGTATCCATTCAGACGTAGACAGAGCTTAATATCTTTGCCACCCTGCTGGCTATGTCCATGAGCTGCATCACACAAGGGGTAAAATGGCCTGGGCCAAGAAGGAGAAGGGGATGAGGATGGAAGGAGCAGGTGCAAGATTTGGAAGAGACGGCCTCCAAGCAATCTTTCTACTCTAATAGCCTATCACCAGACTATCTGAAAAAGAAGCTAACGGTACCACTCAGTCCTCTTTTTTCTTTTTTTTTAATTATAAACTTAACAAAGATCAACACACATGAACATTTCTCTGTGTAAAAATAGCAGAAAAAGATGATTGGCTATGAATGGTAGTTTTGTCTGGATTTCCCTCTGTAGTTCCTTCTGCTTTCTTCTGTGTGTTTTTTAAGTATTTCCTAAACACTTTTTTCTTTCATTTCTTTTTTTTAAATTCTATCCCACTCCCTTCCTTCCCAAAAAATTCTCCCTATTCAAAAAAAATTAAATCCCTCCTTTAAAACAAGCATAGTGAAGCAAAGCCAATCTGTGCTTCGGATGTCTCTGAAAATGTGTCTTCTTCTTTACACATAATCCATTAACTCTCTGCCAAGAGGTAAAAAAATGTCAGTCTTCTGGAGCTGTGATTGGTCACTGCATTAAGCAAAGCTCTAAAGTCTTTCAAAGTTGTTTTTATTTTCAATGCTTTAGTCAGTTGTTCTCCTGGCTCACCAGGCAGTAATGCATCAGTTATACAAGTCTTCTCAAGTTTCTTCTTCTCATCTCTTTGTTACTTCTTATGAAATAGTGAGCCTGTGTGTGTGTGTGTGTGTGTGTGTGTGTGTGTGTGGAGAGAGAGAGAGAGAGAGAAAGACAAAGACAGAGAGAGAGAGAGATCACAAATTATAGTCCCCTAGTTCATTTCTAGTTTGCAGTGACTCACTGCCTTCTTATAGCCCAATCCTACCAGTATACAGGCTTTTTGTCCATGGCAGACTACCAATGCCTTCTTCCTCCTTCCATTGCTGCCATAACATGATGAAGTGAGCCTCACCTGGGCTAGAAAGGAACTAGAAAAGATGAAAGAGAGAGAAAGAGACAGACAGAGACAAGGAAAGAGAGAGAGAGAGAATCTAGGGCTTTTCACATAACATTTAATAACATTATTGTTATAGGTCTTTAACTATTTTTTCCTCAGTGTCGGGCCAGTGGCAAAGAAATGCTTGTTGATTTGTGATAGAACGCACCCAGTTTTACAAGATTGGGATTTGGGGATTAAAAGTGAATTTTCTTTCCCCTTTTTTTTTTGCTGAATTGACGGCTCTCTGCTTCTCTTGTTCAGCAGGGAGCTCCTGGCCATTTTGCTGGAGAAGTCCCTGTCCTGACTCTCTTCTCCCCCCCGACTTTCTCCACAGGCCACCACCCATGTCTACGTGACAGTCGTGGATGAGAATGACAACGCACCCATGTTCCAACAGCCCCGCTATGAGATTCTGCTGGATGAGGGCCCCGACACCCTCAACATCAGCCTCCTCACAGTGCAGGCCCTGGACCCGGACGAGGGCCCCAATGGCACCATAGCCTATTCCATCATTGCCGGCAACATCATCGACACCTTCCACATGGACAGCGTCACGGTCAGCGCTCCCATGGTTGGAGAACGTGGGCACGGCCCCTGCCCGGGAGGGGCACTTCATGGGCAAAGGGGACTCTGTCTGAAAGAGTCAGGGGCAGGCTCAGCTGCAGAGGGAAAAGCAAGGCCCTCGTTGGGGGAGACAAGGTGGTATTTTCCATTTCCTCTGTTGACTCGGGGGGCATGAGAGCCCCAGAGGAAGGACCATGTGTCAGTGCCCGTATCCTTCCTTCGGCCGGCCCGGTCAGCCGTAGCAGGGTCTTCCACTGCCAGGGGCAGCTGGACTACTTCCCCACGCCCTCTGACCATCATACCTGTGTGTCTCTCACCAGGGGGTCATCAGTACTCGGAAGGAGCTGGATTACGAGATCAGCCACGGCCTCTACACCCTGATTGTCACCGCCACTGACCAGTGCCCGATCCTGTCTCGGCGCCTCACTTCCACTACCACGGTATGTGACAGCCCGCCCGCCTCCAAAAGGGTCCCCCACAAATCTGCGAGGGGGAGAGGGGGAAGGGCCCCCCGCTGTCTGGGCCATTCTGCATGACCGCGGGGGTGTCACTGTACCTGCATAGGAGTCAGTCTGCTCACTTGCCAAAGGGGAATAATTGTATCTATCCCACTTTTCCTCACAGGGATGTCGGGAAAACCACAGCAGTTAAAAATACTCAGAATGGAATAATAATAAAATCAGTATCACCTAATGGTGTTTTCCAACTTATAAAAGCATCTCAGCCCTTGTAGTAAGCAGGCTGTAATTGTCCCTTTCTCTAGCTGAGGGAATTGAATTTTAGAGAAGCGAAGTGACTTGTAGATACCAGTGCGGGTACTGGGATCTGAGCCTTTTTTCGAAGCTGGGATGATAGATCCCAAGGAGCTCAACAAGTCAGAAAAAAAACAAGTCAGATGAAATGTGTTCAGGATAAATGTAAAGTCTCACACAAGTTCAAGAAGTCAAGCTCAAGGTCTAGGAGGGGGGGTTTAGACAAGCTCCTTAGTCAGAAGGGTGAGGGGCAAAATCCATGCCATGGGAGAACAGGTTGAAAGAATTGGGGATGTTTCCTCTGCAAGGAAAAAAAAAAGGCTCAAGGAACATGAGAATTCTCTTCAAGGATGTGAAAGTCTTTTGAAAAGATGAAAAGAAGGACTTAGTCTTGTCCTCTGACCCCAGAGCTTCCAGAGCCCTGCGGGCTATTTACGGCCTGTTCTGTCTTGTTGCAGGCTGGGAGGGAAAGGTGGAGAAATCCATCCCTTTGATGTGGCAAGGATTTCAGGATCCCGGAGACTGCCCGGAGAGTTTGCAGGCTGGGCCAGCCTTGACTAAGCCGCCATTTTCTTACAGGTGCTAGTGAATGTCAATGACATTAATGACAACGTGCCCATCTTTCCCCGGGCATATGAGGGACCTTTTGATGTAACAGAAGGCCAGCCTGGGCCCAGGGTGTGGACCTTCCGGGCTCGAGATTTGGATTCGGGGCCCAATGGACAAGTGGAATACAGCATCGTGGATGGGGACCCTCTGGGTGAGTAAGGTTCCAGGGCCAGGATGGGCCCAAAAGGGAGCGACTTTCATCCCTCTCCCATCCCATGGAGGTGGATGTCTCCAAGCCAGTCGACAGATTGCCCCTTTTCATGACATCCCCAAGAGCAAATTAGTTTGCCTGTTTGCCTGTAAACACATAACCTATATTCATAAAAAATTCCAAACACAAACACGGAAACAGCGATACTTTGCATATCTGTCTTTAAGATTTATGGAGACTTTCCCTTGCAACCACCCTGTGTTATCCCCATTTCACAGATGAAGAAACTGAGGTTCAGTCACTTTCCAAGATCAGACAGATAGTAAGTGATCTCTAAAATCCCCTTTTTGCTCTAACCCCTAAATCTGATGTCAGTGGCAGAATCCCACCTGGGCTGGGTCAACTCTAGCCTTTCCTTGCCTCCCATCCAAGCTCCTTTAGGACCTGCTCTTTGCCAGTGGATAATGGGGTGGCCATGCAGTTGGCCAGAGTTAGCTGAGTGCCTCCTACACGCTAGGCCCTGTGCAGTATAAATAAGGCCCCGTGCAGTATACTCTATCCAAGGTCATGAGGAATATCGACAAATATAAATATGATCAGCCCTGAGAAAGACACCAAGGCTGTCAGTATTCACAGGGGTCAAAGATCACCCTAACTGGGGGTTGTAAGCATGGGAGAAACCAGGAAAGGCCACAAAGAGGAAGGGACAGTTTATGAATTTTATGAATTAAAAGGTTTATAAATTTTTGAGGTGAGAAATTAATTTCCTCAGTAGAAATCACACCATTCCCCCAGGGGAGACTACAGAACAGAAAAGAGTTATGATGGAATCAATTATAGTCAAATAATAATAATAATAATAATAATGTGGTAACCTTACTAGTCCTATCCTTATGTGGTTTAAGGTTAACGTAATGAACTTTTGCAGGGTGCTTTCCTCACTCATGACATTATCTCTATTTGGGAGGAAGGAGGTGATGAAACAGGGTAAAGTTAAATGACAGTCAGGGTCACACAGCTAGTAAATGTCAAGGAGCTAGCTGGACGGCAAACCAATGTGTTCTGACCCTAAGTCACAGCTGGCACTTATTTATTGTTTTCAAGTTTGTGAAGCATTTTCTCTACAAACATACTAATCTCTTTTGAGCCTCAAAATAGCTCTAGAAGGTAGGCTCCCAGTAAAATGACTTGCCGATGATCACATAGGAAGTGTCAGAGGCATAATTTGAACCCAGACCTTTGTGATTTCAAGTCTGACACTCTCCAGCATGCTTTCCTCTATACTATATTATCTCTGTAGCTATTTGTGTATTCTGAATTTAAGGTCATGGTAGAGCCATCTTGCACTGCTTAGAGAGCCAATTGTTAAATTTTCAGTTTGAACATTTATACCGTAAAAATTGGCCAACGCTACAAATCAGAACTTGAGCGATTGTTTTGTTGATTGTCTAGAACTGAGAAACTACAGGGGAAAATGCTTTTAATGCAAATTCAACTTATAAGTGTGTAGTATATACGAATTTTTTTCCAAAAAAGCCAGTTGTTAAACATTTACTAACATACCACTTACTGCCTTATCAGAGTCCACCTTAGGAATCATGTTCTTAAATGTGTACTATAAAATACAGAGGAGTAAAAAGGAAATTAATTCTATTGAAATGCAGTTATCAGAGTATTAAAATGCATTCATATTAATAATGTATTAATATTAATGGAATTATTAATCTACTAATAGCTAGTTATTGTAATAAATTCACAACCTTGTGAAATCTATCCATGGGCCCAGGAGAGGCCCAGGGTAAGGTTGATAAACCATTCTCAAACACTAAGCAAATGTAAGCCAATATTATCATAAAATCACTGGCAGTACTTGGGAGCTGATGTCACTTCTGTTCAATCCCATCCAAGTATCATTTGGATATTTGATCTGGGTATGACTTGATGAACTGGTTCCTTGCAGGATATTGGCCAACTAAGGTGCCTGGGTCCCCAAAAGGGGGGGCAGACACCTCAATGGGGCTTTCAGTATATCAGTGGTGCTGGAAGGCCTTTTAGCTGCCCGCTTTCCCCAGGCTTGGTGCCCACCTGGAGTGGGCTCTCCTTCCAATGCCCCCCAATGCCCTGCCAGCTTCAGTCTGCCCATCGCCATTGGGAATTAATAGGGTGGAGCTGGCCCATCCCCTGCACTGAGAACAAAAGCTAGAGATTGCCATCTGAGGGACCATCGGTGCCCGGGGAAGCCCCTGCTCCTCCCACCCCCACTGGCAGTGGGGGAGTGGGGTAGAAAGCTCCTAAGGACGTGGAGAAGGTGGGAATCCCCACTTCTTTAGAGACACAGACCATCAGGCTCAGGAAATCCTGCCCCAACATCCGTCAGCCCCTCAGGGAAACTTGGCAGCCCGTTGCTGTGGGGCGGAAGGGGCCGAGGGACTTCCCTGAGTGAAGGCCAGGTGGAAAGAATATGAGGAATACAGCTGTGGGAGGGGTGGCTGGGAAACCTGTCTGTTATGTCATTGTAAAGTCAGTGCAGGAGGAGCCCAGGCCAGGAGGGGAAAGAAAGGGAGGAAGACTACGGGAGGCAAGACAGGGCTGGGGAAGCGGGGACTCACTTCTCCATGGTGCTTCTGTGGGACTTCTGGGCAAATGGTTTTCCCTCCCTGTGCCTCAGTTTCTCCCAGCTGTCAAACAGAGGGAGGTAAAATGTAAAGTCTTATCCCTTACAGCCTGCTCTGAAGAGGGTAGAAGTCCAGAGGGCAGTTAATCCAGCAAACAGGGTAGTTTCTAAAAAATGAAGATAAAAAGGGCTCAGACCCTGCAAACCATAGGACCATCATCGTCACTGAGGGTGTGAACACGTGGAAAAGTCAGAGTCTGGTGCAGATCCACAGGGCCTGAGCAGAACGGCTTAGTTTGAGTGGGGGATGTCAGTGTAGACCCTGCCCTCCCTGAGAGGGTCACCCACGGGCGACTGGCCAATTGCTTTACCTTTTCCGGCCTCCAGATGGTCATCTAGGTAATGGCACTAGGCAGAGTCATGGGCCCGGAATTGGTACCGAGTTCAAAGCTTGGCTCAGAGATTTAGTAGCTCTGTGACACTGGGAAAATCACTGAATCTCTGCCTCAGTTTCCTCCTCTGTAAAAGGAGCTAATAGTAGCACCTGGGGTTACTGCGAGGCTCCAGAGAGATAACAGTCATAAAGCACAGACCATATAAATGCTAACTATTGACAATATTACATATATGGTCGATATAATATATTGCTGATATCAGTAAAATGAGGGGGTTGGATTAGATTGATGTTTTTAAAGTTTCCTACAATTCCAGGTTTCCATGAGTCTGTGGTTTTTGTTCTAAGTGTAAATGAATAATCTTAGACTTGTGATATTATTATTCTCCTTTTTTTCCTTTTTTGCACAAGGCAATTGGGATGGAGTGACTTGCCTAGATTCACACAGCTAGGAAGTGTTAATATTTGAACTCAGATCCTCCTGACTCCAGGGCCAGTGCTCTATCTACTGTGCCATCTAACTGCCCCTAGACTGGTGATATTGAGGAAAGACTGCTCCATTTAAAAGTCAGAAGACCCGAGTTCAAATGCTGCTTGTGACACTGTGTGAACCTGAGTAAATCCTCTCACCTGAGGACCTCAGCTTCCTTATCAATAAAATGAGGAGGTTTTACCTCTAAGGTCCCTTCCAGTTCCAAATGTGATTATATGATCTTAAATGACCTTTGGTCAAGATAAAAGAATTTACAGATGTCAGTGAGCATATAAGGGAAAAGGAATTGTGGGATAAAGGATGGGGAGGAGAGATTGGGGCTAGCAAACAGACCTCCTGCTGGGCTTGGCCAACCCCTATTGCAGGACCGGTCTCATGCTTAGGTATATCACCCACGCTGGGTAATGGGGGGCAGGGGGTGGTCCAGAGACCCCAATACATCTCACACTGTTCTGCCCCCAAACCTAAAATTCCAAAATGAACCAATCAGTCTCTTGCGTTGAGAATTGTCAACTTGCTAAAAGCTGAACAGGTCACCTAGTCTGAGGGACACATTCCACCACTAAGTCTTTCTGGCTAATGAGCTTACCAAAGGCCTTCCCTGGGGCGGGTGAGCCAGTATTCCAACCGGAGATGCCCCGGGGTGAAAGCTGGAATGGAATAGTTAAAGGCATTGAGGAATCACACTGAGGATGGGAAGGGGGAGAAAATAACTTCCCAGTGTGTGGAAAGGGTCAGAAAGCAGGGTGTTCTCAAGGGAAAAAGAGAGTGGAGAATATGACATAGCAGTGAGTCTAAAAGGGGACAGGGAGAGGGGAAGGAGGGAGAAAAGGGAGGAATGGAGGGAAGGAAAGAAGGAAGGAAGGAAAGAAGGAAGGAAGGGAGGAAGGAAGGAAGGAAGGAAGGAAGGGAGGGATAAAGGAAGGAAGGGAGGGATGGAGGAAGGAAGGAAGGAAGGGAGGGAGGAAGGAGGGAAGGAAGGAAGAGAGAGGGAGGAAGGAAGGAAGGAGGGAGGGAGAGGAGAGAGAGAGGGAGGAAGGGAAGAGAGGGAGGGAGGAAGTAAGGAAGGAGGGAGGAAGGGAGAGAGGGAGAAAAGGAAAGAAAGGAGGGAGGGAGGGAGAAAAGAAAGGGAGGGAGGGAAAGGAGGGAGGGAGGGACAAAACAATATGGAAAAACCAACCAAAACATCCACTGAGGATACAAGTTTCTTCCACATTCAAGAACCACAATCCCCCCCACCTCTGCAAAGAAGAGAGGAGTGGGACATTTTCTCACCTTTCCCCCTAGGCCAAGCTATATGAATTTTCATTGAGAAAAGGGAAAGATGGGAAGGGGATGGGCTGGGCTATGTTCAGCTGGAATGAGACTCTCTGATCCTTTGCTTCCCTCTGAACCTGGTTCTTGTCTCGGTCTCCAGGTGAGTTTCTGATCTCTCCTGTGGAGGGAGAGCTTCGAGTCAGGAAGGACATTGAGCTTGACCGAGAACACATCGCTTTCTACAACCTCACCATCTGTGCTCGGGACAGGGGAACCCCCCCACTCAGTTCTACGGTGAGTCTGTGTGGCGAATGGCCGATGGCTCTCTGGCGTACAGCTGCCCTTTTCTTCTCCTCCCCCTTACCTCGGAGGCTTGATGGGCAACTTCTTTCTATCCAAAATTACAAGAGGACCATAGAAAGCCATCTTCTTTTATCTCAAGACCTAATCTCATTGGACCCCCAGAGTGAGCACAAGCTTCTGCAGTGTTTGGGCCTCCCTGGCCTTCAGCTTCTCCCGTGCTCGTGGCTGAGAGCAACTGTCTACATCCAGGAGCCAGAACCCCCACTGCAGACTTGCTCCATAACCATAAGGACTTGCTCATGCAAGCTAGGTGGCGAAGTGACTAAAACAGTGGGTCTGGGGGCAGGAAAACCCGAGTGCATCTTCCAACCCCAGACACTTATTAGTTATTTGATGCTGAGCAAAGCATTAATCTCTGCTTGTCTCAGTTGCCTTATCTATGAAACGGGTATAATAATAACACCTACCTCCCAGGGCTACTGCAAGGATTGAATACTATTATATCATAAGGCATTTTGCAAGCCTGAAAGTGTTATGTAAATACTAATTATTATTATTATTGTTATTACTACTGTATTGTTATTATATAATTCACACAGAATATCAAGAAGGATTCTGTCCCTCATGCCCTAAGTAGCGTAACTAGTACTATTTATATGGTGAGGTCTAGACCTTCATGTCTGGGAACCTCTGCCAGATCGTTTTCCCTCCTCTAAGTCTCTTCCTTCTCTTCCCTTCTTTTTCCCTCCTCTTTCCTCTTCTGCTTCATCATCTTCCTCTTTTTTTCCTTTTCTTTCCTTTCACCCTTTTCCCCTTCCTTCTTGACTCTTCCCAATAGATTATAAGTTTCCTGAGGGGAGAGACTCTGTGTGCCTGACACACAACAAGCAAGTTGTAAATGATATTTGCAATCCACTGAAATCCTCTTTTTCTTAGCTTTTCCCCTTCTTCTTCTTCCTCTCCGTTTGCTCGGGCTCATGCTCTTGCCTCTTCTCCATCCCTCGCCCCAGATGCTGGTGGGAATCCGCGTGCTGGACATCAACGACAATGACCCGGTGTTGCTGAATCTGCCCATGAACATCACCATCAGCGAGAACAGCCCGGTGTCCAGCTTTGTGGCCCACATTCTGGCCAGTGATGCTGACAGCGGCCCCAATGCCCTCCTCACCTTCAACATTACTGCTGGCAACAGAAACAATGCCTTCTTCATCAACGCGACGGTGGGACTCCTTTCTGCCTCTTGACGCTCTGGGCAGTGGCTCCTGCATCACACACACACACACACACACACACACACACACAAAGGGACACACTCTCTGTCCCAAGCTAACCACCAACATCACCCCATCGGACGCATGTGTTGTTCCTGGGAGCTCATTGAACTTGCTCCAAGATTATGCCCAACCACATCAGAAAGGCAGGAACCATCCTCCTTTCCTTTGCCTCTTTTTCCTTGGCCACCCTGAGAACCATAAAGAAAAATATAAATGTGTCTGTGAATGATACCGTCACCTTCCTGTTCCCATTCCTGCCTCCATCTGCCCACTCAGCCTAGTTCTTAGCCTCTCTATCAAGGCTGATGCCTCCTTGGAACGGGGATTTGCTCCGTGGGCACCGCCACCTTGGTCTGTTATTAGAATGACTGTCCACTTCGGTGGATCTGTCTCAGAGCAATGTTACTTGTTCTGTTATGGAGACTTAGCCCTTTATTTGGGGAAGAGAGAGGGGAGAGGATTGCATGGCATGTTTTGTTGTGGTAGTTTGTTAAATGATAAAAAATTAAAATCCAATTTCTTTGGAGAACTTTATAGCTGTATGTGAACTAAGGCTGGGAAACACTGCCCCCCAGAGGTCATGAACCTCATCCATACATAATTCTATAGAGCTTCCTACAGAGGCTGCAACTCATCTACCTCCAGGGTCAAGGATCTGGAGGGCCTCAGAACAGGGGGGATTTTTCAGGTGGGGAGAGGCTTTCTTGCCAATTAACCCCAACTCTCTCCACACACATATTCATTTCACATCTTCCCTTCTCAGACAGGGATAATCACTGTGAACCGGCCCCTGGACCGAGAAAGGATTCCTGAGTATAAACTGACTGTTTCTGTGAAGGACAACCCGGAAAACCCACGCATTGCCAGAAGGGTGAGTGATGTTGAAGGAGGCAAAGGGAGAAGGAGACAACTTCGCTCCATGTCTGACCCAGCTCCCACCAACTAGGCACACAGGCGCTCTCCACAGTGCTGAAAGGACCCTGAACACAGTTAGACTGAATTTTTTCTTCCCTTTGCTTTTATCAACAGTCCTAAATGGAGCCCCAAATGCCAGTTAGATTAAATTGTTCTTTCCTTTGCCATTATCAAAGCAAGGCGAAACAGTTTGTGTCCAAGGGACTCATTTAGGAAGTTTCTTTCTCTCCCTTCCCCTGTGTGGTATGGTGACAAGAGCAGTGCTCACTTCCTTTTCTGAGTCTATTTGCTGATATTATACAGATCGGCCCTTTTATAAGGGCTGAAGTAGATGAGATCTTATGTTCCTTCCAGCTCTGTATGATATTATTCTAAGATTATTATCTCTGAGTCTTTGAGGTTCTAAAAAAATGTTGGGACTCTCAATCTCTCCCTCTCCTTTGTGCTGTTCTGCCTCTTCTGCCTTTCTTTGATGTCTGTTTTTTTTTCTCTTTTCATTTGTTCTTCCTTCTTTTCTTGAATATATCTTAGGGATGCCCATGGTGGGACAGTGGGAACAGTGGGTCTAGGGTTAAGGAAACTTGGCTCCCAATCCCATTTCAAAAGCACAGGTTCTCAGTTAGAAGAAAACCCAGCAACTGTCTGGACCCTCCCATGCCTAAATAAGACAGACGTCTCCAATAAACCTGAGAGTCTTCCTCTAGCTACTGCTAAAAGTCCCTTGGTGAGGAAGAACCCACTCCCTCCTAAGGCATCCCATTCCACTTGAAAATTGCTTTGTTTTAAGGGAAAAAGATTTGGGATTTTTTCTTACATCAGGTCAAAATCTGCTTCTGCTTTTTGGAGCTAAGCAGAACAAAGTTACGCTTGAAGAGAGTTCTCATGCTATGCCCTTCCCCAAGTCTTATCTTCCCTAGGCTAAACACACCCACTCTTCTTCAGGGTAGTCTTCTCAGCATCTAGACTCACTCCCCAACTCATCTACTCTTGGCTTTCATTCAACTATATTCAATAAGCATTTATAGTACACAAATATTTGGTTGTCATTGGTGCATGATACCCAAGTCTGACTTTATATAATTATGAGGTCCCTTGTTACTGCTCTTGTGAGTCTTTGGAACTCTAAAGACTTAATTTTGGTACAAGGCACATATTGCTTTTCTGCACTGGGAACCTGAAAATATCACTCTAGACCCATGAATAAATGTATAATTATTGCATTCATGATTGATGTCCAGATGTCTTGTTGCTTCTTTTGCTTCAATTTTTCAAGGATCTGTGAGTTCATTGGTCCATAAATAAATATGGATTAAATGTTTACTATGTGCCAAGAACAGTGCTAAGTGCTGGAGATACCAAAGGAGGCAAAAGACAGTTCTTCCTCTCAAGGAGCTAATGGATTGCTCTTATCGATGAATAATCATTGATATGAACAACCCCTCAGTCATCTCTGGGCCCTAGTAGATGATGTTTGGAAGTTGCCATGATTAAAAAATTCATCATCCAACTTGGCTCCTCCCAATCATAGCTAGGCATTCAGATCATAGCCATTCAGTCTCTTATTGAATCCATACTGAAAGTCTTTCTAAATTGGTAGAATATACCAGACCTTGCACCCTGCTCCCATAGCCTTGGAGAAGCCAGGATTAACTCTTCATTCAAATTAGAGGACGTTAGAAAGATATTAGAAGACATTAGAAAAGACATTAGAAAAGAACTTTGGTCAATGGACAGAGCATATGAGTGAGTAGAAAGAGTAGAAAGAGCAAACAAGATCCACAATCCCAAAAATGTAGATGAAAATAACATTAAAAGAAAGGTGGTTTCTGAGTAGCTAAGAAACCAAGTGAACAATTAGAACATAATTCCCTCTTCTCAGCAGAGAGACAGGAAGAATTCTATATAGATTATCCTCTCCATTTGAGTCATAGTGTTAGATGTTTTGTTTAACTCTTTTTCTTAGTTAAAGGGAGTGTTCAGTTTTGGTTTAAAAAAAAAAGGTAGGGAGGGATTTCTAGGAATGACTAATGTAAATGCAAACAACAGCAATAAAACTTTAAAAATAAAAAAAGAAATAAACAGATGGGAGTTGTCCTGGATATGACACATAAGAGAAAAAGCAAACTAAACAAGATGGATCTCAGGGCCTTGGCAAGCCATCCCAATAACAAAATTACTCAGAATTTCTCTGAGCCCCAGTTTCTTCAGGTTCTATTATATCATATTATATTATATTATATTATATTTACTTATTTCACAGAAGTTAGGACCAAATGAGAAATCACTGAAAAACAAGAAATAACAAAGGCAAAATGTTACTGTTTTCTAAAAGTCAATATCCCATTTCTTTTCTTACTTCTAGGTCACTGATCTTATGTCCCACACATATTTTGCAGCTCTCTACCTACAGTGTCTGCCTATCCCTACTCTTTTCCACAGCTCTTTTCTTTTTCCTCTGACAGGATTTTGACCTACTGGTGATCTCACTTGAAGATGAAAATGATAACCACCCACTCTTCACCCAGAGCACCTACCAGGCAGAGGTGATGGAGAATTCTCCTGCAGGTGTGTACAAAGGAGACCCGACCCCTGGAAAACCCCCAGGCAGGGTGCCAGGGCTATGGTGATGGGAGACTGGGGAAGGGAAGGAGGGGAGGAGTAAGCTGTTTCCTGAGCACCTCATCTGGACCTGGGCTTGTACTAGATGGTGTAGAACATAAGCTCCTAGCACAATGCCCAGCACGTGGTAATTTCTTAATAATTGTCTTGTTGAATTAAATTGAACTGTGGAAGTTTTCTATGCAAGGGGGACAGGGACCTTGTTAGAGTCGCAAGAATACAGGGCAAGAGTTGCCGGCCCCTTTCCTAGTGTTGCACGGGCCTCCTCCAAACGGGTCATGGTTGGAAGGCAATGATGTTGCCCAAGTGCAATGACAGCCCATGAGGCAGTGGAAAAGAAGTCACGTGCCCAACCCCAGCAGGCTCAGCAAGGACCCCAAAGGGGGTACGATGTTCCAGAGAAATCACATATATGAGCTCAAGTTTTAAACACTGCCCAGTCTAGCTGGGGAGATGAGGAGGGCGCATAACTTGAGAAATGATGATGTGGCAGGCCAAGGCACCGATGAGGAGATGCCGAAGAGAGCCCTCTAGTGCCTTAAAGAAGGAAGAGCTGGCTGTGGTCTCAGGGAAGGAGCCTCAGATCAGTCACCCAAGTTCTCTAGGAAAGATTAGCCCTCCGCCTGCCCCATTCTGCCTCTTCTGCCAACAGTGAGAGCGCGCCCCGCATCCCTTAATGCCAGAATGCAGAGCTCCCTCCTTCTGAAGGAGTCTGAGGGCGTCCTCACTAAAGGCCACAAGAACAAGGGCAGGTCTCTGTTGCTCTATTAGACTCACCAAACCTTGACAAGGGTATGAGGGAAGGAGACTCGTCACAAGACAGGTAGTTAGTGCAGTGGACAGAGCACCCGCCCTGAAGTCAGGAGGACCAGAGTTCAAATCCGGCCTCAGACACTTAACATTTCCGGGCTGTGTGACCCTGGGCAAGTCACTTAACCCCTATTTCCTCAGGGGGAAAATAGCAAAAAGCTATAGAAGACAGAAGCCCCAGCCAGCCACTTAACCCCAGTGCCTCAGCAAAAAAAAGAAAAAAAAAAAAGACTGGGGATGCGGGGGACCTCTGTGACTTTACTCAAAGTCAAGATGGACCATGTGGCTGCGCCCCCAGGCCAGTCATTGCCTCATGCCCCCTCTAGGCACCGAGGCCTTGAATAGTGGGAGCGTCTAGGTCCAGGCCTAACCAGTGGGAGTGATTCAGAGAGAGAGCTCTGCCCCGAGGACAGCCCCTCCTTGGGCGCCCCCAGAGATCAGACCCCCACAGTGCCTGCCCACAAACAT